>NW_004955412.1:20603869-20745473 GCF_000276665.1 Chinchilla lanigera | reverse complement strand
GGCCATGGACGCCTGCAAGTTGGAGCCGAGCGGGAGGGTGTGAGCGCGCCGGGAGCCGGGAGCCCGGGCCGTGCAGCCCGGCAGCCGGGCGCGCCGGGGGTGGGTCCCTCTCCCCAGCCCGGCTCTGCGTGGAAGAAGAGGGCGGGACCGGCGCGGGGAGGAGAACGGAGGAGGCGAAGGGGGCATGACTCGTGCAACTTGCGGCGGGCATCTGCCGAGCTTCTGAGCCGGCGGCAGCCCGGGCCCGGATTGCAGCCGCGCGCGCAGAACCCACCCAGCCCACCCCGCCCCGGCCGACGGCTGCGGCTGACCTGGATCCTTCGAGTGCCTGCGGGCCGCCAGCGATCCGCCCTCGTCTTCCGGGCTGGTTTCTGGAGCGCGGGGAGCGCCCTGCTCGCCGCCCCTCTCGCCGGACCCCCGGCCCCCGATGGCTCGGATGGGGCTCGCGGGCGCTGCTGGACGATGGTGGGGATTCGCTGTCTGCTTGACTGCTGTCTTCTTCCCAGGTAGGCGCGTTCACCTCTGCCTCCCCACCCACCCCACCCAGCCAGCGCCTCCCCCGGGCTGGGAGCTGGATGGCGGGCACCATCGGATTGCAGGGAGTGAACGGAGACAGAAAAGTTGGGTCACGGCTCGGGTAAGGGGGTAGGAGGTGGCACGGCGGAGAAAGGGACGTTGAGAAGCCGAGCAGCCTGCCCTGCAGGGAAGCGGTCGGATGCACGTCTCCAAAGAAAGCACTTTCTCCTCTCAGTTCTTCACGAAAATAATAATATGTAATAGCGTTCTATTTATTTAATAACCAGTTCTAGGCTCGAGAAGCAGTTTGGAAACACTGCATGTTACATAAATGCAAAATAATCACGGTAATCACCGTCTGGGGTATAAGACGACAGCCCCAGGGGGAGGGTGTCAGTCGGAGCTGGAGGGCTGTGGGTCAAGAGGACGCATGGGGGCTTCGTTTCTTTCGTCGGCCCCTTGCGAGACGGTCGCAGGCGCTCGGGCCCCTCCCGCCCCACGTCTCCTCACCGCGGACGCGGAGAGCCGGCTTCTGGCTCCTGCGGCAGAAGCGGCTTCTCGCTCACCTGCGGGTCCTTTTCCTGGAGGGTGAGCGACTCCCCCCCCCCCCCCCCCCCCCGCCATCGCAAACTCCCGGCCTCGCGCGGGACTGGGCTCCGCCTGGGAACTCCGCTCCTGAAGCGGGGTTCTCCCCGGAGGAGACGCCGCGGGCTTCGTGCCAGCCAAAGTGGTTGCATGACCCACTTTCCCGAGGGACCCTGAGGGCGCTCCACATGTCCTTCCTCGAGGTGCCAGCAGCCTAGGGGTTAACTCCAGGCCCGACCCTGGGATAGCCCTTAGTAGCCCATTCTGACGGGTGCGGTGGGGGTGGGGCGGGGGTGGAGGCGGACCGGCCCAGGCACATTGTGCTGGGGAATGAGCTGGAAAATGCGTTTAGGAGGCAAATCCCACCGGGTCATCTTGCCTGGTTTTAACCCTTTATGTCCCTGGGGAAGCTACCGGGCCTCCAGTGGGACACCCAGTTTGGGTCAAGGTGGGGGCAGGGTCCCTCTAGCCCTCTGGGAAGAAGCGTGAGATGATGTCCGGCCCTAGCCAGCTAGGTTTTGAGGGGGAAGGTGGCCCTCGAGTCGGAGCACGTGGTCTTTGCCTTCGTGGGGCAGAATTAGGGGGGTAGCAATAAAGACTAATTCCTCCTGGCCTAAGAATATTAGCTCCCCAATCTATGGTGCTGCAGACTGGCCCCCCAGTTTATTAACAAGGGAACAGCCAGGCTGTCCATCTATGGGGCCTGTGTGCCATCTGGGAAGGCAGAACCCCGGCCTCATTCACTACTTTGCCCCTTCTCTTGCCAGCCAGCCCACTGCTAGGGCTCCCTGAAGCTTGCTCAGGGGTGGGTGCCAGGGAAAGCGGTTTATGAAAACAGGTAGGGGGTGTCCCCACCCCTGCTGCCAAGAGTGCCTGCCTCCTAGGATGAGGGGAGTGTAGATTCACAGGGGCGTGCCTGAACCCCTCCACAGTGTGGTCTTGGTCAGAGAAGGAGGTCTTCATCTCACACTGGATAGCCCAGGAAGCCAGCAGGGGTTAGAAGCTCAGGCTGCAGGACATACCTGACCACCAGGGCTTGAGCTTCTGGGAATCCTTTGATTCCATTTGTCCACATCCAAAATCCAGAGAAAGCTTTCCCAGAGCACTGGTGGTTTCTAGCACACTAGGGGTTAACCTAGTACTGGGATGGACAAAGGGCCAGAAGGTTTGGAGAGGAGGGTGACCAGCTCACCCCTTTCCCCGCTCCTTTTGTTGCTCTCCCCAGCTTTGTGTTGAAGGCTGGTTAATTCTATTTGGGGGATGGAGAAGAAGAGGCCTGCCACCCACTTGAGGCAAGGGCAGGGAGGTGACACTTGCCTGGTTCATAGTGGATACCCCTCCACACACTAAAAGTCCAGATAAGGGGGTGGGATGCCTAAAACAGAACCACAACTGAGATAGGCACTTAAAAAGTGTTCTTCCCCTGATGGTGGCTGATGCAGGGGCAATATCAGAAGCCACCGAAGTTCCTAGATTCACCAGACTCCTAGACCCAGTGCCTGATGCCTGTGCTTGCTTTCTCTGGGGTCAACTGTGGAGGGAGGGAGGTGGAAGTGTCCACTCTGACCCTTGGGGAGAGAAGGCCAGAAGATCCTGAAGTTGCCCAGCCAGCCTTCACTTTGCGCCACTCCCCAGCTCCCTACCCACTGCTCACTTTCACTTCTCTCTGGAGACTTGACAATCTGCTGTTCTTTTCTGGGTTCTCCTGGACTGTGACAGGGAATGTTGAGTGGGTGGGGAGGGAGGAACCCCCCATGTGTGTGATGGCCCCTGACTTCAAAACACTCCCAATCTGGCAACTGAAGTGTGCACGCAGAAGAGTTTCGACAGTGTGGAGCGGAGCAGGCAGGGTGATGAAGGGCCCTCAGCCCCTCTGTTTCCTGAGATGACAATCTGTGCTTGCTTCCCGCTAACTTAGAAGAGAGGGTCAGTGGGGCATTGGGCCACAGCCTGAAGAGGGACTGGGCCGCCAAAAGCGGAGGACAAGGCAGAGAACCTGCCTGAGAAGCAGGTGTCCCACCCACACCACACCCTCTCTAATTGGCTTCCCTACACCTTTTGTCTGGAAAGAGAACACACACCCCAGGTGTCATGCACACCCTCAGAAGACCTGTCCAGCCACCATGTACCCCTCTGCGGCCTGTGCTCAGCTCCCTGTCATGGTGATTTCCTTTAACACTCCAAGTGTAGGAGCTGTTGGTTATTTTCCTCTCTCTCCATTTTCCACGGACCATGGTGTGCTCAGACTTGCTAGGTAGAGCGTTATAGCAAAGCCAGTTCTGCTGGCCTGGGGCTTGCAGTATGTGTCCACAGCCGTTTCCAGGGCTGTTTACAAGGCAGCACTGTGGAGGTGTCTCCGAATCCAATTCAAGGCCTCATCGTCAAGGTTGGAGGGGAGGAGGAGGCTGCAGAACCTAGGCCCAGTGGCCCTGTCTGAGTGGCTTAGAGGGTGTCTCTTAAACCTGGACTTCTGAGCATGTGGGATAGTAGCCCCTGGATGTTTGATGCTGGTGGAGACCAGGAGTGCTGTCAGTTCTTTTGTGGACCACTTGGCTTTGCACAGTTAATCCACTTTGTCCATGTTTGGGCTGCCTGACCTGTGGACCCAGTGGTATTCTGCCAGCATGGTTGTGCCAGCCAGAGCCCTAGTGCTGACAGCTGAGCCAGTGGGCCAAGCTGGAGGGGCAGAGGGGCAGCTCCAGTTGCTGTATCTGTGATGCTGCTATTGTTTAGCAGCTGACTAATGTTCATTGTTCAGCACAAATAGAAAACACCCAAGGGAGGTGTGAATGTATCTTCGATTTTTTTGATTATATCTTTCCTGGTTAACATGGTAAATGAAATACCTCTTACTTGGGGAAAGATCAAATGGAGAGGTAACTACATATTTACCTGATTCTTTTTTAACTTTGAACATTTGCCAGCATGCCAGGCTAGAATGAACATTAGCCAATTGTGGAACTTATCCTAAAACATTTCTGACAGTCCCACCTTTGGTCTAGACTGGGTGTAGGCACACACATGTGCAGGGCTTTGTGTGTTTGTGTTGTTGATCTACAGTTCACTACTGCAAGTACAGATTCATGAGGACTGAAATTAGGAGGTGGGTATACTGAACTGTGGGTTACCATGCGATTGGTACCATAAATACATAATATCAAATGGATGTTCACAAATAGCTGATTTCTTACAGCATACTAATGGATTATGTGAATGGTTTGGGGCCTTGATAATGCCTGTGCTTATGTCAGAGTATCAGGTGACTTTGGGAAGAGACCCAGGATTTGCCCTTGGCCAGCTCTTTCCAGGACAAGCTGCCAGATCTGAGTCTTTTGGGGGTGAGAAGCCTGGATGCTGCTTCCTTTTTGTCTTCTGCCCTTGGCTTTAGACAGCCTCTACATCCTTCCAGGGAGGTGTCTGAGACCTTGACAGTTACCCAGAGACCTTCCTCTCTTGTCAGCCTTCTGTTGTCTCCCTGGCAAATAGAGCAGTGCTGGAACCCGGTGCTAACTGGGGCCTGGCCTGCCCCCACGGGTTCTCCTGCTCCCTGAATGGCTGGGAGGAGCCAAGGGAGACAAGTTTTCAGCTCCTAAATTAGCATCTTTGCTTCCTGCATTTGTACCTGGGAAAAAGAATGGGAAGAAGAAGGGGTGGTAAACATACCTTGAGCTTTAAAAAAAAAAAAAGGTTATGATTGTGGGCTTTGGCTCTGTATTAAGAGAAGTACAAGGGACCCAGGGCAACATAGGCATGCCTGGAAGCATCCTGGTTTGAGTGGCAGAGAGTAGGAACCCACTTGTTAGAAAAGAAGCAGGAAAGAAGGGCAAGGAGTAGGGAGAGGGCAGCCCAGGAAGCCCAGTTCCCCATGCCCAAGGCCAGCTGGGAAATGTCCCCCCATGATGCCCGCCCTACTCCATGGAGACCAGGTCTGCAGAGCCAGCAGCAGATGTGCCTGCTGGGGCAGAAGGTAACTTAAGATCTGAGCAGGGATCACCTTGCAGAGGGAATGCCCTGAGCTGGAGATAACACCCCCTCCATCCACTTAACCCTTGCAGCTCTGGATTCTCTTGTGTTGTTTGGACCTGGCAATGGAGAAAGGGAAGAGATGTGAGAAAAGACATCAGACATACTGTCAGAACCGTGAGCCATCCTACGAGAAGAGATGAACTCTGTAACAGGAGAGACTCAAGAAGGACACAAAAAAAGACTTTCTGGCAGCAGATTGTAGGCAGTTTGAGGCAATGGATAATCCCAGGTTTATCCTGGGCAGGGGTTGGGGAAGACTATAGGTATATATTCTTGGGGCCCATGGAGCTGTGCTTTTCACAATTCCTCGGGCAGGCATGGCAATAGATGGCTCCGTCCTTTCCTTATACCCTGGTGGTGACCCACCTTGGTGGCCCAGCACAGTGAGACTGTGGGGCCAGCTGAACTAGGTTGGAATCCCAGTTCTATAGAGGGTTAGCTGAGTTACCCTGGTGAGGGCCCTTGGTGGGCCTCAGTTTTTTTCATCTGTAAATGGATTTCAGACAATACAGATTTCCAAGGAGATTTATAAAGATGAGATTGAGAATAATGAATGAAAAGTGCTTAGCACATTGCCAGGCACTTGATAAACATGCAATAAAGCGGGGTAACTTCTCTGGTCCCTATGTCTTTCCTCTGAGTGGCCCTGCCCTCTCTGAGTCTGCTCATTGGGCAGTACCACCGTTTTGGTCCCTTAAGAGAAAGCCACTCAGATGCCCACTCACTGCTAGGCCCACTCGCCTTGTCTCTAACTAGTGCTACTCCAGAAGTAGAGCCCTCCCCTTCTTGAAAATAATAACCCAGGTGCAGCAATTGGGGATCAGCAGGACCCACAACTGGGGGGACTCAGATGGCCTTGGCTGGCTGCTGGCACCTGCCAGCCTAGCCCTGTGGTGGTGAAGTACAACCTAGGCAGAGGGTGCTGTGCAGCCTTTGTCTTGCAGCATGGCACCCCGGGCTCTCCCAACACCTGCCTCACTCCCTGGCTGGGGCCCGGATGGGTCACCATTGCCCATCTGGAGTGCTTTCTGTGAAAGCAGCCTGCGGCCAGCAGGGAGGCCAGGGACTTGGCCCCTGCCTCCCTTCAAACTTCTAATAGGACCCTCCCTCTGAGGGTGAAATGGTACCAGTGAGATAAGCAGAGTGCTTCTGGGGATGGGAGCATCCTTCTCTTTTTGTCCTCTTGAATCCTTCAGCAACACTGTAAGAAAGACAGTGTGTGGCCCTCTTTACAGCATGGAGTTTCAGCAGATCAGTGGTCTCCATAATCCCCATGAATAGCATTGACATCAGTATCCCTTTCATTTTACAGATAAGGAAAGTGAGGATTAGGTTTGATAACCTGGTGCCCATCTCAGGCCCGTGTGACCCCTTTGGGCACCAGGATTTCTGACCGTAAGTTCAGTAGATCAGGATGAAGCAATGAACAGAGATGGATGCACAGATGAGGTGAGCCGGGCCCCTATAGAATGTGTCCATTGCGTGGCCGGTCCCTCCACCAGCCACCACCAGCTTTCATTCTCCTTGAAGAGCGAGTGAGGTGTGGCAGTTCCCTTGGGAAGCAGGGGCTAAGCTGAGGATGTGGTTAGAGAGGAGCCCAGCGGGAGCTGACCCTGGAGCCCAGGTTGGGATGACAGCAGCTGACGGGCAGAGAGAGCAGTGTCCTACCAGATGCTGGCTCACCCCTCTGCACCCAGAGAAGTGGGCTGAGATGGGCAGGGCCCTGAGGTGTGAGCATGGAGCCCCAGGCATAGGGCAGGGTGTGGGCCTGGCTCAGGGCAGACAGCAGGTGCTCAGAAAGCCTCCTGGACTAGATGGCGCAGCTGAGAGCAGCAGAGGGACAGGACTTGGCAAACAGAGTGAATTCTATCTCCTGGGCCACCCCCACCCCCTCTGGTCTGTGCAGACCCCAATTTCATTCCCAGTTTATGAGGAGTCTCATTACCAAGCTACAGACAATAAAACCCGCCTGACCACTCTGGCCCGAATCTCATTAGAGGACATTAGTTCCGCCGGCTGGTGGCTCTGTTGGGACATAGCTGCAGGCGTGGCCTAGGCATCAAAACAGGCCATTGGCCACAGATACAAGAGTGTGCCACTGGGAATCTGAGTTCAATCTATGGGCTGAAATAGAGTTCCTCCTTCCAAAGTCCTGAATGCGCGTTCCCCCAAGCCAGAAACTTGGGGTCCCTCCTGTCCATTTAGACTCTCTGTTCTGCCCCTTGCCTGAAGGGGAGCAGGACATGACTCCCTCTGGGGTATTCCAAGAGTCTGCCTTCTCTGGGAGGGGCTGGCAGCAAAGCTCAGAACATCTTTGTTTCATAGAAGAGAGGACCTTTGGGACAGGGGACACTAGAGGCTGAGGCTAGAGTCCTCACAGCAGCCATGGCCGAGCCTAGGCCTGTCTTTTCATCCAGAAGACAGAAGGAAAGGACATTCCCTGCCTAGAAATGGAGTTCCACCTGAGACTGAGAGAGCCAGCTCCTTCCAAGAGCCGCCTGCAGCCTCCTCTCACCTCCTCCCTGAGGTTGAGTTCCTTGGTGGGGCCTTGGATTCCATGCTGGGGTTCTTCCCACCAGGATGGGATCATTTCTAGCTTAGTGATTCTAGTGCCCATGAGCAGCCAGCCACTGCCCTGCCCGTACTCTCCCCTCTCTGTGTTATCTTTCTTCCTTGAGTCCCTCTGTATCAGAATACCAGCATGGCTCAATGGATGACACCATGGAAAACAAAATCAGAGCAAAGGAAAACATGCCCCTTCTTGGTACCGCAGGCTCAGAAGGAAATGTGGGTCAGGCCCAAATAGCTGCTTCTAAGCATACCTGGGCTCCCATGTATGCTCCGGTTGGGGGTCACATGGGTCGGCCCATACTTTGGCAGGTAAGCTGGCGTTCCCGCCAAATGAGTCAGTGGAGATGGAAGCGCCGATGTGTTTGGGCAGCAGAGTCAGCTCTGCGCTGAGAAAGGAGGCTGGAGGTCTGTGTTGGCCACTGAACACCACAGCAAGGCCCTGCCTACAGCTTGCTTGAGGCTCCAGCCCCACCTGGGGTTGGGGAGGTAGCTGCCAGGAGTACTGTTCACTGTGCCCTGAGTCACACCCCGAGTGATCCCCTCCTCAGTCCTTGTATGATATGGGCAAATGCTGTCAGGTACCTGGACAAGAGTGATACAGAAGGTGCCTCACAGCCAACCCAGCCCTGTGTCACTTTATGTGGGTCCCACTCCAGAGGCTAAAAGCCCACTCACATGTTTGTTGGTGCCAGCGTTGCTGGAGCTCCTGGTTTATATCTTGCTCTGACTCCTGGCTCCAGTGTGCCCACACTGCCACTTGGATGAATATACCTGAATAGACACTCATATGCCCAGGAGCATGAGATAGTTGCCTCTCCTTCCCCAGTTCATCTCCCACTGTCCTCCCCACACTCTCCTCTGTTCACATCCAGTGCTTTCATGCCCCAGGACCTTTGCATGTGCTATTTACACCATAGTCTCCCTTATTTCCCATAAATACTAAGTCTAAATGTTGAAGTTAAGAACCACTTTTATCATGAAACCTTTATAAGCCCACCCCCACCCCCAGCTGAGATAACTCCTCTCACCTCAAAGCCCCCAGCATCTCATCCATGCCACCTTGTGACACTCATTACTCTCACTTTGTTAGATAGTTCCTGGGATTTATCATCTCCACAAAACAAAGACCTTCATTGCTGATGGGGCTTGGTTTCCTGAGGGAACATGGTGGGCCAGTGGTGCATACTTTATGGATAGATGCTTGCTTCTGTGGACTGTGGGTGTTGATAAGAATAGCAAACTTCCTGAGAGTTCCTGGGTGCCAGGCACTGTTGGAAGCATCTTACATATACTGTAGTAACTGTCTTCATTTTCCCATCAACTTGTGGAGTTATTTCTGTACCCTCCATTTTCACATATGGGAAAACAAGGCCCAGACAGAGTTCAGGTAACTCGCCCATGGCCACACAGCTAGTAGGCAGCAGAGCAGGAAACGAGTCCAGAAAGTCAGGCCAAGTGTCCCTGACCCTCAGACATGTGGCTAAGATACCTCTTTTCTGGGAGGCGGGTGAGTGATGGAGGAGACAGCTTCCACAGGACTAACACTTCCACAATTGTCTGCCACCTCCGCAGAGGGCTTTATTACTTACACTTGTGTCTCTTTGATCGTACAGGGATAACCAGGCACTGTGGTTGTATATGCCTGGAGCATTTGGGAGCTATTGGTGCTGTATCCTCTGAGAGACTCGATAGTAGCACTGGTGTGTTCTTCAGATACCTTAGAAGTATTAGAAGTACAATTGTTATGTTCCTGGTACATCCACTGTTCTGCTTCACAAGTACATTCGTGGTTGTGCTGCTGTATCTGTCTTGGTGTTATCACTCTTTCATCCACCCCCACTCCCGCCCCACCCCCCTACTGCCCCCACCCCCATGCAGGGACCAGTGATGCCACTGCAGGGCCTCCCACCATCCTGCCCAGTGAGACCAGCGGCAGGTGTAGTGGCTTCTCTACAAGAACACCCTCAGCTGGTGTTCCGGGCTGGCCCTGGGTCCTGGGTGGGTCCCAGAACTCAGCAAGCTGATCCTGTGCCAGCCCATCCTAAACTATGTGAGGGCAGGGGAGGATTTAGGGTGTTCACCTGCACTGCTGCTTTCATCTTCTGGGACAAAAGGGCCGATGCTTCCTTTGCCCCAGGCAGTCTGAGAACAGGGTGCTGGGATAGAAGCACTTGATCTTGGGGCCATAGCAGGAGGAGAGAACTATCCCAGAAGTAGAAAAACCAAAACCCCTCCCCAGTGTCGTGGCTCGGGACTAAGTGGCAACTCCGGTCAGTACACATGCAGATTGTCCTGTCAGGGTTACCCGTAGCCAAAGCTCCTCCTGGACCCCTTGAGCCCTTAGGTCACTATGCTAGCTCAGGCCTCACAGGCTCCCTTGCTTAATTAGGAAGGTAACTGCAGAGCAGTCATCTGATCCATTTCGACGCCAAAGAGAAATTCCTCCTAGACCCTCTGCTGTTGCAGATTATCCATGCTCCGTTAGCTTGAATTACCACACGGCCTCTGTGGCCAGACACCAGCCAGAGCCAGGCAGTAGGCTCCTGGGCTGGAATCCGCCCTGTACCCAGGAAATGCTGGGAAGCCTTAGGAAGAAAGTGAGCTTAGGACCTGCCTTAGACCGCACCAACCCCAAGGATTTCCCAATGAGCACTAAGGGTCCCCATGACCGGGGCCTGCAGATGACTGCTCCGCTCTTGGGCCAGGTCACTGTTGTGCCCTCCTTTCTGTTCCCTGAGCTGGACCTCCTTGTGGGGTCTGAATCCATAGCAGAAGCGGCTTCCATATTATTCAGCAGCTTCCACATTTAAATTGGAGCAGAAGCAGAGACAGGCGTCTCCCAGAGTGTAAATAAGATCGGGGCAGAGCAGCCACACTGCTGGGTGATTTTATTATGATTGCCCACCTCCCCCACCCCCAAACTGTCTCGATCTCATTGGCCTAGATTGCTACATCTCTCACAATGATGGATGGCTCTCCTCTCTCTTCCCAGGCAGGTTGGCCAGCCCTGCTATCGAGACACCCTCCTACCCTTGCCCTTCCCAGATTTATTCCCTGTGTTTATGGTACCCAGAGAGTCATCAGTGTCCCGGGCCAGCTGAGCACTCATTATCTCAGCACTTGATGGATGGCCCTTTGCGGGGACTTAGGTGACAGCCCCTGCTCTCTGCTCCCCTGTGTCTCCCTCTGCCCTGGCCATAGTACACCTCCCAACTCTCCCAGGAGTCAGATAATGGCCTAGGTCAGTGCTGAAGGGAAGCAGCAGTGATAGAGAAGGGGAGGCACCAAAGTCCTTGGCGCCCACCTCTGAGTGCTGCTGCCTGCTTGAGAACGGTCTTCGCGGCCTCCGCCAGCCACCCAAGCACCATCCCCAGAAAATGTCCCCATTACCCTCTCCCACTCCATTGCCTCATCCCCTCTGCACTGTGTACACACTTTGCACTGTAATAATAATCTGCGCGGTTTATGTGTTTCATTACAAGTGTTTTTATGTCCTCTGTCTGTGTGAGGAGGGGCGTGTGCGCCCGCACATGAGGTCACATGCTCTGTGTGTGTATGTGAGCCTGCTCCTGATTACACTGATCGCCATCTTCATGAGGCTGGAGCTCCCTCCCATCCAGCTCCTGGGGTAGGGGGCAGAGCAGAACCTGGGTATTAGGGTGGGTGTTGGGGAGGAGGAAGGGGAGAAGGAGGGGAGGCAATCAGAAATGATGACTGTCTGAGTCAGAGTCTACACTGTCCCCCAGGCACCAGTGAGAGAACGGGGCAAGGTCAGTTAGATAATTGTTTGGTCCACAGGATCACAAATAACTGGTTTGCCTATTTTTCTCCCTCACATTGACTGAACCCATCAATTACTTTGGAGCCACATGATCTCAACACTTTCACGACTTACCTGCGTCAGCATGTGCATTGGTGTCTTAGGTTCCTTTTCTTCCTCGAAATTTAAGTTGCTTACCTATAGGATAGGGGAGATCCTGGGAGGCTTACGAGAGGTAAATAACACACAGGGCCTGAGTGGTTAGCACAGGACCGAAGGGGAGCCCATGGTGGCACCATAAGGCCACCATCAGCCACTGCTCGCCCAGGGCCACTAAATTTAGCAGAAGGTCCGACACCCAAGGGAGAAGCCCACCTATCAGCATGTGGCCAGCATGCAGTGGGAATTGTCCCTTTGCCCAGGTGGCCAACATGGATAGGGTACATCAGGGCCACAGGCCCTCATGGGGGCCCCCACCCATGGGTGGTCACCTGAGAAAGTGCCTGGTGGCTCTTAGGAGCTATCTGGGCTCCCTTATTAAACAAGAGGTGCAGGATTCTGACTTCCCTAAGTACCCTGTACCAGATTTTGTGGGATCCCCTGCCCTGGGCATCATGGGAGTGCTGGGCAGCTTCATGGCTGTATTCACTCAACAGCATGTGTCCTTGCATACCAGCCATGGATGTGGGATCTGAGGACACAGCAGCAGACAGAATGTCCTGGCCAGCCCTGGATAGCATCTGACCTCTGACCTCATGCACAGCCGGTGACACCAGAGGGTGTAAGTTCCTTCATGGGAGAAATGCCCACCATACAGAAGCTTGGCTTGGTGATATAGAGGAAGAGCGGAGGCCCCGTGGGTCATTCCAGTACGAGCCCCTTGCCCTCCCTTAGCCCTCCCTTAGTGAACATGCGGGGACAGCTGGGGCTGGCTGAGCACCGTGCTCTCCTTTGCAAGGTGAGCCCACCTGTCCCCCTCCTACACCCAGGTCTGGAACATGCCTCCCAGCAGGGGCCCCATGAAGATACCTCGCTGCCCTGCAGGGGAAGGTGGAGAGGGCAAGTCAGAATGCTAGTGTCTCCACATTGGAAGGGAAATCAAGAGCGGCAGCACCCCATTCCAGCCCTAAAACCCTTTACCCACATCCCTACCAGCTGGTTGATCCTTCAGTTTCAGCATGAATACCTCCAGTGGCAGCGAACTCACTCCCATCATGGAAACTCTTACAGCTTCTACCACCCCAAACTCCCCCTTGCACTGAGCTGAGACCTGTGTCCCTGAGGCTTCAGGCCACCAATCCTGTCTCTGTCCTTCTGAATTGCATGGAGCGTGTCTGAGCCCACATATGATATCCTTCAGATGCTGAGGCTGGGTGGGCTCCAGAGTCTCCTCCCTGCGGGCTCAGGTGACCCAGTACCCCACACCTTGCCATCTCAGGTGCTGTCCTCAGAACTAAGCTGTCAGGATCCCTATAACAGCAGGGATGCCTGATCTTGAACCCAGCGCTCCAAATGTGGGCTGAGCAGAGGGGATTTCATTCTGGGTTTCCAGCACTCAGCCCCAGCTGCCCGCAATCTCAGAGAAAATAGTGGACAAGCTGTCTGCAGGCTTCCCGCTGTCCTCCATCCCATCCGCCCTTTCCCACACCTGTTTTCTTTTGGATTAACGATAAATTTTGGTGAGAGATCCGCTTATCTCCAGTGGGAATTAAGGAATTAAGTTGGTGATGGGGAGAGAGCATATTGCAGAGGATCAGGGTGCTGCAGGGTGGGGGTGGGGGACACACAGCCGGGGCTCGGGGACTCAACTCTCTGCTTGCATCAGTCACCCTGGTGCCATCCTGGGGTGGGCTCCCCAGCTGCCTGCACCTTCCTGGGGACAGATGCAGGGCCACTTTGGAGTGGGGTGGTAGCCTTGGAAGGAGATGCACCACAGGGCTGCTGTAGGTGAGGCCATCTCCTGGCAGCCTCTCCTGTCACCCACTGGCGTCTCACAAGCCAGTGCAGTGGCTCTGTGGCATGTCATGGCTCTGGGAAGGTGAGCCAAGGCAGGTGGCAGGGTGGGGCGTTTCGCTTTTCACATTAGCATACAGGCAGATTCTGCGGTGGGAAGAACCAGGGCCCGCACTCCATGGGTGGTTCATGAAGACCATGCGGGCACTGGCATGATCCCCAGGTACCCTCCATGGTGTCCTCACTTCGTTGCTGAGACTGGCATAGCCCCTGGCAGCCAAAAGTTGAGGAGCTGTTCCAGCCCCAAAGAAACTGAACCTCTCTCTATCCCAAGGATAAAGGAGCCTCCTTGAATGGCCAGGGAGGGCTCATCGGGGTCTGGCCCCCAGGTGCCCCACTTCCCCTCCCCCAGGCTTACGGCCCCTGGCCAGCCCCGCTCCCTAACGGGATGCAGAGGCTGTGCGAGGGGAGGTGAGCGGAAAGCCAGCCCACAAGGGAGCTGGAGCGAAGAGAGAAGGGGTCCCGAGGACACGGCTGCCACCCAAGCTAAGCCGAGGATCTGCCCCCAAAAGCACCTTTATTCACCATTATGCACTCGTAGCAGCCACCAGGGAACCAGAAGAGCAAGACCATAGGTGGACTGAGGGAGGCGACAGGAGGGGACACGGCAGGAAGGCTGGGCAGAGTAGCGAGTTCCACTCTAGGCAGGGAGAAGCCAGAAATTGGGCCCTCAGCTCCAGGAGTCTAGCTGGTTAATAATTAGTAACTCTGGTTAATAAACCACTTTTTTTTTTTTTCTCCAATTTTGGCTTCCTCTCCCTATCCCCCATCCCTGAGACCTTTCTTGGCTCTGCCCAGGCCTCAGGAAAGAAATCCCCACCCCTGCCCTGGGCCACCATCTCCCAGGCAAGATTCACCCTCTGACCCTGCTGGTGCCTCCCCACCCCCTCCTAGCTGGCTTCTGGTCTCCAGAGCCAGTGGTGTTTAATCTCCGGGAGATTAGTGACCTGCTTTCACAGCCTTCCCCCACAGGCTGCTGGGACACTCTTAGGTATTTTCTGCTGGAAGGCCAGGCCCTGCAGCCACCCAGGGAGGGCCAGAGCCCTCCTCAGCACAGTGCTCTGGCCCCCACTGACTCTTGGCTGTGGATCCTTTCTACTGGCCACACAGTGACATAGGTCACCCTATGGGTAACATTTCCCTAATCCTTTAGGCGAAGTCAGTTAGTCAATCAACAGATATTCTTTAGGCATTCATTAAGTGCCGGGTACCATAATGTTAAGAAAAAAAAAATGTTTTAAGCAACTTGAAATGAGGTAAGAGGCTTTATTCAGCTGTTATGCTTCAGGGGGCACCTGAAGACCAGCCAATGCCAGCAAGGTGGGTTAGGGTGAGGACAGGAGGGGGCACATGACCTTGGCTTTGCATTTTCCGTACCTCACTGCTGGTGCATTTCTGGATGGAGATGCAACCCTATCTGATAACCGTCAGAACTGTTTTCTAGGTTGTTTTGGTAGGAGAGGGAGAGAGCAAAAGAAGAGAAGGAAAAGGCAAGGGAACGGGGATGGGGGGACTGTCTGCCCTAATCCTCTGCGTGTGCTGAGCTGAGTACAGTAGTGATGGACTGTCCTCAAAGCAGGGTGGCCCCTGGGCCCTGAAGCCATTTACAGCCCTCAGGGGCTCCTGGTGCACAGGCTTAGAGAAAGGCTGTGTGATCTAGGCCAGGGCTCCCAACCTGGGCTCCACTGACTTGGGGCCACAGGGCTGTGCGGCGGGACCGTCCTGTGCTCTGTAGGGTGTTTAGCGGCATCCCTGGCCCACCGGATGCCAGTAGCAGCCTCTCCCTCATACCAGGTGCAGTGTGACAATAAAAAAAAATATCTTCAGGCATTGCTGAATGTCCCCTGGGAGACCTAGCCAGTAACTGGTGGGCTGGGCTTTCATGGCGGGCAGACCTACTTTTCCAAAGACACGTCCCACCACTGTGTGTGGACACACTCTAGGTTCCAGCCCAAATGTGCTGTTCCCCCTCTGCTCTTCTGCCCCTGGGCCCGGCTGCTGCTGCTGACTGAGTCACCTGTGGAATACGGGGCTCCCCAGCCCTTTCCTCTGCCTCCTGGTACTGTATTGCTTGGTACTTGGTACTTTCTCATTTCCCCTCGCCTTGGCCCTGAGCTACTTGAAAGAGGGCCTTAATCTCTGCTGGCCCCACTTCAGTGCCTTGTATACACTTGATGCCCCATAAATGTATACAGAAGTGATGGCAGCTGGCTGGCTTGTCAACCCCAGTAGGCTCTGAGGTTTCCTGCTCCTGAGCCCCTCCCTGCGTTGTTCTTGGCACTGTTTAAGCCGTAGCCAGGAGAGAAAAGCTTGTAATGCTTCTGTTTTTCCTGACACCTCTATACCCACCTCATTGTGTTCTCAGCAAACAAAATCATCTTCTTCACCATTTGTTCAACATTCACTAAGCACCGAGAGGCTGTGTCTGTGTGTGTGTGTGTGTGTGTGTGTGTGTGTGTGTATGTGTGTGTGTGTATGCGTGGCTTCGCACACAGGTGCCAAGTGATGTCCCATTTCTATGTGTGGGATATTAGTGGTTCAATCAGAAATTCTACCATCCACACCAGGGTTTGTCATGGCATCTTTCTTCCATTGGTTGCCTTGCTCTGGGCTGGGCTTACCTTCTGTGTAAGTGATGACCTTTCATTCCTCCATGCCTGTGCTTATACCCTCCCCTCTTCTTGTAGGGTCTTAGCTCACAGCCTGTTGAACTCCTACTCATCCTTCAAAACACAGTGAGATCTTACCACCTTGGATGTGCCCTTCCTTTCCTGCCCGCCCCTCTCACAGTTTTTTCCTTCCCTCATCATGGCACTTTGTGAACAGCCCCCCAGGAGCAGTATTCGTGTTATTAGTTCATCATCCTCTGTCCTTGAGGCCAGCGACTATAGCCATCACAGGCGCGTGTTCATATTCCTAGTTGTTGACAGAGTCCTGCTACATGTTAATTAAATCAATGGGAATAAACTGCTTATTTTGTTTTCCAAAGCATTTTCTTTGTACTGTGTTAAAAGTGTGTCTTTCTGTAATGACTTTGCTTAACCTTCGTGCACTGCTCCCAAGCGCCTCCGTGCTTGTAGACATGCATACATACAGCAGTGTTTAGCTGCACACATGTGCCTGGGCCTGGGTGTGTGCACGATGTGTCTCTGTTTGGGTGTTTCTATAAATTTAAAGGTGCACAGCCTCCAGTGCTGTTCCCCCAAGCAGATATTCCCCCAACCTCTACATCCTCCACCTCTGAGAACTGAAGGGGAGAGCATTCGGGTAACTGTTGGAGACCACTGCTCCTGGCTTTCCTGTCCATCCTGGGGTAGCCCAGGATATGCAGACTGGGTTGGGGGGCAGAGACCCCCCTGGCCAATCACATCACACCCCTTCCCTATCCATCTCTGCCCTGTTTAATTGGAATTTGGCTAGTGGAAACCATCTGTTCTAGTCCGTCCTGTTTCCATGACAACGAAGTGGCTTGAGACTGAGGTTTGTGGTAAGATAAGTGGCCTGGGGGATGCTGGGTAAAAACAGCTAGGTCCTCCCCCTCAAACCCGTGCACCTCACCCTCTCCTGTCTGCCCTGCCTTCACTCCCACCCCAGAGCAAAATACATCTGCTCCGTCCTGGGAGTTGGAGTCCCCCAGTGTCACTCTGTCATCCCACCCCAAGCCCAGCTCTTTTTGGGCTCTGTTTGGCTTTCTACACGCAGGGTTCCCTCCTCCCTGACCTCCATTCATAAGTCCTTTCCACCATGGACTGGCGAGCCAGCCCAGCCTGTCCCCACACCCAGGAAGGACCAGCATGGGGACCACATGAGTGCTTGCACTTTGCCTGTGCTGTTGAGCCTCGGCCACCCCTGCCTCCAGCCGCGACCTCAGCCCACCCAGGTATCTCACAGGCTCCCCACCCTGCCCCTCCTTTGCAGGCATCAGAAGTTTTACATATGATGCTCAATTTACTTTTCCGTCCTCAGCCCAAGTCCCAGTGCCCATTTCCAGCAGATGACAGGGCCTTAGGAGCAGGCTGTAGCCTCCCCTGGGGAATGAGTACTACCTGGGGGCTCCATGGAAAGGACCATCTTTAGAAAGGGCCAGTGAGCACAGTGGGCCCTGGCAGGAGCACAGGGCCAGAGAGAAGGGTTCTGAGCCCAGCACAGACAATGTGGCAGCCTGAGCTGGGTGCCCTTGGACTCCCAGGAGCTCAGACAGACCAGGCACACTGGGATGGGAGGGAGGGTTTTCCTCTCTCACCTCCAACAACCAGTCCTGTTTATATAGTGTTATTTTCTGCCCTAATTTCTCTGTCTATGGCAAAGTCTCTTCGTGCCTGCTGTATTACCAGGGGACCTGCCTGTCTTCAAAAATAAGTGGTGCACCTTGTCAGGTGACCTGTCTGTTGCCCTGGTCTCAGCAGTCACATGTACCATATACACGAAGTATTCACTACAGCGGTAGTGGGTGGGGCAGCTGCCTGGAGGTCTCTGCAGTCACCCCCCAACACACTCTGCCATGGAGTCAGTCTTGGGCAGGAGAGGGAGGGTGACATCTCAGGCCTCAGAAAGTCATTGCTCACAGAGGCTGTGCTGAGCTGGGGACCCCCACATTTGGGGGAGTGCAGCTTCCTTGCAGAGGTCTAGTGGCTTGTCTACAATCTCACTCCTCACCATCCTTCATGCACTTCTTTCTTTCTTGTTAAGATATAATTCGCATACCATAAAATCCACCCTCCTAAAGTGTATGGATCAGTGGCTTGTATTGTACACACGGAGTTGTGCAGCCGCCACCACCTCAGCATCCAAACACCCCAGAAAGAAACCTGTACCCAGTGCACCAGCCACGCCCCTTCCCCTGACCCACCCCTTCCTACCTCCTTCTTTATCTGTACATTTTTCCTGCTGTGGACATGTCATATACTTGGAATGATACAGCTTGTGGCCCTTTATGACTGACACCTTTTGGCGATGTCAGCACCCTGCTTAGAGAGCAACAGACCAAGTTACCCACAAGGTGAAGTTCATACCTTTGTTAACGCAAGGCTCTTTTAAAATCACTCCTACCTTCCTTCCATTCATCCCCGTAGCCCCAGTTGCCTTAAATTCCCAATGCTCTCGCTGAACCCATGCTTTTCAAAACAGCCTTCCCCCTTCCTCTCCCTCTCACCTCCCTCTCTGCGGGAGCGGTGCTCATCCTGCAAGAGTCAGCTAACCCCATCAGCCACAGAGAGAATCACCCCTTCTTCCAAACTCCCATCACTTTTGGTCTGTACTTTTAATAAGCAAACAAACAAAGCATGGCACTTATCATGTAATACTTATTTGTTTTCATGTCTGGGGCCCTTGTTAGACTGAGCTTCCAAAGGAAAAAAAAAAAAAATCTTAGTATTTCTGATTCCTTCACCTTTTTCCAACTGTCACTATTGTCAGCTCCACCAGAAACATGCGATCACAGTGCCAGGCACAGAGTGGATGCTCAGTAATGTTTTGTGAGTCAGAGTAGGGGGAATAGAAGAACTAGAGACTGTGGGTTTAATCTGGGAGCTGGAGCTCCATAGAAGAATGTGGAAGGAATGGAGGGTTCAACAGCTTAGCATAGCAGAGGCAACGCGGGATGTGACTGGGTGTGGAAACTGCCTCTGTGGGTGATCAGGGGAGAGAAGGAGGTAGGGTTATCCGCCCCCAACAGACAACATTTGTGGAGTGGCCACTGGCATGGGAGATGGTAAAAGGCTTGGCAGGGATCGAAGCAGCCAGAACAGAGAGCGCGGGGTAATCTTTAGGCACAAAAAGGGTGTGGTGGGTACAGGGGAGGGTGCTGCCAGCAGGCAGGACAACTACACAAAAGCCCAGGGGCAAGTGAGAGCTGAGGCCTAAGATATCTGGGAGTAGACCCAGCAGGGCAGAAGAGCGATGGTGAGGCTGGCTGGGCAGAGTGAGCAGGAGCTCAGCTGGCCGTGGAGCTTTATGACAAGGCAAGAGCAGCTGCCCCCTACAACTTCATCTAGTGGAAACCTTCTCGTCTTTCCGTGTCACTCGGAGACAGACAGACTTCCCTGGTTCACTCTGGCCACTAAGGGCAACAGTGAAAACTATTGGAAGGCCAGTGATGGATCTGAATTCCTCTCTTCCTCCGCCAGCCCCTTGGGGAAGAATTGAGGGACAGGAATGGACTTGGGTTCCCAGGCACATGCTGATCTTGTGCCCTTGGACTCTGTGCCAACCCGCTGAGCCTCATTTCTTCTACTGTCGATACTAACCAACTGAGGATACGGGGCCATGGTGGCAGTCCTTATTGAGGACTATATGAGACTGTGATAGAAATGTCCAGAAAGGGCTGTGCCAGTGTTTACCCTCAGGTGCACTGTGGGCGCAAGGTAACCCAGTGCAGGAAGCAAGGCCATTGTCTCTCTAATGCCCTGCCTCTCTTTTATGCCATTTCCAAAGGATTAGAAGCCTTGACGGAGGCAATTCCATGCTGTCTAGTTGAAACAGACTTGAAAGCAGTCAGTACTATGTATAATTTCTGGGGATGGGGTAGGGAATAAATTTAGCTCCCACCCTTGGTCCAAGGGTAGCGATGTGCAGAGAGATACTGGGATCCTTCCTTCCTTGTAGCACCCAACAGTTCTCAGAGCAAAAGGAAGTCTGTCCTTCCTGCTGCTGGGGGTTGAGGTGGGGTGAGCGCAAGGCCCAGGCTGCGGTCTCCCCCACTGGAGTCACGGAGCTTCGGGCCTTCCCCACAGGGATCCAGTTCCCAAGAGGAGTGCTAAGCGCGCCTTCTGCCCCAACAGAAACAAAGCGGTTTAATTGCCTCTTAATCTGGGATGCTGGTCTGCTGGTGTCAGTGCTGAATAGTGAGGGGAGGTAGCTTCTTCTCCTTGAGTGAAAAGTTATTTGATCTCTGTCAAGAGGAAAAAGGAAGGGAAAGGGAAGAGAGAGGAGCAAGGGCCTGGCTCCAGGCCCAAGTGGAGGCCACCACAGAGGGTTTTATTTCTCCTAATAACAATCATAAATAAAGGGGAACAAGCATCTCGCTTGTCTTGGCTCAAGGCCATTGTTTTGTGCAGGGCCTCCTCCTTGCCGTGCGGCTTCTGCCTCCCCCACAGCTCAGGAGGGGGAAGACAGCTTGTCTGCAGGGAAGAGTAGGCCACCACCTGTCTCACCTGGACAGGTGGGAGAGATGAGCTCCGCAGACCTGCGTGCACCCTGCTTCTACCCCATTCTCTAGCCTCAGAGCCCTCCTGAACTCTTTGTGCTGCTGAGGTGTCCCAGGTGGCTACAACAGCCACCCGACCACGCTCCCTGCCTCTGCTCCCCGCAGTTTATTCCCAGTAGTCTGCAGCGATACCATTGAAGTAGCACAGGTAGCTCACTCAGAGCAGCCTCTGGACCTCTGGTTGGGCTACTCACCTCCTTTGCTTCTCTGCCCAAATGTCTTTTCCTAGTGAGAGCTTCCCAGGCCACCTTTGAGCTGAAATAATCCTACACAAACTTTACCTCACTCACTGTCATTTCCATTGCTAGAATCTAAGCTTCACCACCACAGAGAATTTTTGTCTGTTGTGTTCAGTGCTGTACCCCCAGGACCTAATGAGTGCATGCCCCAGAGCATAGCCACTGCCTCCTAGCCCTGCACGCATGTGCACGCACATGTACATATAAACAGTCTCCTGCAAAACCCACCTCCCCTAGGTCTGCTCCAGCACAGCCACCCCTGACCAGTATGTGCCCCAGGTCCCCTCCCAGTCTTGGTGTGGGCTGCTTGGTAGCACTAACCTCCCGTGGGCTCTGTGGCATCTACAGAGAGTCCTCGCTTCATGCTCTACCCACTGCTGAGGTCAGGGCTGTCTCCTGTTTCACACTTGAGGAAACTAACGTCAGGGAGTTAGTGACTTGCTTGTTTCCACCACTTCCTGCAGAGCCAGTGTGAAGCCAGGATCACCCTCTGGCCTTGGCCAGACAAGTCCACGTTTTTCGCTAATCTCCCTCAGGGCTGTGGGAGAATGACCGAGCACTTCCCCAGCTATAGCCCACACCTGCCCACCTGGTCTGGTTTCAGGGAGGCCAAACAGGGGGAGTAAAGACAGCAGGGAGGAGGATGTCCTTCATGAGCTGCACCCCACCCACAGCCAGGGACCACCTGCATGCTACCCCATGTCAGTATACCTAGTGTGTGCACAAGCCCAGCTGTGCTGTCCTTTCCCTGCTCTGCCCACCTGCTGGGAGCCTCCCAGGTGCAGCAGGGCATTCTCAACTGTTCTCTCCCTATGTTAATAAACCAAGTTGTAGATGGCTGTAAAGTCCAGTTCATAGACTCTGACTTACCTCCCTGTCTCTGTCTCAGGAAACACTGAAGTGGCCCTCAAAAGAGCCGGCATGGGGGGTGGAGTTTGGGGGAGACAGCCCCGGAATTCTGGTGGACATGCGAGAAGGTGCCACAAAAGGGAACACCAGCGAGGTGGCTTCTTCTATCCCCGAGAAGCTTGTTCCTGGATGCTAAAGCAGGGTCCTTAGTAGGGCGATTTTCAAGGATGAGCCATTGTCTTGGAGAGGAGGTGACTAGTAGATCAGTAAGTAGCCAGCAAGAAAGGACAGGTGTGATGAGGGCTGATCGCTCCTTCAGGACACATGTCCTATGTGCCTGTGTGCCAGTCCCAAGCCAGACACTGTGGACATAGTGGAGCTGACAGAGCAGAGGCTGTGCTGCACACGTCATTTTACATGATTGATCCTTTTGGGATCTCATTTGGAGCATGGGGCAGGGGATGCTTTCAGATAATTCACAGAGATGGAGATCCAGGAGGAGTCAGACAGTGTGTCCAAGTGTGCTTACATTTACTAGTGTGACCAAGTGTGCTTACATAGAAAGAACTGGGAACGTGCCTCAGCTATTGGCCGGCTCAGTCACCATGGACACTGTCTGGCCTCAGTTTCCCCATCTGTACAGCAAAAAGAGCTTTTCCTGGCCCATGCTCTGTGTGGAGTGGATCTGTGTGGAACTAGGGACCCTCACCACCATTTGTCAACTCCAAGGTGCTCAGAGACCAGGCGTGTTACAAGAAGCATGGTGCTAAAACGTCTGAGGGTCAATCTGGCCAATCTGTGAGCTCTAGGGATACCCTATTGCCTCTCGCTGTCAGACTTTTATTTATTTGTCCCTTCGGTACAGGCATGAAGACCCTTCCTAGCATTTTGGCCTCCTCTGTGCTATTAGCATTTCTCAAACCTGCCTGGGTCCCAACCGCTTTCCACTGAGGCCCAGGAAACACCGAGGAACCTCGGCCTCCTGGTCCTGCCTTCTGTCAGTCAGCGATTCTTTGTTGATCTTTCGTGTGTAGGCCTAGCAGGCATTAGGCACCTAGTGTTGACAAGGTGCCCAGGGCCCTCATGTTCTCAGGGTGCTCACTGCCATTACCTGGCTCCTCACAGTGCCAGGGTCAGCTCCACAGGCTTTGGTTATAGAAAGTTGTCCAATCTTCCCAAAAGCCAATGAGGGAGTGACTGTTGTATCTCCATTTTAATAGATGAGGAAACAAGCACAGAAAGTAGAAAACCACACAGCTAGCAAGTGGTGGAGCTGAGATTTGAACCCAGGAGCCTAGGGCAAGAGGGCCTCTCTGCTGCACAGCTGGATAGCACAAGGATCTCTTCTTGCAAGTATCTCTGATGCTATGGGATGAAAAAAGGGCAAGAAGCAGCCCAGACTATGCCCAGCCAAAAGCACAGCGGGAGACCTACTTTGTCCCAGCCCCAGAGCTGGTTGAGCCATGCACAGCTCACCTCATCCCCACCCCTGGACCCGCCTGGATGGCGTCAGGCACTGGCTGACCCAATCCTGGGCTCAGGATCAAAAAGCATGGGGAATGGACTTCTCTTCAGCAAAAGGGATGGAGATTAAACAGCAGGAAGAGTTTCCCAGCTGTCATGACCATACACTATTAACACAGGAAGCCAAGGGAGGTGGAGGCCCTTGCTGAGAAGGTTAATGCCACTGTTGCTCAGAGCTGCTGGAGAGTTGAGTGAAGGAAGGGGTACAAGATGACTCCTCCAGGGTCTGGAGGTGAGATCATGTCACACAGATCGAAGACACTGTCCCACAGGAAGTGGAGACTATCGGCTATCCTTATGCTGCTACCACTGTCTTCCTAGGACCCTGTCTGCCCCAGCGCTGCCATTGGACTTCATTAAATTGCATTTTCCCAGAGCAGGGCAGGCCAGTGACAGAATGAGTCAATGCCAGCTTGCTACAACTGTCGCCCCTGGAGCCGGCGGGCATAGAGGGAGATAATTGGGAGCAGTTTGACAGCTTAATGTCTAGGGCTGGCTTCCTGGAGCAGCATAGGGGTGGGGTGGGGGTAGGATGGGGAGCCACTGAGGTGGACACAGGTGGATTTGGGCTGGCTTTGGGGTCACCCTCCACTACTCCTTTCCCCCTCCACTTCCCCAGCAGCAGCTTGTTGGGCAGGAAAATAAAGCACAGGGAAGGAAATTAGATATGGAGAATAAATTAGGCTCTCTTTATTAATTTGTCGGAACTAATTAACATCTCCCCAAGATTTGTCTCCTCTCCAGATGTCCCCCGGAGCAGGAGGAAGGAAAGAGTCTGAGAGAGGCCAGGCTCGGCCTTTGGGTTCCCAGCCTTGGTTTGTCCTCATAGTACTTGTCCCTAGAGTTGAGGACAGGAGAGGTGTCATCTAAAGGAGGAGCCCCTAGAGTCCTGTTTTAAGGGCTGAAAACTGAGAGGGTACCCACAACTCATCTTGCCCACTTACCTGGGTGCTGAGCCCCAGAAAGCCCCTAGTACTGAGTCGTGGTCACCTTATCTCTCTGATGTCACCTTCCCGATGTCACCTCCTCAGTGAAGCAGAGTTGTACAGCACATGCATGCTCAGAGCTGGGGAATCTGTCTCTCAATGGGTACAGCGCTACACAAAGCTCTGCCTGCTACTCTGGGAAACACAACTTAGCAGAAATACTGGCTGCTCTCAGATTTCCTTCAGAGCACAAGGCCACTTGGGTTTGACCTTAGCAATCACTGGAAGAGGTGACAAGAGTAGTACCTGGTGTTTCCATTTCACATGTGACAAAACTGAGCACCATGGTTAAGTATCTCAGTGAGACCACACCAGGAACCAGCTAGCAGAGGCAGAACCAGAACTACAGAATGAGCAATTGCTCTGCTCAGTGGCCTGGCCTCCTGAGAACCCATCCGCCCATTTCACCCCATTTCACCCTGACTCACACTGCAAGACTCGCTTATTAACAGTCTCCTCACTTCCTGGGTGTGAGTTCAAGGTCTCCCCACCCGGAAGCCACTCTGACTCCAGAAGCTCAGTCTACTCCTTGACTTGGGCAAGAGCCTTGGCTTGTTTTCTGCAGCTGATGCCCTCCCTCATCCACTGACACTGGAGAACAGGGCCCAGCCCTGCTATGTCAGGAAGTGGCAGCTCTGAGAAGCAGCTCTCCACAGCGTCCATGGGAGAGGGAGCCACTGCAGATACCACCTTGGAGGGTTGCGAAATCCAGCCTGTTCTGCATCCTGCCATGCTGTGGTGGCACTGCAGTGTTCTGCTGCCACCAGCTAGCAGTCCCCAGGAGCTGTAACGTGTAGGTAACATTAACCCACCAGCCCTGGGCCTAGAGCTTTTGCCTATCACAGTGGAGCCTGCTGGGGGCTGGCTGCAAGGCAGGGACCCCTAGACCAGCCAAGCCACTGGGACCTTGGAGAATCAACTGGCCAGCCTTATGATTTAAACGAGGAGACTGAGGCCTAGAAAGAGAAAGCCTCATCATTCTCTGGCTCTTGGCAGCACCAGAGTTAGAATTTGAGCCCCCTGACTCCCAGGTTAGCTCTCTTTCATAAATTAGGTGTCAGGGCTTGATATGTGACATTTTAGGTAAATGGATTTATCACATCAGGGACCTCAGAGCCAAGGACAGGCTATCTCTGCATGAATTGGAACTTCTACCTAAAGAGGTCAGAATGCAAGGTCAGTGTCCAGGGGCAAGGTCACAACCTCCACACCTTCCTGCCTCCAGTCACTGCAAGAGTCTATTTCCCCCTCCCCCAGAGGGCATGTATTCCTGTTCCAAGCCCTCAAATCGGGCACAGTTAGGGCTTTGCCACCTCTGCCTGGAACACAGTTCCCTGTTAGGCCCTGTTTCCTCTGATGGCCCCAACAGACCTGCAAGGCCTGTGCAGTGGTGGCTGTTGTTCCCACTTCACAGGAACGGAGACCCAGAGAGATTGTGTTTCCCCAGCTTTACATGGCCAGAAGTGGCAGAGCCAGGCCCAGGAAGCAGTCACCTCCTCTGGGAATCTCATACTGGGTTTGGAGCACATTGTATTTGGAGTGGGGCAGACCTGGATTTGGATCCTGGCTCTTCTGCTGTGACTCTGGCAGTCCTTGAGTGCTGTCCAGCCTTGCTTTCTTCTGCTGCCTATGGCACCTGCTTTGATAGGTTGTGCTGAGGATTTCATGGCCAGATATGTGGCAGCTCCAGGCTTGTACTACTACCCAGTGAATCCACTGAGTCTTTCAAAAGGTCCTACCTCAGGCCCTGTCACTCTCCTTCCACCTTTGTGGTGACAAAGGAGTAGGCAGAGTGTTGGAATGGGGCCCACTCAGCTATCCTGAGACTCCAGCCAGACTCGGGGACCAGGCTACACCTGCCTGTTGGAGGTACCAGAGTGTGGGGTACGGTAGACACTGGGAATGGGGGCCTCTGCTCTCCAGACCTTTGGGCTCAGCACGACAGCTGGGTGTGGCTGGCCTGGGGTGGAGGGAAGGATATAGGGAGAGGGAGGAGCTCCCGTGACTGGCGTCTGCTGGCCAGACATGGGGCAGTCTCAAGGTTCCTTTGAGGACACTTGGAACTTTCTGAAACTTGGGGACCTCAGGAAAGAGATTGGAGAAACCCTGCAGTATGCCCTCCTTCTTTTGTCATGCCCCTGGGGCTTGTCTCCTGCCACAGTGTGAGCATGGCTGGTGGTGCCGCCCACCCAGCGGACCAGCCAACAGAGACGCAGGGCTACTTCTATTTGTCCCCTGCAGAGAGAGAAGACACTACAGCACTTTGGGGAGTTCTCTGGGGACCCCCACTGGCCAGAGGGCTTCAGGACCAGGCCAAGCCCAAGTGAGGGTGCTGATTTGGGGGGAAACAGTTGAGCTTGCTGGAAACTTATGAGCTTTGCAGGTCCACATTGAGCAACTCAGAGAATTGGGACAAATACTAGTAGCCCTGGCCTTTGGAGAGCACCTGGGGCCCACTTTTTAGCGTGCAAGAAAACGCCCCATCCCAGCCACAAGGAATGGTCCCCTCTGTGGCTCTGTCCCTGATTCCAGAAGGTCCACATACCAGCAGCTACTTCCTGACAGCTGGTCTGTTGGGCACTTGCCTGTGTCCATACATTATTCTGTTGAGTCCTCATAGTCATTTTAATATAAAATATTAAGTCTGTTTTACACATGAGGAAATGAGGCTCACTGGGTTAAGGCAACTTGCCAGGGAGTGTAAGTGTGCAGCCCCAGTTCTGTCTGCTACCCAAGCTTCCTCCCATGTTCTCTCCTTAAGAGAATGAAGAGCCGCCTGATTCCTGGCTGTAGTACCTGACCCAACAGGCCCAGACTCACCACAGGACAGAGTGTGCTT
This sequence comes from Chinchilla lanigera, assembly GCF_000276665.1. Classification (NCBI taxonomy): domain Eukaryota; kingdom Metazoa; phylum Chordata; class Mammalia; order Rodentia; family Chinchillidae; genus Chinchilla; species Chinchilla lanigera. The sequence goes on along the minus strand of NW_004955412.1, from coordinate 20,718,361 downwards.
CCACTGCAGCAAGAGGTATTAAAGATAGACATCAGGAAGAATTTCCCCACTAGTGAATGGGATAGAACATTTTGGCAGAATCTTCAATTATAGGGACCTTGGAAGAAGGGGAGGAGTTTGCTTTATCACATGAGTAGCAGTGTTTGGGTTCAAATTGTGCCAAAAGCAGAGGGTAACACATGATTGTGCCCCACTCTAACCTCTGGCTAGGAAGTTTCAGATGCTCAAAACCTCCTTCTCTGGCTATGCATGACCATCTGCTGCCACCTGGCTCAGAGGCTGGGCATGGGTGTCACTTTTCCAAAGGCTTTCTTCCCCTAGTCCACTTGGGAGTCCTTGCCAACTGATGCCTGGGGCAGCTCGTTGGGCAGGGCAGGGCCAGGCCTGGGCAGGTGTGGTCCCAGCTACCTGTCTTAAGTACCAGCTGGCTCCACTATGTGAGCTCCACCACTCCAAAGCTCACTTGCTCTGTCTTTTCCCTGTACCTGGGAGAGGAGACCCAGACTACCAGGCTTCAGTCTATGACACCCACCGGCTCTACAGAAGTCGGTCCTGCTTGCAGCAGCAAAGCTGTTGCTAGGCATGGCAGAGAGTAGAATGCTAGGCTCTGGTCTCAACTCCGGTCTCAGAGGAGTCTGAAAATCAGGGGCGGTATCAGGCTGAGAAAGAGTACGGCACACAGCAGCCAAAAGACTCAGGTCCAAGTTCAGGTTCTACCATTCCCTAGCTGTGCAGTTTGGCAGATTTCTCAGCCACTGAGCCCGTTTCCTCCTCTGTAAAGTGGAAATATCAAGATGTGCTCCAGAAGATGAATGTGAAAAAGAGAAGCAGAGTAGGTGTTCATCCAGTGTCAGCAGAAACAGGGAAACTCGCCACTAGAATTATAGGGGCAGGAAGCAATACTGACCGCCAGTGTTTCCTTTTAGGGTTGAGGGAGCCTCCAAAGGAGGGGTTGCTGAGCCTTTAAAAACTCAGGCACATGCTCAATTCAGTCACTTTGAAGATGAGAAGTTGGCTGTGAAGTGCAGGCCATTCTGATAGGACCAGGGCTGGAGCAGAGATGAAGAGACACAGCAGGGCAGATGGTGTGAAATAAAATGGATATTTTTAATTGCTTCAGCTCACATCTCGTAAAAGAAAAAATAATAATAAAGCACAAGCCCTTGCCATCGCTCACCCCCCTTTCTCTGCCATGAGTCAAGAACCAGTTCCCACCAGTTGTTCTGAGGTTCAAAGCGTCTCCCCGCCCTAATCCTCACCCGACTTCCCTGCCCCCCACCACCACTGTGGGCGCCAGGCCTTCCCCTGCACAGCGTGGGCACTGCCACTCCCTGGGCCAGCCTCTGCCCGCCACGGAAGGAGGTGCCCAGTGGTGGCAGGCCTGATGGAGGTTGCTGGCAAAACAGGTCGCCGGTCCTCGCACCTGGTGGCCTCCCCAGGCCTCCTCGTGATGATAACCACTGTCCGGGTGCAGTGTTCAGCTGTCTCCTGGTGTCTGGCCTCAGCGCCCTTCCTGCACAACCAAGGAGACAGAATCCAGGCCGTGCTTCCCACCTTCCCACATCTCTTCCCCACAGAGCTGGTCTGGGACCTGCCTCAGCCTGTACCGGAGGTGGGGTCTGGGGCCAACACCCCGCTGGGCGTGTGCTGCTGTCCCTGGTCCCTGGGAACCCACCCCTGCCCTGCTTCCTGCCAGGCCTGGTCTCCTGTCCTGTGAGGTGGGACAAACCTCCCGCCCACCCTGTCCATCCGCCTTTCTGCCCCCACTCCCAGCCCTGACTCATTGCCTCACTTCCCACTCAAGCTGTGTCTCTCCAGGACATGTCAGGACAGGGCGCCTGGGTTCTGGTCCTACAGGCTTGGCTGTGCTGTTCTCGTGGGGGTGGGGCAGCAAAGAGCATTGGCTTTGACCTGCTTCTTCAGGCCTCCCTCCCTCCTCCACCCCACCCCAAGGGGACAGGCGGGGTTGAACTCCAGAGCACCTCCAGATTGCACCAAGAGGCCCTGCCTGGGGCTGCTGCAGCTTGAGATAGTGGGAGCTAGGGAATGGGGGGCACTGCCCTTGATGCCTGATTTCTAAGCAGCACTGTGAGGTGCGAGCCTACCCTTCAAAGACCCTTACCACAAGCCTTCACAGAGGGCTGGTCCTGGCTGGCCTCCTTCCTCCTTGCCTTGGAATCCAGAATGTAGAGGGTCAAGAGACTTGGATTCTCCTAATTCACTTCCCACTCTGGTCTCAATTTTAGCATCTTCAAAATGGGCAACCCCTTCCTCTTGATTGCTCCAGAGTCCTGGATCCTCAGGGTAAATGGGACTGGAGGAGGAGAGTAGGGGGTTTGCCCTGTCAAGCTGGCATGGACAGCAGAGGCTGGGAGGGGGCGCCCTTCTTCCCACTGGGGCTGGGATTGGATGCATCCCCCACCATGGCCACTCAGCCTTCCTCTTAGAGGATCTTTCCTTTTTGTAAGTAATCTTGGCCTTCACCAGAGAGTCTGGTGTTCCTTTGATCAGCTAGCTTCCTAGGAAGTCTTGATTAAAAGCTCTTGGAGACCTGAGAAGTCAACAGGGACACATGTCCCCCTATTTGCTTGGATTTGGCTTTGGATCACAGTTTATTGAGTGAACTAGATGCAGAGTGTTCCCAGTGCAAGCACCAGGCTGGCTGCTGGGGTTCCAGAGACGAATGTGTCCCCTTCCTGACACAGCCAAGCACTCAGCACCAGGGAATGCAGTTTGAGCCAGGAGCCAGGGGCAGTGGGCTTACAAGGACTGGATGTCACTGTGGGACCTGACTGTTGAAGTAGGAGTTTTCTGAGAGGCTGGTGTGCAGGGTGGGGTATAGGAGGGGCAGGAGAAGGAGCTGGGAATGTAGGCAGGGACAGATTGTAAAAGCCTGATAAGTAGCTTTAGATTCACCCCAAGGCACTGGAAGACCAGCTGGGGACTTGTGTCATAAGATCTGATTTGCATTCATATCTACCTGTTAGCAGAGTGGTTTGGACAGATCTGTTCACCAGCCTAGGCCTCAGTTTCCCAGCACAACCATCGCACCTGTCTTACGAGGCTTTTGTGAAGATGAAATGACATCTGTTGCCTGGCATCCTACCCCTTACACATCCAGTGTTGCTGAGTAAATGTTCACTGTGTTTAGTGTTATCAGTGCCATGATTCCACATAGGAAATGGGGGGAGCTGGATTGCCAGGTGAGCTGTGGTAAGGACAGGGAGCTCATGGGTCATATTGTAGAAAGTTGAAAGGCGAGTCCAATGGCTGTAATGCTGTGACTGGAGGCGGGGGCGAGGGATGTGCTTGAGAGTAGTTTAGTGTGGACACAAAGAGGGCAAGATGTCCAGTGGGCCACTGGAAACATGGTTTGGGGCCTCACCCCACATGCATCATGAAGGCCCTGTGAGATAGCCAATGCCCATCGCTCATCTCCTTCCCAAAATAACAAAAGCTATAAGTCACTATAAAGTTTAAAGGGCAAAGTTTTGCCCCCTCAGTCCTCCCCAGCCGCCAGCCCTGCAATGAGTGTAAGCCAGGCAGGGAGAATTCAGCAAGTCAGGAGCCTTAACAGACACTAAGCCAAGAAAAAGAGGCTGAGAGAGAAGAAAGGTGCACAGCTAGAGGTGGTGGCCTTCCAGCTACACACCCAGTGACAGCTAGATCTCTTCTTCTTCTTGGCTGCCTCCTACCTTGATGAGCTGTTTGCTTATCTCATGACCCAGAGGCAGGGCCTTTGTAACCACAACAAGAGAAACAAGCACCGTACATTTCTATGGGCTTGTGTCTAGCTGATAAGTCTTCCCCAGGTGCTTTCTGTGGCCATTAGCAGGTTATGGAGCAGGGCAAGTTATACCTTCCCACCCCGCTTGCAGGCAGGCTCCCACTTCACTGCTCCTAGATTCCCACCAAGTTCATCTTTGTAACATTGGACAAGTTCGTTTCCTCTGTGCCTTTTTCCTCATCTCTATATGGGGAGCCAGGAACAGCTAGCCAGGCCCCAGCTAAGGTCTGGGGACCAAAGGATTCTCATTCTGCCCCTTCCTCCCACCCAGACCTCCCTTCCTTGGGTCTCAGCCTGACTTCTCCATCCCTTTGACTTTCCCATCTATTTACGCACAAAATTCACCCACAACATTTCAGTTTTCCAATCGAATCATTAATTACCCCAGTAATTAAATCCAATTAGCAGTTGTAGGGGCCTTTCTGAGCAAGGAGCTATTAGCCAGGATGAAAATGCATGGGAGAGAGAGAAAAAGAAAACCCACCCTTTCCCAGCATTAAAAATGAAAGCAGGAGTCTGCGCTGCAAAGCAGAGGGCCCCAATTAAAGCCGGGGCCCAAACTCATTAAGCTAATTTGGCGTGCGATCCCAGCAGCCTCTGGAGGGAGCCCGATGGTGGAGCTGGCCAACATTCCCTGGTGGCGGGAGATGGGAAGGGCCCGTATTCACCTTAGGGACTGGGCTGCCTGAACCTGGCTTTCTCAGGAATACTTCCTGAGGTTTGAAGCTGCTGAGGGCTGGGAGTGAGAGCTCTGGGGCATGTGTGCTAGGTGGAAAAAGACGGGGTGACTGAGAGGAGGGAACGAATACAAATACCTTCCATTTCTGACCTTGGGAAAGGACCCTGCTTAGCAGCCACTCACCTCTCTGAGGCTGAGGCTGAGGGGGACCCTTTCCTGAGATGGTTTGCAAGGTTAAATGAGAATATATGTGTAAACACCTGACTCCCTAGGTCCTTAATGCATTAGCTCTCCCTGGTTCCCGAAAGTGCTCAGCATACCTTTGCCTAGCCTCTTCACTGCCTTGCAGGAAGTGACGGAAGATGTCCCCTCACAGTGCCCCAGATGGGGAGCTAAGGGGCAGAAAGACAAAGCCACAGAGGGACAGAGTTTGGGCTGGGAGTCAAGGACCAGGGGAAGAATGGAGGTTTTATGTGTGTGGTGTCCCCTGTACCATCCCTTTGTGGCTGGGCTGGCCCATAGCCCTGGCAGGAATAGGGGAGGGTGTCCCGCTCACCCTCTCTCCGAAGCCAAGGCTGAGAGGCAGAGGGAGGCTGTCTACCCTGCCTGCAGGGAGCCCTGTCCAGCCCCTCATCACACTCAGGGCCTTTGTAACCACAACAAGAGAACAAGCACAGTACGGACAGGCAGGGAAGTCCATGGGCTATAAACACCCTCAACCGTGACTGAGAGGCCCGAAAGGTAATAGCCACTGCTTCCCCAGGAAAGGGAGAGAGGCTGTGGGACAGCGTGTGAAATGGTGAAAAGGCATAGCCTCTAGAGACAGTAGGCCCTGATTAGAACTGGCCCCACCAGCTGTTTGACCTTGGGCAGGTTACTTGCCCTCTTTGAATTCCTCATCTCTAAAATGGGGACAGTAATGGTACTTAGCTCCCAGAGTTGTAAGATTTAAATGGATTAATACAAGTAAACATTCAGAGCTGGATCTGGCACAGGTCACTGCTACACACGTGCTAACTGTTCTTGCCATCTCTGGAAGGAGCCTGGCAAGGGAAATGACCCACTGTACTTTTCTTTCCAGAAAAGGTGGGGAGTGCTTGAGACCCTGGGCTTCTTCTGCTAAGGGGATGACCCATCTTGGGGCAGTGAGAGGGGACAGTTTAGGATCCTGCCAGGTCTAGAAAACATGGCATCCACCCCCAACACACTTTGCGGACACACACACTTGCACACATATCACTGCCAAGGGCTGTTTCTGGGCTTCAGGGGCACTGTGAGCAGGGCCAGGAGGGCATGGGAAGGGGAAGGGAAGCAGGTGGCCACAGAAGCTGCACTGAATCCCCACAGCTGGGCGCTGTGCCCTGTGCCTACGTGCTGGCTCCCTCCGTGAGGCAGGATGAGGAGCAGGCCCTGGCACGCCGGGCCCCTACCCAGTGACTCCTGAAACCCTGACAAGTCTGAGCTAGAAGCCGGACTGGGCGAGGCTCCTGATAGATTCATGTTGGGCAGAGGGACTGTCGGGGGTGGGGAGGAGGATGGGAAAGACCCCCCACTCGAAACTGACACCGCGGGTGGCAGCGAGAGTGGAGCAAGCAAGCACAGCGGGGAGGAGTGGCCAGCCCTGGGGTTCTCCCGGGCTTCTCGGGTCCCCTCACCCAACGTGCCCCTGCCTGGCGGGGCAAGAAGAGGACAGGCTGCAGCAGCAGCAAAGATGTGCACCTCTCAGCATTTTGCCAAGTGGAGGGTAATGATTTGGGTGCTCCTGAGAAAGAGGGAGGAGGAAACGATGACAGCCTGGTGCTGGGAGCTGAGGAGGCTAGGTCTCCCAGAAGACTGCCCAGAACTGGGAAAGTCATTTTCTACAAGTGATCTCACTGCGTCCCCACCCCAACCGAGCAAGGTGGACTGCTAAGGCCATTTCACAGTGAAAAGATGGAGTGTAGGGAAGGCTGTGGGATTTGATCACGGTTCCTACTGCTGGAAAGCACAGTAGCTGATCAGGACAAATGGGAAAACCTGTGTCCCCACCACCATGACCCCCATTTAACCTCCTGGCACTGGGGAGAGGGACAGTGCAGGGACCACAGGCAGTTGTGCCTGGAAAAAGGGTTCCAGGCAGACCCAGCAGCAGAGTGGGAGACCTTCCCGCTTGGCCTGACTCCCAAAATACATATTGGAACCCTTTGAAGACCCCACTTTGTTTACCTACCTGAAGGGGTCTGACAGGTAGTGAGAAACCCAGAACTATAGTGCTCTCTGGGTGATGCCAGGATAGAGCTAAGTCTGGACCTGGAACTTCATAAGAGTTGAGGTTAGATCAGTGGCATGTGCCAGTAGTCCCAGCTGCTTGGGAGGATGAAGCAAGCAGATTGCTTGAGCCCAGGACTTTGGGACCAGCCTGACCTACCCAATATGTAAAAAAAAAAAAGAGAGAGGGAGAGAGAAATGTTTCTGCTGTTGCAACAGGGACTTTGCTACCTCGTGTGGTTATACCCAGGAAGAGGTAAGCGCTTGAGTTGGGGTCATGACCTGGGTTTTGTTGTGGTCTAGGTTGGCATTGACATTGAGCCAAGCCAGGGCTCCCATGGAGTTTAAGGGAGGTGGGGGTTGCTTTGGGGGTTGACATTGGAGTGGGTACAGGTAACTGGGGTCACCTAGCAAAAGGCAGAGTTTGGATAACTTTGGGGGACTCAGCTCCAGGTAAACCAAAGGCCATTGCCTATATTTGGAGGAGAGATGTTTGTTCTCACTGAGTATTGGCCAGCGCAGGGAATCAGGGTTGGGAGTGGGAGCTGAGCCAGAAAGCTGGTTGGAAGGTATGAAAACTTGGTGGTTTCTGAAGCAGTGAGTGATGGAAGGACCGTTAAAAGGCAGTCGTGCCCTTTTCCCTGAAATGTCCTGTGTATCATACTGTGATACGGTCATCGTCCCCCAAAGTCCACTTAGATGCCACCAGACAGAAGCCTGAATTCTGGGCCAGTGGGACTCTCCGTGGTAGGTCTTGGGATTTCTTCTCAGCCAAGGGAGCACAGAATAGGGGTCTTGCCTCCTTCTTCCTACCCCAGCATCCCTGATACCCAGAGCACCTGCCTTCCTGGCCACCTCCAGCCCTGTGCTGAAGTCCTTTGAGGAGTCAAAGGCAAAATGTGACCCATAACTTTGTCAGTCCCCTGTTTCCAGCCTCCTCTTGTTTCCTGCCTCCAGACCTGGGTCATCAGAGTGCATTTTATAATGACTGCTGCCCTCTGCCTGAGGTCCCTGGTCCAGGAGAAGGCATGGAAAGCTCTAAAGACAGCCTGAAAGTAGGAGGGGTAGAGATAGGCTGACGCCCTGGGGCCTGGGGCCAGGTTGTACCCACTGAAACATCACAAGAGTGGGATGTCACTGCTCAGGGCCCTCCGTAAGCTACTTCTGAAATAGGTGGAAGGGAAGAGGTTGCTTTAGGGTCCTAGTCACTGATCCCCCCCTGTCCAGTAGTGTCAGGTCACCAGAGTACTACAAAGTACCATACCAGAGGTGACTGCATTTCAGTGCTAAGAGCTGCTGGGAACCAAGGCCTTCCTGAAGGGCTGGGGTCAAAAGCCTATCCCAGTGTCCCTCCAGTGGCCCTGCTCATCACTGGATGCAGCTCCCTGAGACTCAGGGGGTGCTATCCCTGGAGGGTCCCAGCCCACACCCTACAGCAGGGATATTCCACCCTGCAGCTTCAGAGTCCCTCTGACCAAAAGCCTGGCCTATGAGAAACCCCTCCAAGGCAGGAAGCCACCTCATGGAGGTGTTTGGGGTGTGAACAGAGGGGCCTGAGTGACAGATGCCAGCTCTGGGTGGGACAGGCACACGGGCTGGTGCTGTGGGGTCTGAGTACCACAGAAAGAGTGTGTGTGTGCATGTGTGCATGTGCATGTGTGTGTGTGCTCACGTGCATGTGCACCCGTCCGTGCCTCCAAAGAGCTCGAGGCAGCAGCGAGGTCCTCCCGCATTAAAGGAAGAGCCCAGAGAGCCAGGCCCAGGGTGAGGAGCGCAAACAGCAAAACTTAATGACTTTAATATGAAAGAATTTGCCACTAATTAAGCACAAACACTCCACTAATGCAGAGAACACATGTTGTGGATTTCACTTAAGCAGGAACCAAATGAGGTGAAAATCCTTCTGAAATGATAGCAGTTTACCAGCCAAAGGAAGACACTATCTGACCTGGTTTCTGCTTTGGGTAACACAGCCTGGCTCCTGCCTTCCCAGCCTCCCTGCCCTCCCTGTCTCAGGGTTCCAGCAACACTCCCTGTCCATGTCTCCCTGTCTGTCCCTTCCCATGCCACTCCACAACCCATGTTCTGACAGCCAGCTCCCCAGAGGGCCCTCTGTTTTCCCCACGTGTCTCCCCCAGATACCACTCATCGCCCCTCCTCCAGCAGAGCCCCGAGTCTCCAGTCAGGAAGGCCTGCGCCTTCTTCTCACCCGCCTCTGTGCAGATGAGGACAGTTGCCACAATGCCCCCAACTGTGTTTCCTACTCCCCTGCACACCCAGCTTGCCACAGTCGGCCGTGCACATCCATAAACTCCACCACCTCTGCCTGAGCTTAACATCCCTTTGTTAGGCCAGTGGGGGACGTGTGACAACAAGTGGAGGTGCTGCTCTGATACCAAATGGGTAGAGAACAGGGGTGTTGCTAAATGTCCTACTGTGCGCAGGGGAGCTCCCACCACAGAATTATCCAGTCCAAAACGACAGCAGTGCCAAGGTCAATAGTGCTCTGCAGAGCGCACAGCAGGGACTTGCTCAGACTCACATGGTGGGTTGGTAGGGCTGGGATGGAAACGAACTCACCTGAATCCTAGGCAGGTCTTTCCCCCACATTATAATAATACAACCACTTATGTAGCATAAATATGTGCCAAGCACTATGCTAATAGCATGTATGAGGTGTCCCATTTCATCCTCATATCAGCTCTAAGAGGTAGAACTGTCATTATCCTCATTTTACACATGAGAGTACTGGGGCCCAGAGAGATTAATGCAGCTTACTCAGTTTCCCAGCTAATAACTACTAGATACAAACTCAGATCTGTCCAAATTCAAAGTCAGTGTTCATGCACTGATTGCCTTACACACCCCACCCTCTCTCCCTTTCAACCGCTGTCATGGGCTTTCTGCCTGACCCCATGCTCTTAGAATAGCCTTCCCTGCAGGCAGGCACCCTGCACCACCTGACTGCCTTCTCTCCCCCACAGCCTCTGAGCAGACAGCTGCGTGTAGCTGGACAGGGCATCAAGAGCTGGGCACTGGGGTGGTCCAACCGCCCCCTCCTGGTATAAGGCTGGACCGAGAAAGTCTGCTTCCAAACACATATTGAATGTTGGTTGGAACCCAAAGAGCTGAGACAATGCATCTGTCAGTACTGAGCTTTTAAAAGGTTCTCCTAGGGAAAACTGAGGAATTCTCCCTCTGCTTTCTGTGCAGCCCCCAGTTTCTCCCACCCCCACACTAGTCTTCCAAAGAGCCCGGTGCCTACTCTCCCCAAATGTGCCATTAACAATGCACACTTGCCGAGGGAACTCCAGGCTGAGCATTTGCTGTGAGATAGTGGTGTTTGCTGCTGCTGGGGTGGAGAGGTTGACACTGGCTGGGCCTTACAGGAATCTTGGCTTTAGAGCCAAGGGCTTCCGGGTCTGCAGGGCCCAGGAAGGCCAGGACCAGAGAAACCGTAGCTATGTGGGAGAGTGTGGAGCTGGGGAACATGCAGACACAAACAGGGCTTGTGAGTATGGCCTCAGGACCACAGCTTGCCTGGGTGAGAAAAGTATTTTTCACCTTATGGTCTGGCATGAGGAAGGAAGAAAGATGAGGTGCTAGGAACTGGAGCAGAGAAAGGAATCAGGAAGTAACAACTAGCAATCAAGCAGGACACAGGGCAGAAGATGGGCAAGAGAGCAGGTCAGCCTGCAGCCTGTTGGGGTGTAGCTTCCTGCTCTCAGTCAAGGAAGGAGAAATTCGGGCCTGTGACCTTCCTATGCATGCAGGAAGCCTCATTTTCTGTCTCTGCTCCCTGACTAATGCACAGTTCCCAGGAAGCCGTGAACCAACCTGAGAAATGGCTAACCCGGACCCAGGCCCCCAGCTGGCTCACAGGCTTCTCCGCCAACCCCTCTGGGAGCCTCTGGTGATTCCTGTTAGCTAGGCACTAGGCAGGAAAGCTGTGACAGAGGCGTGCCCAGGCGCTGGGACACTTGGCATACACCATGAGTGGGGATCAGGGGGCCAGCTCCTCAGAACCCAAGTCTAAGTGACTCAGGAAGGATGAAGAGGACTGGAGTGGTCATCAGGCAGAAGGAACGGCATCACAGGGGTTTGATAATATTGTCCAGAGAGGCAGACGAGAGAAAATAGGGAGAGGAGTTGGTTGTGGCTAGAGCTGCGCAGCATGAGGTCTGGAGCCCAAAAGGGTCTTGGATTTGGTCTTGAGGACTACAGGAAGCCTCAAGAGAACTTGAAGTAGAGGTGACCTATGTTTTGTAAGGATCACTCTGGCTGATGAGTGAGAAGAGGTTGAGGGCAGCAGCAGGCAGGGAGACGGTAGACAGCGTTATGCTGCTGTGAACTAGCAAGAAATGGTTTGGGCTGAGCAGGAGGCAGGCTGAGGAGGCACAAGATTCTAGGTGCTAAGGTTCAAAGGGAGGGTGCTGAGTGCAGAGTTCCAGCTCAGGAGTGTTGAAAAAAACGAGGAAGTGAAACACTGCTGGAGGTGAGAGAATGGAGGGATGCACAGGTGGGGAGAGTGTTTGGGAGGAGTTTGGGTTTGGGCCAGTGCAGAGGAAGAACAAAGATAAATTTGAAGCTATTGAGGAGCTGGCATCGGCTGGCCTTGGTGATTGGCTATAGAACCCGTGTGCCCCAGCTTTGCCACGTGCATCCTGAGTTTGCCTGATAGACCACTTAATCTAGGAGGGCTTCCTGGAGGGGCTGGCAGACATAGAGAGCCACTTGGCAGACAGGTTCCCTGGGGCAGATGCTGAGGATGGGCAGAGCTGGGCAGAGAGTGAGCTGGACAAATCAGACCCAAAGGACAGTCCTCCAGGGCCCCCAGATCCAGGACTTTCACTTTACAGTAGAGGACAGTGGCCAACCCAAAGCCAGACCAAACAGTGACCAGCCAGTGATCCCCAGAGCCTGTCTCTCCTGAGCTTCAGTGCATGCCCTTCCTCTCCACCCCTGCCCAGAGAAAAGGTGGCAGGTAGGGCATAGAGCGGGAGGTCCAGAAGGACCAAGAGGTGCTGCCTGGAAGGCTGGAAATGGAGAAGGGCAGGGCTGAGAGAGACTCCATATTTCCAGGGCACAGAGGTAGAGTCAGTGGCTGCCTCAGGACCCATCTCCCAGGGGCCCTGGGGCTGGGGCAATAGGAGGACGCAGGCCTCAGGAGGACCCTGCAGGCATCCTCAACCCCATGCTCCTCAGTGGAAGAAGGCAAAGCTCAGCTCCTTGATTCATCCCCGACCCCAACCTGTCCTGCTAAGTTTAGAGAGAGGTGGGATTTGCGAGAGCACCCCCACCATGGCTGCCACCACCCTGGGGCTTCCACACTTGGGGCACAGGGCTGGCTGGGCCTGTCTGCAAGATCCTGGGCTCTGGCTCCTTCTTGGGGCTTTTCCCAGGCTGCCGCGCCCCCTTTTCTCCCACGCATTGTGCTCCCCCGCCCAAGGCTCTGGGCGCCAGCCCTGCAGCCCATCATTAACCAGATCCGTGTGGGGAGCTGGGGGGGAGCATCAGCGAAGGGGAAAACATCGGCAGTTTCTGTGACCCCAGAGCAGGGGCAGAGGCGCCGGGATTTGGACAGTAGCAATTAGCCCCTGACTGTGGGATCATGGCTTGTTATCACCATTGCTGGTAGGGCGGGTATGGATGGGGCCCAGAGGCCCCAGGACACCTGGAGCCATCCCAGCAGCCAAAGTCATTGCACTGTAGGAGGCAAAGGAACAGAGATGCTGGCTAACAGCCCAGGGCCTGGGCCAGACTGGAATCCAGACCAGCCCTGGGCCCTCTTGCTGTGCCCACCCCAGCAAGGGCTGGCTGGGCACTGGGACCAGAATAGAGCAGCCGCTCGCTGCTTCACTAAACCCTCTGAGCTGGGTCCCTCTGGCCCAGTCATCGGTATAAGGGAAATTTGGAGGCAGGCAGTACAGCCTGGGCACTCAAGGAGCTCCTGGACTAATGGGGAACTGAGCCTGGGGGTAGAAACGAGACAGGACAAGTTCAAAGGACTCCAGCAAAAGCCCTGCCCTTATGGGTTCTTACTGGCAGAATGATTTGGTCCAAGTGACACCAACAAAACCTGAGAGAAGAGGACCTGGAAGAGGGGGTTCCCTCCTAATCTTACCCTCTCCCTCACTAGACTCTTCCAGGTGAAGCTGGGCTGGACTTTGGAAAGTGAGGAGTAGGGCCACCCTGGGAATTGAGGCTATGCTGGGAGGAGGGGGTCATACCCTTAGGTCACTGTGCTGACTCAGCAGAGTTTCAGCAGGGCCCCTCCCCCGCCCCATGAGTGAGTCATCCCCACTTGTACTTTGCTGATTTCTCACCGGAAGTCCTGCTCCTTCTGCCAGTTCCTGGAGGGGAAGGAGGGAGCATCCCTGGAAAGCCCTAGAGATGGATCCCAGAGGATGGTGTCGTCTTAGAGGTCTTTTCTGGGGAGTCCAGTGGCCCCATATATATATATACACAGAGCTGTGCACGCTTTAACATGCTGCCCCATTGCCCCAGCACAGGCCTACCAGTTCTGCCCACCCAACTTGGGGCACCAGGCGAGTCTCAGGAAAGAAGCATCTGGAAGTGTTGGCATGGCCAGGACAAAAGACTGGGGGATCCACGAATGCCCCTGGTATTACCCAGCTCCTTTCCCACAGCCGAGGGAAAGGAGAGAGGGTACTTCTGTCTCTTCACCCACTTGGGCCCAGCTCCAACCTGAGTGATTAGGAAGAGAGGGCCTAAGGTTTAAAAAGGCAGGAAGGAAAACTGCTCAAAACGGGTTGAGGGGAGCAGCCTTGCCACACCCCACTGTGTGGGAACCTGGGGCACCCGCCTGCAGATTAGCTCCATGGCAGGCAGGGCAGGGCCTTGGGGAGCAGGTTTGTCTGCCACAACTGAGGAGCCTTTGTGTTTTGTTGCTGAGCTGGGGCTTTTGCAGGTCTGTGACTTTCAGGGGGGCTGACCCAATGCCTGCCTCGCTGCCTCAGCACTTTTGGGAAGCCAGGTCACCCAAACTGCCCAAGTTGAGTTTTCCTGGGGAAACTGAGGCACCTGAGCACAAGCCCCAGGAATGTGTATCCCAGACCCTAGGCTCTAGAGTGGTCAGGACAAAATAGGCAGTGCTGTGGCCAGGAAAAAGAGGCTTTCTTTTGATGTCCTTGGGGTGAGAGAATGCAAGAATGCCCCTGTGACATACCTATAGCGCTAGCAATCTGGGAGGCTGAGGCAAGAGGAGCATAAGTGGAAATACAGCCTTGGCAATTTGACAATTTACTGAGACCCTGTCTCAAAATAAAAGTAAAAAGTTAAAAAGGGGCTAGGGGGTCTAGCTTATTGCAAAGGCCCTAGGTTCAATCCCCAGTGCCAGTAAAGAGAAAGAAAGGCCTCTGCTGAATGCATGGCTCCCGTGAGTACCTCTGCCCTCTGTAATTCTCCTTGCTCTGCACAAAGCAGCTGCCTGCAATCCCCCTTTTGGGCTCCCTCAGTCCCTGTTTCTGATGCCCAATCATTGGACTGCAGTACAGGTGCTCAGCAGGTGCCATGCCCATACTACTGTAACCAGTGTTTGAGTCATTCTTACAGGAGTAATGGAGGCTCTGGGGGCACATTCTGGGAGGGACATCACCCCGAACAAGGCTCCTGCAGAGTTGGGTTGAGCTGGAGTATATTTGGGGGGTAGGGTAGGAAGAGCACCAGCCAGGGCACTGCCATTCTGTGGCCCTGGGCAAGTAACTCAACCCCTCTGGACTTGGTAAATGATGGCTTGTGTGGACCACTGAGCTCCAATGTGCTCCCAGGCTAGTGGTCCCAGTCCCCACATCCCAAGGAAAAGAGACAGGGTACTCTCTGTGGAGCAGCCTGTAATGCTTGGGGAACCAGAGATCACCAACAGGATTCTCCAAGCCCTGGACTGCAAACATCAGGGTGACACGGTCAATGCAGCCCCAAACCAAATCTGCTCCGGTCTTCCACGAGGAGTGTGATCTGTTAGGGGACAGGACCCAGACTCCACACATGTGCCAGGAAACAGAAGAGAAAGGGGTGTAGAGCTTTGTTATATGATGTTGGGGTAGAAGTAGAAGTGTTTGTTGAGGAAGAAGGGATGAGAGTCACAAGGGTGACCCAGAAGAGGGGAATTTCACAGCCCAGGGTGGGGTAGATGCTCTGTAAACATTTCCCGAAGTTTCAGGAAGAGAAGTGTATGGCTTCATCGCTGAAAGATCATAGTGATGGTGATGGTCATGATAGCAACATTTATTGAGCATCTGACTTTGCGAAGTGCTGTTTTCTCGGTTTCCCTTGTACCCCTTAATTTAATCCTGCAACACTTTTATAGGCAGGCATTACCCATTAGAATCCCCATTATGCTGAAGCTCAGTGCAAATAGAGCCACAGATGAGTTAAATCACTGACCCACAGTGAGACAGCAAAGACATGCAGAGGTGGAGCGCAGACCCACACTCTTCACAATCCCGCTATGCTGCCTGAAGGCTGTGGTGCTGCAACACCCTTCAGAGTCGGGAGGCCACCAGCATCAGTTTCCTGACTGTCAGAGCTGGAGTGAACCTCTGAGGCTCCCTCCTGCCACTGCCCTGAGCAGGCTTCCCTCCATCCTGCGGCCTCCTCCCAGGCCTTCCAGGTGAGGCCCAGGTTCCTACCCCAGGCAGCCCCCTCACTCCTTTCTCAGGGGTGAGCCCTGCTCCCCTCAGAAAGCCTCCCACTCTGTCCAGTGTAAGAACCAGGGACACTTCCAGCCTGCATCCCTGGACCAAGACAGGTAACTCCTGCCAGAAGCTTGAATCCTAGGTACAGAGCCTGGAGTGAGGAAGAGGAGAGCTGGTAAGGGGAGTTTCCAGCTTTGCCCATCCCCCAGCCCCTCCCACCCCCACGACTCTGGGATCCCCACCCGAAATGCTCCAAGAACCCCGGGACCAGGCAGTCAGCTGCATCAGAGACAGAGAGCAAAAGTGACTGTCCTGCTCCCTTGAGGTCCTGCCTGCCCCACCCCAGCCTGCCCAACACTGGGACAGAAGGAGCCAGGAGGACCCACCATGTACACAGTGAGGGGACACCAGGAACTTTCCTAGCTGCATCACCCTGGGTTTGTTACTGGGTGAGCCACGGTGGAGAGAAAAGCAGCCTCCACCTCAACACAGACTCAGGGTTGAGGGGGAGCACCCCTGTCTAGGCACTGGAGTCCTTTCCAGTACCCTCCATACCCTCCACCCTGGCTGCCATCAGCAATCTCCGCTCCCGGCACAAGGGTGCCCTGAAAGGTGAGGTCACTGTTTTAATGCAGCAAATGAAATGTTAGCGCTTTTGCCAGGCCCTGTACTCTGCCTGTCCCCACACCCATGGGGGAATCAGAGCAGATGGGGTCAGAAGCTTGGAGGCTGTGTGCCCCTGCAGGCCACCATGCCTGGCACCAATCCCAAGATGGCTCCCCATGCACACACCCCTTCCCCCAACTCTCACCTGTGGCCCAACCCCTCCCAACTGGCTTTTCCAGTTCCTGGCTTTGTGTGGCGCAAGTTTCCCAATTACGCCCATGTTATCTCAGCCACTGAGCAGCCTCCAGCAGGCTTGGGAGTGGAGACTTATCCTGCGGGAGGATGCAGGCCTTAGCTGCTTGCCAGCCAGCCATCAGCAAGAACGCTGGGCCGTCTGGCCCACTGACCTCACCATGGGGCTGCTTCTGGGGCAGGGCACGGGCTGGGCTGCCATCAGAAGGTTAAAGACAGAAGGGAGCCCTGAGACCGGGGAGTCCAGCCTGCTCCTTCTAAGAGGAGAGGAAAAACTGAATTGGGGAAGCAACTGCCCGAGGTCCCCCAGCCTTGAGAGGTGTCAGGTGTGGTAGTGGCACTGAGGTACCCACAGACTGGCCAGGGGGCCAGCTGGAGTGGTGGGGAGGGGACACCCTTGATGGGCCGTGTGGATATGAATGGGTATCAAGGAATCTCTCAGCATGGCAATGCCTGGCTTGGCGTGGCCACAGACATATTTCTTCAGTAAGCATTTCTTAAGCACCTACTGTGTGCTGAGCACCAGGGATTCCACAGTCACTTATACCCACTGGAGCGGGGAGCGATAAACAATTTATATAATGATCTCCAGCTTTGGAGCCCTCAGAGGAACCCACACTGCTCCTATATCTCTATTATGTAAAGCAGGCAACCAGTAGCACAACTTCCCACTCTTGGACCCAGGCTTCCTAGGAGCTATCCTCCTGGCTCCGGCTCAGCACAGGTCCTGGCACTGGTGCCACTTAATAAACTGAGTAAAAGACATACAGCACACAAATAATGGCAAGGTCACAGCTAGTGGGGACTTGACAGGGTAAGGTACCAGCATGTAGAAGTGGGCAGAGCATAGGGCTGGGGACAGCTATCCCACTTCACAGGAGCGCAGCCACGTTCAGGGGTAAGGAAATACAAACAGAAGACATTCCAGATGGGGTAATACAATTGGTGGAGAGGTGGGGGGAGGATTTATTCCTTTATCCCATGCCACCAATCACTCCCTCCTTCTTGTAAATCTTTCCTCTCTTCGCTTCTGCGGCAGTTTGTCTGGCAAGAAATATCTCCCAGTGTCTACTGTATGTCAGATGCTGGGCTGGGCACTGGGGAAACAGGATGTAAAAGACAGACCCTGCCCTGGAGGAGTTCATAGTCAGGTGGAGAAGTCAGATGTGTGAACAGTCACTTCCAAGGCAGAAAGCTGTACCTGAGGTGGCCAGTTACCTCCTGCTGTGGAAGTTTCCCAAATGGGGAGACCTCAGCAGGTTTTCCATAGGTGAAGGAGACAGGCCTTCCCAGTTGAGGAAAGTACATGAATAAGAGTTCGGAAACGTTGCATGGGCAGTCTGCTGCTTGGGGGCCAGACTGAACTGCTCACTGATATGACCAGGTGCTGATAATAGGTGCTGGCATATTAGCACTCAGCAAAAAGTGCTGGAGTAAATGGGAGGAAGGAGAGAAGGACACATGGAACCATGCCATGTCTCAAGGACAGGTCTAGGCTGACTTGTTTGGAATACCCAGTTTATGGAGCTAGGTAGACAAAAGGTGGGTGGTGAAGATGTCAAAAGCCAACCAAAGGCATTTAGACTCACTTATAAGGCAACGGGAGCCAGCAGAGACTTGGCCATGGGCAGCACCACCCTGAGTCCTCTGGGGGTAAAAGGCTGTGAGGCAGAGCACCCCAGGGAACATGGGGCCAGCTATGAAGGAGGAGACCACAGTGGCAGCCATAATCACGGCCACCATGAGCCCCCACGCTTGCCTCCTGTTCCAACATATGCTTTTGTATGTCGATTGTACAACTTGGTTCTCCTAGCAACTCCATGAAGTGAAAAGGACTGGATTATCCACCCCATTTATCAGATGAGGGAAGCAAGGCCCAGGAAGGTAAAGCAGCCGTGGGTCCTGGCTGGGGCTCCACTTGTACCTGAAAGTGGAAAGCAGGACGTTTGCCTCTCATCAAAAATGAGAGAGTAGACATATATTTACTAACATGGAGCAACATGGATAATATATCAGTAGGTGAAAAAACAGTATATGGAACAATCTATCATATGATTCTGACTTTGGTAGAAATAGCTATGGTTTATGGATATATGTAGATACAGAGAAAAGGTAAAGAAGATGGGTCCAATAAGATTATTAATGATATTTCTGAACAAGGAGATCATGACATGTTGTCATTTTCTTCTCCATATTTCTCAGTATAGCCCAGAGTGTTTCTATAGCAAGTAATTATTAGTTTTATAATTAAAAATTTAAAAATTAATGACTGTGCTGAAAAAACAAAACAAAAGCACAGGAAGCTCAGTGGGTGGGGGGAGGCATGCCTGGTGCTGACCACTTCCTGCCATCCCCTTGCCCAGGTGCCCTCACACAGGTGGTGCAGGTGAACGACTCCATGTACGGCTTCATCGGCACAGACGTGGTACTGCACTGCAGCTTTGCCAACCCGATGCCCAGTGTGAAGATCACACAGGTCACATGGCAGAAGGCCACCAATGGCACTAAGCAAAACGTGGCCATCTACAACCCGGCCATGGGCGTCTCCGTGCTGGCTCCCTACCGCGAGCGCGTGCAGTTCCTCAGGCCCTCCTTCACTGATGGCACCATCCGCCTCTCCCGCCTGGAGCTGGAGGATGAAGGCGTCTACATCTGCGAGTTTGCCACCTTCCCTACAGGCAACCGTGAGAGCCAGCTCAATCTCACTGTGATGGGTAAGCTGGCCTGGCCCTCCCTCCCTCCCTGCTGTCCAGAGGCCTGTGACCTGGGGTCCAGCCATCTTAGTGTGTTCCTCCATGGCCCCAGACAGCCTCCTTGGGTGGCCATGCTCCTGTAGCTCCAGGCTTGGCACTGCCAGTCCCTTCCAGCTAGGCTGCCCCACAAATCACTGGGGTTTGAGAACAGGGCCTTTATTCCATAGAATGGAAGCTCAGCATTCAGGCCGGAGCCCCCACAATGGGACACTTTGTGATGGCCAGGAAGCAGGCAGAGCCTGAGACAGCATGGTAAGGAAAGGAGCTGCTTGGCATGACATTCCAAGACTCCAAGAAGGCCTGAGTTAGATTGAAAGGGGTGCAGATAGTAGAACAGGGGAGGAATATTATACAGGAAGATCAGCCCAGGAGAAGTTCTAGGAAGAGCTTTGAGGAAGCATAGCTGAGAGGTGGGGTGGCCCAGGTAGCCTGAAAGCCAGGCCTGGCAGCTGCTTGCACAGCTTAACAAAGCAATAAGTCTGATGCCATGGTGCTCTCTGGTTCCCCACAGCCAAACCCACCAACTGGATAGAAGGTACCCAGGCTGTGCTTCAGGCCAAGAAGGGACTGGATGACAAGGTCCTGGTGGCCACCTGCACATCAGCCAATGGGAAGCCTCCCAGTGTGGTGTCCTGGGAAACGAGGCTAAAAGGTGAAGCTGAGTACCAGGAGATCCGGAACCCCAATGGCACAGTGACAGTCATCAGCCGTTACCGCCTTGTGCCCAGCCGGGAAGCCCACCAGCAGTCCCTGGCCTGCATTGTCAACTACCACATGGACCGCTTCAAGGACAGCCTCACCCTCAATGTGCAGTGTGAGCCACAGCTGGGGCCTGGCGGGGGGGGGGGGGTCACCTTCCCACTGCAGCTTGCAACCCCTCCCTCCTTCTCTCCTCCTTCCTCCTCTATGCATCTTCCTGGGGTGCTGTATGCCCCCCACCTCTTCCCTCTGCCCTTCATCTTCTCCTTCCTGTTCCCCTTGCATTTCTGCTCTGAGGGCTGT
This sequence comes from Chinchilla lanigera, assembly GCF_000276665.1. Classification (NCBI taxonomy): domain Eukaryota; kingdom Metazoa; phylum Chordata; class Mammalia; order Rodentia; family Chinchillidae; genus Chinchilla; species Chinchilla lanigera. Next base: position 20,698,378 of record NW_004955412.1, on the reverse strand, counting down.
GATATCACTATCTCTGTCCCTCTTCCAGCTACTCCTATGTCACTGCTCCTTCCATCCCTTCCCTGTCCAGGGCTTCGTCGTCCTAAGTCTTGCTGTCCTAACTCTCACCCTGTTCAAACATCAACCTTGCTCCACAGATGAGCCAGAGGTGACCATCGAGGGGTTTGACGGCAACTGGTACCTGCAGCGGACGGATGTGAAGCTCACGTGCAAAGCTGATGCTAATCCTCCAGCCACTGAGTACCACTGGACTACGTAAGTGCTTCTGGGCTGGCCAGCTACCTGGGAGTGTACCTCACTGGATCATGGGGCACCTAACCACCTACCTCCGGGAACCTTAGGCAGTGAGGAAATTAGGGTCTGGGCTCAGATTTCTCAGTGAGAAGTAGGGAACCACACAACACCCAAGCGTACCCATGCATAGACATACACCTCTGTATTCAAGTGCCAGGGTCAGTAGGACAGAACAGTCTGCTAGTGGGGGCTTCATCCGTGGTCTGCCTCCCTTCATCTCACTAATAAAGAAATTTTTCATTTTCCTTTGGTGATTCAGCCTGAGTCACTCCCAGCCCCAGTATTTATTTTTATCAAGGTGTCCCCAGGAAAGCTGGCATTCTGGGGTATCCCGGATCATTCTTTATTCCTATTCCTTCTCTCCAGTGCCCCCAGATTCTCAGGATAGGGGCAACAGTCAGCCCAGAATGTCTGTGCTCATGGACTGTCCACCCTATGCCCAACCGCCCCATTCTTAGTTTCATAGTGTTGAGCCTGCCTGGCTCTCAGAAAGTCATGTCCCCCTCCAGCCAGCTCTAATGGTGTGGGCCAACCTTTTTCCAGAAAGAGCTGGATGGAACACAGAGAGAGGGGGTATGGGGGCAGCCAAGAAGGCTGACATGGATGGCCAGAACACAACAGCCCAGAGAGATTCTATACCCTTTTTTCAGAAGTAGAGAACTCTGCATGCCCTACCTGCTACCCTCCACTTCTGGGAACAGAAAGTGCTTCTGAAGACGTGAGTGGGCAGAGCCAGCTTGTAGACAGAGAAGCTGCTGGGTTAGCTGAGTAGCAGGTTTGTGGCATTAGGGATCAGGAGGAAGGAAGAAGGTCCTCTGTCCTTGACAAACTCTGAGGGTGCTCCCCATGTAGGAAAGCAAGAACATAGGATTGGAAGAATATAGCAATTCCTATCTCCTACCTGAATATCTTCCTAGAATACAGATGTGTAGATCCTTGCCCAAGTAGCTCTGCTTCAGGAGGTCTGGGGACAGGACTCAGATATCTCCATCATTAACCAGATGGTTGGACACCAAGGACCAACAATCAGGAACCATGAACAGTAGAAGGAGAACTCCCAGAAAGGGCACTTGATCCAGGGTCCAGAGGCAGATCTGGTTAAAGCTCCCATTCTACCACTTCCCAGCTGTATTGCCTTGACCTTAAACCTCAGCTTTCATCTGTGAAGTGGGCCTGGTACCCACATTCTCTGCATACATGTCAGTTTGAGGATGATCAAATATGAAATGTTGAATTAATATAAAATTGCCTATACAAGAGATTTTTATTGCTGTTACTTTTCTTCCTTCCAAGGAATATCCCACCACATCCACTTAGCAAAAAGGCTGATGGGCTTGGAGACAGATGGGTGACCCAAGGGCAGCTCTTAGGGTGGAAAGTCATAACCTTACACCATCTCTCCCAATTCCCACAGGCTGAATGGCTCTCTCCCCAAGGGTGTGGAGCCCCAGAACAGAACCCTCTTCTTCAGGGGGCCTATCACCTACAGCCTGGCAGGGACCTATGTCTGTGAGGCCACCAACCCCATTGGCACGCGCTCGGGCCAGGTGGAAGTCAACATCACAGGTAGGAAGCTGCATCCTCCCCTGCCACCCCCACCCTCAGGTTCCTCCACTATCTACATCCTCCATGTTTGGGTTGTGTCATTACAGGAAGTTTATGTCTTCTTTTCCTGCTTTTCTGGTTCTCCCTGGAGCACTGTCCATTGGTCTTGCTATTCTTTTCTCCTTGCTTTACTTAAGGTTGTATGGGACAATCAGAGTGACCCCAAATCAGAGAGGAACAAAAGGGAGGAGGAAGTACGATTTGCAGCAGTGCTGTTAATAGGGGGATAGAGCCTACCCATGCATCTGCCAATAGAATCCTCTGTTGGATGCTAGCATGGCAAGGGCCATCTGCAGGGGGAGATCACCTCCTCCACTCTCTGCCGCTGTGGTTAGGAAACCTGTACGGGCCACAGGGCAAGACTCACCTCAAGCAAGGGGTCTGAAGCAGCCATACAGCTCAAAGCCATGGGACTGTGTGTCCTGCACCTGAACCACTATTTCCCTGATCTTTCTATCAACATAGATGAGGCGGGTCAGCTGCTTTGCCTCTCAGGGGAAAGGGGAAGAAGAGCAGGGATGTTCTTGGGGAAGAACATGGAAGAGCAGGGATGTTCATGGGGAAGACGTCACAGGGCACAGGACCCTGAACGAACCTCGTTTGTAAAATGGGGATAATGTGGCCTGCCTTGAAAGAAAGGCTGCTGTCAGAATGACCCATAATGTAGGTCATGCAACCTGGCACAGATCATTCTGTCACTAAATGGCCAGTGCTCTATGATTATTACATGACCCCTGTCATTATCATTGCTGTTAATGGAAGCATCAAAACAGGTCAATAGAGGAGTAAATTGCCATCAAACTTCACAAAAAGGAGTGTCCTCAACATCATACCTGAGCTTCTTGCAATGTGAGAAAGTGACAGAAAGAACTTCCTAGAACAGGAAATGACATCATTTGCTGCAAAAGTGGACAGGAAGTAACACCTTAGAAGGTCACTGAAGGCTTACAGGAAACTGGGTGCAGTTCCTTGGATCCAGGCACAAGGACTTGGGAGAACCTACGGGATTTGATGCCTCTGAGCCTCTGTCTCAGGAGTATGAGGCCTCATTTGTGGCCACAGCTGCAAAATGATTGGCCAAAGCTGCCCAAGGGGTGCACCTGTCCAACCTCAGGGGTCTTCTGTCACCTGTCACCTGGGAACAAGAGAGAGACATCACCTGCCTTTTCTTCTACTCCCTGTCAGGAATAGAGGTATCAGGGTTAGAGCCTGGGAAAAATGAGGTATTTCCCCTAGCCTGGGGACTCCCACAGGTTGGAGAATAGAAGGGAGGGCGAGGGTCACACATTTCCACTTTCTGAAGCAGAACCACATTTAGAGCCTCATAGGTGCCAAGCTCTGCCCTTGGATAGGGAGCCATAGGGAGAAATGAGGAAGAGCAGGGCCACTCCATAAGAAATTATCATAGGGATTATAACCAATACTCAGAGACTGACTGTGTGTCCTTGAGCAGGTGTTTCACTTCTCTAGGCCTCACCTTCCTAATCTGTAACATGGAGATAATCTTACTACTTATCTCAGGCTTTTTATGACCCTCAGAACTCACCGCATGTGATACATTCCCCTCCTGGTGGATCGCCAGCACTGCCACCACATCCCCCTTTACCACCCCAGGTCTCTGGGGAAGCTACTGATTGGGAAATCATGAGGAAGCCAGGAAACCAGCAACAGTGTCCTCCCACTGACCCTACTCCCCAGCACGAGAGGCCAAGCCACTAAGCTAAGTAGTGTTCCCAGGCCCAGAGGAAGGGTGAACAGGAGAATCACAAGCTGCCTTCTCCCCAAACCTAGGGATAAGCAGACGACCATGAGTGCAAAGCCTCTCCCTGGGAACTCAGGTTCAGGAGCAGGGAGGAGGGTAAGAAAGGAGGGAACCTATTGTGAGACTGCTGTCCTGATTCCTGGTTCCTGCTGTTTCATCAGCAGTCAGGCCTGTGATCAGGCCTGCAGAGGTCATTGTACTAGTGGTGTCAGCTAGAGGGCACATGGGCCAAGGCCACCCAGAACTCCATCTGGAAGAGGATGCAACATGACTCCTGCTGACAGCCTGTTAGGCAGGAGCCAGAGAAGCATCTTGCTCACTGAATCGTTGATAGGTCCAGGCTATATTGACCAGCCCCTTCACAGGACTCAACCAGGAGCCTGGAGCCTTTTTAGGGCTGTTTATTCTGCTCTCACAATTTGTAAGGAGCCGACGACCTCACCCCCAGAAACCCACAGCAAGCACAGGGCCTCCATGGGGCGGGGTGTGGGGGGAGGTGTCGGCAGACCTGCAGGGTACAATTGTGCCCTGTGCTCCAAGCCCCACTGATCTGGAGGGAATGCATGAGTGAGAGGGATAAATGGAAATTTAATTTTTCATTCTGGCCTGCTCTTCAGGTAATAGCTTCACCCTGGGCACATCTGGACAGGGCAATGGAGAGAAGCTGGGGTGGGGCAGGAGAGCGAGCTGGACAGCGTGCGCGCAGAGACGTGTGTGCGCGGGTCCTGGGCACAGGGCTATAGAGAGGAACGAGCAGCCTGAGGGGCTCAGGGTGCCCATGACGGGGGCACAGGGGAGGCAGATGGCTGGAGTGAGTGGGCAGAGGTGGTGGGCTCTGGAAGGCTCACCAGGAGGCAGCATAGTAGCCCAGGGACACCATTTAGGGCTGTCACAGTGAATAACTTTGTAGTGCAAAACAATAGGCCGGGCTGTGGCTGTGGGGCTGACAGAACGGAGATAAGCCCAAGGCAGTTTGTTTACACAAAGCCCAGTTCAGAGGCCCTTGCACTGAGGAGCAATTCATGGGGTTGGTCCAATGGTCACACTGCAGGCCACCAGCGGAACAGCCCTCCTTTCTTCCTCCTGGAGTGCCCTCAGGTGGGGAGGGGTCCAAGATATGGCCTTGACTAGACAAAAGAGACCAAGTGGGCATCATCTATCTCTAGGGGGATTAGGAGAGTAGCCAGGCCTCTTGCCACTCCCCAGTACAGGACAGGGAAGCCACCAGAGTGTATGGTGCCTTACCCAACTCTCACTTCCAATGAAGTCTGTGTCATTTCGTGGGGCTGCAGTTACAGGGTCTGCCCACCAGGTCAGGGGGCTTCAGGTCCGGGATGACAGGCCTTCAAGGCCAGAGTCTCTCTGCCTAGGCATGAGTACGGATATGTGCCTCTGTGAGTGTGCAGATGTGAGCCCATGTGAGCAGGCAAGCCACAGTGTGCCTGCTGAGTGTGCAAATATGAGCCATGTCTGTGCCATGAGCAAATGTCCCCTTCTCCAAGCTGTCAAACAGCAGGGTGTCCAGGAGTCTGAGAACACAGCTGCATCTGTGCCTCTGGGAGGATCTGGTCCCTCTCAGCTTGTTGAAGCCCTGTCTGATGGCCCGACACAATGCACAGCTGCTGCAGCTGCAGGAGGACAGCAGGGCTTCCCAGCACGTGACCCCATACTGTCCCTCTCCCTGTGGCCAGCTGTGCATGCTGGGAGATGTAGTTCTCACAGCCTCTCAGCCTATTCTAACGCTGGAGTATTTTCTTCCTGAGGAAGCATCAGGCACTGGCTTTGGAAGCAAGCCCAAACATTTTCTTGACCTCCTCCAGATCCAAGATCCAGAAATTATTTTTCATTTTGTTTTGTTTCATTTTTTTCCAATACTGAGGATTGAACTCATAGCTTTGTACTAGCTATATTCCCAGACTTTTCTGTTTCTTTTTTCAGAGACAATGTCTTGCTAAGTTGCTCAGGCTGGCTTTGAACTTACAATCCTCCTGTCTCAGCCTTCTAATTAGCTGAGATTGCAGGCTTGCACCCCCACATCTTACCCTAGATCCACATTTTAAACCCGAATTTCACTATACTTCAAATCCATCCAAAGCCCTTCCCACTAGCTCACTTACCTCTGTCAGGGAATCAGGGCCCCAAAGGAATGCAAAGGCCCATTGCCCTGTGGGCCTGGCCTGCCTAGCATCCCAGAGGGGAGGCTGCAACCCTTCAGGATCAGAGCCAAGCTTTTCCTTTGTAAGAGGATGCGAGGGAGGCTGGCTAAGTCCCTGCCAGCAAGCGCAAATGACCCCACTGCTGGCTCTTCTCTCTCCTCCCAGCTGCGGCCCTTGTGGCTCCACTCCTGGCACAGTGACAAGAGCTACTGGCTGAATGTGACAGCTGGAGGGACAGAGGGGGAGGGGAAGGATGCTCCACTCCACACCAAACAGCCCCTTCTGCCTGCACATGAATCGGGCCCCTGCGCCTGCGCCTTTCTTCTGCCCCCTCACCTGGCACCTTCACTTTCAACTCTGCAATCCTGGGAGTCATCTTAGCCATTCCTCAGCCTCTGCAAGGCTGACCCTAAAGTAGCTAAAATAATCACTTTTGTAGGTCCCAAAAGATCTCCTAGGAAAGAATAAACTTCCTTAGAATGTAGTGGGGGAAAGTAAAGCACAGGATCTAAAGGGGAAAGGAACCCAGTAAAATCTAGCACCAGCTACCACTCTACTCCTCTTATGCCCCACTCCAGTGAAATGAGGTCCCAAGTGTGTCCCATCCCTGGGTTGAGTATTTCCTGAGCACTTGCTTTGCCTAGAGCTAGGCTCACCTTTAGACATAACCTTGTCATGAGAGAATTCACTCTTTCATTCAACAAATACATTAAACTCCAGCCATGTGCCAGGCAATGTAACACTTGAGTTACATCAATGAACAAAACAGACCAAGTCCCTGTCCTTGTGAAACTTTGTAGTAATTCTGAAATGAAAAAGAAAAAACAATTGAGTAAGGAGATAAATGCTAGAGGCTGGGGGAGGTCCATGAGTTACAATTTTAAATGAAATTATTCCAGAAAGATCTCGTGAGAAAGTGAAATTTGAACTATACCCTGAAAGGGATGATGATGTGAACTGGGAATCCCCGGGGAAGAGTCCTCCAGGGCGAGAGCAGCCAGTGCAAAAGCCTTGAGCATAGGTGTTGGGAATGGGGTGAGCCTGCAAGAAACCAAAAAAAAAAAATAAATAAATAAAAGTGGTGACAGAAATTGACAGAGTATACTAGCACTCTAAGCTGTGCAGATTTGGGCTTCTACTATGAGTGAACCAGAGGCATTGAAGAGCTCTGGGCAAAGAAGTGATGTGATGTAACTTATACTTTACTAGGATTGCTCTGGCTGTATTGAAAGTATTCTACAGTAGGAGAAGGTACAATCAGAATAACAGTTAGGTGGCTATTGCAATAAATTATTCATGTGGGAGATGATGGTGTCTTGATCAGAGTGGTCATAATGCAGATGGTGAGAAGCACTTGGGTTCTAAATGTACTTTGAATTATAATTTACAAACTAGTTCAGGATACCAACCACTCTCATGAAACAGAAAGTATAGGAAACCCCACCATACTGTAATTAGTGGGGTCAAAAAATTCAGTCTAGTCAAGTAAAATATGGGAGCTTTATTTTTCATTGATCCTATCAAAGAACACATAAAAATACATAAGGGGAACTTAATGCTGTACACAGCTGCCACACAAAAATGTGTCAATACCAGATTATGAGGCTATCACGTCCAACAAACCTGCACCTTGTTCCAGCAAAAGAGAACAACTTCAGTCATTTGGAAACTGGCAAAATAAGCAGGGCCAATGGTGGTTAATCCTAATTTGAATATACTTATTATAATTCATATCTTAACTTGTGATTAATGAAATGGGATTCACAGTTGTTCAGAGCAGAATGAGACGTGCAGACCATTAGACAAAAAGTGAAGTCTAAGCTAGAGGAGAGAAGGCTGCATACAGAAGGGCCTGAGGAGCTACAGTAGGCAGGGAATGGCAAGCAAAGGCCTTCAGTAAGGAACCCTCTTGTAGGCAAGGACAGTGTGATAGTTGGCTTTCTGTTATAGTAACAAAATACCTGAGATAACTTTAAAAGAGGCAAAGTTTATTTTTCAGACTTTCCAGTCCATGGTCAGTTGGCCTGTTGCTTTTGGGCCTATGGCAAGGCAGTATATCATGAAGACTGTTAGGTATAGGCAGAGGAGGCTGCTCACCTGGGAGCCAAGAAACAAAAAGAGACAAGAAGAGGTCAGGGTCTCGATATTTCCACCAAGAACAAAGTCCCAATAACCTAACTCCCTCCCACTAGGTACCACCTTTGAAGCCCTGCTACCTTCCAATAGAGCTAGAAGCGGGAAACCAAGACTTCTACACATGGGCCTTTGGAGGACATTTCTCCAAATTATAGCAGATGAGAAGGAAGGCAAGCTAGTTAGTCCCAAAATGAAATTACATGATGAAATCTTGAAGGGCTGACTCCATGGCAGTAGGAGATTTATTGCTGGTCTTTGAGAAAGGGAGTACTCATATCCATAAAGTGAAAATTAACCTGGTGTCTATGGATGAGGCAATTAAAGAGAGCAAGGGCTCAAGTGAAGGTGGGAGATCCAGGAGGTACAACACGAAAACCTGGCATGGAGCGATGAGATCATGGACAGGAAGAATCAACAATATGTGAAGGCAGATTTTGACCCAAAAGATAAAGAAGGAAGAGTCAAAGATGAATGAGATTCTGAGCTGGAAGAGTAGAGAAAGGGTGGAGGCAGTGGAGGGCCCAGGGGAGCTGTGTTGGATGGAGAGGACAAACTATGTTGGAACAGATGGGTTTTGAGTTGGCAGTGAGAATTCCAAGTAAGGATTACTACAGGGCAGTTTTTCAAATGTGTACCCCTAAATATGAGTCCTCCCTACACCAAGAAGTTAGGAAACACTCCATCCTACGTGTTCCTCTCACAGTTAATGCATATGAGAATAAGAAAGGCTCTGACGTGTAAGCCAGTGTTTTTCACTGTTTGACCCTAGTATTTTTCCTGACTCTCTGAGCCAATGGTTTGAGGTTCCTTGGGCCATAGTGTGGGAAATCTTGCCCCAGAGGCCTTAGGAGATAGAAGTTCTAGAGTTAGGTGAAACCTATGTCCCTGAAGTGGTTTGGAGAACCAGAAGAACAAAGGTAAAACCCGTGAAACTGAGACCAGGTCTGTCACTGGGAAAGAAAGCAGAGGTAAAGGATGAAGGGTGATGGGCAGAGCCTCTGTTAAGACAGTGAGAGCAGGGCTGGGGATTTAGCTCAGCGGCAAAGCGCCTGCCTGGCAAGCGCAAGGTCGTGAGTTCGGTTCCCGGTACTGGAGAAAAAAAAAAAAAAAGACAGTGAGAGCAGAGAAAAGGCCCGGTAAGGCAGCCTAAAACAGAATGCCAGAAGAAAGCCAAGGACCAAAGAGTCCTCATACTGGAAGGCAAGGGGCACATTTCAGAAGCAACTGGCAGGTCCCTCCAGCTGGATGCCTTACACACCATCCTTCAGGCTTGGCAAAGCCCAGCCTCCTCCAACATGCCTTTTCCAGCTCCATACCACAGCATTCTCTCTCCCCTACACTCGGGAGCCCTCACTGCCAGTCCCCTTGCTGTCTGCTCACTGCTCTGACTCTAAGCACATCATCTGGTTCTCTAGCAAGGCTGGGTTTCTTGCATCCTGTGATGGGAGATTCAGGACATGTTGGCTGATTGGACGGGGGAATAAAGAGATGAGGGCAGGTGAGACAGAGACCACTGAGACCTGGTGAGAACTGAAGAGGGAGTAAGTGGGTTCAAAGTAGAGATGAGGCAAAGTTCCTCCCTGCTGCTTCCAGCACACTTCTTGTGGAGCTGGCACCCGTTTCAAGAGAGCAGGTGCTGGGCCATTTTAAGGGCAGTAAACAGACAGACCTGAGGAGCTTGAGGTTCCAGTAGACTGTCCCAGAGACAGGACAGACATTCAGTAAATATTTGTGGGCAGCTCCTCAATGACCTGCCCTGAGGACAGTGGTGACAAGTGGGAATCCCAGTCCTTCCACCAGCTCCAGGCACAGAGTATCTGAATGGCCCTAGCTCAGCCACATGGCCTTGGGCAAATGGCCTCCCCTTCTCTGGGCCCCGTGTTTTCCTGAGCCCTTCCAGCGTGAGCCACAAGAAGGCCTTTCCTCTTCCCAGAATCTCTGCCCTCGGGACAGCACCCCACTCACTCCATAGGGCCGCCCCACCCAGGGGAGGGAGGGGCTCAGAGGAAGGAAGTGATTCCGATGCAGTGAGTGAATCAGGGAGTGAGCTGGCTGCAGCGAACTCCCAGGGGCTGTGCTATAGGCCCAGACCGACCCTTCACACTGGCCTGAAGAGAGGAGGAGAGCTGCCCCACCAGGCTCCTGGCTTGCCCTGGGCCTGCTGTGGTCTCCGGTGCCACCCAGTGGTGGTGCTGGGAACCGCCTCCCTGAACCTCACCCCAGGACCTCTGTGGCTTCTGGCCTGACCTGACTTCCTGCGTCTTCCCAAACACTGCAAGATGCTGAGCTCTGTGGCACAGAGCAGAAAAATACCATGGCCTGGCCCAGATGTCATCAAAGCCAGCAGACTTTTCTCCCTTTCCACCCTATTCTGTTCTCTTCTTTTCCCCGTTATTGCTTTCCCCTCTCCAGCGTCCTCAAGGTGTACATATCTGAATACATGCATCGTCACACCGGCATGGGTATGTGCACAGGCTTGCTCCTGTGTGCTGATCTTTGCTGCATACACATGCACCCCAACTCCCATTTCTGCTGGACCCTGTGTTCTGCCAGGCCCACAGAACCTGGCCAGAGACAAGAACCACAGCCCTGGTTTCTGGCACTCTGGCGGCTGATTGGCACTTACAGGACATCTACCAGCCAGAGCTTGGGAACTCATTTTCTCTGTGCCCTGGGGGCAAACTCAGAACACCTAGTCTGCTCCACTCTTTGAGTCCCTATAGTCAAGAGGATAATATTGGGGCACGATTTTGTATGGGGCAGAAAGGGTATTGGTGACATTGGTACAGGAAACATTGCATTATTAGCTTGGAGGCCTTGGGCAAGTTACCTCCTTACAGCCTACCCCTGGTGTGCTAAACAGAAATAAGTAGCATTCCTACCTCATAGAGTTATGACAGTGAATAGCACCTAGCAGGTCCCTGCCCATGCTAGTGTGCTGGGGGCCCCTGCGTACCAACAGTTGGTATTAGGGCTTGGGGCCACCACCTCCAAACATGATCAGGATGGAAGACCCTGGCACTATGGGTACTGTCTTCTACCTCTCCTCTTGCCTGTCTCACTCCAGCTACCAACTGTGGCAGGCTGGGCTCTGGGAAGGGAGGGGTGCTGAGGGACCCCTGGAACTGGAGCTGCTCAAACCAGGGGTGTGCACAACCTAGCCCAGCCTTTCCTCCCCTGCCTTCCGACCCTCCCCATCCCTGCTGATTCCCAAGGACCAGACGCTGACACTGTCCCCTCCTTCTCTTTTCCTCACCCAGAATTCCCCTACACCCCGTCTCCTCCTGAACATGGGCGGCGCGCGGGGCCAGTACCCACGGCCATCATTGGGGGCGTGGCGGGGAGCGTCCTGCTGGTCCTGATTGTGGTCGGCGCTATCGTGGTGGCCCTGCGCCGGCGCCGGCACACCTTCAAGGGTGACTACAGCACCAAGAAGCACGTATATGGCAACGGCTACAGCAAGGCAGGCATCCCTCAGCACCACCCACCCATGGCACAGAACCTGCAGTACCCCGATGACTCAGATGATGAGAAGAAGGCCGGCCCGCTGGGTGGGAGCAGCTGTGAGGAGGAAGAGGAGGAAGAGGGTGGGGGTGACCGCAAAGTGGGTGCCCCCCACCCTAAATACGATGAGGACGCCAAGCGGCCACCCTACTTCACGGTGGATGAAGCCGAGGCCTGTCAGGACGGCTACGGGGACCGGACTCTGGGCTACCAGTACGACCCTGAGCAGCTGGACTTGGCTGAGAACATGGTTTCTCAGAATGACGGGTCTTTCATTTCCAAGAAGGAGTGGTACGTGTAGCCCCACTCTGGGGCCTCTGTCTGTGCCCAGATCTCCTCGCCCCTACCCGCACGACCCCTTCCTACCCCACTGCCGGCTCCTCCAGGAGCTGGACAGAGACTCAGCCCCCTGCCCAAAGCCAGCCCTGAACTCCTGGGAAGCCAGGCAAGCATAGGGCAGCCCCGACTTGGCTTTGTTTTTATTTCCTCCCTCTCCCAGCCCTCCCCTATGGTGTTGTGTTCAACTGTGGCTTTGGTGTTGCTGTACCTTTCTTCAATGACCCCACCTACTGCCCTCTGTGTAGGGAGCCCTGTTCTTGTCTTGTGTACCTGGGCATCCCTCCAGGGTTTGGGGAGCCAGCCCTCCCCGGCCCCCCAACACTGGAATTTGTTTGTGTTCCCTTTGTTGGGGGTGGAGCACTAAGGGGCTCCAAGAGGAAGAGCCCCCCACCCCCACCACCCAATGCTGCTCCTCTTCCCAAGGAGAGGGAACCCAACACCCCCACCATAAGCTGATGCAGCTGGGGTTTGGGGCCTCAGTCTAGACAGCCGGTGCAACTAAGAGGTAGGGGGTGGGGTGTGACTTCTCCAGAGCACCCAGGGAAGTCTTGTTTGTTAAATGATTCTGTTGAGGTTCCCACCTGGAGCTTGGGCAGTGTGCTTTCCTGGTGAAGGTGGTTTTACATATTTTTCCTCATTGGTTTACAGAGTCAATTGACCCAGCTCTGGTGCCTCCCTCCCCTTACCCAGTCTGTTCCCTGCATAGGGAGGACCCCAAGTGGACTCTGCCCACACTTCCCATATGCCTGTGCGCACACATACACACACGTACATGCACACACACCACTCGGTTAACACCTGCTCTCCCCCGGGGATCACATGCCCTGCCCAGGCTGGACTCTGCCCAAGGCCTGTCCCTCTCTGTTTCACTTCTTCCCGCCTTCCCAGCTAGGGATAGGAGCAGCCTGTGGAAGCTTCCAGCAACAGCGAAGATGGAGCTTCCTTGATGCCACCACTCTAGGGTTTCAAACAGGCCCAACCTCTCCTTACAGCATGGAAGTTTCTCAGATTTCTCCCTTATCTGTCAAGTGCTAGCAACACTTGATTCTCTTGGAAAGTCAGGGCTGGGATCCCAGAAGTACCTCCAGGAGTCAGAGGCAAAGTATCTATGTGGAGAAGGAATTCTGCATGACAGAAGCTCTGCACACAGTCTGGTAGACAGGGGCACAGCTAGCACCTCGCACATAACGGCCAGCTTAGATATCGCGGGCCTCACAAAAAATGCAAGGGTGGTGGAGAAGCCAGGGAACCCACTGCTCACCCACTCTCTGCTTCCTGCTTAGCTTCCCCTGGAGCCTGCTCTGGGATGCGAGTACAGATTCCCTCCTTGAGCGGGACTCTGGGTTCCCCTCAGTCATCCAGGACTGGACCTTGTCATGGATGCAGTGAGGAAGGCCCCTCCCAGCCCTCTCCGTCTCCCAGCTCCAAGTGCCTCAGTTCCTCCATCTGCCCCCCAGGGCTGTGGCACTCCAGAAGACGTGCCCATGGGAAAGACTCTGGGATAACAAGGGTGGGCTCCAAGGGCTCTTAGGCCTGCCTCTTAGGATCTCGGCTCACTCAGCCCAGGGTGTCATGCTCTGTTGGATGGCAAGTGTTGGGGGGAGGGAGGCAGACCACTGTGTGCCCCACGGGCACTGACCCACCCTGCCATAGGCTTCCTAAGGGAGCCCCTCCAGTCCTCACCTACTCCCTCCCTGGTGCTGCTATTGAACCCCAGCTGAAGCTCCATCTCTGCCCTGGCAACACTGGGCCCACCAGCTGGCCCACTTTCACCAGCCCTCACTGCCCTAACCCCAGCCCAGGCCGCCCAGTAGCCACGTAGCAGAAGTCTGAAGCCATGCCAGCCCTGGAGCGGCTCTCCCCTCTTGGCCCTGGGGGCACTGGATGAGGTGGAGTTGGGGAGAAAATTCTGGGATCGTTTCAGCCACGGGGCAGAGGGAAGTGGAGGAGCTGGGCTGCTTCTCCCACAGTATTAGTGTCCCCTAGGGCAGGGGATGTTTCCCACATTACAGCACTGTCCCATCCCTCCTCCTCATGCCAGTCTGGCCTCTCAGCTTGGTCCCCCAACCCCCAGGCAGGAAGCAAGCCAAGGGATCCACCTGATAGAGGCATTTTCTGTCCCCGTGGAGCCCCAAGACAGAAAGGACTCATCCTCCTGCGTCTCCCCTGCACTGCCACTAACTATTCCTCATTTTGTGACAGACCAACGAAGCTTTGGGCCCAGCCAAAGCACTTAGTCCCCACCTCCACGCCTTTCTCCCAAGCAAAGCACAAATTGTGGGGTCCATACAGCATGGGTCAGGAGCCCAGCTGCAGTATGCCCACTGGGCAGCCGTTAGCCTGGTGAAGAATGGGCATGAGGCAGAGATCAGCAGGTGGCCTGGGGAGACGGGGCTTTCTGGGTCCCACGTATGTGGGACAATGGGTACTGATGCTGGACCACAGACATAACTAGCAAAGGGAGGTCCAGCCCAGCAGGGAGATGAGGACGTTTTGCTTCTCCTTCATGCCTCCAGCATGAGCTGAGCTGCTTTGCTGAAAATAAAATAAACTTGGTATTAATTGTGCCAAGGCCCCCCCAGTTGTCATCCTGCCTCCTGTTGCTCTCCCTGTCTGTGCTCTCTACCCCATAACCATGTCTCCTTGCAGATTTTGGTATTGTTCTAATGTGCAACGACCATCCAAGTCCCCTTTTACCAGAGGATCTGAAAAGCAGCAGCACAGAATCAGTGAACACAAGGCTGCAAGCGCAGCCACCTCAGGCCCAGCACACATGCACACAGCGGCACACACACCTCCCACAGGTCCAAGCACAGGTGTGTGTGTGCATGTGTGCACATTCACGCCCAGATGGGCACTCAGCACAGACAGGTAGACATGGCAGAAGAATGGATATTCCTGCTGGACACCTTCAAGGAGAAGCGGTGACTTCCCAGTGCTCAGGCCAGAAAGAGACCCACAGAGGCCCTGGTCCTGAGCATGCGACCCCTCCACCAGCTCCCCAGGTGCCCCAGTCACCAGTCCAATAACTTTTCTGCCATCTTCAAGGCAGAAGAATTGGGACTTGTGTCAGGTGGATGCAGGCAGCTGACGGAGCCTGGCAGACTTTGGTGTTCCTCTCCTAGAAGAGAGCGGTGCTCCCAGGCCGCTAGGGGTCCAGACAAATACCCCCGGGCCTGACTGCCAATAGAAACCCTCTCCTACCGAGAGGCAGGTGAGATGCCCAGGAGGCTGGGGCTCCAGGCCACGCTGCTGCCACCATTGCTGCTGCTCTTCTGACCCTGCTGTGAGGAACGGGCTTGGTCAGGAAAAATGGCTTTCCTTTTTTTGTACAAATGGAAACAAAATCCAGGAGAAGCTGCCACCCTCACCTCTGAGTGTGACTCGTTTCCTTTGCTTCAGTTTCTTTGTCACGGTTTTTGTCTTTGGTCCTGGGGACGGCCCAGCAGATTCTCCTGGTTCTGACCTAAGGGGTGTTTGGATCACCTCCTTTTACTTGTATAAAAAAAAGATGGATTGAAAAATGTACTGAGGAAGAAAAATGTACTTTTTTATAAATAAAGTGTTTAACACAAACCTATTTGCCTTGTGTCAATGCAGTGGGACAGGGACAGAGGTAAAGCTGGAGAACGTAGCATGGCAAGAGAGTGTGGGAGAAGAAGGGAGCCCCCACCCCATGCCCAGACCCATGGCCTGTGACAGGGTCCCGCCTCACTATCTTGCAGGAGTCCCCAAGGAGAACGCACCCAGGCTGTGGTGGAACCATCTTCCACACAAAGAGGAAGACCTTGACCCAAGAGTGGAGTGTGCCATGGAGAGGGGTTGGTGTCTGCTAGTGCAGTAGGGTCCTTCCAGAGGGAGGCCTGAGAAGCTTTTACAGAGAAGCAGTGCTTCCCAGTGCCACGCTGGCTGTCCCCAGAGCTCCTGAGTTCCACTCACCTGCCTCAACCCTCCTGTTTTCACCCCCTGCTGTCCTCCTTCCTGCCAAGTCCCCTCCCGTGGCTCTCTGGAGAAGAAAACCAGCAGTGTCACACTTGCTGTGTTAGACAGATCCCTGAGGGCAGAAAAGAGGAGGGAGCTGTGTCCTTTCATCTATTCTGAGGATGCTATGCAACCCAGCTTCCTCTGAAATCCAGCCACCACCCCACCCTCCATTTCCTTCCGTGGGGCTGGCTTCAGGGAAGGTCTTGTTCCTTGGCCACCTCCCCCTCCCCACACCAGCACCATCTGCTTCCCATCTCCTGGGCTGGAATGCAGGACAAATCAATCCTAAGGATGGGAAAGTCAGGGCCTTCAGGGTCTGCCCCCTCCCATCCAGCCCCTCCAGCCCTGGTAGCATCTCTTTTCAACGAAACCTACACCACAGGCCCCTGGAAGCGGGAGTAGGGTCAATAGAAAGAAAGGTATTGTGCTAAGCAGAAAGCCCTCCTGCCCTTTTGTGGGCAAGGCCATGTCCTCTACACCTAGGATTGGGGCAAGATGGACAGAATCCAGCATGGAGAAGGAGCACCAGCAGCTGTTGGCAGCTGGCTGAGCCCCTCATTGGAAGGCCAAACCCAGCACCCTGGACAGGGCTGTTTAGATGTTGATATTCGAATGAGATGCAAATTAGTTGTTTAAACGGTCACTTTCTCACTTTTCCAGCCTGTCCATTTAAGTTAATTTTTAATTTGTGCAGGCAATAAATGCTTAATTACATTATTAATATATTGGAAGAGAGCAGTGGACAGAATGTCCTAATTGGCATTTAACTAGAGCGTTCCGGCAAATTAGCCAAGACTTTCTCCAGCAGCAACGGAAGGAGGGCGAGCCAATTAGTCCTGGGCACAGCCTCTCCAGGCGGAGCTCTGTTTGGAAAAGCCAGGCCCAGCCCCTTCCCCAAGCCTCAGTGCCCAGACGCCAGGTTCCCCTTGCAGACACCCCAGACCAAGGCCACCAGACATCCGAGACCACACTTCCAAGTTTTTAGTCGAGTCAGATTTCGGATAAACTTTCTGCCACTTCAGAAGGGCTCCTCCTTCTGCCAACCCCCAGCCATTGTCCCAGTTCTGGCACCTCCACTCTCAGCAGAGCAGAAGACTCAACACTGGATGGCCTGGAAGCAGCCCCTGCCTGAGTGGCTAAGGTTCCCTTGGAATGGGCCCACTGTTGCACTATCCTGACCTGTGGGCCTGGGGCTTGGATACCTGACCTCTCTTCTCTAGAGACCATTAAGACTTCTCTCTCCAATCCCCTTACCTACCTGCTCCTGGCTGCAGATTGTTATAGGGATGAATGTGATGAATCGAGGGACTCATTTATTCACTCATGCATCCCTTCATTTAGATAACATTTTTATCACCCATTTTTTATCACACTGTGCTCTATTGTAAAAATCCCTGCTCAAAGAATTCAGAGTATCAAGGTTCCCAGATTCCAGATCAGCCAATACCTGCTGGCCACAAACTATAGCAGAAACATGTGTAAAGCAATGTGGTAGCACAGGACAGGGCCTGATAGTTTTGTTTGAGAGGATCTGAGGTGATATTTTACCTAGGTCTTGCAGGATATGTAGGGGTTCTCCAGAGAAATTTGGGTTGAGAGTATTACAGGCACACTTGAGAATGTAGTATCTTACATTACTTGTTCTTAAAGTGACCATCCTAGCCCAACATATCTATGCAGCACATGGAGAGTGAAATCTAGAGAAACTAAGGTTTGGTCCTCCACATGATCAGAAAGCATGCACTTCACATGCTGAAGAGCAAGGCCTTGTCTCAAGAGCAGTAGGAGGCCAGGGGAACCCCAGGGGTGAGTGGCATCAGTCAAACTGCTAGGGTAGTCAGAGATACTAGGTCTGGCACAAGTTTCTGGTCCCCAACAAAGCAGCCCCCAATGGGGTAGAGACTAAGCTTGTAGGAATGACATTTGGTGTGAAGTGGAAAATCATCTGCCAGCTCAGGCTCATCTACAAAGACTTCCTGGAAAAGATGGTATCTGAGATGGTTTGAAAGAATGGCAGGGACATGGATATTGGGATAGCGGGAAGAGAAAAGGCTCCTGAAGGCTTGAGAAGAGCACCACCTGGGCCCTGCTTCTAACCTTCTCTCCTTTCATACAACACGGGCCCTGCTTCTAAAACACCTCCACACTTGTCCCCATGGCCAGGAGCTCATGGACAGCGGTCCTTGGGCTCTGCCTTTGTGCTGGCTTCTGAGGTCTGAAAACCCTATTTTCTTTCCTCATGTATAGGCTTGAGGGCAAAACCAGACAAGTCCTCCTCTAAGGGGGATCTGGTGAGCTAAGCACATAGGCTTGGGTGCCAAGTATGCTATTTATTGCTGTCATCATCAGTCACTTCATCTCCATCATCACCTCCAAGACTTGGAATCTTGGATGACAGAGACTTTGGTGGAGTCCACCATCTGGAGGCAAGTAGGGACTAGGTGGGAGCCACTCCTATAAACTCAGAGCAGCAAGCTTTCTGGTTTCAGACCATTCCCAGGCACCGGGCACCTGCCAGAAGAAAGAGCAGGATTCTGAGTTTAAAGTCCAGGCAGCGGGTCTGATAGGCCCTCCCTGAATGGTGGTTCACCAACCTACAACAAGTAAGTGTGCTTCATAACAGAAGGTGATAAAGGTAATTCCATGGTGGCCCTGGTAGGCAGATGGGGGAGGACACTCTGAGAGGCCTAGGGGAGGGTAGCAAGGGTTATCCTCCTCTAAGCCTTTCTGCCTGGCTGAGAACTGGCCCCAAATATTCCAAAAGAGCCTATTCCAGTGCGTGAAGACCTTTTGGTGATGGCTGGCTCAGAGCTGGCTGGTTCCCTCAGTTGAAAGATCTAGCTCTTTTTCATTTTATAATACTCCCAGGACTCTCACCTCTGAGGGAGCCCCCACATCCCCCAGGGTCACAAACTGCAGCAACTAAGAGCATCATGCAAGCCACCTCCCTCACTAGGCTGTAGCCTGAGAGCTGAGGTCATGTCTTATTTATCCCCGGCACCTATCCCAGAGCAGGCACACGGTGGTTACTCAGTAGAGGTGAGGCCAAATTAAATTTATCAACATCAGAGTCAAGGAAGACATTTCAGGAGGTGCAGCCCCGAGACAGGACTGTCCTCCAACCACCCAGGTGCCTCTGGTGACAGCAACTTTTAGTCCTTCGAGGACCCCTGCCACCCCAGGGCTATCCTGCCCTGCAAACAAAATGTCCCTGCCCAAAAGCTCACTCACTGGTCTGAGCACTTCTCTGTGAGGCCACACAAAATAACGTAGCCTGGCCTCTTAAAACAGCCCTTCAGGAGATGGCAGCTCCTTGCCAAGCCACTTTTCCATATGTCTAGTCCTATGTGGCAGCCATTGTGCCACACGGAACACAATTTTCAGGAGCCTATGCTTGGGAGTCAGCCAACCCTGGCTTCAGGCCTTGGTGCCGTTGGACAGTAGTCACAGGAAAGCATGATCTCCAAGCGGGTACTCAGTACAGTTTTGCACAAGCCCAAGTACCTGTAGCCTGTAGGTAAAATGATGTATTGGTGAAGCTTCTTGGATTATAACAAATGTACCGCTCTGGTGTGGAACCGTTGACAGTCAGGGAGGCTTTTGTATGTGAGGGCAGGGAGCCCTAGGAAATCCCTGTACCTTTCACTCAATCTCGCTGTTAACTCAAAATTACTCTGGGAAGTAAAATCTATTTTTTAAAGTTCCAGTTGTTTCAAATATTCCTGAAGAAAAAAAAAAAACTACTGTTTCCCTCTCATTTCAATGAGCCAGAGAAAAAATACTGTGCTCTGCAACTGATCTGATCAGCAGGGAATGGGGGGTAGAGGAGAGGGGGATTATCCATGTGTCCTCTCTGAACTTGGCCTATCCACCCTTATATGGTGGGCATAGCTCTCTAACCAACCTCATAATGTTGCCATGGATACAGAGGTGGCTAAGTTTCTGAGTAGATGGGGATGGATGGATGGATGGGTGGATGGATGGAGAGACCTTTAGATGGGCAAGTAATCCTCTCCTGTGTGCTTCTGCTGAATGTGATGACTTCCATGTCTCTCTGGGGATTGGTTCAGCATTCCAGTCTGTGGCAGTGCTTTTGGATGCTGATTCTATCAGTTCAGTGTACCACAGACATTTACTGAAAACGTACTGAAAGGAAAAAGACAGGACTGTAGAGCCAAACTGACCATGATTCAACCCCTGGTCTCACCACTTGTCAGCAATGTGGACATTGGGCAAATTGATTGCCTTTCCTGAGCCTTATTTTTGAATCCATGTAAATAGACTGCTGAGATGAATAAAGATGGCTTTCATAGAGTTATTATTTGTAAAGCAGATAAGAGTGGTATCAACCACAGGTGGCTGCTGTAAGGATTAAAAGAAAATAATCTCCTTCTAAAGTGCACAACACAATGCCTGGAACAGGCTGGGTGCTAATCAATTTTAGCTAGGATAGTATTATTTTTCACAGTAAGTTTCACTACTGTGTACCTGCCCTAAGCAGGGAAACAGAACCTGTCAGGAAAACAATATCAGGTATTAGGACACTTGCCAAGTCCTAGCTAAGATTCCATTTCTGCCCCATCCTGGCTAGGTGGTGACCACTATCCTCTTAGATTTTATCCTCCCCAATTTGCATCATCCCAACAATGATCTACCAGCTGATTAGAGGGATGCAGGCATGGAGGACAGTGCCTGGTTGGAATCCCTATGCTGCGCTACCCTTATTCATAGGGAACTTGGGCCATCTGCAAGAATGTGAATTGAGTATTTACTCCAAATCAAAGACTTCTAGTGCATCCTCCAGTTTTATCTGTAAAAATGTCTCAGGAACTTAGGCGCTGGGGATGCAGCTCAGCAATAGAGTGCTTGCCTAGAATATGCAAGGCCGTGAGTTCCATCCACAGCACCAAAAAGAGGGGGAAGCAAAAAGCCAAGAATGTAGAACATGCCTGTAATCCCAGCACTCTGGGAGGCTGAAAGAGGAGGATCATAAACTCAAGCCCAGCTTAGACAACTTACAGGCTTCAGGAGACCCTGTCTCAAAATAAAAAATAAAAAAGAGCTAAGTGTAACTCAGTGTGATAGCCCTGGTTCAAACTACAGTAGCGTAAAATAAATAAATAAAAATTTAAAAGGGAAGCAAGAAGATTATAGGATTCTATGTAAGTCTTCAGTACTTTATTATTTTCTGTTTTTAAACTTTTTATTGAACAATGCTATCCCATTGGTAAAATGTACAGATGTTTGAGGCCCAGCTCCATATGTATGTACCCCTGTTACCACTCTTAGGTCAAGAGAGCAGCTTGCTGACAGTCCCTCCCAGACAAGATGATGTGGATGATGAGTGCTTCCGGAGAATCCCAGAGGAGCAGGAAGGGAGGGACATCCTCAGGAAATGGGAATTCTGATATCAACTCAGAGTGGCTGGCCTGAATTGGTAAGGTGTCAGGGTGACAACACCAAGTAGAGAGTACTGGGAAACCTTCTGCTCCCCATGATTGACTCCTAAGAAATGTATATTTCCTGGGGGATTCAAAAGAAGGGCGAGGGACAGTGACTCACACCTGGTGCATCTTCTTTAATGACTGTAACAGGTTGGGGCCGAAGGATGACAGTAGGAAGTGGGCTTCAGGCAGGAGACAGGGAACACACTGGAGAACAGCCTGAGCTGGGAATAGGGAGTGGGCTCTGCTTCCAGTTCTGCTGCATCTCACCAGGTGACCTTCAGCAAGCCTTTTTGCCATTCTGAGCCCATGAAGGAGGGGACTAGGGCGTGGATCCTCTCTGCATGTAAAACGAAGAGCTGGGGCAATAGGATTCTGGTAGCCTCTCCTGGCTGTTCCTGGAAACAAAGCGGCAGTGCTGGAATAGCAGGTCCCTGAGCTCTGGGGCAGCCCTGACAGTGATGAATCACTATGGCCCATCCCATGGCCTCTGTCTACTGCGATTGATGCTGAGACCAGGTGCCTGGGGGTGATAGCGGTCAGGCCAGCTTCCTGAGGAGTCTGGTCTGCAGTGGCAAGGGCAGGGGTCAGCTGGCCTCGTCTGGCTGTTCTCACTCCCCTTGCTGATGAGAGCCCCACACTTTGCCCTCCTCTGCAGAGGGGCAAAGGATCCACCCTACTAACAAAACACACAATCCCAGACCCTGCAAAGAGAGGAAGAGAGAAAGGGTTCCCACAGGGAAAAACATGGTGCCCCAGAGTGGATACCCCAAATGAATGCCCCACATTTCCTCCGATGTTACTTAAAGAATGCAGCATTGGGGGAAGGCCAACCCCCAGGAAGACTGTGTCTATGATATGTCTCCAGGACTTTCTTCTAAGAAGGGTGTCTGTTCACTCTAAGATATGATCAGTGAAAAGTATAGATTCCTTGCCTGAGAGCTTTCATGAAACAACATCAAATGCTATGGTCCTGAGCCCCAAAGTGGGTACTGACCTTCCCCAAGGCTCAAAATATAGACAGCCCTAGGGAGGCCCTCAAACATTTGCTACCCTCTACCCTCAGGCTAGATTCTCCTTTCCAAAGCCTGGGCCTATCCATGTCCTGACTTGTGCTCTATTTTTTGTCCCTAGAGCTCAGCATATGAAAATCCCAAGCAAGAAATCTATCTACCCATTTTAGAATTACACTTGTTCCTTGGTATCTGTGAGAGATTTGTTTCATAGCCCCTCTAATACCAAAATCTGCAGAAGTTCAAGTCCCCTTATAAAAATGGTGTTGCATTTCCATACAGACTACACATATTCTCCTGTATTCTTTAAATCATCTATCTCTACCTTGCTTATAATACCTAATACAATGCAAATGGTATCCTATGGTTCAGATGTGAAATGTTCCCCAAAAGTTCGTGTGTTGAAACCTTGGTCTCTGACACAGCAGTGTTTAGAGGTGGGGCCTTGTGGGGATGATTGGATCACAAGGGCTCTAATCTCATCAGTGGATTAATCCATTGATGGGTTCATAGCTGAGCGGGCTATTGGGAGGTGGTGGAAACTTTAGAAGGTAGGGTGTAGCTGGAGGAGGTGGGTTACTAGGGCACGCCCTTGAAGGTTATCTTTTGTCATGGGCCTCTTCCTCCCTCTCCCACTCTCTCTGCTTCTGTCATAAGGTAAAAAGTTTCGCTCCAGCATATATTCCCGCCATGATGTCTTGCCATGATGGGGCAAGTGTTCATGGACTGGAACCGCAGAAACCACAAGCCAAAATACATCTCTCCTCTTTTTAAGTTATCTCAAGTATTTTGTCACTGTGAGAGAAAGCTAACACACTTTGTAAATATTTAGATGTACCACATATAATGTACATTCAGAAGAGAATAAGGACAAAGGGAAAAAGTCAGTACATGTTCAGTATAGTCATATTTTTTCTGAATACTTTCCATCAAAGATTGGTTGAACGTGCAGATTTGGAACTCACAGACACACAGGGCTGAAAGCACAAACAATTAGAACTAGAAGAAACCTCAGAGATCATTTTCCCCAGCTCCCAAATGGAGAAATTGAGCCCTAGGAGCCTATCATAGTGAGAATTCTGGCCGAGTGTAGTGGTGCACACCTGTAATCCCAGTGCTTCGGGAGTTAAGGCAGGAGGATTACTGTGAGTTTGAGGCTAAACTGGGCTACATAAGCAAGTTCAGGGCCAGTGTGGCCCACATAGTGAGACTCCGTCCCAAAACCAAAAAAAAAAAAAAAAAGAATTTCTTATATTCATATAATGTTTGCCAATCACAAACTGACTCAAGATATTTCCACAGTAACTAAGATTTATGTATCATTCAGTACCAGGCACAACTCAAAGTGTTTTACAACATTAAACCCACCTCCTCCTACTAAGACAGTGTCATTATTATTACTACCACCCCTAAGGCAGAGGGAAATGAAGAACTAAAAAGAGTTGCCCAAAGTCACAAAGTCAGCTGATGGGGAGCTGGGCTTCAAACACAGGGTGTCTGGCCCCAGGGGCCCTGCCTCCAACCACTTGGTAGTCCTGTCCTCTGTCAATTACGGTCACCATAAAGATACTGGAAATAAAGTCCTGCCTGGCCTCTGTGGCCTGAACTCTAGAAGGGGAAACCACATCAGCCCTTCCTCAGAAAGCCCATACAAGGTTCAGTTCACCCACAAAGCAGCAAGTGGCCCAGGCCAGGAGGTACAACCTGAACTCATGGGGACCATGTTTAGTATCAAAGTGAGTAATCAAAGGTAGGCAGGGCTCATGAAGGAAGAATTCCTAAAAAGATGATATCTGAGATGATTCAGTAAAACAGAAATATTCTGGAAAAGTAGAATCTAACATGCTGAGAGGAGTGAAGACTTCCGTGTACACGTTTGCAGCAGGCATCAGCTAGAATAGGTCAGGTCCTATGGCTGCAGGAAGAGGACCTTGGCACTCTGTAATCTTCCCAACCCCCTGCAAGGTTAGCAAGTGCTGGGTCTGCCCAGCCCTCATTAGCCAATGATAATGACCTCAAGGCTCAGGGACATTCAGTGTCCTGCCCAAAGTCACACAGTGATGAGGAATAGACTCAGAATTTGAACACAGGGCTTCTGAATTCACACCCAGGGCTCTTTGCACTGTACCCAAACTCTCCTGAAGAAGAAATAAAACAGACTTTCATAGCAGGATTTCAATGTATGAAATTTATGGATTCAGACCATAACAAGGTTTAGGCACACATAGAATTTTCTGGAAGCAAATGTGTTCATTTGTTCACCCACTTAATATTTTATTAATTTACCCTTCCCCCTTTCCTTCCTTCCTTCTTCAGAAACTTTCAATAAAGATTTGAACTAGTCAGCTGTGGTGGTGAACACCTGTAACTCCAGCACCTGGGAGGCTGAGGCAGAGGAATTGCAATTAGTTCAAGTTCACTCTGGGTTACTTAGTGAATTTGAGGCCATCTTGAACTACAAAGCAAAAAAAAAAAAAAAAAGAAAAAGAAAAAGAAAAAACTTTTGAGGTAAAATTTCCAATAATCCATATTGAATATCATTTATTACACAAAATACCACCATGGCTCACAATTTTCCATTGGCCTATAACTTACTGAATGTATTGAACATAGTCAATCCCATCTGAGTAGTGCTCAAGAATCACAGCCCAGATACATATACATGGAGTATATGTATAGAGAGTACCCAGTTTTGGGAGTCACAGGGGCCTGAGTTCAATTGCCAGGTCTGTCTCTAATGAGTTTGTGATTTGGAGCACATGTACAAAATGCAGACACTAAGGCTTCCATCCAGGCTCCAGTAAGGACATGTGAGTTGCTGTGTACCTTGCCTGTCCTGAAAAATGCCATGTCTACCCTCCCTCCCAGCCCCATGCCCACCCCTAATCTAAAGCAGACCTCATCCAGTCTTTGTCCTAATAAAAGCCCAAAGTCTAGCTGTCCTTATTTCTCTTTCTAAGGTTGTTTCCTGGGATGAGGTTAAAAAAAAATTAACCAAATCTCTCTTAGATTTCCCACCATGCTGGAACTAAACCAGCCCTCTGCTCATCCCCTCTCTAGATGCATTCAGGCCCTGAAGTTCCCCGGATTTCTACAGTCTTCAGCTTCCCCTCCACTCCAAATACACACAATCTTAAAATCAGAACTCCCTCTGAGGTGGCTGGACTTGTGCCTTCTACCTGTAGTTCTACCAGAGAAACTACACTGAATTAAATTGCATTTTAACGTGAGAATTTACACACCTAAATCTCCTCTCATGTCAATTCCTTCAGGCTGTGATGAGATTACTCTCCATATTTATTTGTTCTGGAGGATTTTCCTCCAGGACCTATGGCCACAGTGTAGGGTCAGAGGGCCACTGTTCAAAGGAGTGGACAGCTAGACCATGAACACCCATTATTCCAGGAAGATGAACAGTCCCTTAGATTTCTCCTCTTTGCTTTGGCAGTTGTAAGCTTTTGAGGTCCTGAAGCAGAACTTAAAAAGGAGGAAAAATAAGTTTCCCCAACCTAAGCAAATTCCCCTTTAGACTTCCTTCTCCCCACGGTTGTTGTTCTTTGTTCTAATACAGACAAAAGCAGTAAGTTTTGTCCCTGTAAGTAAAGTTTTATAACCTCCTGTTCCCATACCATCCTGTTTTCCCCAAGCAAGGCCACCAAGATATGTTAAGTTGCAAAATTATCACAGTTTAACAAACTGCCTTTGTTTTACTTCTGTAAACTTGCTTGCCTACGAGTTTCACACCATTAAGAAGACTAATTCCCTCAGTAACATGTGTGAAAAAGGAGCCCTTCCTTTGTTCGGGGTGCATTCCTTTGGACATGAGTCTGCTCAGTCGGTGGACAGTTAAAATAAATCCTACTGTTTCTCCTGTGGTCTCTCCAGTCTCTTGAATTCTGTAGCAGTCCAATCCTGCCTATCCTCTTCTAGGACCTTGGTACCCTATAATCTTTCTAACCTCCAAAACTGAGCTTCTGTCCATCACACTGCTATGTCCTGCTATTGTTGAGGGTGATGCTCTCTCCTCAGATGGCCCATGACCTCTGGACTTACCTGTCCACTTTCTATGTACTCTGCAGAGGTGGCCTAGCATCCACAAGGCAAGATGGTAGGGAACAGATCTTCCACACTAGAGGTGGAAGACAAGAAATGTAGGTTCCCTAAAGTTGGAGCAGCTCTGGGCCAGCAGGCCTCAGGACCCAAGCGTAAATCCTGGCAAACTTGATCAGTACCTCTTTGTGACTTTGGAAAGATGACTTCTCTCTTATGCCTCAGTTTCTCATTTGTGTAACAGTGCAACAGTTATTCGTAGTCCATGTAGTTGTTAAGACTATAGCAAAGACAAGTGAAAGCCTACTGTGAGCTGTGAGCTATGAAATTCTGTGTCAATGTTAAACAAACATCATGCAATGACCTTTCAAGGTTATTTTCCACCAGGAAGACTCAGAGACCTGCTCAGAACACAGCTAGTGGCAGGATCCCCACTTCCTGGGCCTTCCCCAGGCAAGGCAGAGGCTGAGGCTGCCAGTATCAGGCCCTACCTACATGCTGCCACCCCAGAGATACATTTGGGCAGTTCCAGGGTCAGCTGGTGTCCTTATGGGACATCCTCTTGTCCTCATAGCTGAGTGAAGCCCACCAAGATGAGCACAACCCAGCAAGAGTTGACATTTGGCCCTGGTACCTGTCAAAGGCAACCCAGGCACCAAGAGAAGATGAATATCCATCAGGTCATGTGGGAGGGAAGCCCAGACTTGTGTAGTCTGGACACAGACACCTGGCTCCAGAAGGACACACCGTTGACCCACACCTCGATCTCCTCAATGACCTGGATGAGGATCAAACAGCACCCAGGCTGTCCTCAGGCAGAATTTTCCTTCATAGGGTTTAGTGACTCTGTATCTGATAGGCCATTACACCAGGAGGAGAAATAGGTTCTCCATAAACTTGGCCATTCCTGAGGTTTCCATCTCCTGTTTTTCTCACTTTCTTGTAAAGTGCTTGTGTTGTCCTAGATGAAATAAAGAACACAATATCCCCACTGGCAGTGACTCATGGTAGGAAGCTCAAGAGTTTGAGATCACTAAGAGCCAGGTCCTCCAGAGAAGGAGACCAAGGAAAGAGCTTGAAAGAGCTGGAGGTGGACCTGTCCCCAGGCCACTCTTTAAATCGTGCAGGTCCTTGGGCTTGGGTGGGTAATAACCTCGTGGAGCCCCCAAAATAAAGAGCAAGATCAGGAAGAACAGGCTGTTTCTGAGACCCAGGCCAGAGCTGATGTTCCCTACCCTACCCCCTACTTAGATCCCCTCCCCAGATACAGCTTCCCTCTTCCTCTCCCACCCACCAAAGCAGCTCCAGACCTGGCCCAGCAGGGCAAAGCCTCGTTGGAATCCACTTGCTATTGTAGCCTTCCGCCAACTCCCAAAGCCCTGGGGCTCACACTTTCCTGACTCCATAGACTCCTCCCCAGCAAAACAGGAAAGTAGGAGCCAGATCTGATTACTTTAATGCTGCTGTCACTAAGGCCTTCTTTCTCCCACCATCAGCATCTGAGCCCAGGAAGAGTAAGCCATAGTGTGAGACCTGCCAGGCTAGATGATGCACCAGATCCCCACTCAGTAAACAACCAAAACACTTCAAGGGCACAGAGATCCTGCACAGTGGGGCAGCTGAGGGTGGGAAAGTGGCTGGAGGGACCAGGCAAAGACCCCAGAATCTTTTCCTAAAGCCCTCCCTACAGAGGCAGCCCCACCCAGTGATTTTAAGGGTAGGGGTCTAGACTCAGGAACACACTGTGAGCTCCTCAGTGCCCCTGACCCCAAGTTTTAGTTTCTGTGGGGACAGTCTTGGGTTCTTTGTCCACCAGCTTTCCTGGTGGATGCTGGACCGTGGCTCCAGGGGACACCATAATGGAGGATGAGGAGGGAGGGTTCTCCTAGTGCTGGCAGAATCTGGAAACTCATGTGCATGTGGCTATCTCCATCATGCAGCAAATGTGAAAACTACCCCTCCCCTATAATGCTGAACTTCTCAATACTGATACTAGAACCCTACCCCTACCCCTACCCCTACCCCTACCCCTACCCCTGCCCCTGCCCCTGCCCCTGCCCCTGCTCCTGCTCCTGCTCCTGCTTCTGCTCCCAGGACTTACACAGGCCCCCCCATGACAGGCACACCACGTGTATCCCCCTCATTCTTGTTTGGTTTTTGTTTTTTTGTTTCATTTTGTTTTGTTTTTGAGACAAGGTCTCCCCATGTAGTCCAGGCTCACCTTGAATGCACTATGTAGCCCAGGCTGGCCTCAAACTTGTAGCATTCCTCCTACCTCAGCCTCCCAAGTGCTGGGATTACAGACATGTGTCACCATGTCCGGCCCCCCTCACCCATTTCTACTATCTGTCTGTTTTACAGAGGAGAAAACTGAGGCTCAGAGCAGCGAAGGTCACAGTGCTAGAAAGTGGAGAATCAGGCCATTAGTCTTCCTGCTGCACTTTGCACCTTTTTTGATCTTTGCATCTTTCCTTGCCCAAGGCGGCCCTTTGAGAGATGAGCCGGGAAGAAGAGAGTTAAGAGCTGGCAGAGGAGAGGGACCAGGGCACCCAGCAGAGTGGGAGGGATGGTTGTGTAACAGAGAAATGGCTTCCCCATGCCACATGCTCTCTACTTGGCTGGGTGATACCCTTGCTCATTCCGTTCCTTCCCTAAGAGCTAGGTCGCATCCCTGCATGGCAGGGTCCTCATAGGGAGATGGTCCCTCTCCCCCCAGGAATGTGCGTGAAATCCCAGTAACTCTCTCCAGCTGGGCCTGACCTTGAAGGGGCCCAGTTTAAATGTTCTTCCTCCTCCTCCTCCTCCTAATGACAACTCAAGGTGTGATAGGGCTCAGTGAGAGGGGCTGGGGGCCTGGCAGATACTGGGGAGAGGATTCCAGATCGAAGGAGCATCAAAGGCAAAGTGGAAAGTAACTGTCCCCAGCACACACATACACACACACACACACACACACACACACACATCGGCACACTCTGACCCCTCATCCAAAGCCCCTGGCCTGGACAGGTTGGGGTTTGAGGTGAAGTGGTGAAGGAACTAAGGAAAGCTGAGAGGAGGGTTCACAGAGGCCAATAGGCATATGTGCTTAAAGGCAGGCTCCTCCCTGCCTTACGAGAACAAACTCTTAGTAAACATGGACTGTGTCCAGGAACCATGCCAAGAGCTCTCTGTTACCTGACAACCATCCCATTATTATTCCCACTTTCCAGATGAGACCCTGGGGCTCAGAGGGCAGGAGTAGCTGGCTAAGAAAGTGAGGAACTCAAGGCTGAGCTGACCTGTCCTCTGCAAGTGGACCGAGAGATGGAGGCAACAGTGGCATGAAAATGGATCCAGGCAGGGTCCTCCTCCAGGCCATACAAAATACTGCATAGAAAACCAGGAGGCCCAGATTCCTTTCTCTCCTCCATTATCATGAGCTGTGTGTCCTGGAGCATTTTACCAACCTGCTCTGAGTCACCAGTTACCTCTCTGTCCACAGACACAAAGGTGTGGGGGGAATGGAATGAGATCATGTAAGTAAAGCCACCCAAAAGATATAATAGATATTATGATACGATGGCCATGGGTGCAATTTGGCCCAAATGGCATTTAGGTGAAGAAGCCAATCTTCCAGAGAGGGAAGAAGATCTAATATACTCATTATCATCATCATCATCGTTATCATTATTGTCGTCACCACCACCCCCATCACCATCAGCATTGCCACCAGCAGCAGCAGCCACAGCAACAGCATCGCTATCATTAGCAACTCCATCACATCGCTGCTGCCGTGAATTTCTATTTATTGAATAACTAATAACAAAAATAGCAATCATTTATTACATATTGACTACGTGCCAGGCACTGTGCTAAGCACTTTACATAATTTATGCTTGCTCTAGGCAAATGAAATGGAAGCCTGGGGTGAGCGAGAAAGGAGGTCAGGGCTGCAGAGCCCAGAGTTCTAAAGGTGACTGAAAGTTCACAACCAGCCAAGTTCAGAATGAGCAATTTCTGTGGCCAAAGAGAAAAGGCTTATGGCACTGAGGGTTCCACCAGGACAGACCCAAGGCCAAAGTGCATCCAGGCCAGGCCAGTGGGAGTAGCCAGGGCACGGGCTTCAGGGTGAGCCAGTCAGGAGGTTCTTTGCTGCTCCCGCCCAAGGCTACCGCAGGCTTAGGACAGAGGGTCAAGCAACCTAGCCCTACAGCCAAGGGGAAAGGGGAGCAGAGCCTGGCCCTGGCTGAGCCTCTTAGTCACTGGCTGCATAGTACCAGGAGAGACCACTGAGACGACACCGCCCCACACAGTTTGGCGTCAGACACACAGGGTCAGAAGAAAGCACGTGGGTGATTGAACTGGAGAAGAGAGGAGAGAAGGCTTTGTCCACCTTGGAAGGGTAGAGGGGGCTCCCCCACCCCCAGGTGTGATGGCACAGCCACCAGTCCCATCTGAAAGCCTGAAAACAAAGAACTGAAATGAGACATACAAAGATAGGGAGAGTGAAGAAGCTCCAGTGCAGCAAGGTGCGCAGGCACATGGCCAGGTGGAAGAGGTTGTAAAGGGCCTGACAGGCAGGCTGAGCATGATGCAGAGGCCACAGGGACAGCTGCCAGTGGTCCCCAAGCATGGAGAGCCAAGAAGGAAGCTCCTAAGTCCCTACCACCTCGTCCAGCCCCAGCCACAAGAGTTCTCTGGCCTGTGCAGCCCTAACTTCCTTCTCCTGATGAATCAGCCTGTGTTCTTGCTCACATTACTACAAGTCTTGGTAGCCAGGCTTGGTACACAGCTGTAATCTCAGTACTCTGGGGCAAGAGGATCTCAAGTTCAAGCCCAGCCTGGCCAATTTAGTGACTTAACAAGACTTGGTCTCAGAAAAGGGCTAGCAATGTAGCTTAGTGTGAAGACCTTGGATTCAATTCCCAGTACCGGAGGAGGAGGGGCACAAGTCTTGGGAGCCCTGCCTCTCCCTCGTACTTGAACAGCTAGGGTACCCAGAAAGACCACTGGACTCTGCCCCCAGACCTTTGAAACAGAGGAAAGTGGTCCAGGCCAGAGAGCCCTCCTACCAGCCTTGCCTCTGGCCAGCAGGAAGGAGCACATCTGTGCACCTGGTTGGACAGTGGCCAGTGGACTCTGACCCTCTGGGTGAGGCCTGGGAAGAGAGCTCAGCTCTTCCTCCAGCCAACTGTACACCCAGTCCAAACACCCAGCCTCCCAAATGTAGATTCCCTCCTCCTCCCCACCACCAAAGCAGCTCCAGTCCAAGCCAGGGGGTAGAGATTGCAGACTGCCCTGAAACAGCCTCCATCACAAGAGTGACCCACCCAGGTCAGCTTCCTGGGCTGGAACTGACCTGGCTGCCCTGAGAGGCTCTGGAGGAGTTGATCTCAGGACAGGCAAGATCTTTGTCCCCAGGCAGGGACAGCAGAACAGAAGGCATGACCATCATCCACCAATAAGATCTAAACCTTTGAACACATCCTGCCTTCAACTCCCCTCTCAGCCCATCTTCTCTTACACCCCTTTTCCCAGCCCTATCCAGTACTTAGACTTCCTCACACTTCCCATGTCACACATAGGCCATTGCAGCTGTCCATACCCTGCCTGCAATGTTTTCTCCCTTTCTACTCCTAGTGAACTCCTATTGTGCTTTCAAAACTCTCCCTAGAAGTCCCATCCTCTGTGAAGCCATGAACTCCTGGATAGTCACTCTCTTCTCTATACACATGCTGGGCTTTTGACAGACTTCTCTGGAGGAATGAAACCCAAAATAGGGTACTTACTTGTATACATGTCTGAACCCCACCCTTGGGCAGGGGCAAGAGTCCTGGCACTAGAAGCTCAGGGCATGTTTGTCTAACTGAAGAAAGGGCATCAAGAGGTCACAGGAGCAGCCAGCAAGCAGGAGGTTTGGATCGGCTTCCTCCCACAGTGAACATGGTGGACTGGCTGCGGCGGGTGGCAGGGAGAAGCTGGGAGAGCTCTGGCTCCGGGCTGTGGTCCACAGCTCCTCAGACCCCTACATGCTTGCAGCGAGGCAGGCAGGTCTGGATGAGCCAAAAGCCCCTGGCTGTCCTGGTCTGCAGCCCCCAGGCCTGTACTTCTCATCTCATGTACATTTCACTTTCTCACTTGAGGGACGGGGAGACCATGCACACCGTCCTCATGTGACAGGTGAGAGCTGAGGTGTTACCAGCGTAGCCTGAGAGACGTACAGAGTCGCAGAAGGGTTAGTCAGAGACACGACAGAGGTGGCCCTGCTCCAACAGAGGAGCTGCAGAGCAAGACGCAGCCAGGAGAACACCAGGCCACAGACGTGCCGGGAGAAAGAGGGACTTCAGAAGGAGACCTGAGCTGGGTGATGATGAGCACCTGTACCCCCAGCCACCCGGGAGGCTGAGGAGGGCGGATGACTGAGCCCAGGAGTTTGAGACCAGCCTGGGCAACACGGTGTCATCATCTCAAAAAAAGGAAGTCACGCTGATCCCAGTCCAACCATAGTATTTCTGGTTGTGGGACTCCAGACGGCTAACTTAACCTCCTTGAGCCTTCTCAGTAGACTAAGAGCCACACAGCCAGGGACTAGATGCATTCTGCAGGCCCCTCCCTCCCCTCCTCCCCTTGTTGTCCCGAGCTCTGTTGGGCCCCATGCAGCAGGCTCCTCTCACAGCCAGGCCCTGCAAACTACAGGTGACAGGGCCTACCCTAAATCCTGTCGAGCTGGGACTGAGGGAAAAGATTTGTCACGGTGTAACCAGAGAGTGTCTGGGGGCTCCGTGCCAGGGCTCCAGCTGGGGACAGTGCCAGGCCCCCTCCTCACAGCTGTCAAGGGGAAGCTCAGAGACAAAGCAAGCAGGGACTCCCCTTGGGGGAGGGGCTGGGGAGAGCTGCATCTGCACAGGGACCGGAGGGAGGTAGCGGGTCCATGCCAACTGAGCCTCCAGGACCTTGAAGAAGCACCCTCCACCTGAGCCAGGGAGAGCCGCACACTACCTGGGCTCCAGAGCCCACCCTGCCACTGACCAGCTGGATGTGCCTGGACGAGTCACTTCACTGCTCTGAACCTGACGTTGCCCATCAAGAATAACATTATCTCATTTTTCAGGTTTGACATGAGGATCAAACAAGCCCAGGATTGACCAAGGCAGCAGGCACAGCACCTGGCATGCCACAGATTTAAGGCCAACTTCTCCTCCTCATCTTTCCCCTTATCTCCACTTCTCCTTTCTTTTCCGCTAGTATTTCTTCCACCAAGGTGGGATGGAACCAGATGGACCATACAGGATGGGGGAATCCAGGGGAACTTGTGATTAGACTGGGAGAGGGTAGAAGATAGAGAGAAGGCTATGCAGAGGGAACAAAATCAGAATTCTCTCGGGCCTGGGGCATTGGCCCTAATTTTCCAAATGCCCACATCAGTGCATTCACAGACTCACCCGTCATTTATTTTTGCTTCCGCTGCAAGGATGGTGTAAGACCCCTTATCAGAACAGCTCACTCCCTCGCTTGCTAAAGTGGCACCAGAGTCCCGGAGGGGAGACGGCTGAAAGTGCCAGAGACAGAGGTTCCTGCAAGCAGGACTGAGTTCCCAATCCTTGTCTCCCTCTCCTGCCTGGGC
This sequence comes from Chinchilla lanigera, assembly GCF_000276665.1. Taxonomy (NCBI): domain Eukaryota; kingdom Metazoa; phylum Chordata; class Mammalia; order Rodentia; family Chinchillidae; genus Chinchilla; species Chinchilla lanigera. The sequence goes on along the minus strand of NW_004955412.1, from coordinate 20,664,485 downwards.
CCTGAGGGCCTGGAGTCCTGCCCAGGTTGGCTGTGGGGGAAGAGAAACGCGTACTCCTCAGCCAGAAAGGAGACTTGTACTTATCATGACCACGCCCCTTCCCAGTCCCACAAACACCACTCCTGACAAACACCAGCCTGCCCCAGGACTTGGGCTCTCGGTGAGAGTGCCCCCTGGTGGAAGGTGAGAGTCCAGCGGCTCGGCTGACCCTCCCCCGGAACCCGCTCTGCCAGGGTGCCCAGTCAGCGTGTAGTCTTTCCCTCTTTCCATCATGTGCTTTCGCAGAGCCCTTTCCTACACACAAAGCCTGAGCCAAGCCAGGCAGAAGGATCTCACCATCTACAGAAAGGGCTGGAAGGAAGTGCTGGGGAGGGGTGGGGAGACAGCCATTGCCGCAAAGGAAGCAGGGAGGGGAACGGTGGCCAGCTAAACTTGGAAGATGGGCTGGCCTGGAAAAGAGAGGGAAAAAGAGAGAACTCTATAGGGAGAGCAGCTCCTGCTAACACTCGCCCTGTCTGAACTCTACAATTTTCCTTGGGCAGCTCCTTCCTCCCAGTAAGTCTCCTGTCTCCAGCACCATCCCCGGCATCACCTGAGCTGTGACCACAGCCCAGACAGCCTCTCTGCCACCAGTCTTGCTGCCTCTGAGCCTTCGCCAACCTTGAGCTGAGTGCCCTTTCTAAACTATAAATCTGATCAAGTCACCTCCCTGTGACAAGCCTCCAGGCTGGTGGCACTCTGTACAGGGCCCCAGGGCAAGGACTTTGAGGCCCCTGGAGAATGGGCCCTGCTGGTGCTAGAGGACACAGCTGGATGCTGTCCCCAGCCCTCAGCAGCCAATGGGGAGGTGGGGGACACACGGCAGAGACAGCGACAGAGACAGAGACTGAGAAAGAGAGAGACAGCGACCGAGACTTGTCGATCCCACTTTAGGAAAATTGGCTCCATGATGTTTACTGCAAACTGCAATTTAGCATCTCTATTCAGGTCCTCTCCGTGTTTAATCATACATAACATGGTGGTGAGGAGGAAGCGGAGAAAAGAGTGCATAGCATTTCCTCCACCCTCCCTTCCTCCCTGAATGTTGGGAAGGTCAAAGGTGAGAAACTGAGCCCAGCAGAGGGAGGGACACAAAAGGTCTGGCACGCTTCGTGGCTGTGGGCACCAGAAAACAGTCAATGTCCTGGCCACAGGATGGCCTGGCGGCTCCAGCTCACACTAAGAAATAGCTCAGCACACTCTTGCAACTGGGCCCTTTCCCCTCTGAGGCCCAGAGAGGTTCAGAGACCTGCCCTGCCACAGAGCAAGTGGAGAGGGGCTGCCCACACCCCAGCCCTGCTCCTCCCATGGGCTAGGTTTGTCCAGAAGGGGGGCTCAGCCCCTCACCACGGACTGGAGCCCTCTGGGGTGTTCAACCTGTCCTTCCTTCAGACAGACATGGATTCTCCAGGATCCTCCAGGAGCTCCTTTTCATCCTGCCTCACAGCTCCCAGCGCCCTGCCATGATCCTCACCCTCTCTCCAGAGCTGTAAGGGCAAAGCTCCAATTACCACATTTGCTTGTTTAGTTGGGTGGGGAGGGACAGGAAATTAAACTCTTCAACAGGGATCTTCCCTGCAGGGCCAGGCATGGAATGAGAAAAAGCAAACCCCCACCACCTGTCTTGGGTCCCCCCCTCCCCCTCCCCCACCCACTCCCCATCCCAGGGCCAGACAGAGTCTGTGGTTCCTGCCCTGGGAGCCAGAGGATGAGGTTCTGCGCCTCCACCTGGACAGCCAGCCCCATGGAACCAGAATGCAGTTAGAGCATGCAGCGGACAGGACCCGGCCTCGGGGTCTGACTCTGCTGTTCTTCGCTTCTTCACCCTCTTTATTGATTCTCCCTGGCTGACTTGAGACTCTGCTCTCTGCCTCTCTCTGCCTCTGTATCTGTCTCTGTGTCTGTCTCCATCTCTTTCTCTCCCTCCCTCCCTCCCTCCTTCCCTCTCTCTCTCTCTCTGTCTTTCTATCCCTTCATCTCTTGGTTCCAGAAAAGCCCCAAGGGGGCCCAGGAAGTGCCTCGAGGCTTCTGGGGGGCACAGTGGCCATGGTCCTCATCCTTGGTGTGGCTCTCGCTGTCTTCTTTCTCTACCGCCGGCAGCAGAAGAACCAGCTGGGGACAGACAGTGATGGGTGAGTGTCAGCAAGCCCATCTCTCTCCCTACCCTTGTGGCTCCTGGACACAGAACACCTGAACTTGAGCGTGGGGGCTCTGATGTGCCCCCCTCACCTAGGGGTTGGGCATTACCCTTTGGCTGGAAAACTAACCCTCAAGGGTGCCAGTATCTACCCTGTGCCATGCAGATGCATTTCACCCTCACAGCAACTCGAAGAAGTAGGTGTGCAAAATTATAGTTCACAATTTACAGGTGAGGAAACTGAGGCACGAAGGGATTAAATAACCTGTACTATTTTACCTTCCTCTGGCCACTGACAAGCAGTGAGTGCAAGCTAAGAGCCAGAGGAACAAGAGAGGCACGAAGTTTAGGGGGGGAGCCGAAAACCCCAGTCATTACAATAAACAATATTTGAGTGCAAAATTTTTTGTGATTTTGTTTTGAGAGTAAATCTCACTGTCTTCCCCAAGCTGTCCTCAAACTCCTGGGCTCAAGCAGTCCTCCCATCTCAGCCGCCCACTGAGTAGACGGAACTACAGGCACATTCCACCACCCCTAGTTTTAATAGAATATCTTCAAAAAAATCAAAACGAATGGCAAAAATTCATGGTGACCAAAATACTAACATTTTTAAATAAAGACAGGATTAAAATTACTGATTTTTTTTCTTTTGCCTCAGGCACCAATGTGGCTCAGCATGCCATTACTACTGATCCTGTCTTTATTTAAAATGTTGACATTTTGTTCCTTATGGATTTTTGTGTTAATTTTCCTTTTTAAAAATACTGCAGTAAATATTATTTACTGTGATGGCTGGAGGTATTTTTTTTTTTTTTTTTTGTACACCCACACTTCACATCTGAGGCCTCACTCTCCTAGAGGTACATCCTCTTGATTTCCCACTGTTCCTTCAATGGGTAAGGCCAGACTGGGCTGGGCTGGAAGAGAGACATCTGGGAAAGATGAATGGGTCACCCTCAGCCTCTGCCCCGTGCTGAGGGGCCCATGCCAAGCTCTAACCACATCGGAGGCTTCCTGGTGCAGAGACCTCGGGTCTATCATCATGGCTGGGCTCAGGGACCAGTTCCGGTCAGGTGGCCCGGCCAGGGCAGAGACTCCCATGTGAACACCTATGCTGAGCTCACCTGTATTCTTTCCCCAGGACTGACCTGTCCCCCTCCCAGAAGCTGGAGCCTCGTCCTGACAGTTACCTTGTACCTGAAGACATCCAGGTGGGCCTGGGATAGCAGAAAACAGGGCCTCAAGATGTGTGGGACAAGGAGAAAAAGGGAGATGACCCGAGGGAGGGAGCCCAACCTGAACAAAGCCATCACACCTCCAAGGACCGGTTCCTACAAGCCCATGCCCAGCCCTCCCCCACCCCCACCCCCATCCCTACCCTCACCCTGAGAGGTAACAAACTAGGACACTCCCACCCGGGGCCCCCAGTCCCCCTCCTCTCAGTCCATTCATACAATTAAAAGATTCATTAGCACTATCAGATGCCTGGCTAGGTACTGATCCCTGGGAGAGGCAGCAAAATGAAAGGCTTAGTTAAGGTGTACTTGTGCCCAACAAGACAGTCACCATTGTGGTAGACAACAGCATGACGTGCCTGCGAACCAGGGAGTGGGTCCCAGTCAGACTAAAAGGCCACCTGGAGCTGGGCATGGGCAGGTCTGTGCTGCATTCGTCTGCTTTTCTTCCAGAGTCTCCAGCTGGAGTCAGCAAGGCAGCAGGAGCAGGAGGAGGAACCACAGAAACCGCCCCTGCAGCCCCCCTACTATGACCTGGGGGTCTCCCCTTCCTACCACCCCTTGGTAAGGATGACTGAACTGTGAGAAAGGTATCCGCGGCCTAGATCCATGGGCCTAATCATGAGCTCAGCCACCTTAGAGGGAAAGAAGACAGAGGAGGGGAGGCTGAGGAGGCCAGGGCGGGGAGGCTGAGGAGGCCCCCATGAGGAGAGACTGTAGACCGCTGGGCAAAGGCCTTGCTGCACACTGGACAGGCCAGGGAAGAAAGTGGAGCTTCCAGTGAAGCTAAGCCTAACCCAATATCCAGCTCTACCTCCCCCAAGCCTCAGCCCCCCAGCTCTGTACCCTGCACCCCAGTCTCCAGATCCTGCCAAAGACCAACAGAAAGCCAGCCGTGTCCCCTCCTCCTGGCCCCACTCCCAGCTGCTTAGGCAGTCCGAACCTCCTTGAATAGAGGCTTCCTCTGCCCATACCCTTCTCCTGTAAGCAGACTTGGGGCCTGGGGGCGGTACCCATATGGTGCCAACCCAGAGACCCAGGCCAGGGAGCCTGGGCCCAAAGATAACACTCTCTCTCTTGGCACTGGTGGGCAAGCCAGGCCTTTGTCTGCACACTACAACCATCCTCCCTCTTGGCTGGAAGTGCCAATGAAGGCCCATTTTAGGAGCCAAATCTGCCTCTAGGGAGGCCGCATTCCCTTCAAGGGTACTGGCCCCAGAGGACCAGCCCGGCCTCCACCTTCTGATATGATGCAGAGAGCAAAAGACCATGAGCTGGTCAGACTTGGGGATGAATTGGAACTTCCTGTGGACAGATACAATCCTACTCCTCAGACAGCAGCTAGGCAACCCCATGCTGTTCTCCTCCCCATCCGAGGGTGGGCTGTACCATGTGGCACTGCCAGCTGTGACAGAAGGGGTCACAATGGCAGCACAGAGCACTCGCTGTGTGGCAGGCACCTTGCTAGTTGCTTCTCAAATAGCATTCTTCTTAATCTCATAGCAATCTATGTGATAAATGCTTTAATTGTCCATCGGACAGATGAGGAAACAGAGCCAGTGAATTTAAAAAACTTGCCCAGATTACCCAGTGAGTAACTGGGGAAAGCACAGCTCAGCTCTGGGTCCTCTAACTCCCAAGTTCAAGTGCTGATCATGCAGCTGCTGCTATGAAGACCCAGCAGTGTAGGGAGTTACCTGGAGGTAAAGGACCCCAGAATAGGCCTCCAGGAGCCTCCAGGGGCAGCTCAGCGGACACAGAGCCCTCTGCGGCCTCAGGCTGACTGTGTATAGTGGAAGGCCTGGGTCTACTCTCTGGCTGCCCCTGTGCTCCAAGAGCCCAGAGTGTAGGCAAGGCAGCCCTAGGAGTGTGTGAGCTGGGACAGAGAGGGGAGATTCACTATTCTGGAAAAGACAAAGCCCTGCCCCAATCAGGATTTGCCAAATGGGCCTTGTCCCTCAGTCTTTAGTCAGGAATCCAGCACGTTTCTCATAGCCATGCAGGCAAGGGGGAGGAGGGGCTGAGGCAGAGGGGAGAAGAGATGGAAGTTAGCAATTTGAAAGCCGTGGAAGACTCCAAAGGATCCCCTGTACAGTGGGCCCAGGCTAGGCATAAAAATTGCTGTGATATAACAGGACAGCTGCAGCTGGCCCTAATCCCCAGCAACAACTTCCCATCTTGCTTTTGACTGCTGCCCCTTCACGCTGGCATGCACAGCCCTCCCTTGGGACCCAGGAGAAGCCAGGCCATTCCTGGAAGCACCAGTTCAACGACAGCACTTACACGATGACACCCCTCTGCACATACAGACACACGAGGAACCCAAGAACCCAAGACCCAGTACGTGGCTCTGCTCAAGTTAGACTGACAGAATCTTCAGATGAGAATAACCATTCAAAAGACTCTTGGGACAAAGAGCTGGGAAAGTCACATCTGCCCACCAGCTATGGACCAGAGGGGCCAGGTGATGGGCAAAGAAAGTGTCTCCACATGTGTCCTGCACCAGCCAAAGGGCCCTGTGATGGGGCGCCTAGGTGGAGAGATGCCTGTCAGAATGGTCTGTGGAGATGGCATATGCAGGACCCAGGGGAAGGGAAACTCTGTGGTCCTGTGGAAATTCCCTTGTTGTGGCCAAAAGAAGTAATTCCTCTTAGCTCACAGAGCAGTTACTGGGCTAGGAATGGATTTATCCCCAGTACTCTGGTTTGTTGTCAGTGCAGCTTGTATACAAGTCACATTATTGATGTTGTCATCAATTCTTCTCAACATGTAGAGAGAGAGAGGCAGACAGCATGCTCTGTTTGCCAGGGCAGAACTGAAGAGGGATCCTGGAGAGGGACCCTGCAGGGAGTCCAAGCAGCCAGCAACCTGAGGCTCATCAAAGCTTAGGCGCCCCAGCCTGAGCAGGCCCAGGTCCCCGTCTCTATGGACTAAGCCATGCTGCGCACACATCCAAGGGTGCCAGCTAACGCATGGCACTCCTTTCAGTGTCTGCCAAGGTTTATGGGCTAGTTCACTCGATGGCAGGTACTATTTGGAGAGCTGGATGGATCTCAGGGAGGATTTGAGGGGATCTACAGCTGGTGTCTAGAGGAGACGAGGAGACGTGACCTCACCTTTAAGGAGAGGGGCTGCCCCTCCTCAACCCTGTGAGCACAGACAGCCCAGGCTAGAAGCAGAAGACGATCCATTGTCCTTCGGAGGGCAGAGTTCCCAAGCTACTGAACCAGCTCAGGGTCTCCAAAAGGTGACATTATGGTGAGATTAGACAACAAGAGCCATTGGAGGCACTTGTGAGGACACTGGAGGAAGCAGGGGGAGGCACGGAGAGCTTTGGTGCTGCGCTCTGCCCATGACAGGAGAAGAGAGCAGAAACGGGGCTGCATAAGAAATCTCAGGATGACAGCGCGGTCTGGCCAGTCTGGAGTCTTAGGGCCCTCACTGCCGTTAGAGAACTGCTGTGTCCCACAGCAGTACACCTGAGCCAGACTCGCCCTGCTCGCTCTGGCTTGGCAGCAGTCTCAGCCAGGTGTAGCCCCAGTACAATGCCATGGTGCATCCAGAGAGACAGCAGGTAGTGCTGTAGCCAACCATGCTTGCATCACAGGAGATCTGAGCCATGCATGTCCTCAACTACCATGGCCACATAGGTCTTCTCATCCATCTGGGTTGAGGGATCAGCTCCTTCACAGATCAGAGGGCTTCTCTTTCTAAGGGATGGAGCCCCTCTGCTATGGTAGACCTGAAGGCCATGAGCTACACTTGCCCTCTCCTTTCCATATCCATTCTCTTCTCCCTCGCTCAGCTACCACCATAGCATGTCATAGTAGCAATCTGGCGGCATGACCTGGATTTCCAACCTGAAGTCTCTGAGTCCTTGATGAGTGTACCCTTTCCATGCAAACTTGCTGCATATCTCCATTCATAGTCAATCAGAAAAGCAAACCAAGTATGGGTTCTACTCACATCCCCAGTATGGTACAGCCATCATCACCCCTTTTGCTGGTTGAAGTCAATTACCCCTACCAACACATGAGTCTTCTTCTTGGACACTGGTTCCAAAACACATGGAGTCCAGATGCCCAGGCAGCAGCCCTATTTTCTGGCCCAATGGGACCCTCCACATTGCAGAGCCCAAAGTTGCAGAACAGACACACGAAGTCCCCCAGCAGGTCATTGAGAGTGATGGAAAGTCACTCCTGCTAGATTTCATCCTTTAGTTCCTAGACCCATGAATTCTTCCTCCTGGGGACACAGCTCCATTTAGAGGCTTTTCAAAGTATTGCCACTAAGCTGTCCTTCAGCTGGCATTTAGACGACTGCTCTAGCAGCTGCGATCAGAACTACCACTTGATTGAGGTTATAGTGGTTGGCTCTCAGTCTGTCCAGGTTGCTATTATAAGATAGCATCATCTGGGTGACCATAAAAAGAAGGATGCATTTCTCACAGTCCTGAAGAGCCTAGGAGGTCTAAAATCAAGGCCAGGAGACTCAGATCCTGGCAAAGACAGTACTCTGTGTCCTCAAACAGTGGAAGGAGAAATGAGCTCCTCCAGCTCTTGTATAACAAACTAATCTGCTGAGACAAAATACCCAACACCCAAAGTTAAAGGGGGAAAGGTTTATTTAGTTCACAGTTTGTAGAGGTTTCAGTCCATAATCGGCTGGCTCCAAAGCAGGGTGGCACATGGCACAGGGGCAACAGTTCATGGTGGCAGAAGACAACAAAAGAGAAGAGACAAGCCTCTTTCTGTCCCTTAAATTGTGTGCAGGCTACCTGCACTAGAGCTGTGGGGGTACATCTGGACACAAACCATAGTATCTGGCTTCTACTGATGCTTGCTGACTAATTCCTACCCCTCTGTGTTCCAAGGAATGTAGTCACTCCTCTGTGATCAGGTCCAACATGTTCCCAGCTGGGTCATGTAGGGTTTTACCCCTACCAACCTTCAGTCAGGAGCAGAGGTGGGAGGGCAGCTCCAGAGGGGAGCACCTATTGCTTTGTTGGGAGAGGCCTCCCTGGTGTCCTCCAGTATGGATTGGTGATAGCTCTAACAGAGAAGAAGGAGCCACCTCTGCCTGCTCTGAGGGATGCATCCTCAGAGTTCTTGGCCTCAGCCTCCTGCCCTCCTGGCCTAGTAGATTCCATTCACCTCCTACCTCCATTTCAGGGTCCCAGGTTTTCCTCTTACCTTAGCCTAGCAAGTCTGGGGGCCGAGGCTCTCTTGAGCTTTGTGATTCCTACTGTCACAGCCTGCTCCTCAGCTACATTCTCTCTTCCTTGAAGCTACTAGAGGGTCTCCGGCTCCCACACGGAGCTCTCACTGTTGATGACTCTTGGTTTTCATTATTTATATATGGGTGCCCACGTGACACTGGTGTTGTGTCTTGCGCCTCTTCCAAATGCCTGCACAATGTGCCTGAACATGTCCCTCAGCCAGGATGTACTCCCAGGCCACCACTAGTGAAATCGTCAGCAACGGGGCTACTGCCTTGTGCTGGGCTCACTCTATGCCTTGCTTTCCACTCAGTTCCTGGTTCCATAAACAGTAAGTGACCCAGGCCCAAATGCCCACTGACCCTTTTTACCTGCTTTCTTGGACCACTCCTGGTATCACTCAGCAAAAGCCACAGGTCACTGCTGTCTGTCCATCTCTGAGGCACATTTTATTAAGGCTGAAGGCAATAAACCCAGGGCTCACTGAGCAGCCCCACATCCTCAGAATCTATGTAAAAAATTGGAGGACACTCCTCCCCTCAGCTGGGTAAAAGGTCCCAAAGCATCTGTAGAACCCTCCATACTCACCTGAATGAGATATTCCAAAACAACCCTTCGCCATCACCTCTCGATCTCCCAGGCCTTACTGGTGGTCAGAGCCAATGTGGCCCCATACCAATGGCACTCATTTGGAAAGGACCTACAGAGAGATGTTATCTGGATGCTGATGGTTTCTCTGCAGATTTCTCAGTGGCACCAAGGGGTCTGGGCAGCCCCAGGACACCCTGGCCTCCCACCCACCTGGACACCCATTCCCAGGTATCTTCATGATGACGAGCAAGACCAAAGGGGCATCCATTCCTGCCTCACCACTGGGGTATGGAACACGTACACAGCGCAGGTGTCCAGTCCCTCCCACTGCAGGGTGGTGCCACACTATTCCTCAGGAACAGCCAGCCTTGCCATCTAGGGACCCCCTAAAATGGATTGAGCCTTTCCTGACTCTATTGCCATGGGACAAAGCAAGTCCAACCTGCCGGCTGAAGGCCCTGTTTACATGGATTGCTCTCCCACTGACAGCCACCCTCCTGGCCCTCTGTGTTTGGAGTGGGGCCCAGAACTCTCTTGGCTTTCTACCCGTCCCTCTTCCTTCTGTCTGTGTACATCTAACCTCCTTCTGTAAAATAGGGCCCTTTACCTGCTGTTCCTGATGGGCTCTGGAAGCACAGAGGACTGAGGGAAAAGGTGTGAGGGTGTGACTTTCACTGGTGAGAAATCAGGAGCTAATTGCACTAATCTTAGCCCTGTAATTTGTGCCTGATCTCGGTCACTGATGGGCAGCTGACAGAGTTGCCAGAGGGCAACCAGATCAGGACACCTGGCCTTGTCTGCTGCCTGCTAAGGGGAAGAGTGGGTGACAGGCTACTGTCAGTCTAGGGGGGCCCCTCCAATAGCACAGAACCCTTATCCTGCCCTTGGCATCCTGCCCTCCTGGCCTGGCAGACCCCAGCTCTCCCTTGGCCTGCTCTGTGAGCACAAGTACACGTGGTCGGCGCAAGTGGTCAGTTGTGCTGGATCCGAGTGGTGGCAGCGAGGGCCTCTCTCTGCCTGTTGACTTATTCTGACAATTTCCACATCAAACTAAGAGCTCGGTGAAGTAGCCCCACTGAAGAGCCAGGTGGGGGGTGGAACCCTAGGCTGTAACAATAGAGACAATAATGCTCAGGAGTTGTACTTCCTCATTTACAAATGGAAAATCAGACGGGTTGACCAATCTATGCTGCAAGTCACAGCAAGTGGCCCAGCTAAACTCCAAAGCCAGGTGCGCTTAGAGACTCCACACTCCTCTTAGTGTCTCCATTGCTGTGCTGAAAACTGCGACGCAGGCCGGCACAGCCCTTCTCCTGCCTGTCTCTCCCCTACAGATAATGACAGGGTGGGCCTGAATCATCTCAGAACCAAGCGCAATGAGGCCAGGAGGGAAACTTGTCACCCCACTGCCTCTGCTCCTCCATGCCCAGGGCCCAGCAGGTCAGATCCTAGCAGAGCACATAAATGCCTGGGGGCTGTAACTGTAAATATCTCTTTTACACTTCTGTGTTCTCTGCTGTCACTGACCACCTGGCCTTCCCGTTCTCTCTCTTCTGTCCCCCATCCTCCTGATTTCCCTACTTGCACCTCCATCCACTGCACCGCAACCTCCCATGGTATCCCAATGCCTGGCCTTGGGTGGTTCTGTCCTGGGCCTGGCTTCTGCTCCCTATGCTACCTCACCCTTCTTCCTCATTTCTAGGGTCCAGGCCTAAAGGACACTGAAGTGCACTATGCAGAGCTGGACACCTCAGCCCTGGAACTCGTGCCAGGGCCAGGAACCACCGAGCCAGGGCCTGGAGAGGTGGTAGAATATGCCACCATCCAGCTGAGCCCACCCTAGCGCCTACTGCCTCACCACCTACCCACGCTACTTTGGACTCAGGTACCCCTGTCCACCAGCTCGTTCTTGGGGCCCCTCCTTACACTTCCTGGCAGTGCCTATGCCCCAGCTGTGTGAGGGAGCGGGGCTGTGCAGGGCTGGGGCCCTGGCAGTGGAAGGGGGGAGGTAGGAGGGGCCAGGCAGGTGTAAGAGAAGCAGCACAAACCAGGAGCACCCAGGTCTGGAATGCAGTCTCATATCTGCCACTTGCTCATGTTGCCTGATCGCATTGTCTCCCCACTCTCTGAGCCTCAGTTGCCCCACTTGTGAAGCAAGGAAATAGACACAGCTGTCTCTGGGTTCCTTCCTGCTCCAACAGCCCTCCTTATCCATCTGTGCTCTCAGAGGCTGCCTGGCTCCCTGCATCACGGATGTGCCTGAGCCCTCGCCCCTTATCAGACACCTGAATGCTCCCCTCTGTTTTCTTACCAAGGGGCCCCTAACATCAAGGCTCTGCACTCACATTTCCCCTTGACCCTCCTTGACCCAGATGAGGTTAAAGTCAGTCGACCTTTATTGAGCAGCTGCCCATCCCAGGGATTTGGGGTTCAGGGAGTTCACTGGGCTTAAGGGGCTCCCTGTACGTGAACAGTTCAGGACCCTAAACCCGTGGGCTGAAGGGGAGTTGATGGGCTCTGCTGGGATGGAGGGTGAGCTGGGCCCTAGAATATGCTGTGTTTTGTGGAGTCCACAGAGCAGAGACCCAGATATTGACACAGTGAGATCTGAGCAGTTGTAGAAAACATGTCCACCCAGGGGTTGACGAAAGCTGAAGACCCTGTCGACTGGGTCGTTGAAATCCTAGGGCTGGGGCTTGGGCAGAAGGTGCAGAGGAGGACACCAGGCCTGGAGGTCTTGTGCTGGTTTGGGCAATGAGTAGGGCAGGATGGGACAGGATGGAAGAGGTAGAACTGGCCAGGAGAGGCTCCAGTGCGGAGTGACAGAGGGCCCCACAGGCCTGGCAGCTGGCAGGGCCCGTGAGGGCTGGTGCAGGTGCACAACCCCAAGAGGGGCTTCTCCAGGGGCCCTGCAGAATGATCCTGTGAGCCGGTGGGGTTTCCAGATTCACTATCAGCCAGTAGTCTGCCCTGTACCCCTCAGTGATCCCTACCCCTTTGCACCTCAGCAATATGTCACCTCAAGCCACCCCTAAGGATGAATTGTGTTGCCCCCTCACCCCACAGGTGTGAGCAAGAGAAGAGTCAAGGGCAAGCGGAGACCCCACAGCGGCCCACACAGCTGTCCCCGGAGTGTGTGACACTGGGACCTGAGTGTCTCCCTGCTCCAGCCCGCCCTCCCCTCCCCAGCACGGGGTGCTGCGGGCGCAAGTGAGGGGCGGGGTTCCCCAGAGCTGCCCCCCTTTCCAGCCCCTTGAACCCAGCTACTGCAGCTTCTTGTGAGGTCTGGCCCCGGGAGAGGCCCAACCACAGGAGGAAGGCATGAGGCTCAGGGTTGGGGAGGCAGGCCGGGGGCCCAGAAAAAGCCATTAATCCCATAAATCCTAATTTGGACACCCTCCCGGGCTCACTGAAGTATACACGGAGTTGGGGCGGGTATAATCCTGGGCGCTGCTGGCAGAAACCCAAGGGAGGGAGGGTCCTGCTGCCTCCCCCACTGGCTTCCACTGTCACTCATTCCACCCTCAGCAGAGCCTGGGGTGGGTGGGGGGGGGCCCCACCCCAGAGGGACCCTCTCTGGGGGGCCAGAGTCTGAAAAGGGCTGTACAGGGTGCCCACCTCAGGGGAGGAGCCACAGGCCTTGTGTGTGACAAGCAGGGGCCTGGGGAGTGAGTACAGAGCAAGACAGGGGTGGGGAGGTGTAGGGCGGGGGCAGGCTGCAGCTGGCTGGGAATCAGCCCCCTCCTGTCCTGATTCACTCTTGCCGGCCTGGGGCAGCCCCACAGGAGGAACTCGATGACAGACGGGAGCAGGTGCACAGCCACGGCACAGACTCTCCCCCACATCTGTCCTCGCCCCTTGAGTGGGGTGCAGCCCTGAGCCACAGACCCCAAGGACAGTCCCCATGTGAGCTCTTCACCCTTGTGGCCAGGAAATGGCTGGGCCATCTGGACCATTCCATACCCACACCTGGCTGTGATGGAGCCACAGAGGTGCCACCAGCGAGGTGCCTCCCTGGAATGAGAAGGAGGGCTTGAGGCTGGGATGGCGGGTGAGGGAGCACGCAGCCCTTCCCCCTCTCCCCTTCGGGCTGCCCTCAGCATTTCCTCTCCTCAGCTGCTTTTCCTGCCCGTCTCTCCCTCTCCCTCTCCCAGCTGCCTGCTTTCCCATTCCTGTTCACACATCTGTTTCTCTCTCCATCTCCTGGACCCCCTCCCTTGTCTCTCCCTCTCGGGCTCCCCCTGCCCTTTCATCTCCCCCTTTCCAGGCGTCCTCCCCCATGAAGTCGCTGGTCCAGAAGCCAGGACTTCAAAAGGAGATCAAAGCAGGGTTCCCCCATCAAAGAGCCGCTCTGCCAGGAGCACCCCTTGTCACATCGTAACTCTCCCTGACGGGGACAGGGTCCTATGTCCCGGTGCCCTGGGAAGCACATTCTCTGCCAGAGCCCCGGTGCTAGAGAGACCACTGGCTGTGTTTGATGGGAAGCTCCTGGAGCTTGCGCTCAGAGAAGATGCTGGAAAGCTGTCCCGGCTAGCTTTTACAGGACGTGTGACCTTGGGAAGGTCACTGAGCCTCACAGAGGTTCTACCTGAACTCATTCTCATGGCATGGACCTCACAGGATGTAGCAACCACTTCAAAGCCCTCCCCGTTCTGTCCCCCTCCAGACCCCCAGCTCTGTCCTCCGCTGGGCTCCTCTGCCCCAGCCACCTCTCCCTGAGCCTCTGGCCCCATCTTCATCTTCTCCTCAGTGCAGCCCCAGGTCCCTCGGGGGATGGTGGCATTTGGATGGGGTGGGAAGTGGGGCAGAGAGGCCCAGGCTGCATTTATAAACTTTTCTTTGCCCCTGATATCAGGGAGCTTCGGGGATGACGTGACTTCAGTCAGTCCCTCAACTTCCTGGAGCTTGGTTTTCTCCTTTGTAAAATAATGGGTTAGCTGCCGCAAATCCTCCCTGGGAAGCAGACTCCATACACATTGTAATTTTAAAGAACTGAGGAGGTAGGACTCAAGAACCTCAGAGGTCCTGTGGGCTGCAGAGACCAGGGGTACCAGGCTTCACTCTGTGCCACGTCTTGCTGTGGGCAGATGCAGCCGCTCACAGGCTCTCCCGAGCCTCACTCAGCCCCCAGCCCCCAAAGACTCCATAGTTCTGCTTCACCAACCAGGTGACCAAGTGACTGAGTGGTTGAGGTCATATACAGAGTAACAGCACAACCAGGAATACAAAACCTCTCAGGCTCTCCTTGCTTTATACTATGACGGAATTATTCTTCCCAGATTGTAAATAGGTGCATGGATGCTCAGAGCCAAGGCACACAGACGAGGCTGGATGCTGCTGCCCTGTCCACACCCTGAGACACACATGCCCAGCCCTGGTCCTGCCTCTTCCCTGACTGCCTGAATTAGTCAGCTCTCCCGTTGCCGGGACACAATACCCAACACCCACAGCTCGAAGGAGGAGCGGTTTCATTTGGCTCACGGTTTCAGGGGATTGAATGCAAAGTCAGCTGATTCCAGGGCAGAAACTTCAGGGCAGAAGGGCGAGACCTGGCAGCAGAGCAGGGGAGCAGTGCCAGCGAGGACCGAGTGGGGACCAGACACAGACCTCAAAGCCACATCCCCATGGCCACCAGACACACCAGAAGTGTGTTTCCCCTACCCACTGCTTGGCTCCCCAGTCAGTCAAGTTGACACTGCTCCTTAACAGTCACAGTCCCTCTTTCTCAGTGCCCTCCACCGACTCCCTGGGACCAGCATCCCACAGCAGCACCCCACACACCTGTTCCTGCCAGCTTCCTGGCTCCTTAGGCCCCAACACTGACAACAGCACCCCAGGTGTTGAAGGGCCACACCGGTGCCGCCTGGAAGAAAACACACAGTTGGGAAGTTCAGTCTGCGCTCTCCTACACAGTCTCCAGACAACCGAGGCCACAGAGCACTAGAAATGTGGCCCGTGCCCCTGAAGAACGGATATTATCGTGATGCAAATGTCAGTGTTCTTCAGCCTTGTCTTGTCTTGTTGCAGCACTGGAGAGTGACCCCAAACCTTTGCACTAAGCTATTTTTTATGTTGCGACAGGGTCTTGCTAAGTTGCCCACACTGGGCTTGAACTTGCAGTCCTCCTGCCTCTGCCTCCCAAAGTGCTGGGATCGCAGGTGTGTGTCACCACATCTGGTTCTTCCATTTTAACTTAAGTATTGACATGTGGCTAGAAGCCACCTTGCTGGAGAGCAGATTGAGGCACCCCTGCCCTCCACAGGCATGTGCAGCGATGGAGATTTTGAAGCAGGGCCATGGAATATATTGGGTGAGGGCAAGAGAAATGCCTGCCTCCTGGATTCCCCAGCCCAGGGCAGCCTCCACCTCCAAATGGCTCACTGCCCAGAGGTGGCCAGGACAGGGCGCAGTGGGCAAGTGGAGGCAGCTTTGCCCTGAGACTCAAACCACCCCCTCCCCAGCAAACATCTGAGCTGTAGTCTGCAGACTAAGAGCCACACGGCCCAAGCTGCGCCCCAGACCTTTGATGAAGCATTCCTCCCCCTCCTGAGGCTGGCTTCAGAGCCTGGGACCTCTGACATCTCAGGATGCCTTCTTTCTCTGCAGACCTGGAGGAGGTGGGAGGCCCAGGCACATCCCTGCAGGGGCCTGGGAGCCTCCTTGGCCTTAGTCTTATGCCCAACCACATAGGAGGCCACAAGCCACACAGGTCAGGCAGGTCAGGTACAGACAGACTGGGAGGCCTTCCCCAGAACCAGCAGATGAGGAGACACACAGCCCATTTGATGAGCCAGCCCTCAGACCCAGGAATTCTGGCAGTGAGCGCCTGCCACTTTGGCCCACTGGCCTGTGACAGGCGCTGAAACACAGCATGGTGGGCAGGGCTCCCCCTGCTGGGAAGACCAGGAAATTCATCTGGCCTCTTCGTGAAGGGTTGGAGCCTTGCCCAAGGTGAAGCAAGCCCAGGAAGTTGCCCCAGAATTTCAGGGTGGGTGGTAGGCAGGATAGAGTGACCAGTGCTCTGAGACATCCTCTCCAGACTCACACGGAGGAGGGGCCAAGATAAGGTCAGTGCCAGACCTCAGGAGTAGACCCAGCATGCCCTGTCCACACTCCTGTCCCCAGAAAGAGATGGTCCTGCCCACTCATTCTTCTAGACCCTACCCCCAGTGTAGGGGAGAGAAGGGTCCCTGCTCAGCCATGTGCTTATTGTGTGACTTGGGCAGAGGATGAAGGAGGAGCTCCCTAAGCCCATGGAGGGGGAGAGTGATGACCACCTCCCAACATCACAGAGGACAGAGTGGACTCAGGGTAACTGTGAAGATACAGAGCTCACTGCACCCGCGGGGTAGGAGGCATCCCTGTCCCCAGAACTCTTCCCTGCTGAGCTCTTTCCCTAGGACTCGAGGGTGAGAGCTTCATCCCAGGACCCAGAGCTGACACCGGGGCAGCTGCCTGGAGCTGCGGCCCACCTTGCGCAGGACCACCTCCTCGAGCCCCTTGCTGGCCTCCCATGGCTGTGCACCCACACATGCTGCTCTGGAGCTCACACACTGCACTCCCCTCACCCAACATGGGCACACTTGAGAGTGGACCACAGAGTGGGACTCCTGCGGGTGAGGGTGGAGGACAGGAGGTTGTGCAGAGCACATGCAGGCATGTACCCCATCCCCTCCCACTCCCCATCTTCCTGTGAGGCTCCCAGCCTTCCCCTCAGCCTCCCAGGCCCAGCCCCACCCAGGTTGCCTCCTGTCCTGCCAGGAAGCTGAGCCATCAGAGCCTCAAGAAGAGACAGAACTGAGTACATGTAGCAGATGCCCCAGCTCTCAGCACCCCCAAATCACCTTCAGGCTCACAAGCAAGCACCTTCCTACTCCCCGCCATCTCAGGCATCTGTGTGTATGTGTTTCTCTCCTCTCTCTTCTCTCCTTGTCTCTATCTCTGTCTCTCCTTTTTCTGTCTCTGTGTCTCTGTCTCTGTCTCTGTCTCTCTCTGTCTGTCTGTCTGTCCTGCACAGACTTATACAGAGGCAGCCTACAGCCTCACAGCATCAGACCTGCACAGGCCGGCTAATGTCACTGCCATTTTTGAATTGGGAAATGTGAGCGAGCCGGTCACAGTCACTAAGCCCTGATTTCAGCAAGGCAAGTCTTTGCCCAAATGTGGTCGAGAAAGAGAAACACGGGCTTCACAACACAGCTAGATGGACTCAAAACATCTGTCTGTTGGCGCTGAGAGGTTTCATGGGTGATGTTGCCAAGCTTGCTTTTTGTCCTGGTTCTTTTCAGCTTTCTGATTGTTTCCATGAATGACAAAATTGTGCTCACTGAAACTTTGTAGGTGAAAGACGGAGAGTTAGGTGCATTCTGTATCATTAAATTGACAATGCAAAATACTTGTAAAGATGGATGATTACATGAAAACCAAAAAATAAAATGTAACAGAGATGAATCTAAAGTCTTTTATTTAATGTCAAAACTCAGCCACACAAATTTAGGATTAGAGAGTCTTGGTTTAGCTTCAGTTTGTGAACAGTTTCATTAACTACATGTTGTAAATTAGTTCATAGCTTTTGGGGTTTGCTTAAAATGGGAGGTACAGCCCCAGAGCAGGTTAACCTAGCCATTCAGTGAATTACACTAACATTCCCAATGTGTCTGTCTGTATGTGTGTTTATCTATTTTGTTTTGTTTTAACACATTTTTACTCTGTGAGCCTCAGCCCGTCCACTTTACTTTCAGGTCAGCTACCCTCATGATCACAAGATAGCTGCCACAGTTCTGGACATCATATGTAGGGTCAAATTTCTAATGGAATAGGTTGACTCTCCTGCCTCTTTTTAAAATCTCTTTTGGAAGCTCCCAGCAGGCTTACTATCCAATTTATTAGCTAGAGTGTGGCACCTGCCATGCCCTTGAGTAAATCACTCACTGGGAAGAGAAATGGGCATACTAGAAACCCTTTGATCTTCTATATTCTTCTCCTTGGTGCCTGAAGAAGGGTGGATACTTGATTAAGACTAAAATCTTAATTAAGAAGGAGAAAAAGAGAATGCTAGGAGAATAGATATGATTAGCTAACCGAAGTTCCTATTCTAATGGTAGTGAACTCTCCATCACTGGAGGTATTCAAGTAAAGACTGAATAAAACCTGTGCAAGAGATTCTTGCAGGGGTTAAAGTTGAAGGTGATGAACTTAAGATTCTTCCCATTTCAGAAGATGCCAATCATCTATACCTCAGTACAATAATTCCATGAGGCTCACATTTCCTCAACAAGGGACTATGTCTCTTTCAGAAATCTCAGAAAGAATGATTTGCAGCTAATTAGATACAGCCTCCCTGGCCCAAGGAAACCCTCAGTTTGAGACTGCTCACCCTTCCCCTTCTCTCTAAGATACCCCTTGGCATGTCTCCTCTCTATCACTGCACTCTATCAGCTGCACAGTCCCAAGAGACTGGGTGAAGACACAGGCAAAGACGGCACAGGCCCCATCTCCAGGAATCATGAAGAAAGGAGTTCTGCCTGCACCCTCTGAGGGTCAGTAATGAAGTCTGCTGCACTGAGCATACAATGAACAGAACAACAGGAGAAAAAGCGTACAAATCTGCTCCATGTGTGGCATCACAGCAGAGTGAGGACCCATGAGATGTAGAAGTGTATATACTGTCTTCACTGTGTGGGGGGCAATTTAGAGAGAAAGAGGGTAAATTATTTTTCAGAGAGATGAATGAGCCAAAAATACGGATGATCTGGACTGGGGGTGTGAAGTCAGCAAAAGTTTCCTGTGAGTTAATCCTCTGGAGGACACAGTCCTGAGATAGATAGGGGGACTTCAGAGAAACCCCTCCCTGTGCTTTGGGGGAGACAGGGGCAGGAGATGGGGAATGAGCAAAAGTCAAAGAGATTTGGGTTCTGTGCTGCTTCTTTTAGTTCAAAGCACTCAACGTGTCAGAGCACCACACTTTGCAGTATTATTTTCTGAGACCAATAGAATTAACACCCACAGCACAACAGATATCTGTGGACCCACAACTGTGCATGAGACATAAGGAACCAAAGAACTGTCCATTTGATTTCTGACTCACAGAGCTTACAGTGAAATTGGAGGAAGACAGAATGCATAATGGAACCAAAAAATAACAAATCTATTTCTGTAAAACACATGTGAAAATCAGCCAGATTTCTCACAACTAAATAGAAAAACAGCAATCCAAAACTGGCACTCAGTGGTGCATGAGTGGAGACAGAAGAAGGTGCTCTGAAACCACAGAGGAAGAAGAGCAGAGTTGCCGCAAACTATATGGCCAGTAACAGACAGTGATAATTTTTAAGTGGACATTTCCAGGTGTGCTCAGGATATTAGTCAGTTTTGTGTTACTGTAGCAAAACACCTGAGATAAAAATGTAAAAGGGGGAAACATTCTGGCTCACAGTTTCAGAGGGTTTAGTGCATGTTGCACTGACGCTGTCCTTTTGGGAAGGAGAATGTAGCAGAAGAAACATCACAGCAGGCACTTGTGGCAGAGGAAACTGCTCACCTTGTGGCAACCAGGAAGCAAAGAGAGAGCAAGAGAATGGATCAGGGTCTTAATATCCCCTTTAAGGGCATGACCCTGTCACTTAACTTCCATCCCACAACTTGCCAACAACAGCACAGGTTAGGGACCAAGCCTTCCACACAGTCGTTGTTGAGGGACATTCCAAATCCAAATTATAACCATCAGATTATCCTTGCATGAACAACATCACTAGCAAGAGTGCTGGGCACCACAGAAAGAGGCAAGAAGATGTAGGTGTGTACACTGTTTCTTCTGGTGAGATTTGTGTATCTTGCTATGTGTGAAATAGAATGTTGCAATGTTGGGGGTGGATCTTGGTTTGGTTTGGTTTGGTTTGGTTTGGTTTGGTTTGGTTTGGTTTGGTTTGGTTTGGTTTGGTTTGGTTCAGTTTTGCAGTACTGGGGATTGAACCTAGGACTTTCACATTCAGCTATACCCCCAGCCTTTCTTCTTTTTTTTAACTCTATTTTTGAGACAAGGTCTTGCTAAGACACTAAGTTGTCTGGGCTGGCCTTGAATTATGATCGTCCTACCTCAACCTCCCAGAGTGCTGGGATTACAGACATGTGCCACCTTGCCAGGTTGAAATGTTATGTTTTTAAAAAACAGTAAGTTCCAATTTTCTAAGAATTTCCTATGCATGAGCCTGGGGCTAGAAGCTTTAATTAAGTACATCATCTAATTTAATTCTCATAACCACAAATGTTCTCTTGATGTCCCTTCAGGCTTCAGGGGTGACTTTTTTCTTTCATATTCAGATAAAAATAGAGCCCCCACCCCACCATACTTGCCAAGATTCTTGAGATTGCCAGGCCTGGCTGTTCCATGACTCCCTCCTATTCTCATTCCTCTTCTCACTCCATCCTCTTCTAACTCATTTATTGAGTTCATGTCTTTTTTATCTTCTTGTCAACCTACAGAAGGGGCGCCATCTAAAGACCTGGGGGCCAAAGAGAGTCCATGGGACAAGTTGGGTGGGTCTATCTTTTCCTTAATTCCCCTCCCCTGAACATAGTAGAACATGTAAAAGAATTTTACTGAAACTTGGAAATGACTGTGGTAGGGGGTTGGGGATATAGGACTTTTTTAGCAAGCAGTTCAAAACTGAAGACTCAGACTTCCTGTGCTTGCAAGTTCCTCTGTCCATCCCACCTCTGTCTGCTAGCCTACAGCCCATGGCAAGATCCTCTCCCGCTCTCCCCCTCTTCCTGCTCACACGCCTCTGGTTTTTGTCTTTAGAGCAATTCAGCCCCTGCTTTGTTTGTCCCTCTCTTCCTCAGTGTCACTCTGGAAGCTGGAGAGCTTTATCTGTTACACTCAATGGGTCATTTTCTAAAACAAAGATTCCCTTCTCCCTGGCAGCATTGAGGGTCTTTCTCTAGAATTCACATGCAGCTAGAGACACACTCTTGATTCACAGCCATTTTAAGACACAGTGACCACCAGTTACACAGCAGAAAACTGAGGCTTGGCACAGTGAGAGGTTTGCCCATCATCACAGAGCCAGTAAGTGGTGACATCTGGATTGAACTGGATCTATGGACTCCAGGCTCTCCCTTTTAATGATGGCAATGATCTTCAAAGAGGCTTGAGGAACCCTTGGGGGAAAGGACAGCCAGACAGAGAAGCTCAGGCAGGAGGCTGAACCCAGGACCAACCAAGGTAATGGGAGGAAACCAAGACAACCTGGAAGCAGGAAGCCTGAGAGAAGCCATGTTGGAGCCAGCCTCCAGCCGGTCTCCAGCCAGCCTCAACTGGGTGGGACCATAGGAAATGAGAGTAGAGGAGGCTTGGAAAGCTAAGAGGGAAAACCTAAGGAATAATTGGGCAAATCACACAGAAAGACTGAATGTCGGCTGTGAAAGTGATGGAGGAGCCAAGAACCAAGTCCAGGTTTCTGATGGGCAACTATCTCAGAGATAATGACCATGGAAGGAAGCAAGGACGGATGTTTAGAAGGCATTCAAGTTGGCACATGTGGAGACAGAGGGGCCTGTGAGGCGTCGGAGGCAAGATACTCCTGAGCTGCTCTGTGCATTGCTCTCAAGACAAGCCCACACTGGAGAAGCAGTCACCTCCTATAGATGGTAATTAAGGCCAAGGGGAAGATGAGCTCATGCAGGGAGAACTTGAGAAGCAGAGATGTTGGATACAACAGAGGAGCACCCACAGGAGAGGGCGGGGCTGGGGCAGGGGATCAGCCAAGGAAACACAAGAGACCAGCCAAGTCCCAGGGGCACAAGGGCTCTGCACTGGGGAAACCAAAGGTGGGCTTCTCAAAGCAGGTGCTTGCATTGTCAAACGCCGAAGGCAGTGTTGTATAAAAATTATAACGGGCCATTGTTTTGAACTAAACTCCCACACAGGGCCCCAACAGACCGGGCTAAAATTCAAAATGGAGTCACATGAAGTTCCGTATCCCCAAGCTGAATCTAAACTATTTATCTCACCTCGTGTGAAATCAGGATTAAAGAGATAACAACCAAATTTCCCAAACAGGCTAGTGCCAATCGGCATGATAATGAAGTTCCCTGTGGCTTAATCCTTAAAAAAATGATAATCTGAAATAAACCAATGTGAACCAATCGGTTATTTTCCTACTGTTCTGTCTCCCCATCACCACCATACAAGGAAAACAACTGAAACAACCAATCCACTTCCGGATTTGTGTGTTGCCATTGCTATTGTTGTTGTTTGTTCTTTTCTACTTTCTTCAAGCCGCACTTGGTCTATAACCAACCACCTTCACTTGGACCATCAGGATACTTATCTGTATTACAGAATGACATGTTGCCTGATTCTACAATTGAAAATAAAGCCAGTTAAGATCTTTTAAACTAAATCACTGTAACTTCATCCATTGACATCAGAAATGTCTTGAGAAAGACCATTGGGTTCAGATATGGGGGCAGACTGGTGCATTTGTTGACCACTGGCATTCCACTCAGAGGAGGACCACCGGGGGGGCTGCTCTTGAGTGGTGTGAAAAGAGAATGAGAACAGATAACGAGGAGAGCTACTTCTGGCAAGATTTGCATTAGGGGGAAGATAAGAGTTATCTGAAGAGGCAGGCAGAGCCAAGGAAAGAGGACTTTGTTTTGTCTGAGAGAAAACTGAGGAATGGCAAATGGTATCAGAAAGGAGTAGGGCTGGTGAAGGGCTGAGAACCAGGAGGATTCAGATGGAAACAAAGCAAGAAATATGTGGCCCAGGAGCAAAGAGACCATCAGACCTCTCCTAAAGACACACTCGCTCAGAAATACCCAAATCGCCAGACATGGTGATCCCACCACTCTGGAAGGCTGAGGAAAGAGGATTGCAAGTTGGAGCTCAGCCTGGGCAATTTAGCAGCTAACCAAGACCTTGTCTCAAAATAAAAGTTAAAAAGGGTTGGGTATGTAGCTCAGTGTAAAGGCCGTAGGTTTAATACCCTATGCTGGAGCAGGGAATCAAATCAATAGGAATCACTAGGAAATCTGGGGCTGGGCAGATACCATGGTCCCCAGAGGGTCACAGAAGGAGCAGATATGGCTTCTAAGGGAAGAAACATTGTGATGAGGGCAGGACATGCTAGAGGCAGAGAAAACCTCCTAAATATGGTAGCAGCAGCCTGGGTCTTTCATGGCTGCCATGACCCCCACCCTGGTCCAAGGGCCACAACAAAGCTCTCTAGCCACTCTGCTGGAGGCTGTGTGTGAGCCCAGAGACCACCTACAGCCGCTCTCCCTGGGCTTTGCATGGACTTGGGCTCTGTCTCCTTCACCTTCTGGGGCTCGTATATGTGCCTCCAACCTCTTCTACCCATGACCTGGTGCCCAGGGTCTTGGCTCCTGGCTCCTTCATTTGGAACTGAAGGTGCCGCACAGGCCTGGTACCCAAAGAAACTGAGCTGTCCCTTGGGCCCACCCTCCACACAGCCCCTAGAAGGTACCTACAGGTCTGGCTCCTCCAGCCTGCCTCTGTCATCCCCAGGCATGCTCAGTTCCACCACCCGTTCTACCATGATTCTGGTGCGGCCTGTAACCGAGTACATGCTGCTAACTCATTCTTTCCTTCATTGATGTATGTAGGGAGCAGCTCTGATGTGCACAGCACTTTGCTGATGGTTGGAGGCAGAACAGTAAGCGAGGCAGATCTGCCTTTGCACTGTGCTGCATCAGCCTTCTAGTCTAGCGAGCGCTAGATACTCTACTGATTGTGTCCCACTTCTTAGAGCAACTCTTCAAGATAAAAGAAGCTGAGACCCAGTATGATTAGAAATCACACAAGAACATGGACAGCAGAACTTTGATGCCCCCTCCCTCAAAGGCTCTGCTGCCTCCTCCAGAGTTTCTCTGACTTTGGGCTCCCCCAGTTTCCCTCTGTCTTTCTCTCCTTGCTGAGACAAAACACCCAGCACCCCAAGTTAAAGGAGGAGAGATGTATGTAGCTCACAGTTTGTAGAGGTTTCAGTCCAGAATCTACTGTCTCCAAGACCAATTGGCACATGGCAGAGGGGCAACAGTTCGTGGTGGCAGAAGACAGCAAAAGCAAAAAGAGCAAAAGGGGGAGGCAAGCCTCTTTCTGTTGCTTATATTGTATCCAGTCTACTGGGATTAGGACAGCCCCAACCCAATCAGTGGACTGATCCAGAAATCACCCACCCTTAATCCCAGCATTGCACACTGTAGATTCAGCTATTTCTAGAAAAGTCCTACGACCACGTGAGGCTTTGAGGGGACATCTAGAAACAACCATAACACCTTATAAAACACCCCTCCCCTCCTTTGCTTTCCTCCTTCCTTCCTTCCTTCTCCCTTTGCCTGTGTCATTTGAGTCCCCTGGTTTTGGCCCACTGGCAGCTGGCTAAGCCGGCAAGGGCTGCTGATTGCACTGCTCCAAGCCCAAGCCCCTTCTCAGTGAAATGAGGACAGCTGCGGAGCCCTTCCTTCCCCAGATAGGCACTGGGGGGATTAAATGAGGTCAGGGATGTGAAAGTGCTTTCCAAGGCACTCGAAGGCCACTGTTGTGCTTACGGAAATGTCTCAAAGCGGAAGCCCTGGCATCAGCAGATTACACATTAAGGTGGGCTGCAGTTCCCGAGTTTCCTGTCCTGGGTGTTTACACTGGAGTCCTTCTCTAGCTGTGTAATGAAAGGGTTTCCCCTCTTCTGAGGGAATCTCAGGTGTCGCCTAGCAGTCAGGAAAAGGAATCAGGAGCTTTCTGAAATCACAGCCAAGAAGGATGAGAAGAGAAACATCTCCTGATCATTTAGTATATGCCAGGCACTGAGCTAAGCTATTTGTACACAGCACCTCATTTATTTCTCACAAACCCTTAAGGCACAAGTATTACTTTTTTATCTACTTTATATATGAGGAAAATTTTTGAGGTCACAAAGCTTTGAAAAGATGAATTTAGAACTTGGTGCAAGACCTATATAATTCCCAAACTCATGCCTTTGCTAGTAAGAAAAAATCCAATCCTGCCCCCATCCCAGTTGAAAGCAACCTCCTCCAACTGCAGCCTCAGCATCATCATTCTGTGATGTTCACTGAGGAGCCTCCCAGCCGCCTCTGCCTGGACAATGAGCTCTTTGAGGACATGGACTGTGTTCGATTCATCTTTGTATTCCCAACATCGACCAAGTGCCTCGGCCAGGAAAGGCACCAACAAACATTAGCTGAATGACTGAATGGTTGAAGAATAATTTCTGTCTTAAGAATAGAATCATGACTATCAAACAAAAATAAGATCAACCTGTATAAAAAAATTATTTAACTCCTCAATTAATGGAGAGATCGCTAAAATGTGATGGTGAGTTTGTTCAAAGAACTCAAAAAGGGATTGGGGTATAGCTCAGGGTAAAGCACTTGTCTAACATGCCCAAAGTCCTAGGTTTGATACTCAGCCCTCCACAAGAGAAAAAAAGAAACAGAAGGAAAACTCAAAGAATGACAAGTACAGCTTTTAGTCTGTTTAAGCTGTCATGACACAATACCTTAGACTGGGTAGCTTAAACAAAAAATTATTGCTCACGGCTCTAGAGGCAAGAATCCACAATCACAGCTCCCACAGCTTCAGTGTCTAGAAGGCTCACTTCTGGGTTTATAGATGGCAACCCGCACGTGGCCTTTCCTCTGTGCATTATACCAGTTTTCTGCAGCTTTCACAGCTGTACAATAGCTTGAAACAGTGAAAATTTGGAGGGGAGAAAGAAGAAAGGATGGAAGGATGGAAGGAAGGAAGGAAGGAAGGAAAGGAAGGAGGGAGGGAAGGAGGGAAGAAAGAAGAAGGGGTGGGATAAAAAATGAGAGAAGAAAGAAAGAAAGAAAGAAAGCAGAGAGAAAGAGGAAGGAAGGAAGGAAAGAAGGAAAAAAGGAGGAAAAGGAGAGGCATGTGCTAGACAGGGCACGAAACAATCTTCTTGGTCCATCTGCAAGTCTAATTTTACCTATGGGATGAGTCAGTGAAAGCAGCTGTCTGGAATGGTACCGGAAGTGTCCACTCAGAGCCACCCCCAAACCCCTCCTCTCTTAGATCACGCTCTTGCATACTTCCTTCATCACCCACCTCTACCAGACAGTGGGTGGTCCCAAGCCTACCCTGAGGCTTTTCAACTGCCAATCAATTCCCACCCACAATGATGCTAACATTTATAGCTGCCTGTGGAATATCTTTTCTCTAGAATGGAGAGAGAATATGCACTCAAGTCCTAACCAGAGCTGGTCTCCGTCACTGAAAGGACAGCAGCCAGGGCAGGTAGGGCAGGGAGGAGGGCCCTGCCATGGGAGGATTTCCCCAGTCACTCACTGGCATTGGCCCTCAGAAGATCTCAGTCCAGACAGGGGATATTATACAGTCCCCCAGGAAAGGGGATCCCCAGGCCACTCAGCTCAGCTGGACACTGGGAAAGTGTCGCGTCTTTCCAGAGCTGCACCTGTCCAGGGCCTGAGAGTGTGAGAGGAAGACCGAGCATGGGGAGGAGCTTCTTATCCACAAATCACTGGCAAATCACTGGCGAGCCAACCTGGGGCTGGCTAACTGCCAAGCAGAGCCCAGCTGGCTCACTGGAAAACTTGGCCTTGACCTCAGATCTTCCAGAAATCCAACCTTTGCTCTGAGAAAACAATTTGTGATGTCTTTTTCTCCCTTCCTTTTATGAAGGTCAAGTTCCACCTGCGAAATGATGTTTGTGCTGCTAGGCCATGCAAGAAGAGTCTGTGCAGGATCCGCATCAGCAGTGACAGCCTCACACCTCCAGCCTGGACCAGCCACAACCTCTACCCAGTCTCCTGGCTTCTAGTGTCTCCCTTGAGACCCCTCCCACTGGGTTGCCACAATCATATTGCTAGGCACATTTGGCCTTAAGGTTTTCCTGTTTATAACTCAGACGGCTTCCACTCACCCATAGGATGAAGTCTGCGCTATCCAGGGGGCGCCACACCAGCCTCTTGCCCTCCTCCCAGCCCCAGCCCCATCACTCTCTGATCCCCACTTTACACTTTTATACTCCAACAGAGCCAGCTCCTGATAGTTCTCTGCACACCCCATGGGCTGTTCCTCTGCCTAGAAGACCCTAACCTCGACTAATTCTTACCTCCTAGGAGGCTTGACTTGTATGGCTTCACCCATACAAGCTCTCTGCTCCAACATGTCCCATAGCCATCCCCATGTTGCTCGCATTAACATATCTGCCCTCCTACACTGGACTTGGGGCTCCTTAAAAGCTAGGCTTGTTTCCTGTTGAATAGTGCCCCCTCAAAACTCATGTCCAACCTGTTGTGTGCCCTTATTTGGAAACAGGTCTTTGCAGATGTAGTCAAGTGAAAAGGAAGTCACACTGGGTTAGAGTGGACCTTAAATCCAATATGACTGGTGTCCTTTAAAAGGAGGAAAAATAGGTTGGAGGTATAGCTCAGAGGTAGAGTGCTCACCTAGCATGCACAAG
Organism: Chinchilla lanigera; assembly: GCF_000276665.1. Taxonomy (NCBI): domain Eukaryota; kingdom Metazoa; phylum Chordata; class Mammalia; order Rodentia; family Chinchillidae; genus Chinchilla; species Chinchilla lanigera. Next base: position 20,636,774 of record NW_004955412.1, on the reverse strand, counting down.
TCTCTGGGTTTGGTCCCCAAAACTATGAGAGAGAGGGATAGAAGCCCCAGGGGGGAACATCATACAAAGACAGAGATGGACTGGAATGATGCTGAGCAAGCCAAGGGATGCCAAGGATTTCTGGAAACCACCAGAAGCTAGGAAAGAGGCAGGAAACAGATTCTTCTCTAAAACCTCAGAAAGAGCATGACCATGCCATCCAGAGCTGTGAGAAAATAAAGCTCCCCAGGATGTGATAGAAAGCCCTAGGAAATGAATAGACTTCTTATTAGAGCCCCTGACCCAGTGTTCACACAATTCTGTGAAAATAGTAAAGACCACTGATTAGTATACTTCAAAATGGGGACTCTTACAATGTGTGAATTGTATCACAAGTTTTAAAGAGAAAACCATGGGATAGTTAGATGCTAAAGAGTGTAATATGTTGTGTCTGCATTTTAGAAAGAACATGTTCTGGCCACAAGGTAAAAACAGAGCTGAGGCAGAGAAGTCCTGTCAGCTATGAGCCTGTTACAAGAGACTTGGGGATAATGGTGACCAGTCCAAGGGAGTAGCGGTAAAGAGGGAGAAAAAGCCAGATCCAAGAAGTTTGTTTTGTTTTCGTTTTCAAGGAGCTAGGTATCCAGCCCAGGGCCTTGTGTGTGCTAAGTACACACTCTCCCACTGAGCACATCCTTGGTCCCCAAGAAGTATTTAGATGGATGACTTAAACATGTATCATGTATGCACATCATAAATTAGATGTGCAGAAATGTGGCTTATTCATCTTTCTGTAGATAAACTTTGTTCTTGTGATGGGTTTTAAAACAATCTCAAAGGGCTGGAGGTACGGCTCAGTGGTAGATTGTTTGACTAGCATGCACAAGGCTCTGGGTTCAAGTTACTGTGCAACCAAAAATAAACAAACAACAACAATGAAAGTCTTCAGAATGTTTGACTATCGTTTCTTCAGAAGGTAGAATATAATTTGCTTCCCCTTGAGTGTGGGTTGATCTTAGCGACTTTGTTTGTTTGTGACAGATCTTACTTGTAGTTCAGGCTGGCCTTGAGCTCACTATGTAGCCCAGATGAGACCCCCTCCCGGCCAGAAATGACTCACTTCTAATTAACACAGTGTGGCAGAAGTTTTGCTACATGACTTCTAAGCTTAGATCATGAAAGGTTACAGTATCTATTGGATTCTCTCTCTGTCTCTTTCTCTCTCTGTCTCTGTCTATCTCTTCTCTGTCTCTATGTCTCTGTCTCTGTCTCTCTCTCTCTCTCTCTCTCTCTTTCTCACTCTCTGCTTCTGTCTCTAACTGCTGCTTTGGGCAAACCCAGCAACCATGCCACCAGAACATTCCACACACCTGTGAAGAACCCACACAGAGAAAAACTTGCCAGCCATGGGAGCGGCCATCTTAAGACACCTATCCTCAGATCCAGTGAAGTCCTCAGACAACTCCTGAGCTGCTGAGCTCTCCAGCATGTCTGCAGCCCTCACAGAGCAGAGACAAGCTGTCTCTCCTGTGCCTTGCCTAAATTCCTGACCCCCAGAAACTATGTGAGATAATAAAAGTTGTTGTTTTAAGCTGTTAAATTTTGGAGTAATTTGTTACACAGCAACAGATAACGAATAACAGTTCTGTTAAACCAAATCTCTTGAGACTGAGGGTGCTTTAAACGAAAAGGGTCTATTGAGCCATTGCAGATGCCAACTAGAAAAGGACCAGATCCTGGGAAAAGTTCCACAGTTCCCAACAGCAAGGCTAGATAGCAGCTGGAAAATGTTTGCCAGACCTAAGAGCCTAATTACGAAAATTTGGGGGAATAAAATAAACTGTTTACATTGAACTTACGTTGACTATAGATAAGAGAGGCAGGAGAGAAAGTTTTGGGATAGGAGGACAGTCCAAGAAGCAGGGAGAGGAGGGGAAGGAAAGGAAAAAGAATTAAGATGTGTTATGCCCATGTACCAACTTTCCATGATGAATGTAATCATGATGTACCAGTAACATGCACTAATAAAAACTTTAAAAGTTCATAAGAGGAGGATCATATATGAGGAGGAATATTTGCTGTTTCTAGATGGGTTAGGTTAGTTGTTCAGAAAGTTTATACTTAAGCAAGAGGTGATAGTACATGGGGTTGGACACCAGAGGTTTTGAGTCAGTTTTTCTTGGCTAGGGCCAGTAGCTGTTAATGCTTCACTTCCCTTATCTACCCCTCCCGCTCTTATAACCGGTAGGACACCTCAGAATTTTTCTTTTATCAATTCCAAAACTACTATTTCTACAGACAACTGGGAACATTGTATCTTGCCAAGTCAAAGTAACTGAGTCACCTCCCTTCCAAAACTGAAGTCTGTTAGGGGATCAACACCCAGCTGATTCCGAACTCCCTATTAGGCGTCTGGATTTTTCTAACTTGCCTCTTTCCCAGGACACCTCATTGATGGGGAGCTGTATGTAATGTATAGCACTTATCGAGGAGTTGCCCCTGCCCTCTACAGAAGAGTAGATTCTCCTCCATGGCCCTGGGCATTGCCTTCCCTCCTTGCTCCTCTGCCACAGAAGTAGCTGTGCATAAACTAACTTGTGGGCTGCTGACCAGATAAGGCCACCACAGAGAGTTGTGCAGATCACTCTAAGAGGGCAAATGAGACCTGAAATCCAGGCTGTACCCTCTTTTCTGAGCCCTGCATGGTTCCCAACAGCAAGGCCTCAGCCCAGGGAAGAGGGCGTGTCACACCCCTCTATAAGGGATACACGTTTATTATAGCTAAAAATCATCACCTAGAGGCAGCCCCTCTTGCCAGGCTCCAACTCCACTGCCATGGCCGGGGAAAGGAGACTGAAATACACACTTCGCAAATGAAATTTAAGACAGTGCCCCAAAATTTAGCAATTAAGATAACATTTCAATTAATATTTTTGGAAAACCAAAATTAATGCAAAAATATCAGAACAAAGAGTCAAAATTTTACACAGAGAGAGGATCCAACCCTGCACATGGACTGACTTGACTCACTAATCCCAGTCCTGCTTCCAATAAAACTTCATCTACAACCAAGCAGCAACCCATGGATCATATTTGCTGATTTTAAAGTATGTTTTTAAGTATTATTTACCTTGAGCAGGATACAGTGGTGCATGCTTGCAACCCCAGCTATTCAGGAGGCTGAGGCAGAAGGATCTCTGGAGCCCAGGAATTTGAAGCCAACCTGAGAAACACAGCAAGACCTCCCACCTCCAAAAGATGAGGGGGAGGGGCTGGCAGTGTAGCTTAGTTATAGAGCACTTGCCTAGCATACAGAAGGCCCTGCACTCAACCCCAGCATTGCAGAAAGAAAGAAATGAAATGAAATATTATCCATCTTGCTTACTGGTTTACCCCACTCCTGCTGGCCCTTGTCCCATCAGATCTCATCTGTCAGACTGAGAGCCACCCTGGACTTTCTTAGCATCAATCACAGGCCAGGAGTGAAAAGAAGGTTGAAGAAGAGTGGCTGCTGCAAGTAGCCTGGCCCAAGCCCTCTGGACGCCTAGAGGCACCCTCTGTCTTTAGTGTTATCCCCTGCTGGTCCAGGATTCCTTGAGTTCTAGAGGGAAGCAGGGACAATAGCCTTGGGCCTGGCAGTCTCACCTGTGGTCTCTAGCACACCCTGCAGGTTTTGATTCCTAAGTGAAAAATAAAGGTGAGGAGCCAGATAACAGGCCCAACACCTCTTTCTAAACTCACTCCACCTCTTTATTTAAGTTCCTCAACTTCCCAGGAAGGAGGGCCTTCCTGTGCTATAGGACAGCCACACTTTTTTCCCATTCATCCAGCCAGTTATTCATTCCACAGTCTTCGATCCCTACTACATGCCAGGCATTTGCTAGATTCTAGAGAGCCCAAGAAAACCCTGCTACTCTTGGAGCAAACAATAGGAGGGGCCAGTGTTCACAAGTAATTACAGTGAAGTTGTGAAATCAAGTGCAAAAATCAAACCTGTGTGTGCACAGATGTAGGTGTGTGCACAGATGTAGTTGTGGCACAGAAGAGGAAATGGTCGCCTTTTCCTGGAGGCTTCAGGACAAGGGGGACTTGATTTCCCCAAGCAATGTGTCAATAGACACTCCCAGAAGAGAGAAGGGTGCACATGAGAACCTGCATGGAGGAGGAGCTATGGAAACAGAGGTGAAAGCATTGATTTAAAGACAAAGAGGCATTGTTACAGCTGCAAAGTATTAGACCAGCTGCATGAGCTCATCTGTAACATGGGGATAATCATGATATTATCTTTCTGAGTTTGAGGAGGGTGTTAAATGAGATACTTCAAACTGTTAGTACAGCACCTAGCTCTCAGTAAGTTGCTACATATGCACAGGGTTAACTACTGCTGTTCATTGAATCTTCAATCTAATATTAGAAGCATTGCGTGAGGAAGAAAAGCCTAGTTACATAGAGTTCTGCACACTGGAGAAAGGTTAATTCAATCAACATTTAAACATCTACTACATCCCTAGGCAGTCTACAGTTAACTTTTAAAAATTCAATGATCAGGCCTGAGTCTAAACTAAGCCTTTTTGGAATTTCAAGCCGAACTGTTTCTCTCTTAAGCTCTAGCTCTTGCAAATCAAAATTGCTTTGCTCATAGCCCATTGTACCAGCATCTGACTCCAGTTAAAAAATCCATTCCACAACTCAATTGACTGCTTTGTTCTAGGCTCCAGCCACTCTCCCAGAGGGATCGATGCCATTGACTCCATGGGTGCAGGGCCACCAGGCACTAGGAACACATGGTCTAATATTTCAAAGATATTCAGCCTCTTATGAAACTGCAAGATTTAGGGATGAAGCTTGGGGGACAGGAGATAGGGGATGAAGGGAGGCTCAGATTAAAGAGATTTAATTTATAGAATGGGTTGTCTTTGGGGGGCTTTTTTGCTCCATCTAAAGAGAAAAACGTACCCAGCTACACTGAACCATTTGGTGGAAATAGGATGGCACACAGCTACTAGGCACCTGCTATGTGCCAGGTTTGAAAGGTTTCCCCTCAAAGACTCGGAACAGTCTGCTTGTCTGGTCTTCACCTCAGCACCTACGAGGGACAGAGATAGAATGTCTCAGCTCTTAGGAGGTCCGAGGTAGCTTACTGAGTGATTTGGACTTTTTAGTTTACTTTACTTTGCCAGGATTCCTAACATCCGAAGCCTGTCCTTTGGTAACCCTTTGGCAATATTTGTATTTTACCAAATTGTGTTTTACCAAAAGCCTGCCCTTTGGTAATATTTGTGTTTTCTCTCCCCTTTTGGTTGGGGCAGTATGGGAGTTTCTGGGGACTGAACTTGCACCTCCCACATCATAATGTGAGCCTTTCCACGGAGCTACATCCCCAGCCCCTATTTTCTATCTTTAAAAAAAAAAAAAAAAGTTACATTTGAAAATACCAGCCTGTCTTTGGAAGTGTTAAGAAAACCAAAAAAGGATGCTTAATTTCAGCCTAGGCTGAAGTTAAAAGAAAAAAGCTGTCCCCTACCCCTGGGAGGGAGGGAATGGGAAACCCCAGGGAGAGCAGCCTTGGCTGGGGGTGTTCTTGGGAGCTGGAGTGGGGCTCCTGGTTGCCCTGGTTTCCTGCTCCCCCTCTGTGTGGTTCAGCTCTTCTCCCTCCAGCCCTAGGTATCACAGGAGCCTCCTCCTTGCCATTTCAGTGCCCCATCAGTGGAGCCAGCCAGAGAGAGTTTCTGTTCCTTGCAAGTCGCCACCCCTGAGCAGAAGAACATATTAGCTCAAAGGCATGATTCTGAGAGTGAGAATCCCAAGAAAGCAAAACACCCTTGGAAGCTCAGGATGCTACTGGTCTTTCTCTCAGCAGTCTACTTACTCCTTTGTTCATTCTGCAAATATCTGTTAAGCGCCTCTGGACTGTTCCAGGCACTAGGAATAAAAATAAATAAATAAAGATACCCCTGCCCTGAGGAGCTCCCAGGCTGGTGGAGAGACAGTTGGGTGAGCACTCCAGGGGATGCCAGCCAGAGCCCCAATTCCGGAATTCCCTCCTCCAAGGCACCGGCAAGGCCCTGTTAAAATTAACTCCACCAATTAAAGGCATGTTAGGAGACAATGCTGCTTGTCTTCCACTTTATTTTTAATTACAGGGCCTGGCCCAAAGTTGTCAAACCCTTTATAATTAGAGCACAGTGTGTAAGCAGGACTCCTGGGAAGCAGGAAGAGGGGAAGGGGTAGAGAAGGCAAGGGCTCCTTTCCCACATCCTGGTCCTCTCCAGCCAGTCCAGGCCCATCCACCTCCTGAAAACAGGCTGCTGCCCCACTAATGGACTGGATGGCTAGGGAAACAATCTCCACTCACTGTCCCTCCCTGGCGTCTCAGTGCAGACCCTGATTATAGTCATTAGGGAGTCACCCTGAGCGACAGGAAGACAGGAGGGTGGAATAGGAGGCGGCTGCATGGTGAGGCAGGAGGAGCTCAGGCTGCAGAACAGAGCCTGGGGAGAGCAGCGGTTGAGCTGCTCTCCTGCCCTCTCCCAAAGGGAGCAAGAAGCTTCCATCTGCCAGCCACCCACAGCTGGCACTGCACCCTCTGCACGGCCTGGGTGAGAATGTCAGGGGTAGGCCATCAGCCTGGTGCGCAAGGCTCTAGACCAACTAGAGGCCCCACATCAGCCTCCCGCCCCCTCAGGGCTTCAGCCCAGCTTCACTGCCCCTGCAACTGTAGACACTATAACAGAGTCTTTTCAACGCACATCTTCCCAGAAGTCAGCGGGGCAGCAGGTTTGGGGCAGAAGAGGTGAAGGTAAATCACAGTCCCTCTGGGGCTGACACAGAACTGTCTGTAGACTTGACAAGGTGGGAACAGAGCCCAAGTTCCTAGGCTTTGGTCTCCACCCTCTGCCCTCCACCCTCCACCCTCATGGGCTCCACCTCTGCTTGTTCAGGATGCTCCATGTGGCAGAGAGGGTAGTCTGGGCTGGCCACCCCTCACTATCTCCTGACCCTTAGCGGGCGAGGGCAGGGAGGTCTAGCAGGCTGTAACTCACCCAGAAGTGGCCTCTATCCAACACACACTCCTCCTTTTAGCCAGGTTTAGGGCTCCAAAAACTCCCTAACCTTACATGGTAGGTGCTGGACTTGATACCCCATCCCATCCCAGTGTGCAATGGCCCCAGGCAATGTTATAGCTGACCTGAACCCTGTGCTTCTGAGAACAGCCACTGCAAAGTAAGAAACCATTCACCCATTCAGCCACTGCCAGGTAAGAAACCATTCACGCTCTCGGAAAAGGCTTTTGGCAAAGAATTTCCATCCTCACATGACAGACAGGAGACTCCAAAATGAGGACCCACCAGAGTGACTTGCTTTGTCTCATAGATGATTAGCGAGACCACTGGGCAGTCTGGACAAAATGCCTGATGCCTGGACCTGACCACGCTTTATCCTAGCTCCTCCTCCTCCTTGGAACGCTGGGCCACCCTAAGCCTGGCCCAGCCTCAGAATTCAGAACAACCTTTCCTTAATGACCCCCAACTCAGAATTCAGGGAAAACTGTCCCTTCAGGCCACCTACTTACCCATCCCCTCCACACAGGCACCAAATTCCTTCTAGCCTTATTTTTTTTAAGTAGCTTCCTTACTTAAAAAAAAACAAAATCCCTTCCTGTCTAGCCTTTGGGACTTTTATGTTCTCCCTATTGGAATAGTTCCCCTCCTATTCCGATTGTCTTTTGGAATAAAGTTCTCATCTCAGCTCCAATTTTTGCTCTTTGACACCAACCCAAGAACAAAGGCGCTTCCCTCTGGAAGTGGCTCTCATGGGCAGTCCACCCTCAGAGACCCGCACACTGTGTCTCAGGTACCTTATCTGCTCTGCAGGCAATCCATTCACATGTAAGCCAGGTGTCCCTCTAGCGGCCCCACTAGCTTCCAGAGTCTGCCAGTCAAAGCCTTACTGTTTAGCAGCAAAAACAAGTTGTGTACCAAGCACTCTGCTAAGCATGTCACTGGCATTTTTTTCAGCCCTCATGAGCCAGGCACCATTATTGTCCCCATTTCTTAAACATGGAAATTCACACCCAGAGATATGAGTAGCCTACAGGGGACAAGAGTGAGGACATCATCATTCTGCTCAGCCACAGGATAGCCCCTTCATGGGCATGCCCAAGAAGATGTAAAATAGTACCCTTCCCTCCTGGCCCCACTGAGTCCCTGAGAAGTTGATATCCTCGCAAGTGCTTAGGACAGCCCCTGGCACACAGTAAGTACAACACAAGCACCAGCTATTTTTGGTACCAATACCACTAGGATAACAGCATGTGCCATTATGTCCAAAAGGTTCTGCAGTGCTGGCTCAAGTAACTTGTCCCAAGTCTCATGACTCGTTCACTTCCATATCATCCCACTCTATGCATTGTGTCTACTGTTTTTATTGGCTCCACCCCTAGACTGTGGGCTCCCCAAGGGCAGGAACCTTTATTGTGTTCACTACCATATCCCTAATGCCTGGATAGGTCCTGGAACATGAATGCGTAGAAGAAATCCAAGGATTGTGCTCCTGACCTCTGGGCTGAAAGGCAGTCTTCTGTCCTTGACCTCCATATGCCTTTAAAGGTCAGTTTAAAGCAGAGCTGGGGTGTAACTGAGAGGTACAGTGCTTGCATGTGTGAGGCCCTGGACTCAGTTCCCCAGCAATGCAAGAAAGAAAGAAGCAAGGAAAGAAGGGAGGGAGGGAGAGAAAGAAAGTAGAGAAAAAAAAGAAAGGAAAGGAAGAAAAGAGAAAAGGTCAGCTAAATTTCCAATGGAGAAAGCAAAACACACACACACACACACACACACACACACACACACACACACACACACGGGTCTCCCTGACCTCCATTAACACCAATCTCTTTACATAGACTTTACATGGAACTCATGGGTTTCTGGAAACTCTCACATGAGTCACCTGGCTTGGGCCATTGCTGGTGATTATATCCATTTTACAGGAGAAACAAATGCAGAGAGCAAAGCCGACCTGAGGCAGGCACCCCAACACAGCACAGCCACCCCCGGGCATACCCCCCACCCCGTGAGCATCCCATGCGGAGAGTCTTCAAGAGTCTCTGCTTCCCTTCCTGCGTGGCTAATTATCCTTTTAACTGGAGCTGGAGTATTTTTGCAGTGCGATCTGCTGGGTTATTTTTATCTATCTCTCCATAATGGTATCGGGGCCGTTACTCAGGGAGGCTCCCCAATTTACAATTGCAATTATGATCTCCGACAGAAACACATACAGCTGGCGTCAATTTTAAGCAATATTTTGATCATAATAATTAAAAAAGTAACTTATGGCGCGTACGCATTAGATAAATTAATGTTATTCCAAGGCTCTGCTAAAAGGCGTGCAAGGGAGAGAGAGTGAAGGAGATGGTGCCCGATCTCTCCCAGCCTAGGAATCCATCTCCTGCACCTCGCTCCCTGGGCTCACAAATTAACTTTCACATTGAGCTTAATATCTGCGTGTCCTTCAAGTTGAATGCTGCCTGTCCCCGCCCTCTCCTGGACGCACACATAAAATTGATGGTTATTAAGGTATTGGAGTATAAACAAGCACATTTTCTTGTCACTTCTCCTGGGGCGGTGACAGGCAGATGAAAGGATGTTCTCCTCTCTCCTGAACTCGCTGCTCCAGACCCAAATGGGAGCAGGACCGGGGGGCCTGGAGGCTGGAAAGGAGGGACAGCCTATCCTCCCCAGCAGCCCAGAGCATGCGCACACTCTCACACAGAGGCACATACAGTACTGTATAGACGCAGACCTGCACTCACGCATGCAGGCACTACTACGCACGCACACACACATACACACACACACACACACACCAGTTGACTTGCCCAAGATACTGGATCCATACATAGCCACACACACTTCACAGTCCCAACCTCAGACATCATATAATTAATATGCATGTTTACTTACATCTGCCCTCTTGCATATGAGCCTTAATCAGAAAATATATCCCACACTGTCATTAACATACTAACCCATATATATGCATACACACGTGTACAAACACACATCTAGACACAGGTACTCCATGCACAAACGTACCTGCTCCCAAACACACACCACCACCAGATGTGCACACACCTCTACCCACACACAAATGCATTCACCTGCATACACACATTCATTTACATATACACATATACAACTGCCGGCTTTCAACGTGCAATTTTCATAATCACAAACAAACCCACACTTAGTCACACAATGAAACTCGTAAACTTGTGTGCTCACATTGACACAGACACTCACATACTCCCTCTCTCTGCACAGAGAGGCACCTCTGCAGAGCGGACCAGGCCACAAACAGCCACAATATCTTTTCAGCGTTGGAAGGACCCCCAAGATGAATGCCTGCTCCCTACCACCATGCTGTGTAACCACGCTACACAGATATTTACACCTCTTCCAAGGGCTGTGTCTTTTCTAAAGTCCACCTGGGTCCCAAGCTCAAGTCCCTTCATCTGGGGGGTCCCAATCAGCCCTATTCCTACCCTTATTGAGGCACATGCATGAACGGCTAAGGTAGAGAATTGAGCAGAATTTCCATTGTCTGTGAGTATGCCAGGCTTCTCTGTTGGTCATTTTGCATATGTAATTTGTTTGTTTGCTTGCTTGTTATGATAAGCACCACTACTTTTGGTAATAGTTTTTTTTTTTTAATACCAAAAAAATAGTACTACTCCTGTCTCCTACCCTCTACACTGGCAGCCACATGGATTATAATAGGGTGGAGTTGAGTTTCCAGGTATCTGAGTCAGAAGCTTGGATTCAAATCCTGTCTCCACCATCCATTGATAATGACTCTGGAAAGCGCTGACTTTCCACTCCCTCGTCTGCATTCACCTGTTTCACAGCTGTCATCAGGCTGGATGAGAGGAGCAGGAGGAGCTGGCACAGGACAGGCTCAGGGCATGGGCGCAGCGCATCTCCTCTGTAGCTGCTTTATTGCTGACATCATCTTGACCCTGGGCTTTCTCCATGCCTGTGCCAGCTGCTACCTCCTGTTCTTGTCACCTTGTTCAACTTCTCTTCCCCTCTCCTGTTCCTGCTCCACCGCTGGGCCCTCTGCCTTTCTCCTTCTACCCTCTTTTGGAAGCAGCACCCACTCCTGTGGTTCACCATGGTGGTTTGGGCAAAGATGAGTGTTTTGATCACATGCCCATAAGAGTGGTCATTTAACCCCTGGAGAGTTTCAGCTTCCCCTTTGGTGAAGTGGAGACAGTAATGCCTGCCCTCTTCAACTCACAGGCAGAGTGAGGCTGGGTCTCAGATAGTATTTTAAGGCTGCAAAGCCCAAGACACATGTCAGTTTTCCCAGTGGGCCTTGTCCCATCACTGAGGACCTCCCTTCTAGAATTGTAATTCTTCTTCTCTCCCAACCTGGGAGGGAAGTTCCTTTCTACTTGCAGGCCCCTCCCTCTACCACCGGACACTTCCAGTACCCACCTGCGTGCCTCCCATGCCTTCTATCCTCTGTGTCCCCTGGCTCCACCCTTCTCACACCCAAAGCCTTCCTTCCCCTCCTGGACTCTTCCCTCCATCCCACCCCTCCAGCTCCAGATGTTCTTTCCTTTCAGCTTTGAAACCTTTGCTCATTCCCTTCTTTTCATCTCCATTGGCACCACCTAAGTCTTCCGCTGGTTTTCTGCAGCCATGAGCTAGTTCCTGGCCTCCGTGGCTAGAGCAGTCTACCCGTCCAGGCACATCCTTCATCCAGACACTCCAGCTCCCAGCTCAATCTAGATCCCTCTTCCAGGCTTTTAGTTCCGGATGAGCCTCGTCCTCTGCCTCCTGTGAGTAGAGTGCAGGAGGGTGTTTCACCCCCCAGGGCAAAGCACATACCAAATGTACTGCATTAGAGATTAGAACCCCCACTCCCAAGTCCTCACTGAACTCCTAAGCGCAGTCCTCAGCCGAAAGAACTCCCACCTGTGAAGATCCCTCTGCAGCTCCAGCCTCCAGAAATCCTTCTCTGAAGTCATTGGCCTGGTGTTTTCCTTTAAAACTTTCTTAGGAAAATTACAGCTATACCAATAACATATGAGTATAATGACGTAACAAAAAACAAGCACTCAACCTTTCTGTTGTTGTTTAACTTTCTTTACTCTGTCAGCATTACACATGTACGTGGCTTAAAGAGTTATGTAACTCGGCTTCATTTGCTATTTAAAACAAAACAAATATAACAGCAATCTCCAGCTTTCCAGCCCCACCCTGGCAGAGAGGACTGCTCCCTCCCGAGAGAGGCCCTTACTGTCAGTGCTTTCAGCCAATTCTTTTGATATTCACCTCCACATCTCTTTAAAATGTGCTTAGATTGCTGCTTCTTTGTTTTCCCATCTTTAGGGCTTTATCTATTGACTCTCCATTACACAGACTGAGAATTTGGCTCTCTTTCCCCCTGCCAGGGCGCGCACGCACGCGCGCGCACACACACACACACACACACACACACACACACACACTTCTCTTCCTTCTATCCTCTTTATATTGCTATTTTTCTTAGAGATTGGAATTATTGTTTCTTTCTTTTCTTTTCTTTTGGTACTGGGAATCGAACTCAGGCCCTTGCGCTTGCCAGACAGGCACTGTGCCACTGAGCTATATCCCCCATCCTACTGATTGGAGTTATAAAGATGCTATTCTGAAGCCTGTTTCTTATAAATGACAGCTTTTCCCCCCTCTCTTTCTATAGAAGTTTGTAAAACATTTTCTGCTCCCAGGGTGCTGAAATTTCAGTGTTTTACCTTGGTGTGGTCCCTTTTTTACTATGTTGGGTACCTGGTGATATGTACAGTCTGGAAACACATGTCTTTTAGGCCCAGGACTTTTTTTGGTGGGGGGTGGTGAAATGAAGGTAAGAATGGACCCAAGGCCTCGTGTACACTAAACAAGTGCTCTGCCACTGAGCTACACCCCCAGCCCAGGCCGAGGACTTTTTTTGAATCAGTTTCTACTTTCTGGAAATCCTTTCATTCCTGGACTGCTCTTCTAATTTCTTATCTTTTTTATTTTCTTTCTTTGTCTTCCTTGTTCTACTTTCTGGGAGATTTCCTAAACTTTACCCTCTAATGCTTCTATTGAATTTTTCATTTCTGCTCTCACAGTTTTAATTTCCAAGCACTCTTTTTTATATAGCAACCATTTCTTGTTTCATGCAATTATCTTTGCTTATCTCTCTAAGGATGTTAATGATAATCCTTTTGAAGTTTTCTCCTTCCTGCATGGCACTTATTTCTGCAAAGCCCCTTCTTTCTGTTTGCTTGGTCTGTTCTTTCATGTTACCGCCCCTCCTCTTGGTAATCCTTGATGGTGGTAATCCTTGATGGTCAGCTCTTACTTAAGCCATGAGCACCAGGTGTTGATTGGAAGCTCTTATCCAGGGGAGGGGGGCTTGCAGATTGTGAGATCCCTGTAGGGTGATTGGCTGTTTGGTTGGGGAACCTCTGACACCTGCATCTTTCATCTTGAGCTGAACAGATTCCCTAGGGATAAAAAAATTCTCCTAATCTCTGGCCTGGCTCTCAGTATTCTAGGAAGAAGGATACGGAGGCCTCAGTATCCCATATACATAAATTCATTTCAAAAGGACCCAAATCCCAAAAGCAGATGCAGAAAAAAAATATTATCTGCAGCACAAGTATAGCACTTTTCAAATCAGCTGCCACAACCCACCCCAGCCTACAAGGAGGTTGACTGAACTTGGGCACTGGCATAGTCTCAAAAACTCGTCAGAACCTCCCATCCTTTGAAGCCCTTCTTGTTAGCTGGGTGTGTAAACCTTTACTTCTGACTGTTCGTGATTTTCCCATTACCGAGTGCTCCTGCGTGCCTGTGCTTTGTCACGTTAACCTGCTTGTACCTACTATCCATTCTGTGGGGTCTCTACCACACAGTCTCAGGTTGGAACAGTGTTTCCGTCCAACCCTTCATCTTCCTGCTTTTATCAGCCTCAGCCTGTAGACCCCAAACCACTTTTTTTTTTTTTTTTTTGAGATAGGGTCTCCCTATATAGTTCAGGCTGTCCATGAACTCACTATGTAGCCCAGACTCATCTCAAACTCTCAGCAATCCTCCTGCTTCAGCATCCCAAGTGCTGGCATTACAGGCTGGGCTCCCTCAAGCCACGTCTTAATTATCAGCCAGGTTTCCTTATCTGAGCCCCCCCTGCCGTTACCCTCCCCCCCAGCAGTATGTGATATCACCAATGCCTGAGAATCCAGAAAGACTTGGGAGTGAAACATAAATTTTTAGCTTTTTCCTCATTCAGTTTAGTCTTCAGTTCTTCCCAGTCTGCTAAGTCCTCTCACTTATCACTGTAGGATTTTCAAGAAGTACAAAATTAATCATGTGTGCATGTGTGCATGTGTGTGTGTGTGTTCAATTCACCATCTATACCTAGAAGTCGCCACCTGCATTTCACCCTTGAACTGATGGGTTTATGTTCTTTAATAACACCCCTTCACTGTCATCTCCACAGGCTTTGAGGAGGGTGTAAACTAAACTAATGGATGAGTTCAACTTGCCATTTTAACTGGAATTACTTTGTTCTTTATTGAACATCTTTCTACAGATAAATGTCTGTCTTCCCACTAACTGTGAGCTGCCTAAAAAGAGATTCCTATCTATCTATCTACCTATCTATCTATCTATCTATCCATCGCCTCCAAAGCCAGAACATGGTTGGATAAGGTAGGAGCTTCTAAAGATTTATGGCTGGACCTGTGCCTTCATGATATTTAATCTCACTTCTCTTCTCTAGCCTTGACAAATGGGCATTCAACACATAAATATTTACCAAATATTTATTGAGGAACTATCCTTTGCCAGGCACTATCCAGCCCCCAGGCTTGCAGCAAGGATGAAACCCACTGAGTCTACCTCACACGGAATCTGCATTCAGCTCTGTGAGAAGATCTAGGAGCTCATCACCTCCCAGGGAGCCAAGCCCATTACTGAGGCCAGCTGAAACCAGGTGAAACCTGGTTCCCTATCACTTTCACCCAGTGGTGGGGATTCCTCCTGCAGAGCCTCCCTCTTCTATGGGATAGGCCTCCTGCTAATAAAGATTCTCTGTGATCGCGTCTTCCTCAGACTTTCCTTCCTCAGCTGCCTACACTTGTTTCTTCCAGCTGTTCCTCCCACAATGCAATCACCAAGCCCTCAGCACCTTCCCCTACTCTCTCTCCTTCCTCTACCCTTCCTGGCCAGGGTCTGGACCCTCTCTCTGTGTAGGAAAATGTGGTAAAATAAAAATACATACTTAGTCTTTGTCCCAGGATGCTGGCACAGACCTTCAAAAACCCTTGGAATTTCCTGAATGATTGGAGTGTCTTTTGTTATTCCTAACAAGCCTCTTCCAAACACACCAGAGTTTATGCTAATAAGGTGAGTCATGGCAGGGATCCTAGACAGTTCCTTTGTAGGAATTGGGCTGGTCCTGGGGAAACCAACCAAGCGATCAGGGGGTGGGAACTTTCACCCTCAATTTTCAAGAAGAGCACAGGGCCTGCAGATTAAATTCAGTCATGTGGCCAGTGATTTAATCAGTCGTGCCTACACAATGAAACCTCAATAAAAACTCTGAACAATGAGACTTGGGCAGGTTCCTGGTTGCTGAACACCGATATTGATATACCAGGAGGGTGGTGTACCCTGACTCCATGGAGACAGAAGCTCTTGAACTTGAGACTCTTCCAGAACTTGCCATACATATATTTTCATCTACCTACTCATTTGACCTCCCTACAATAAAATGGTAATTATAAATAAAGTGTTTCCAATGAGACCTATGTAGTGAATCACGAAACCCAGTGGCTCAGTAGCATACCTCTGTAACACCAGCTGCCAGGAAGGCTGAGACAGAAAGATCACAGTTTCTAAGGCCAGCCAGGGCAACTTAGTGAGACCTTGTCTGAAAATAAAAAGGGCTAGGGTATAGCTTAGTGGCTGAGCCTACTTGGGTTTAACTGCTTGAACTTTCAAAAAACAACAACAAAACCAAAACCTTGAAGGATAGAGGGAAGTATAAAAACTCTTGACTTTGTACCTGGCCAGCTGGCAGGGGAGGAAGGCTGTTGGAAAAACCCAGGTCTTGTAGTTGGCATCTGAAATGGGCATGGTCTTATGGGATCAAGCCCCTTAATCTATGGAATCTATGTTAACTCTGGGTAGTCGGTGTCAGAATTAAATTGAACCGTGGGACACCCAGCTGGTGTCAGCATTGACAGGTCAAAGGTGAGCCTGCTATGGTACCCATGTTCCTACCACCCAGGCTTATGTGCCATCTGCCCCACTGAGAAAGACTTTCCCCTTAGAGCACCACTGTTTGATGGGAGAGTATACTAGTTAGCTTTCCATTACTGTAACAATATCTGGGTTGATCAATTTGTAAAGAGAAAAGGTCTATTCTGGCCCACAGTTTTGGAGATTTCAGCCCATAATATATAGGCCCTGTTGCTTTGGGGCCTATGGTGAAGCAGCACATCATGGCAAGGAGTATGCGGTGAAGGAAGCTGCTCACTTCATGGCCAGGATGCAAAAAAATAGAAAAAAAGGAAGGGACCAGGGTCTCACAATCCACTTCAGGAGCACACCCCCAGTGACCTGAAGACCTCCCACTAGGCCCCTTAAAGATTCCATGATCTTCCTCTAATGCTAAGCCGGAGAACACGCCTTTAACACATGGGCCTCTGGGGGACATCCAGATCCAAATTATAGCAAATAGGCATGGTGCTCAGAGGGAACCAGTCTCCATCCTTCTACACTGGTAGAACACACAGTCTCTGTTGCCTATTTTGGCCTCAAAATGATATCCCCAATTATGGCACTTTGATATGTTGGTTACTATACAATTGAAGGTATTTGGGACTTATCTTCTTAAGACCAGATCCCCCAGAAAGAATTCAGTTGCTATGAATCCCTTCCCCAGATACCTCATCAACTCAGAGACTCATATCACAGGAAAAGGGACCAAATGTCTTCCAAAAGAGACTTTGGTACAGCCTATCAACTGTTCTCTGAGGACTGCTAGCAATATGCACTGTTAACAATATGTTCTGTACAAGACAACTTTTGGTCACCACAAATTTTCTCCCCTCATCCTCCCATAACCTGTTATCCCACCCCAGAAACCCCATGCCAAGCCCCTCATTTCTCCTGCAGCTCAGGATACTGTATAAACCTCAGTCATCTGGCCTTTTTTTTTTTTTGAGTTTCATTGTTTGGGTGACTTCCACACATATACACGTAATTAAAATGGTTTTTCTCCTGTTAGTCTGTCTACTGTCAGTTTATCCCAGAAAGTCAAGTGATCACAACTTTGGGGAATAGAGGGAAGGTATAAAACTTCCCTGTACCTGTTAACTCCGTGTTTAAAGGGAGATCCACCTGATTATCTCAATGGGACCGTAAAATTCTTAACAGTTTTCTCTGTTCCTATAAAATGTTCAGCTCAGGTACAGGCACCCAGGAGGTGCTCAGTGTCAATTGGCGTGGGTTGACCTGGTGTGAATTAGCTTGTCCTTTGAAGAGATGATGCCTGTCCTCCAGTCTCCATTATTTCTGGAGGCTCCCAGGAAAGCTTCCATGAGCTCTCAGAAGGTCCCCACCCAGCACAGGTCCTAGAGGCCCCTCTCTAAATCTAAGATCTCTATTGAACAAGAAGATACAGACCTCATATGTGCATTTTTTGCAGCTGTTTTTGTTGTTCGGCCTCTACCCAGGAACATGCACTTATATAGGTGGGCGATGGCTTAGTCAGCCATGTGTCCAAACAGGAAGTGGTCTGGCCAGGTGCCCTGCTCCCTGCAACAGCAGGAGCAACAACAATAATTCACAGCTGACATCACTCTGTAGGCTATCAAGTCCTTTTCAGTAGCAACCATCTTCACAACCTGGCATTTACCTCACCATTCATCCACATTTCACAGGTAGAAAAACTAAGGCTAAACAAAGTTAGGTGACAGCTACCAAGCAAAGAGGACTGGCATCTTCCGACTACATGAGCTTGAGCTTTCTCTCCCCCTTTCTATGCCTCACCTGAGGACAGTGGGCGTTGCCACAGGTGGGCAGCAAGGAGGGCCTAGGATCTCTCTGTTCTTCTAAATTTCCTTTCCTGTCCCCCAAGCTACAGCTCCTCCCACTCCCACTCTAACCCACAGATTCATCCATGTGCCTCTGCCAGCACAGTCCAGCTGAGAAGTGGGAATGGCAGAAGACAGCCAGAGGCAGTAAAAAAAAAGTCTGTGCACTCATTACCTGGTGCGTGGAAGGACAGCTCTAGGGACTGGTGGAAAGGAGCTGGTCCTGCCTGTGGTCACGCCCTCCATCTGTGAGCCCTTCTCAAGGCTCTGCCTCCAATTGCTCTCCAAAACTGCCCCAATCAAGAAAGGCCACACTGAGGATGATTCTGATCTGATGAGGCAGAGAAAACCAGGAAGTGACTTAGTCCCTTCCGGGAGGAAAATACCCCTCTGGGCCTCATGTCCAAATCTTAGCACTTGTGTCCAGCCTTCCAATCTGGAGCAGGAGCTGGGAGTCGGGAGGCCCTCTGGGCACCAGCCTGTTCAGGGCTTGCGCCATTGCCAGAATCTCCACAGGGCCACCTCTTCTGATGGCACAGTGGGTACTTCCTACTTAGTGCCACCTTCAGGGGCTCTCAAACCACAAGTGTCAAAATTGATCTTATGTTACTAGGGAACAAAGCCCTGAGTTGGCATGAAAGGTCTTCCAGTAGCTTAAACACAAATACCTTCAAATAAAATGGCCTTGGAATTTACATAAGAGGCCCCCTAAGAACTTATCTTTTTGTTTGTTCTTGTTTTTTTCTGAGATGCTTGGGGCTGATCTTAACTTTTCTTGAAATGTGTCAAGATGGCTGCTGACATCTACCATCCTCACTTCCATGAGATCATATTTTCCTACTCACACCTTTTTTTTAAGTCAAAGGAATTTTTTTTCAGTACTGGGGATTGAACACAGGGCCCTGTGCATGCTGGGGAAGCACTCCACCACTGAGCTACACTCTCAGCCCTTCAAAGGCAAAGTTTTAAGTGGATAAGTGTGCTCCTCCCAGTTCCCCGTAAGCTTTCACCTCAGGGTCATTTTGATGGCCCTGTTCCCTATGTGGCAACAGGGGAGATCCATCCACTGCTACACGGGAGGCAGCCAGGAAGGTGGGCTTGGTGGAAGAGTGTTAAGTGTCACTGAGGCCGGGGCCAGAGAATAGATGTTTTCTGATTTGAGAAGACATCTGAGCAAAGCTAGATTTTTAAAATTCCTTTCTTTCTTTCTTTCTTTCTTTCTTTCTTTCTTTCTTTCTTTCTTTCTTCCTTTCTTTCTTTCTTTCTTCTTTCTTTCTTTCTTCCTTCCTTTTCCAGCGCTGGGGATCAACCCCAGAGTTTCACCCATGGGGCAACCCCCTTTTGATTCACACAGGTAAATTACTCACACTGTGGCTTCACTGGAGACAAACTCTCCACATTTGTGTTGAGAATATTCCCTCTTCTGCATGTCCTCACACCTCCAAGAGCTCAGAGGCATGGCTGCAGCAGGACAGGCAGGCAGCTCTGGGGAAGCCAGGGTGCCCAGGGGCTGCTCCCACGTGTGCAGGAAGACAAGCAGGTGCCAGGAGTGGATACGCGCACCTGTCCCACCCCACCAAAGGAGCCTCTCACTCCAGCCTTCTGGGAGCACCCAGCCCCACATCTACTCAGACTTACTCCAGGGCCACTTCTCTAACCCTCTCCATCCCAAGTAGCCACCACACCACTCCAGTTGGTTTCAGGCAGCCACTGGGGCTAAAGGAAGAGAGGAGTTGTGCCCCAACACACACACACACACACACACACACACACACATATACACACATACACACACATACACACACAGCCTGGAAAATGTGGCTCCTGAGCCCTCCCTTGCCACAGGGAGTAAATGCCACCCTAGCTCTTCCTATGGGGTTTCCAGAACCACAAAATGACAGGGCTGCATGGGAGAGACTCCCACCCTTGTATGCCATGATTGAGGCCACGGTAGCCAGGGCATGTGCCCAAGGCACACAAGTGGTTAGAGAACAAGCCAATATAAAGCCCTGGCCCCTGCCCTGGCCCAAGTTCCTTCCAGAATGGCTGAGCAGGGAGCTCCTGGAGCTGGTTCTTGCTGGCTGAGCCAAGGCTGAGCTGAGCTTCCCCCTAGTCACCCCCTGACATTCCTTGCAGGGGGGAGCTCCACTGGTAGCTCCAAATGGGCCTGGGGCCTGCCACAAACCGGTCACTTCTTTCCCTCCCCGCTGTGCCCTAGCAGTTGTCTGCGTTGCTGGGGAAGGTGATTGCCATGTTTGCAGCTCCTTTCCTTGTTTGGAAAGATCTGGAGGCAGGTGAGGCTGCAGGGAAAGCAGGAATGACAGGTTGTGATCGCCTGGTTCAGCGCAGTGCTGGAGATGTCCTGGAAGCCCGTCTGCCTCCGGGAGGCCGCGTGCTGCCTCCGCACCCTTTGAGTTGCCCACCGGGGCTGATCTCTTCTTGGCTGGCCTGCTCCCCATGGCTGCTAGACCCCAGCAAGTGTCGCCTGTGTCCCTGCCCGATCCCTTAAACAAACCCACCCAACTCGGATTGTCCCCCTCCTCCACCACAGTCCCCTCTGATGTCTAACTCAGATCTCTGGCTCTGGCACAATGCCGCATTCTCCTACGCATGGTGCTGGACTGTTCTTGTGCACTTGGAGGGACCACCTAGAAATCAGGCACGTTGAGATCTTTCTCTGTGCCTGACAAGGCAGTTTGTGAGGAGCAAGGCTTTCTCTCCTGCAGGATGCTAAGTGGGAGCAGAGGAGGTGGGTGTGTGTGTGTGGGGAGGTATTCTAAAGAGATACCCAAATTAAACATCCAATCTGTCATGTCCTGTGTCATTCAACGCGATTCATCTTCTCCCTAGCTCCCCGCTGGGACAGCTCCCAGAAGCCTGCAGACGTGGCGATGCGGTCTTTAGTGGCGCGCTGTTTATCAGCCAAGGAGAACAAATGGACGCCCTGCAGTCCCCCGCCCCACTGTCATTCAAAACGCCAGCGCTCCTGTGCTCCACAGCCCAGGAAGCTGCTTCCCAGGCCTCAGCTGCAGGCATGACTGGGAGACTGCTGAGAAGACAACAAGCAGGAAGAGTATGGGTGTGGGGATTTCTAGAGTTCCCGTCCCCAGTGCATGTCAACCAGCCCCTGTGTCCATGACTCAGCAGGGGGCTGGAGCCTAGGAAGCTGAGGGTCTGTGTGTGGCCCTCTAAATTTGCACATTCTGGAACCTACAGGGGGCTCCCACAGTGCCTTCAGGCCCATGTGCTGTTCTCGAGTTGAAGTCCTCCTCCAACCTTCCAAACCTGCTCCTCCTGCGTTCAGGACAAAGAAGAGAGGCCAAGGAACTGAGAGGATGGACACTCAACCCCTGGAAATGGCTTTTTGAAGGAGCCAAACATTTGCAATGCTGCTTGCCAAGCTCTAACGTCCTGGGGATCCCTGGAGAATGTCCTCACGCAGCCAGCAGGAGGCACTGTGTCCAGATTTAGATAAGCAAATGTGACTTGGACTTGGAAGATCAGAGCAGTGGAGAAAGGGAGATCTCAGGGCTCTTGAGCCCCATGTCCCAAGGGGTCTCATCCAGAGCTGCCCTCACCCCCAGCTCACCTCTAGGTCCCACCTTTGCCCGGGGGTTAGCAGCCCAATGTCTCCAGCACTCGCCCTGTCCCTCCCGCTGCACCCAGGCCCACTCTCCCCTAAAAAAGCCCCCACCACTGGGCCAACATCGAAAAAATGGGGAAACCAGAGAAGAGGGCAGCAGTGTGAGGCTGGGTTTCCTCTGACGTTCAGGTTTGCACCAGTGTCAAAGGAGTGGATACTCCATTGGATTCCAGGCTCCTGCACTCAGAATGGGAGAAAATCTTCACAGTTTTGGCTTTACATTCCCCATCCTGGCTCAGCTCTGACACTCATTTTCTCTGAATTATAAGAGAGCAAAATATGCCGCCCCCGAATACGACTGTAGGAGACCAGAATATCCTACCCCAAAATATGCCTCTGTGCCATAAGGATTATTTTGAGCTGATTATTTTGAGAGACAACAGACACAGGGGAAGCTCTGAAACAAAAGAGAGGTTGCCCTTTTGTGAGGGAAGTTTACATCTATAAAGGAAAATCCAGTTTATAAGGGTGACTCCTCTCAGTGCCAGGAAGAGAAGGAAGACGAAATTGCTAGAGCGTTTGCTTTAATCTGCATAACGAACCTTATCCTTGGGTCCATTTTGTGCTATCTTGGTCGCTTCCTCGTTACTGGGGTGCCCCATGATCCCACTTTCTTTATTTCAGCTGAAAATGGTATTTCAATTTGACTTCTAAGCCAACTCTTTGAGCTCTATTTATTTTTCTCCTGTTTATCTGCTGCAATTTGGATCTAAATAGTCTTCCAAATGCTGAGGTGTTAAAGACTCAGCCCCCAGGTGGCGCTGTTGGGAGGTGATAGAATCTTTAAGAGGTGGGTCCCAGTGGGCTCTTTAGGTCATTGGGACAGGAAGTGGATTATGAGACCTTGAGCTTTTCCTCCTTTTGCTTCCTGGCCATGAGATGAGAAGTTTTGTGCCACACACTCCCACCGTGATGCTCTGCCTTGACACAAACCAAAAGCAGCAAGGTCAACCATTCATGGACCAGAACCTCCAGAACTGTAAGTCGAAATAAATGTTTCTCTTTGTAAACTGATTATCTTAGGTACTTTGTTATAGTGACAGAGGACTAGCACAGTCTGCCATGTATATGGAAGGATATATGTTCTGTTCTTTTTCTCCTATTAATCTGTCTTCTGTTATTGGGATCCCTGTCAAAGAACCTAACCTGGGTAGAAGGGAAAATATTTTCACCCTCCTCAGAATTTAGAGGACCATGCAGCCTCTCTATTCCTCAGTTTCTAAACAGGTGGGAGTTTATGCTGATGCCTGAGGGTCTGTCCAGTTTCCCGATCTCACTCTTGATCTGGGGCAGCCAGGAATATGGGGAAGGGAGTCCTGGAAGTCAGTGATACAACGGTAGTCCCATTACAAAGATGGGTCAGTAAGCCAGATGTGGTGGTGCATGTCTGTAATCCCAGCACTCAGGAGGCAGAGGCAGGAGGATCACTGTGAGTTTGAGACTGGTGATCTGGTCTCAAGTTTCAACTCACTATGGGCTATATAGTGAGTTCAAATCCGGCCTGAACTATATAGTGAGATCCTGTCTCAAAAAACCAAAAAAAAAAAAAGAATGGGTCAAAAGAATTCTCTCACCCTCTGAAAGTTTTGTGTCTGCATCTATGAAAATGAACCAGACAGATCATAACATTTTCTGTGTTATGTTCACGGGGCATGACAAGAGAGAGGATCCAACGATGCAATGAGACTTTGGAGCATATATACCCTTTTCATAGGTGAGAGGGAAGTGGCGTATGTGGGCGGTTTAAAGGGAAGGTATTTAATTTTCAGGAAAGATGAACAAGCCTGAAGAATAAATGGTTACTTGCAACAAAGGCTATCTGGGCTCTGGGCACATTGTCAGTGCTAGTCTTCCTGTGATGTGCATCTGTTGGGCCTTAGCAAACAACTCCCCCAAAGACCAGTGCCAAGAGGCCTGAGGACTCAGCATCCTCCTCCTTCTGATCTCACCTGTCCCCACCCCCAACCCCCAAGTGCAGGGAGTGGCTTTCAGCAAAGTTCTCTCACCTGCCTTTAGTCTAGAACGCCAAAGAAGAAACAGTTAGCTCTGGTCCTTCCCCTGAGCTTTTAGAACTCATATCTAAAACTCATAGGAAGAAAGATGGAAGTCTATCATCACAGCTGGACAACTTCTTGTCATATGTCATTACTGTTCCTCCATTTAGGTCCTGTAGAGATCATTTACAAGCCATTGTCAGTTCTGCAGGCCAAACAGACTGTCCCAAGCCATTGTATGTTCTTAAAACCCACTAAATTCTCCCCCAAAATCATTGATTATACTCCTCAACATTGTCTGCATTCCCCATTCTCCTCCTCTCCTGTGGAAATGGAGGACATGATTTTCGAAGAGTTCAGGACTAATGAGTAATCACACCCTATGACTTTCCCCTGTGCTATGGTTGTCCCTTTCTGTACACTAATAAGTCTCCATGTATTTTCTTCTATTTAATATATCTTTGTCAGTCTACTCCAATGAGCTTTCAGAAGGTGAGGTCCAGAAGGGCAAATTTCCCTTCAACCCTACACCTCCATCACTCCTGGATGATTAGATAGCTGGGGAAGGGTTAACCACAAAGCAATAGCTTCTGGAGGATTCTCCTCTAGGAAAAGTCCATCCTTGCATCTGCTACTGTCTTAGATTTTCAGTTAGAAGTAATCAGGGTACCAAAGCGCCATACTTTGGGGTATTGTTCCCTGAGCCACAATGTAAACACCCCCTGTGCCCCAAGTCCTTATCATTGTGCCAATACATGTCAGACTGAGGGGTTTGACTTTTGCTTTGGAAAGTTCACCCTAGATGTTCAGAGCATTCACTGTAACCTTGTCCTAGTGACACAGCAAGGAGGTGAGGACCATCTTGCCCTCAGCACATAGTTGGACTCCAAGAGAGGTGATGGTAATTCAAAGATGAGGTACTGTGTTTCCTAGGCCAGAACTCTGTCCTGCAGTGTCACTGCCTATAGGAACAAATGCCTTGCAGCCCAAGCCTCTTTGCCTGCCCCATCATTGCCACCAACCTTTTCCAGTGGCAGTAGTGGCCAGTTGTTGTGCGGCCCCAGCTGAGTCAGTGTTTGCAAGCTGGTTGCAACAGGAGTGATGAAGAGGTCCATGTGGATGGAGGGGTCGGACACAAAGCCATGCTTATCCTTCTTAAGCTCTGCATACCACCTTTTATATATCAACCTGAAATGTAATTATCATTATGGCTGGCAGAGTAAATCACCAGTATGTGTCAAAGAGATTTGCTCCTGTGTTTTATTATGTAATATAGTAGCTCTACAGTTTTAAGGTGTCATTACTTAGTTAATCATATGAAATGTCTCCATGAGCAAACAGTGTCGCTGGTGGGAGCTGAGGACAAAAACCCATGGCCAAATCCTTCAGAGGAATTCTGTGCTCATCTTGCCCAGTTCCCTGCCTCCAGGGCATGCAGGGCTTTAAGCAGGAAATAGCCAGTGCTGGATGAAGACGTCTGGGTGAGCCAATGATTTCACTCCAGGGTCCACTCCCAATAGCAATGAGTCTATCGCCACCAAGGAAGTGCACAAGAATGCTTATAGTGACTTTATTTCCTAAAAGCCAGAAACAACCTAAATATCACCAACAGCAGAATGGAGAAGAGAATTATGGTATGTTTATTCAATAGAATGCAGTGCAAAAGAATGAACTATTGATATACATGCTGTATCACACACACCTGATGTCCCCTCCCCCTCAGGGTCACCGCACCTATTCAGGTGGATCGTGTCACTGAATTCACCCACTTATTTAGCTCTCTCAGAGCTCCAGGAATGTCCTCCTCCTCCACTCCCAGATGCAAATACAACAGCCTCCTCAGGTTCACCCTCTCCTTCCTCTTCCTCCTCCTCTTCCACTTCCTTTATCAACAGGCTCATTTTGTTCCTGACCCTAACAATGGTGTATGTTCAAACTCTTCCTTCTCTGGCTCTGGGTTTGGTGGACCAAGAGATTGTGGTGTAATAGAAGTAGCACAGGCTCTGCAATGAAACCCACCGGTCTTTGAATCCTAGCTCTGTCACTTCCTCAGTTTGCCATCGTGGACAGATCATTTAAACTCACTGAGTCTCAACTTCTGTATCTACAAAATACAAATAATAATACTCTCTTTGCAGTGCCATTGTGGGAAGTAATAAAAAAAAAAAAAACAGCAAATTCCTTGACACCTGACATGCTCTTCCTTGCGTCATTCACTCGATCTCATTCAATGAACCCTTACTGAACTCTGCACTGTGCCAGGAAGCATGCAAAGAGCAGACACACAGCACAGCCATGGTCTGCAGTAGATTCTTTGTGGTCTTGGCTGCTAAGTATCCAATGATTCAGCATTCTGATCTCTTTTTTGGTAACTATGCCTCCCTCATCTGCCACTCTGATAGTTCGGCACTGCCTGACCCTTTGCCGAGTCCGTAGTTCAGGATATCCCCTCCCTCTCCTCAGAGAGATTGGTTCTAGGATAGGCTCCTGGTCCAGATATGTTCCATGAGAACAACCCTGGGATATTTGTGGAACTATTCGGCGAGAGCTGCTATTTTTCCTCCAAGGATGACCAACTGGTCAAACAGAGCCCTGGACCTGGTGAAAGACATCTTTGCCACCTCATTGGGAGTATTTGCCTAAGGATAAAGACAAGAAAGATGAGAGATAAAGATGGAAAGATTCCCAGTAGCTTCATTTTAAGCACCCAGATTTAGCTGCACTAGGACAAAATTGGGTTTCAGACACTTACAGGTAAAATCATCCTAATACAATACTGTCCTCACAATGACTAACGTTCAATGAGATTTACTACATGATGGATGAGGTAAATGTAGTGGGCCAAATAAATATTCTCCTAAAATGTGTGTCAACCCAGAACCTCACAGTACAACCTTATTTGGACCTAGGGTTTTGCAGATGTAAGTACGATGAGGTCATACTGCATTAGGGTGAGCCCTAAATCCAATGACTGATGTCTTTATAAGAAGGAGAAGGAGAGAGAGAGAAAGAAAGGGAGAGAGAGAGAGAGAGAAATAATATTCCATAAAGCAATATGATGCTTGTATAAAGCAATGATGCAGCTAGAGGCCAAGGAATACCAAGCATTCCTTGGGCCACCAGAACTAGTAAGAGGTGAGTAAAGATTCTTCTAGAGCTTTTCAGGGGGCATGTGGCCTTGGCAGCACTCTGACTTAGGACTTCTGGTCTTGAGACTTATGACAGAATAGCGCAATCGTTTCCAGGTTTTCTTTTCTTTTGTTTCTTTCTGTTTTTTTTCCAGTACTGGGGATTGAGCCCAAGAAATCATGAACTATGTTCCCAGCCCTTTTTTACTTTTTAATTCTGAGACAGAGTCTCACTAAGTTCTGCAGGCTGGGGTCAAACTTGTGATTCTCCTGCCTCAACCTCCCAACTAGCTAGGATTACAGCTGTGCGCCAGCACATCCAGTGAAATAAACGTCAGTTTGTTTTTCTCTGGTTAACCTGCCTTTCATTAACTTGTCTTTGTTCCAATCCAACTGAGAACTTTTGCGAGTTAAACAAAAAAAATTATCTTTCTCCCCCTACACTAGACAGGCCATAGAAAGAGTAGCTGCTGGGACTGAGCAAGAAGTTTAAAATTAAGCCCTGGAGATGCTCAGAGGAGGGAGAGCCCTAAGAGTTGAGCCCAAAGGAGGCTTTGAGAAAAAGGTTGGACTTAGCATGGGTGCTGCAGGACTTGGGACAGAAGTGGTGGAGAATGTAGAAGACTGGCATGAAGACAGGCATGGAGGAAGGACTCTGAAGATACACCAGAGAAGGGAGAGTGATGGGCTGGGAGGGCTTGGGCAGTGCCAGGTCGTGGGAGTTGTTGGGGGCCAGGCAGGAACTTGGACATGAACAGGTATCAGGTTCCTGTGATAGGCTTTCGGCAGTCATAGCTTTGCATTTGTTGCTGCATTAATAGAGACGATCTCTGTGCTCTGTACATTTCCAGCCACCTGCAGTTTGGCAGAGACACGCTCCTTGCTCTGGCCAATGGGCTATGGGTCTAAGTGTCCCTCTGAATCTGGAGCAGAGAACAGGTGCAAGTCCTCCCGGTCTGTCTTTGTTCTTTTTGGCAAGTGTTGAGATGGCACCTTCCCCAGATCCAAGCTGCCTGGATTGCTGAAGACAGCAGCTGTCTTAGAGAGTCACACGGCTTCTATGAGAATAAAAAAACAAGCATGTATATACTAAGCCGCTCAGGGCTCTTTTGTTATCGAGGAATAAAAGCAGCCTTTCCTGATTAATACAAGTGGCTAATAGGACCCTGAGGTGACTCAAAGAGGGAACAGGAAGAGATCCAAATGGGGGGAGTTCTGGTTGGAGATGTTAAGGGCTGGGGTCAATGAAGATATTAAAGGGCCTGCTGGATTTTGCATTAGCACCATTGCCTGAGAGGCTGGATTTGGGGTGAGAACACTGGGGAGGTGCTGAGGACTTCGGGTCCAGGAAGCTGCTAGAAAATACCAGAGGAAAATCAGGAAGCAGCGGGAAGTACGGAGGCACCCACCTTTCTCCCCTGGGCCTCTCTCTCACACCACATAGGCCGCACCATGCTATGAGCAGCCCGCAGCAGCAGGGCCTCTCAGGTTCTTTTCTTCTAGTCTCAAGATCCACTGCTGCAGCCCCACAGACTTTCTAAATGCCACTCACCCTTGTTATAGCGGCCTCTTCTGGTGACCCATGTTTATGGAGAGAAATAAAGTCCAAGGACTACAAGCCATGCCGGTCAGCACCAGACAGGCTGGAGGGTCCAAACTGCCAGGGCTTCTGACTGCAGGGCAGAAACCAGCTCCCTAAGCCATCCTTTCCCACACACACTTAGACTGGATGGCAGGAGCTCCAGCAGTTATCTTGGGCCATGAAATCTAAGAAAGCTACATACCAAAGGAAGTAAAGCAGAAGCACATAGAGGTCTGTCTCCGATGTCCCTGGAGCTGAACTACTGCCCCAGAATACCCAACTACGGATCTTGTGAGAGAATTAAGCTCTTAACTGGAGTAAACATCTGCAGTCAAATCTCTGTTAGTAGCAGCCAGACAGAATCTCTAACATGGGGCTACAGTGGTGGGCTCAGAGGGAGCAGCTGCCACCCCACACTCCCCTGCTTTAATTATGACACAACCGCAGTCAGGGAAAGTCACTGGATGGCATTTCAAGTGGGAAGAGAAAAAATGGATTTTCAACAAACCCTGGGAAGATGTTAAAAATAGTAATACATGCTTTAAAATTTAAAAAAAAATAGTAATGTGAAGGAAGATCAGATACAAACAGAGTTCATGAAATAAAAGATCAATGGTTTAAACCTCATCAAAATAAAAGAACTTTCCTCATAGCAAATATTACCTGTATCGGTCAGGATAAGCTAGTTATGCTGCCACGGGAAGAAGACCTAATTCTTGGTGGTAAAAAGCAACAGAGGCTTATTGGTTGCCCACACTACTTGTGCCCCTGCTGATTGGCCGGGGCCTCTGTTCCCATGTTTCTATTGTCACCTTCACTTTGGGTTCTCAAGTTGAAGGCACGGCCATTGTCTGAGGCTTCCAACTGCTGTACCAAGAGAAAGAATGAATGTGCACAACACTAAGAAGGCAGGCTTCTGCCCAAAGTGGCACATGTGCTTCTCCTGGTATTTAACTGGCCAGGTGAAGTCACACAGATGCACCTGGTTGAACAGGCTGGAGGACGGAATGCCTTGTCAGGGATGGAAATGGGACACCCTTGAATGAAAATACACAAAGCAAAAGATATAACCCACTGAGAAAGTTTCAGGCACTCCTATTACAGACAAAGGGCTAATTTCTCTGATAAATGAAAAGCATCCACCAATCATCTAAAAAATGAGCACATCTGATAGGAAAACAGGAAAAAGATATGAATAGGCATTTTATGGAAAAGGTAGTTGAAGATGACTTAACTTGCCTGTAATAATGTTGAACATTAAACCTGGCTGTAATGGCTTATGCCTGTAATCCCAGAAATCTGGGAGGCTACATCAAGAGGATCACAAATTCAATCCCAGCCTGAAAAATTTAGCAACTTAGTAAGACTATGTCTCAAAATTTTAAAAGGGCTGGCAATGGAGCTCAGTGAAAACACCCTGTGTTCAATCCCCAAAATAAAAAATGGAACATTAAAATCATACTGAGATACATGTTTTCATTCATCCAGGTGGTGAAGATCTATGCAAGTGCAAGTGGGCATATTCATACATGGCAGCTGGGCTGGAAATTGGTATAATGCTATGGAAGTCTATCCTGATACCCACAGCTTAAAGGAGGAAAGGTTTACTTTGATTCACAGTTTGTAGAAATTTCATGGTCAGCTGGCTCCAAGGCAAGGCAGAATGGCAGAGGGTCATTGAAGAGGAGAAGCCATTCATGGCATGGCAGGCAGGAGGCAGAGAATGATTTAAGGGAGGAAAGAGCGAGATAAACCCTTCCAGGCCCAGGTGTGACCCACCTCCTCCAACCGAGCTTCACCTCCCAATATCACATTTACCTATAAACTCAGTGGGCCAATCTGCTGATAAGTATCACACATGCATGATCTGATCACCTCCCCAAAGCCCCGCCTATGAGCACACAAGACTTTTGGGGGACATTTAGATACAAACCATAACAAAGGCAGTTGGCATGATGATGATGTGTCAAGATTTAAAATTTACAGACCTCTTAATGAGCTTCTTTAGTTCTCAAAATGTATCTGATGATGAACAGCTCATAATGATCTTGTACTTCTAGAAATGCACCTTACACATGTGAGAAGTGATATCCAGTCAAGGGTTTCTCTTCATTATTGCCATAATAAGAAAAGATTGAAGGCCATCCAATGCCTTTTAATTAGGGGCTATTTAAATTATTTAAATTAAAGAAATTATTTCCTCCCATGCAAGATAATACTACACAGATATAAAAAAGAATGAAAAGCTCCTTCTGATGTGATACAGAGCAATCTCTACAATTTAGTGTTAAGTGAAAAAAGCAAGGCATTGAACAGCATGTATTACATATCAGCATTTGTATAAAAGAAAGAACACATTCTTAACTGTTTACATATGCCAGAAATGTCTCCAAAAATTACATTTAAAATGAAAAATATTGGCCATTGATGAGAATATAAGAATTTTTTCCTTTTCTACCTTTTAAATTATGAAATTTATTGGGAGGACAGGAAGAAGCCAGTAAACATGTACAGAGTTACACTTGGGTGGAAGGAATAAGTACCAGTGTTCTATGGCACAGTGGGGCGGCTGTATTCAATGATAATGTACATGCATTTCAAAATAGCTCAAAGGGAGGATTTTGAATGCTTCACCACAAAGAAACGATGAATGTTTGAGGTGACAGATATGCTAATTATCCTGATTTGATGATTATACAATATATATAAAAATCAAAACATCACATTGTACCTTATAACTTTGTACAGTTATTATATGTTAATTACAAATAAGACAAAAATAATCGTGAGGGCTATATTATCTAATCCAACAATAAAATTAAATATTGAAAAAGAAGAGAGATGGCCTAGCATTTCTACTCCTAGCTGTATAATGAACAGAAGAAGAAATGTACATCTGCACAAAAACTTGTACAGAAATATTCAAATCAGCATTACTCACAATAATAGCTCAAAGGTAGAAACAGCTGGGTCTGTCCAGTAATTGATTGATGGGTAAATAAAATGTGGTGTATCTATACAATGGAAAAGTAGTCATCCATAAATAAGAATGAGGTATTGATACTTACTACAACATAGATAAACCTTGAAAACGTTATACTAAGAGAATGAAGCCAGACACAAAAAAAACACTTATTGTATATAGTTCATTTAAATGAAGTGTCTAGGGGCTGGGGATTTAGCTCAGCGGCAAAGCGCCTGCCTGGCAAGCGCAAGGTCGTGAGTTCGGTTCCCGGTACCGGAGAAAAACCAAAAAAAAATAAATAAATAAATAAATGAAGTGTCTAGAATAGTCAAATACATAGGAAGTAGGTGAGTGGCAACCTAGAAAGACAGGGATGAGGGGGAAAGGAATTAACTCCTAATGGGTACCAGGTTTCTTTTTGGGGTGATGAAAATATTCTAAAACTGATTGTGGTAATGCTTGCACAATGACTTGCTCACCTAAAATGAGAATTGTATACTATATGAGTTATAGCTCAATGAAATTGTTTTTAGAATTAAAAGAAAGGAAAGGGAGCAAAAGACGCCGTTGGGAACACCACAAGCTCCTGTGAACTAGTGTCTCATCGGACCCCCAGGCTCAGCCCTCAAGCCTGTTGACTAGCCCTCCAGTTCCCTCATAAGCTTCCCAAGAACCCAATAGGGTAGCTGTCCTACCCAGGGCTCGCCCTAATGCAAAGGCTTTCCTGCAGGTAGCTTATTTTGGGAAGAGATTCCAGGAAACACTGAGGAGTGGGAAAGGTAAAATAAGGAAGGAGAGAGCCCAATCCAGGTTTTCTTAATTATGCTGGTGACTACTGTGGGCAACTGAGGTTCAGTCCTTCTGAGAAATCATGGAAGAGCCAGGCAAAATGTACCTGAGACAAGGAGGAGGTGGCTATGGCTCTGGTAGCAGAAAACTCCTGGTCAGATAGCAGGAGAGCCAGGTGTTGCAAGGCCACCTCTGCTCAGGTAATCAGGGATGCAACAGGAGCAAAAGGGTGGGCTGACGGCTGAAGCTGAGACTGGATAGACTGACCCAGCACCTCTGGAGACCCCTTATTGTCACTCTGCAGAGTTCTCTCTGCTGTATAATTCGCCAGGCTTGAGTCAGAGACCCTGACATCATTTTCAAATACCAAACCCACTTGCAAACAACAAATCTTTTCTGCCTTAGTAGATCCACAAAGACATGTGTTACAGGCCAGCCACAGATTGGATCTGACTGTTCCCTAAAGACCCAGTGTAAAAGACACAGTCCTCATCCTCAGCTCAGTGCTATTGGAAGGTAGTGGGAACTATTAAGAAGTGCAGCCTAGTGAGAGGCCTTAGGTCTTTGGGCATCAGACATGCTTTCAAAGTGTATGGCGGGGGCTGGGGATTTAGCTCAGCGGCAAAGCGCCTGCCTGGCAAGTGCAAGGTCATGAGTTCAGTTCCCGGTACCGGAGAAAAACCAAAAAAAAA
>NW_004955412.1:20516618-20603769 GCF_000276665.1 Chinchilla lanigera | reverse complement strand
TTCAATTCTTGGTACAAAAAAAAAAAAAAAAAAAAAAAAAAAAAGTGTATGGCGGAACATCAGTCTTGTTTTTGCTTCAGGCCATGAGGTCAAGGCCTCCTCCACCGTGCCACATACTCCCACCGTAATGTGCTGCCAACCAACCAGGGACTGAGACCTCCAAAACTGTGAGCCAAAGCAAACTTTGCCTCTTGCAAGTTGATTTATCTCTGGTATGTGTTATAGCAACAGAAGGCTAACACAGGCCACTGAATGCACCAGATGTGGCTTTGTTTTTGTTTCTGTTTTTGTTTTAATAGTCATTCTGAGTCAAGTCTATCCCACAGGGAATAATCAGGCTGTGGGGTTTTGTTTTGGGTCAACCGTAAGGAGCAACTATAAAGCAAGGCAATTGGTTCTCTTAAACTGAATCTAATGACAGTGCCCAAAGGGAGCTTAAGAGACACCTTGAGTCACAGTCACAGCAGTGTTGCTGCATCAGTGTGCTAGCTCAGAGCAGAGATGTTTTTCGTGGAACAACAGTCACACACATGAAGAAAACAATAATATAGGCAGAGTGATCCCTACTCATTGTGGGTAGGGACAAGTACCCCAGTCTGTCGTCAGGGAAAAACTAAAAGCTGTCCCTCCAGCTCCTCCCAGGAGTACTCAGGGATCCTCCCCAATCTCCAGCATCTTAGAGGAAACCAAGAGCTAACTGCAATCCCCCAGCCAGAAGGGATGGGCAGACAAGACTCAGCCCCTCCTCATGCAGCAGCCCCAGGGGCTAGCAGCAGTGCACCACCATGTGGCAGATATCCAGGGTGGCTGTGCCCATCCCAATGCCACAGTTGGTAGAAGGAAAAAGCTCCTCATGAGCCAAGCTGTTCCTGAAGTTCAGGCCAGATTCCCACAGAAGAATGGACCCATCTGATACCACTACCTTGGCAATGGAGCCCTCTTAGAACAGACTTGGTCTCCAAAGTGAGGACAGATCATAAGGATCCTAGGACCCATTAGACATGAGCCCAAAGAACCAAAGTTGTCAGATCACCTCATTCTGATCACCTAGCTATCACCTCTAGGGTGCAGCTGACCCAGGAGTACTGGATCCTTTTACCTCCAGAATTTATATCCACCTTTATCCTCTCTAACTAGTGCTCCAGAGCTCCAAAGGGTGGATCTGGACTCTTAGACACCTACAGCTAGCTTGCCTGAGTCTTTGTCTAAGGAAACCACTCTCAGAAATTCCAAAGGAATATTCCATTCTCACAGAAGCTGGAAGGTAGCCAAGACAGGATTCAGTAAGGAAGAGAAAATCATCTGTGTCATTTCTGATCATCTATCCTTCCCAGAGGACCCCATTACAGTGTGTTTGGCTTTTATTCCAAGAGCACTCTCTCCATGTTGAGTGCCTTCCATGCAGTATCATGTGATCCTTCCAGAAGCCCAATGATACAGGTACTTTTACTTTTACTCCATTATACTGGTAAGAATACAGTATCAGAGAAGTGAAGAAACATGCTTGTGCTCACAGTTAGCAGTGGAGAAGTTTGCTAACTTCATGTACACAGATAGCATTTTATCATCTCCTATGGCCTCTCATTTCATTAGGCTGTTGAACTTGTACCACCCCAGTTCCACACAATAACTAATTATTGTTAGTACTGTGCCCACTGTAAAGATAATATTGGTGAGGAACTGAAAGTACCATGACTTGCACAGTAATCCAGCCAGTTGATGACAGTTGATGGCAGAAAAAAACCCTCAGATCCTAGCTTGACTTTGGAATGTGGCTCTTTAAAAAAAAAAACAACATATTAACTGTACATATTAATGGGGTTCTGTATGATATTTTTATACACACACAGTACTCACTGATCAAATCCAGTCTCCCTGTCCTACCTTCCCACACCTCCAACCCTTCCCAGTCTCTAGGAAACACTGCTCTTTTTTCAGGTCAGCTTCTTTTAGCTTCCATATGAGAGAATATGCAGTATTTGCCTTTCTATGTCTGGCTTGTTTCACTTAACATAATGTCCAATGATGGAGCTGTTCTCTAGTTCCATCTGTTTTGCTACAAATGACAGGATTTCATTCTTCTTCGTGGTTGAGTAATATTCCATTGTGCATATATACCCCATTTTCTTTATCCATTCATCTGTTGATGGGCACTTAGGCTGATTCCATATCTTAACTGTTGTGAATAATGCTGCAATAAACAAGGGTGTGCAGGCATGTCTTTAGTACACTTGTTCATTTCCCTTAGATATTTTCCAGGATTGGGAAACTTGGATCAAATAATAGAGTGGTTTTTAGTGCTTTGAGGAGTGTGACTCTTATTTCACCACCTTTGCTGACACTCACACATTGCTAGAGTTGGCCCTGTAGTGGGTTGAACTGTGCCCCTCACCAAAAAAGGTCCGAGTCTTGACCTCTGGTACTGTGAATATGACTTTATTTGGAAATAGATTCTAAAGGACAGCATCTTGATTTAGGGTGGCCCTAAGTCTAATAGCTGGTGTCTTACAGGAAGGAGAGTGAGACTTGAGACACATGGAATGATGCTGCCACAAGCCAAGGAAGGCCTGAGGGCACCAGAAGCTGGGAGAGGTGAGCAAGGGTCCTGGCCTTTGGCTTGGGAGGGACTGCAGTCCTGCCACCCTTGGATCTCAGACCTGTGACCTCTGGAATTGGGAGAAAACTTGTCTTATGCCCTCAGTATGTGGTCACTTGTCACAGAAGTTCTAGGAAACTGTCACATTCCATTCTTAAGAGCTTCTCACATAAAAAACTCCCCTGCCTGTCAGCAGGGTGAAAGGGTGAGGCAGACAGGCCAGTACTCAGAGCCTGGTTTCTCAGACCAGGGCTCCCTAGTCCCTCAGTATCCTGGTGACCACAAAGGGTAGGGAACACAGGGTCAGCAGTGGCCTGGAATGTAAGTTGACTCAAGGATTCTGAGTAGAAAGCTAAGCAATTTAATTGATAGGTAATTTACAAGAGGGAGGGGCTGTGGTCACAATATCAAATTTGCCTGAAAGGAACTTCAGCCAGGCAGGAAGGCTAAAGCAGGAGGATTGCAAGTTCAAGGCCAGCCTGGGCAACTGAGTGAGACTCTATCTCAAAATAAAAATTAAAATGGGCTGGGGATGTGGCTCAGTGGTAGACTGCATACCTAGCATGCATAAGTGTCACCAGTCAGTTGAGGTTCTTTTGCTCAATTCAGATAGAAATCATGAATCAGCAAAAGGCAACTCTGTTAGCAGCACTGGGCTTTGAGTGACAATGGCCAACAGCCTATACTGTTACAGCTCTGAATGCTGATGTTGCCAGATAGTAGGTCAATACTGCCAGTTGCTGGTCTCTGCGGCTGCTGAACTCTGCCAGCCGCCACTGGTAACACCTCTGCCGCTGCTGGCTGCCAATAGTGGACACCACTGGTTGACACTGCCAGTTATTGGTCGTTGTCACTGATCTTTGCCAGATGTTGGTCTGTGGACCTCTTCAGGGCTAAGAGCCCCGAGTGTTTTTAGCTCACTTTTAAGGTGATCACTGTGTTCACACTGATCTTGAGTAGACTGACAGAACCTTTGAGCCC
This sequence comes from Chinchilla lanigera, assembly GCF_000276665.1. Classification (NCBI taxonomy): domain Eukaryota; kingdom Metazoa; phylum Chordata; class Mammalia; order Rodentia; family Chinchillidae; genus Chinchilla; species Chinchilla lanigera. Next base: position 20,600,192 of record NW_004955412.1, on the reverse strand, counting down.
ACACCACCTGAGAAATAAATCACAAGCACATTTATAGGACCAGGGAGGGAGTCTTTATTTGATCAGAACCTTGCTATAGGACTGTGGGGTGTGGGTAACACACCATAAGGAGCTCTCCTACACCAACCCAAGAAGTGTGAAGGAAGTGCTGCTTATATAGTAGCTACAAACCTGTGATTGATTCAAATTCAACCTTGCTGATTGGCCCAAATCAGTCTAAATTCAAGCCTTCTGATTCCAGCCTACTGACTGGTCCAAATTCAGTTCCACTGCTTATTTTAAATTCAAGCCCACTGCAGTTAGGGCGACACCTCCTTGGAGTGGGTGCAGGGAGTCCAGGATTGTTACAGCCGTCATGTGGCAGTTCAGCTCCTGATCCAAAAGATCAGGAGTCTTGATGTTTGACCAACATGGGAAATCTTTAGAAGGATTAGCTGTGTCAGTCACAGCATATTGGGATTTGGGGATGTTAATAATGGGCCCAGATCCTTCCCCAGTCTCTGCCACATCAGGAGAGATTTCCCCACTGCTTCTTCAAAGAGGTGGCAACAAAATCTAGAGCAGTGGCCCTGGAGGAGGGGCACCGCAGCTGACTGCCAAGTAATACCTGCTCAGGGCGGTCCAAAGAGTAGGGCAAAGTGATCTTTTGGGTGAGAGGAAGACACTGAGCCAAGCTACCTTGGAAACCAGGGGACCAATGGGAAGTGAGAGGAAGAGACAAGCCAGCTGTCAGCCAGACCATATTCCCCTCCAGCCATCACAGGAAAAAGAAGAAAAGCAGGCACTCCTATGTATCATGAGTCCTAGGTTTGATCCCCAATATAGAAAAAAAAAAAAAAAGAAACTTCACAGCAAACCTATAGTTCTTTGGAGCTATGCTTCTAGACTCCCTTAATGCAGCTATACCCTGTAGGGTACTCACCTTTGCCCCACTAGGGGAGGAGGAGGAAAATCTAACATGGTAGAGATGGCTTTTCAGGCATCACAGGATGAAGCGCCATGGCTGGAACTGCTGAGCCCCCAGAAGTGCCCCTCCCAGGTTCTCAGGGTGCCCCGAGAGAAGAGGTGCCAGTTGTGACTCTGACTTCCAGGCCCAAGGCTGAACTCCACAGACCCCTTTGGCTTCTAGTATCTGGCTATGTGGTCCGTGCAAAGGGGCCTCAGCCCCCAATCCTAGGTGGCCTGGGGACACCTGAGGTAGTCACAGGACACTTGTTTCAAACTTCACCAGGACCCCTTCTCAGGCTGCTGAGAGGAAACTGGGGGAGCAAAGGGACTGGGGCCAGCAGGGAATCTGCTTTGCTGGGATGAGGCAGAGGAGAAGGAGCAAGTTCTTCTGGATTAGGAGAAGCAAGATTAGCCCCTCCCCAACAATGAGGGTCCCCAAGTTTCTGCCAGGAAGGAATTCCTGGGCCTTGCTAGCTCTGAGCCCCTTATCCCACCCTTCCCCAGGGCTTAGAAAAGGCCCCAGGAAGGCAGCAGCAGTGAGGCAGGCCACAGGTCCCTGATGGGAGTCCACTCAGCAGCGAGTGCGGGGCTCCAAGTTAATCAGTGTTGACTTCGGACGAGTGGAGGCTGTTGGGTGTTTTATTGGTGTTAATGCGATGTGGAGAGGATTTGCGGCTTCCCAAATAGTTCTCTGGAACAGAGCGCATGAAGGCAGAAGTCTCTTCTCTCTCACAACTGAACACAGGTTTCATTAAAAGTTCCTTCCCAGTGGTGAAGACAGGATTGAATTGGTCGTCCGTTGTCCCTCACCTGTGCTGGAGGGAAGCAAGGGCCAGTTGTGGCTCTTGTCCCCTCTGCCCTGCCTCTTTGACATCCCTTCTTCTGGACTGCAGATGCATATTTATCTTCATGCTCTTCCCGGCCCCCCTGATCAGAGTTCAAGAGGCTTCTTCAGAGAGAAAGGGTCTTGGGAGGGCTGGCTGGTTTGCATTTCTCCCACCTAACTCAGAGTGAGACCTGGATGCCAGCTGAAGTCAGGAAGGAGCTGCAGGGGGCATCTGGCATTCTACGAGTTTGTCTAGCCCTTGCTGGTCCATGCTGAGCCTCTATGGGATCACAGCAAGTCCCAGGGAAACTCAGTGGCCCTCACACCACATGTAGTTTCTTTGTAGGTGACTTTCCTGCCAGGCTCTCCTCTTGCCCTGCCTGTTCCCCTCTCATTACAACAACGCAACCTCAGCCATCGCATGCCCCTGGGTACCACCCTGACTTCTAGCTGTGTCTTCCCTCTTGGCCCCAGCACACACACATTTTTCTCCATGGGCCACACAGCATGTCTCTGCACTGAGCATCTCCCTCCTGCCATTCTACCCTGGGTCCTCAGGAGCGGCCCATACCCAGCCTGTCCTGATCACCAAACTCCGGGCCTGCTTAGGAACGCCATGTACACATGTACATGTGGCAGTTCAGTCAGAGTTGTGTGCACACACATGATGACCTATGTCCTTCAACTCATGTATTTGTCCTTGACTTTCTAGATACTGAAAACAAATGCCCACAACAGGGTTCTGGAACCCAGTCATGCTGTGCACTGCCACAGCTTGTGTGGTGCTTCTGATGATACCAGGAATTGAACAGAGATACTGCCTGGTAATGCGCTGGGTGTAACACCCCAAAGGCAGTGCAACTCCAGCTATTCCCATTTTCAGGTGAGAAGCAGAGACTCTATCCCAGATAGCAGAGAGCACCGAGTCTGTCTGACCCCACAGCTCATGGTCAGCATCCTCTATGGTCTCCAACTAGGGGCAGCCTGGGCCCATACATAGGATAGTGAAAATGTCCACAAATAGTTCTCAACCAGTTCTTCCCCATCACCACCCAATGTGCCAGCGCTGCACATGGTGGCACCACTCACCACAGCAAAGCAGGGCACTTTAAACATATTTTTAAATACTTTTTAGTGGGAAATTTCAGGAACCGGTATAATCAGCTCTCATGTATCCATGATCCAGCTTCAACAACTGTCAACATTTAGCCAATCTTGTTTCACCCATTCTCTCCTACGTACATTTTATCTGAAGATTTTAAAGCAAATCTCAGACATTTCATTTCACCTGTAAATACTTCACGGTGCATTTCTGACAGATAAAGACTTCTTTTCCTTTAATCTTATTATAATACCATCACCTAACAAAGTGAGTGATGGCCCCTTAGTATGATCTAATGCTCAGTCAGTGTCCAAATTTTCCCACTGCCTCAAAAATGACTTTTTACAGTAGTTTGTTCATATCAGGATCCAAACAGGGCTTGTCCATTGCATCTGACTGAGGTGTCCTAAACCTTTAACCACCCCTCACCCTTCACACACGCTCTCCCTGGTCCCCACCACCTTCTGCAGACAGGCCATTTGTTCCACAGAATGTGCCACGTTCTAACTCACTGAATCTATCTTTGTGATATTATTTAACATTCTCATTAATCTCCTTAAAGGTATTTCCAAAAGTATAAAGTCAATCATGTCACTTCTCTGCTCAAGATACTTCCAGGGCTTCCTAGTGTCATTAAAAGAAAACCCATGCCAGGCACAGTAGCACACTTGTGTAATCTCAGTTTACTTGGGAGCTGAGGCAGGCAGATCACGAATTTGAAGCCAGCCTGGACAACTTAGTAAGAGCCTGCCTCAAAGTAAAAAAAGGGATGGGGACTGGGATATAGTTCAGTTCGATCCCCAATGCTGCAAATCAGAAAATCCACACATTGCCCTGGCCCACCGACCTGTCTGTATGATTTCTTTCCTGGTTGCCTCTCATACCTTACCTCCCACCCTGTTTCCTGCCCTTCAGCTCCAGTAGCCTTCCTCCTTTTCCTATTTTGAAATGTCCAGGAACTTTCTGACTCCAGGCCACTGCAGACAGAGGCAGTTCCTTCTGACACTCTGCTCCAGGTCCCTTGGCTATCCTCAGCTCCTCCTAATCCCCAGACCTCATCTGATCTCTCTGGGTCACCTCCCCAGACGGAAGGCCCCCTCCCCCTTTTGCATTCCTCACTCTTCTCAAAATGTGTGGCTATTTCTGCCTGCTTGATTGTTTTCTTCGTTTTTAATGGCCTCCTTCCCCCAACAGAAGGTAGGCTCTGGGAGGACAAGTCACATCTGTGACTGTCTGGTGTCTCCGAGGGCTAAAACAGGGCTCAAATATCTTGGAAGCTCAAGTATTTGTGATTTATAGAACAAATGGAAGGAAGAGAGAAGATTTACCTTCCAAAGAGCTCATGATCTGGTCCAGAAGGCAGGAAAATAAGGCAAATACAAGACTTCAATCAATCAGTGAGTATCTACTAAGCACCGACTGAGGATCTCCACACTTCCCTGGCATGGAGGGGATGTGTTATAGTAAGGGGTATACAAGGGGAAACAATACAATACAGGATATATAATTATAAGATTATTTATAATAGTCACCCAAAGAATCATATACAAAAAGAGTGCAGGAAATCTGTCCACACACTAAAGACCAAAGAATCCAGCTGAGGGCTTGGATCCCATGCTAATGCCCTGCATGAGTCCAGCTGAGTCCACCTAGAGCCCATAACAATACCCTCTATGAGTCCAACTGGAGGTCACTAGCCCATGACAATGTCCATGCAGGCCTATTTCATGGATCTGCACCAGGAAGGCCCAAAGGCCAGTGGTGGAAACTGGAAAGTCTGTGCCAGTGGGAAGGAGGATCTGTGCTAGCAGGCTGAGGGATCTGCAGTGGAGCCAGAAAGCAACCTGAAAGTAAGGACCAGAGCTCTCCCAAAAGGTACCACAGCCATCCTCAGAAACAGTGAGGTCCTGAGCTCCTCCGATGATGAGAACAGCTGAGCTCCTATCAAGAAATACGGCACAACAAGCTTCTCCAGAAGACTGAGCAGTGCACCATCTTCCCCTCTGGAGCCAGGAAGAGATGCTCAAAGCAAGGAACAGAGCATCCCCAGAATGAACCATAGCCATTCCCAGTGACACCAAGGTCCTGAGCTCCTTCGACGTTGAGAACAGCCCAGTTCATCAGGAAAACCAGCATGACAAGGTCCTCCAAGAAAACCAACAACAGCTCCAGGAAAACAAACAGTTCCAACAGCTTCTCTTCTTCCCCAGTTCTGCCTCTTATGTTGCCAGCAACAATCCTCAGGCATGCCTCCCACACCCAGCACCATGCTGGTTCAGTTCAGCTGGGTGTTACAAGTTCACCACCAGTTGTCAATCCACCACAGGATTTAAGTGTTAAAGCACTGTCCGGAAGTAGAAGTGCGTAGACTCTTCACATGATGGAGTCTGGTGGGAGGGTTGAGTGGAGAGGCCTGAGGTACTGTGGGCGTGGAGAGGAGGTCCTGAGGTGGGAAACCCTTCACAGGTGGGTAATTCTCCCCTGTTGAAAGATAAGGAAGTTGAGAGTGGGCAGTTTGCTCAGGCCCTGAAATCGGGGGTGACGGGGTCTCTAGCCAGGCTGCACAGTGAGGAGGAAGGTGGGAGAGAGAGCTGAGACTCCCAGACAAAGCTGGGGCCTGGAAGAAAGAGAGTCCCTCAGATTTACCCCATCAGGTAGGTCTCTGGCTACCTGGCCCAGACCTTAGAGCCTAAGGGAGATGGCAGGAGAGCTCAGTGTCCCTGCTCTGTCCTACAGCTGTGGGCATCTTCCCTCTGGTATGAGCCTCTGGAAGCTTTACACACACTCTCAGGCTCCCCTACTTTATGTCTTTAATTATTTTTAATTTAGACAAAAGATCTCACTTGGCCTTTTATGGTCCCATCCAACTGAGCTTTTTGTCTTTGAACTAGAACTATGTTTTTATTCTTTGGATCTCTACTATTTTACTAAGTGATCCTTTGCTTTTCTTTTTGAAATTGGGATCTTATTTATTTTACTTCTTTTTCATCTTCTGCTTTTAAATGCAGACAGCACCACAGTGTCACAAAGGAGAGGCCAGCAGGATGCTCCTGGGCTGATAAGCCTGGGTCTGGAGGCCTGGGACCCCAGAGGATTAACTTTGTCCCCAAATGGGGTCATCCAGGAAAGACTGCTGTTCTCATTAAAAATGACTCATTTCAGGAACACAGATGTACAGGACAAATGGCTCTCAGGGAGAAGATAAGATTAGCCCTCCACAGCCCAGAGGACTTACCAGAACAGGCTCTTTTAACTTATTTGTGGGAAGATAAGTGACATCTTCATGAAACCATTTTGACATGAAGATTCCTGATGTGGTACTCTGTATCCTAAAAGCAGCCATTAAATCCATAGTTTACTCTCACAAGTTATGTGCAAAGCAGACTGTTCCCCCCACCCATAAGACCCTAGCCCAAGGGTACAATAAGAGGCAGGAGTCTCTATAGTAAACTGCTGGCTAACAAGCAATCGGCTTCTTACATTTGACATAGCTGTGTCAAAATGTCTCCTGTGTGTTCTTCTATTCTAACATTTACAGTTTTAGTTATTTAGACATATGGGCACCCTTTAAAAGCATAGTGTTGTCTGTGTTTCGGAAATTTACATAAAATGGTCTCATGCTATCAATTCCATTCTGTCTCTTACATGTCTCCCCTCTGGGCTGCTTTCAAAATCTTCCCAATTGCTCAGTGCAGGAATAGTAATTGCTCATTACTTCTGACTGCTGTGTGGTTCTAACATAGTCATGACAAAGCAGAGACCACCATGGGGACAAAAGACAAACAAATTTCTGGGCCCTTAACCCATTACTCATTAAAAGCACAGTTTGTGTTTTCTTCTGAGACCATCAGGAACTTAAAAGCAGTTTCCTCTAAAACCAATGACTTTTCATTACTAAAAGTAGAACGAACCTTGACCTTCATTTTGTAAAACTCTGGGTCAAATTCTCCATAGCTCTGCATATAGGCATGTTAGTCATTTAGAAAGTAGCTGTCTAAAAGTTGGTAAAATAAATTTATTAAGTACCCCTACATTTACCTACCCTATTACCTTTTAAGACAGGACACTGAGATAAGAGTAACTAAAGCAATTTTCAGGATTCACAGGGACATCTGGTTATCAGATTTTACAACTGCAAAGTTCCGGACCTTCTCTCTGGAACCAATGCTTGGAATTCTCTAGCCATTGTCCCAAGCACCTGTATTCCAGAAAAACCAGAGCCTTTGACTGAGACTGCCTCAAGCAGAAACAATCATTTCATGGGAATGGACTGGAGATTAGCAGGAGATTAGGGTGTGGCCAGCTGGCTGGGCAAGTGGGCGTGACCTGTGAATCACAGAGATCCAGAACACATGCACAGAAAACAGTTCCGAAGCCTGCACCTAGGACCAATCAGAAAATGCTATCCTCAGTCTTTCTGGTGAGATCAAGTAGGTTTTTGACAGAATGGCCTAGAAAGGATGTCAACCTATGGAGTAGGGGATACAAAAGACCTTCACCATTAACCTCCTTGCCACTGTGCTCTTTTTTTCTTTAGTGGGCCACTTTCACTCTACAGGGCATATTTCTTTTCCTACCTTTAATAAATATAGAACCTCACTACCTTTCGCACATTTCTTGTTCAGGACAAGAACCTAGAAAGAACCTCTGGAAAGAGCATACAGCACCCCAGAACCTCAGTAATAGAATCACCCATCAAGCCATGACTAGGAAACTAAGACTAGGATAACAACCAGCTAGCTGGCCCCTAGCCCACCTCAGTTAATCCTTAAAAGCTGGCCTCCTGCTTTTGTGGGCAGGCCAGTCTGACTGCCTCAGAATGTGCCCACTCTGGCTACTCAAGCTGGAGTCCTTTCCCTATTTGCTCTTACTTTCCTTGTTAGGGCACAGGCTTAATCTACGTCAGAGCTGTGCTCCTCCTTATTTTCTCTCCCCTTTAATTAAAATTTCTCCTGCAAATGTGTGCTTTAGTTTTAATTTCCATTATCTCTGAAACAAAGACCCACATGAGCAAGGGACAATACTCTATCATATACAACCACTGCATTCAATCCACCCATCACCTAGTGAAGGACACTAGACTGGTTCCTCACTAGTACTTGATAAAGTTCCAGTTTTCCAGTTTTTCCAAACCCCAGGGGTTATAATTAGGTACCTTCTTATTTTAACTGTGCTAAAGAAATTGAACAAGTCTTCATATAGTTATAGCTATTTAACTGTCTCCTTCTGTGAATGTCCTGTTTAAAGCCCTCCCTTTATTTCTTATTGGATTCTTGTGTTTTTCTTATGTATTAGAAGTTTTTTTTATATATGCTGAATATTAAACCTTTGTAAGTTTAGGCTTTAAAAAATATCACTCCCATTCTTTCACCCCTTTGTTTACTTTGTTTACACAATGCTTTTTCTTTGCATACAAATCTATAATGTGGATGTGATTAAATTCATTTATTTCATGCCTTGTGAATTGTATATGATTTTTGTTTCATTTTTTTCTTTTCAAAGAAGTATGCATTTTGACTTTCAGAATTTTCCTGTTTGTTTTTGCTACTGGGGATCAAGCCTAAGGTCTCTCACATGCTAGGTAAGCACTCTTTCAACTGAGCTACATCCTCTGCCAGAGTTATTTTTAATGTCTTTTTTAAAAAAATTTGTTTTTGTAATTTTTGCTTTTCATATTTAGGTCTTTACCCATTTGGATTTTTAAAAATAGAATGGTCAACAGGAATTCCACTCATTTCCAACAAAGGTAGACCATTTTCCTAATACCTTTTACTAAATAATTCATTGTTCCTTCACTGATGTGTGATACAGCCTCTACATATGATGAGTTCCCTTGTGGTTTTGTTTATTTAGATTTGTTTTTATTTACTAAGTTTATTTGTTCACGTATATCTACATCTGTTTCTGATCTCTTACTCTGTTCCTTTGGCCTATTTGTTCCCAGACCAACAACACACCACATTTATTTATTTCAGTGGTACCTCGGTTCGCAAACTTAATTCCTTCCACGATCCTGGTTGTAAACCAAATTGGATGAGGACCAAAGAAAATTCAATGGTTAGGTTCAACGTTGACCTTATGGGGAAATTTGATTCAATTTTTGTCCAAATCAGTTTGCAGCCAGAATCATGAAAAGGATTAATTTCATGGAAAGGTACCACTGCATTCATTTGTTTGTTTATGGTACTGGAGTTTGAGCCCATGGCCTCCCAATGAGCTACATCCTAGCTTTTTTTTTTTTAAGACAAGATCTCACTAAGTTGCTAAATTGCCCAGGCTGAACTCAAACTTGTGATCTTCCTGCCTCAGCCTCCTCAGTGTTAGTATTACAAGTGTGTACCACCATTATTTATCCAGCCTTAATCAATTTGTTTATAAACAGAACAGGCATTGCTGTTTTTAAATTAGATTAGCTATTTGTGAAACTCAATTCTATATAGATTTTATAATCAGTTTAATTCCCCAGTATTCCTACTGGAATTTATCTGAATGTAAAAATTAATTTGGAGCTAATTGGCATCTTTCCAAGATTAAATCATCCCAAACATAGTATAGTATTTCCACTTATTTAGGTCTTTCAATTAATGGTCTTTAGTAAAATTTAATTGTTTTCCTTTGTGCTCTCTGCCTTCTTTGTAACGTTAATCCCTAGGACTTTTGTGTTTTCATTGCTATTATCAGAGACAGGTTTATTCTCATTTCTGGGACCTTGGGAGGGGCTTGAAAATAGGTCCATGTTATTGTAAAGTTGTAAAGATAGGAAATTTTAACTATGATTGGTGATGATGGCTCTCTTTCCATCCTAAATGCCCCTCCACTGTGCCTGTTGGACCATGCTGGAATGATCACCAGGTACTTTGGGGCTTTATCTTAGAGAAACTTACACTGGAGAAACACCTAGGCTTAGGGTGGATAGATGTATTTATATGATTTGCGATCTCATCCGTGCATAGTGAAATCATTATTACCTGGTGTCTTGGTGTCTGAATGACTTCTGGGACTTTCTGGAATTCTTCCCACTCTGGTTCCGATTCACTAGACATTGAGACACAGAGATGCGAAGATGGAAGGTATAAATCAAGTGCTGAATCAGTTTTTTATGAAGTCTTTTTTGTCTCTCTTATTTATTATTTCAATTTTCAAAACTGTAATTAGTTGTGAGTTCTCATTTTAAGTAAACATACATTTTATAACTGATTTTGAATCAGCAATTCATTTTCTATTTCTTAAAGTGCACTCCCAAATTGCATAAACCTCTAACCCCTCAAAATCTGGCTTTTAGCCTGTGATGCCTGCCTGTTCTTTGCTATTCCAAAGGCTGAAGCAGGATTGAAAGGTCAAGGCCAGCCTGGGTGACTTAGCAAGAGCCTGTCTCAAAATTTTTTAAAAAGGAAGGGAGATGCTGGAGATGTAGCTCAGCAGTACAGTAATTGCCTGGCACACATAAAACTGAATTCAATCTCCCCACTGCTTGAACAAAGAAATAAGTACTAGACTTGTTCCTTGAATATTGTCAATAATACTAATTTTTTGTATTTAAATTTCTTTACTGATCTAGAATCCAGCAACCTCTTTAAACTCTCTTTTTAAGTTTTTATTTATTTATTTTGTGGTACTAAGGATTGAACCGAGGACCTTTGCACTAAACTACATCTCAGCCTTTTTTGAATTTTTTTTATTTTGAGACAGGATCTTCCTAAATTCCCCAGTCTGGGTTCAAATTTGCAATCTTCTTGCCTCAGCCTCCCAGAATGCTAAGATTACAGACATGGACCCCCACACTGGATTTAAACTCTCTTAACAGGTTTAAAAGTTTGTTGACTCTTTTGGGTTTTCTCATTAATTATCATATCATCTGCAACTAGTGACTATTTTATTTCTTACTTTCCAATCATATATTTTTCATTTCTTTTTTCCTAACTTATGGCTTTGGTCAGGATCTGCAGTGGTCTGTTGAACAGTATACAGTAGTAGTGAGCATTATCTTCTTTTTTGCCCATCTTTATAATAGTACATCAAAAGTTTCTTCTTGAAGTGTAGCATTTGCTGCAGTTTTTTAGCTAGACTTTGCCAAGTTAAGAAAATGCCTATGTTCCCAAAAGTTTGTATTGTTGTTGAACTTTATCCGAAGTTTTTTTGCATCCAGTTAAAACTTTTCTCCTTTATTACTTTTAATCAGAGTTGGCAAAATATAGACTGCAGACCGAATCACATCTATTTTTTCAGATGTTAAATAGAGCCACACCTACTCATTTACATATTATCGATGGCTGCTGTCACACAACACTGGCGGAGATGAGCAAGTTGAGACAGGCACCCTCAACTCACAAAGCCTGAAATATTTATTGCCAACTGCTACTTTAAACTGACAGCTTATACTTGGAATACTGTCTAATGGTGAACACACTCACATTTTTCATACTGGGCTGTCACTGTAGCCCGATAGTAGAGTATTTGCCTTGCATGCAGATCCTGGATTTGATTCCTAGCAGAAACAGGGGCCGGGGGGGTCCAATGTCAGTGTGATGCTCCTTAGCTGTAGTGATCCCTTTTCTTTCCTTCAATGGAAACTTTCTCCTTTTGTTTTTGATCCCCTTAAATTTTGTTCTGATGCCAGCAATGAACAAGTGGAAGTTGAAATAAAAGATAAGATATCATTTGCATTAGCGCCCCCAAAATTACTTAGGCATAAATCTATCAAAATATATGTAATAATTATGTGAGGAATGTTATCAAATGCTGATGACGGAAATCAGAGAAATAAATAAGTGGAGAGTAATGTTATGTTCATGAGTAGGAAGACAATGCCATGCAATTGTTAGTTCTTCCCACCTACATCTATAGATTCAATGCAACACCAATCAAAGTCCAAGTAGCTTATTTTGTGGCTATTGACAAACTGATTCTAAAGCTTCTATGGAGAGGGAAACAACCCAGGATAACCAATACAGTATTGAAAGAGAAAAGTAAAGTCAGAGAACTGAGCCCGCTCAGCTTCAAGAAACTAATCAAGACAGTGTGCTATTAGCAGAATAGACAAATGCAGCAGTGGTGTGGAATAGGCCCACATAAATACAGTCACCTGATTTTGACAAAGGAATATGATGGAGACAAAGGAGATATGATGGAGAAAATGGTCTTATCAACAAATGGTATCAAAATAACTGGACATCTACATGCAGGAAGAAGAAGAGGAGAAGGAAGAGGAAGAAGAAGAAAGGGGTGAGGGACGGAGGAAGAGGAGGGGGAGGAGAAGAAGCAGCAGCTTTATACATAACTTAATGCTGTTTGTAAACTATAACTCAAAATGAATCAAAGAGCTAAATGTAGAACATTAAACTGTAAAACTTCGTATCTTCTAGGAAGAAAATCTAAATGGCTTTGGGTTTGATGACAAATTTTTTTTTTTTCCAATACTGGGGATTTTGCATTGTGCTATGTTGACAGTCTTTTTTTTAAACAGGGTCTTGCTAAGTCACTAAGTGGTTGCCCAGGCTGGCTGGAGCTTTCTGTTCTCCTCCCTTAGCCTCGTAGCATGCTGGGATTACAGGTGTGGGCCACTACACCCAGTTTGATGATGACTTTTTAAATACAACACCAAAGGCAGAATCCATTAAAAAAAAAAGATAATTGATAAGCTGAGTGGCATGATTTGAATGCATCCCCCAAGTTTCATGTGTTGGAAACTTAATCCTCAGTCTCTCCCCCGCCTCTCTGTCTCTCTCTCTCTCCCTCTCTCTCTCTCTCTCTCTCTCTCTCTCTCTCTGATATCTCCCACCATATTAAGGTACAGCAAACAACAATTGTCAAGAGAATGAGAAACAGGCCACAGATTGGGAGAAAATATTTGCAAAAGACACATCTGATTGTCTTAGTTACTATCTCAATGCTGGGACGAAACACTCAGCACTCGCAGCTTAACAGAGGACAGGTTTATTTTAGCTCACAGTTCGTAGAGGTTTCTGTCTGTGGCCAGCTGGCTCCAAGGCAGGGCAGCGTGGCAGAGGGGCATGGCAGAGAGAAACAGCTCATGGCGTGGCAGTGGGAAGCAAAGCAAGATCAAGGGAGCAGGAGAGGAAAAAGGAGGTGTATACACATACACTGTTCCGGGCCATGCCCATAGTAACCCACCTCTTCCCAACAGGATTCACCGTCCAACATCACACCTGCTATAAACCCATCAGTGGACTGATGCAGTGATGAGTGTCACAAACCCATGATCCGGTCACCTCCCGAAAGCCCCACTTTTGCATGCATGAGGCTTTGGGGGACATCTAGTTATAAACCATAACACTGATAAAGAACTATTACCCAAAATACACAACAAACTCTAAAAAATCAATAATAAGAAAACAAATAAACTCTTTGAACAAAAGGCCTGAACAGACACCTCACTAAATAAGTGATGGGAAATAATGTATTACAAGATGTTCTCTCTATTATGTCATGAAGGAGTTGCAAATCAAAACAACCGTGAGATATCACTACATATCAGTAAAGACAGCCCAAATCCAAAACACTGATACCATCAAATGCTGGCAAGGATATGGCATAACAAGGCCTCTTACTCATCACTGGTGGAAATGTAAAATGCTACAGCTACTTTGGAAGACAGTGTGACAGTTTCTTACAGAACTAAACATGCTCTTATCATCCGGTCCACAATCCCACTCCTTGGTGTTTACCCAAAGTGTTGAAAACTTGTGTTAACACTAAAAGCTGAGCACAAATGTTTATAGCAGTTTTAGTCATCATTGCCAAAAGTTGGAAGAATCCAAGAAGCCCTTCAGTAGATGAATGGACGAATAAACTGAGGTACATTCAGACAACACTAAAAAGAAATGAGCTATCAAGCCGTGAAAAGATGTGGAGGAATCTTAAAAGTATATAACCAAAGGAAAGAAGCCATTCTGAAAGGCTACATATGGATGGTTCCAACCCTGGGAAAAAGCAAAACTGTGGAGACAGTTACAAGATCAATGATTTCAGAAGGGAGGGCTGGGAAGGGATAAATAGGCAGAGGATATGCAGGGGTTATTCTGTGTGGTGTTATAACTCCGGCTATGTGCCATACATTTGTGAAAACTCACCAAATGTACAGCCCCAGGAGTGAACCCTAAAGTACGTTAAGGACTGAATGATCCGTTGTAAAAGTGGGCTAGTCTGGTGGGGAAGCTGAGGGGTGGGCAAGAGTGTATAGAAAATCTCTTCATTTTTGCTATGAGCATAAAATTGATCTAAAAATTGTGGATCAAAAAAGACTAAACTTTCATTCTAATGTGCCCTTCCATCTTTTTCAGCTTATCTGAAGATTTCTGTGTTTATTTATGGAAAATCTGCAGTCTATTTCTTTTTTCAAATGTATTTCCCTTCTTATGTATTTCATCTCCAGAAACTCATCATACATACACATGCCACTACTTATTAGTATACTATTTCCTGTCCTAAAGTCTCTTTTTTTTTCATTACTAGGTTTTATTACTGAACCCAGGACCTTTGCACTGAGCTAAATACCCATCCCTCTTTAATTTAATTTAATTCAATTCAATTCAATTTTTTGGAGACAGGGTCTTGCTAATTTGCTAAATTGCCCAGGCTGGGCTCAAACTTGTGATTTTCCTGCCTCAGCCTCCCAGAATACTGGGATTATTGCCACACTCAACTTCTTATATTTTTCTATCTCCTATTCTTTTTCTGTGTCCCTGGGAGAGTTCTTAGATCCTTATGCATCCTCCAATGCTCCATGGAATATCAGATCTAGTTGTCTGGATGTCTGCCAGAGTCAAGGAAGGCAAGAAGCCTAGGAAAGGCATTCCCAGGATCCCACTTCCAAGGACCATTCCCTTGTTCCCTCACTCAGGAGAGCCCTTCCTTCTCTGCTCTGCCAGGCCCTGTCCTGAGCCCCTGAATACCGCACACTCTACACTCTTCTTCTTTTACTATGCCACAGCTATGCTGGGCTTCTCCCTGCACTTTGAAGATGCCGGGTTGGCTCCACTCTTAGGGTTGTTCTGCTTGCTGTTCCCTGCACTAAAACGCCCTTCTACTGCTCTACCTCCCTACCTCTGCCAGTTTTTTCAATTCCAACTATTTCTTAGCATTCAAATTTCAGCTCAAGCTGGGTGTGATGGTGCATGCCTGTAATCCCAGCACTCTGGGAGGCTGAGACAGGAGAACTGCAGGTTTGAGTCCAGCCTGGGCAATTTAACAACTTATTGGTACACTGTCATACATAAAAATGGAGGTATAGCTCAACATGAAAGCCCCGAGGTCAATCCCCATACAACCCTCCCTCCACAAAAGCCCAGTTCAGATGTGACCTCCTTGAAGGGACTGTCCCTGGCCCCTCTGTCTAAACCAATCAATGGCCCAGTCACTCACTTCTGTCCTCTCACTTTCTGCACAGCATTTACCACACTTGGAAGGAACTAGGACCGACTGGGCAGTACTGCGATCACAAAAGAGAGGGGACCAAAGGCAACAGGAGGAGTCCCCACTAAAGTGTCCTCAGGGACTATCATGTATGGAGCTCCTCGCTGAGCAATTTATCCATGTTGTTTTATGTACTTTATACAAGGGCCACATCATATAGCCAATTGTTATCCTCACTTCATACAGAAGGAACATGAGGGCCGGGAGCTGAAGTGGGGTGGCCGGAGCGCAGTGGAACCTGGGCCTGAACCGCCACATTGTGGCTCCAGGGCCCTGTGTTCCCAGCATAGCACAGCAGCCAGTATGTCCACTGCTAGGACAGGTGCTGGGCCTCTCACTCTTTCTCTGTCCACAGCGATGAGGAAGGCAGACCCAAGGGCCATCTTCCAATAGGACTTTTGAGAAAAATGAGCTCATTTCAACCCACAGGGGCCTTTTGGCCATGATCTTGTACTGGTTTCATTTGGTTCCCCCTCCCCAATTCCACAAGTTCATTACACACAAAGACAAATAGGGCCCACCTGCCCCATGTTGAGTCCCCCAGTTCCATGGCCCTCCAGGCCCAGGTCCATGGGCCACCTGGCTCCTGGCCAAGGTTTGAGATCACAGTTAGAGCCTAGTTCAATACTCCCAGCTTGTTCCCATGGGAGAGGGACTTTAAACAACAGAAATGTCTCTTCTCCTGGTTCAGGCTGGAGAGCCTGGACCTCTAGATGCAGTGAAGTTCCTCATCCTAGCTTACCGACAGCTGCCTTCCTGCTATGTGCTCACATGGTCTTTCCTCCCACATGGGCAAAGACAAAGAGCAAGAAAGCATGAGAGAGAGAGAACATGAGCTGATGTCTCTCATAAGGGCACTAATTCTATCATGAGGGCCCCACCCTCATGACCTGATTTAAGTCTAATCACCTCCCAAAGGCTCCACCTCCGAATACATCACACTGCACATTGAGTCTTCAACATATGACTCATAGTGGTACACAAGCATGCACCCCATAACCTTGGGTGTGCGTGCACAGAAGTGTGTGCATGCACGGACATGTGTGCTTGATTGCACATCCTGCACAGAGGCAAGTGCAGGGACTGTGCACAAGGGGAGCTATCCCCATTACCTGGGCCACCATGGTCCTGACTGGTTCCTGGCAGCACTGTCTCTCTCATAGCCCGCTGTCCTGTCCTTGCTCCAGTGCTCCCCCACCCTTGCCCACCCATCCTGTGGCAGAGATTGTCTTCCTTGGCGGAGATCTCTCACAGGCTTTGTTCTCGATGCCAGAGCCGTGTGGGCAGTGTGTGGCCACCTGTGCACTGTGGTCGGCTCGCTCACGGCTCCTACCACTGAGCCTCCACCCCTTGCTCTGCCCGCTCACTTCCCTCAGTGCAAAGCGGGATCTGAGCTGCACCATCCTGAAGAAAGAGGCATCTCTTCTCTATGTAAATTAACCTGGGTCCACATCTGAGCACCTCTCCTCTGCCAGCCCTGGAAGGACGAATGGCTCTTTTCCCCCTGTGGGTGGGCCGTGCATTTGCCTCTCCCCCTCTGTTCTAATAGAGCCATAACCCAAGGCCACAGTTGAAACAGGAGCACAGGTCTCCCCCATGGCTGTCAGTTTTCTGGTGCAGTTTATCTGCACCTTCACATCGTGCTGGCTTGTCAGAGGAGCTGGGGACTGTATGTGACAGCCAGGTTAAATAAGCGCTGCCTCCTTCCCACTCGCCAATTCCCTGTCCTGTTGCAAAGGACAGCAGAGTGTCTCCCTAGCTTCCACAAATGCCAGTGTTTTGTCACCTGACCTTACTTGATTAGTGCTTTACTCAGAATGCCCGAGGACATCTCTCCACAGAAAGAAGGCACAGGAAGAGGTTGTACCCCCCTTTTCCACTTTGCTGCCTGGCTGCTGGTCCCTACAAAGGTGGAGAGGTGGGGCTGCAGGAAGCATGGTAAGGGAGGCCAGAAAGGCTCAGGGTCCAGGGCCCACAAGCCTGGAGTCTAGGCTCCTGGAATGATACCCAGAATATCTTTTCCAAAGTCTGTGTGTCTGTCTTCCCGCTGCCGCAGGTGCGGTGACCCCTCCAAGCTCTGCAGTAGAGGAGGTAAGAGAGGCTTGGGGGTTTCCTGGTATAGAAGAGCACACGCTGAATGCTGGCGCTACTTGTGAGGGCTGCGTTCTGATCTCGAAGGACTTCTGTGGCCGCAGAAGCTATGCAACACGCTGGCCCACAAGCATCAAACATAGAGTGGACTCCAGGGGTGGGGGTGGCTCTTTCTGTGGGAATCCGTCCCCACAGATGGTTAGCAGGTGAGAATTCGCCGCCTTCTCATGGAGTCATTGCCACCCTCCCATCACCTTATTTAATTTTCTCAGCCATGCCATGAGGCACTGGTTATTATTTTCACTCTCCAGATAAATAAGATGCTTAAGGGGTCCAATGACTTTCTCAATAAGTGGTATAACGAAGACCCCAAACTAGATCCTCCCACCACGACACCCCCAACTATCCCTGCATGACTCAGGCAGAGGTGACATCGGTTAGGAGGGCTGGCCAAGGTCATGTTGTGAGCGGCTTCGCTGGCAAGGTATGTGGAGAACGAGATCATCAGGAATGGCAGGGCAGATCCAGCCCCCGCCGGCAGGTGTCTTGGGGTGCGTTTGTTTTCACTGGCCAGTAGTTGTGAACCTGCTGGCAGACTCCTTAGCGTCTCAGGCAAGCTCTCGATGGGCTGAAACCTGCGCCCCTGTGCGTGAGCACGCATGCGCACGCCTCCCGCCCGCTGAGTGCCTTGCACATCCACTCAGCAGAGCCGCGGAGAGGGGGAGATAAACCTGCATCCACGTCGTGTTCTCCTTCTGAAAACAAAGGAGGAGCAGTGCAAAGCCTCTGCCACTACTCACTGGGAACAGTCCTGACGCAATCCTGGGAAGACGAGGCCTTTTAAGCCCAAAGCTCCAGCTCCGCCTTTCTGGTGCCTGGGAGCGGTCAGAGTGGTCTGGGAGAGGGGTTCCTCGACTAGGAGAGGCACTCAGTAGTGAGGCTTAATTATAATTCACGGAGCTGCGTCCTAGAGACTGTTTCAAGCCACTTAATTAGTGTAGGAATATACAGCCATAATTACACTAAAATATGGCCTTACTAACCTATGGAAAAGCCAGGCCCACTGCTGAAGACCGCTGGAAACATTAGTAGTCTGTTAATATAGCCAGTATGCTCTCCGGCACAGCTCTGTTGGGACAGGAAGAGAATAAGGTTTTCCCTGGAGGGTGATGGTGTGTAAGAGGAAATGTGTGAACTGGGCAGAAAAAAGAAACTGTAGTGATAGTTACTGAGCAACTACTAGGGGCCAAATTGTTTTACTCCATTTCTTCTTTAATCTTCAGAATAATTCTTTAAGATGGGTATTGATCTTCAGAGAGGTTCGCTGACTAATCCAAGGTCACACAGCTAAGAAATAGTGGAAATAGTCACCCGGTGCAGGGCTGCTCCAAAGGCCACGCGCCTCCTCTTATTCCACACTGCCTTCGGCAAGCACAGCAGACTGGGAAGTGGGCTGAGTAGACGAGAGGCCCTTTGGAGTCTGAGGCGGTCTTTCGTCCTTTGACACTTTAGGAAACTGGAGTCACTCCAGCCTTCGGGAGATCGGATGGAGCCGCTCAGTGCGCGCGAGTCCCCACTCACTTCAGCTACAGTGGGAATGCGTTCTCTAAAGCAGTTCACAGCTTCCTTGAAGATGCCCCTGCTGACACCCAAGTCACCCACATCGCCACTCCCAACCCTAGTTTTCTGCCCAGTCTTGGCCCCAAACCGGAGAAGCCACGGCTGGGACACTCCAAGGTAAGCAGGTTGGAGTCAGTCTCTGGGGAGACTTCCGCACCTGGGGATACTCAGGTGCCATGCAGAACCTTCAAAGCCCTGCAGGGGGCGCCCAGGAGCCAGAAGTGGGCTTCAGAGCCTGTCTGGCCAGCAGGTCGAGGAATATTCCAACAACGTTCTCATTCTTCCCTGATCAAAGGAGCCGGGATTGAACCTGCTGTAATCATCCGTCGGGGAGTTTGCTTAAAATTCCCCTAATTATGGGAGAGCAGAAAATTGCTGCGCCTCAGACTGAATAGAGAAATCGAAGGCGCCCTGCTCCCAGCTGCCTGGGGGAGACGAGCCAGGCTGGGAACAGAAAGGCTGGGCGAGGCGAGGCGGGCGGCTGTGGATGGGTGGATGGCAGCGGTGGAGGGGGATGATGTTCCGGGCCTGTGCCAGGAGTGGGAGAGGAGGAAAGGATCCAGCTGCCGAGGGGTATGATGGTTGGCTCAGGTGAGGCGCCAGCCTCCGCTGCAGAGAGAAGGGTGCAGGGGCAAGGAGGGCAGGCTGCTGAGGAAGAGAAGCCAGAAATGCACCCGGCCTGGGCGGGGGCTGTCTGAGGGGCAGGCGAACCTGCACCTCTGGCTAAGTGAGGAACGCAGGCTCTAGGCTGCCCTGTATGCCAGGAGGGCAAAGGGTGACAGAGGCAGGAAGCCAAGTAGCAAGCCAGCACGACAGGGCTCCTCCAGGCACCACTCCGGGCTTGACCCTGATGAGCACATGGAGGGGTCTAGGAGGAGGAGAAGGGTCAGGATGTCTGCCTTGGGAGATCTCTGTCTGAAGGAGAGGCTGGCTGAGTGTGGAAGTCCAAGGTCCCAGTCAAAGACTCCATGCACACCGCGTGCACACCCCACACACACAGGGCATGATGGCCCTGCACTGTGGGAAGAGAGTGGGAGAGCAGAAGTAGATGGAGTCGAAAGGGAGCTGGCTGGGAGGTGAGTACTGAGCAGAAAAAGGCAGGGCTGGCAGGGAGGGGACCAAAGGAGGGAACAAACTGTGGAAGGAACCCTGCCCAGTGCAAAGGGATCATGGCGGCCACACTTTGGACAAGGGGAGCCAGGCCAGTGAGCCCTGTGATACTTGTCTGATATCACAGGACTCATCCGTGGTTGACTCAGGGTTCATATTCAGGTTTCAGGGTATGTAGTGCAGCACCATGTATGGAGGCAGAGGGATGAAGATGTGGAGCTCTGAGGGTGGAATGCAAGAAGGAACGCGGAAGCTCAGGCATGAGCTCCCCAGGGCTGCACTCCAACAGCTGCTCTACAGAGGAGAAGTATGTGTGGCACCCCTCTAGTGTCTTCCCATCTCCCAAGGGACTTTTCAGTTGCCTGTGCAAGTCTCTGATATTTGGCCAGCCCTGGCTCTTTGGAGTCCCTGCTGCACCATTGCGCTTGTCGTAGTTATGGTGTTGAGGCCCTGGGGTTGCAGGTTACAGAAACCCAAGGAAAAGGCAGCAACTTACTAGAAGGATGTGGGGATATCTCAGTCCGGGAATGTGGCCCAGCCACCCTGAGGACTGGCATCAAGGAAGGAAAGCCACTGGACACTGGGAGTTTTAATGCACCTTCTCCCTCTTCTGCCTCTTCTACAGTACAGGCTTCCTTCTCTGGAAAGACCCCAAGACTCTAGATTACCAGGCACAGCTCCCATGTGCCCATTTTACCATAGGCAAAAAGCCATGTACAGGCTATCCCTAGCCCCTAAACATCAGATTCTGGCCCACCAGCTTGGCTCTGTTACTGGCTCTAATCCAGTCAACTGGTATACCAGGTTATGTCCTAAATGCCACACATCCACCCACTGTATGTGAGTAGCATGGCTCGGGGGCTGTGGGAAGTAAGACAGTAGCTCTAACAACCTCCATTACATAAGTGAAGACGTGACTGGGTGGGGCTGTGAATACACACGGCCTGGGGTGGCCGTGGGGGTGTCACTTGTCCCAGCAGGTGCTCGTGGACTGACAGAATGGTGAGTTGCTCATTGTGTCATACTCTTAGCTGTGACTGAGGCAACCCTCTTATGGGCAGCTAGAGGCAGTGAGTGTGCCCAACTGCCAGCCCTGCATAGGCCAAGGTGGGCAGCAGCAGGCCTGAGGGGAGGTTGGAGTCCTGGCCAGGATCTGCTGGAAAGGCAGGCCAGCCTGCTGGGCTTCACTGTGACTGTCTGAGCCTGGGAAACCTGTATTTAGAAGCTTGAGTATTTTCATGCTGTTTGTATTTTCTGTAATTATGTCCCTTTTGTTCTCCCTTAGTATTTATGGAAGTTCTTTGTGGAAATGCCAGCAGATCCCAGCAGTGCTGAGAAAAACCAACAAAGGGTTTGTGTCTCTCCCCAGACTCAAGGTAAAAGACACATCCTTGGAGCCCAGAAGTAGAGGTGACAGGAATGTGGCTGAAGGAATAGCATTAAGAGCAGGACTGCAATGGGGGCTCCTTCCCTGCTGGATGTCTCCTCTTTCCCCTCTCACTCCCTCTTAAGGGGTGGCTCTGGTCTCCCAGGCACCATCTATTATCCTGAACTCAACTGGGTTAGCTGGTAAGACTGCCCACCTTTGGTGGCCTCATCTTGGGGGCAGCCAAAGCTACCCGAAGTCCAGACTGGGATGTAAACTTCCAAGGAGTGCCTCTAGATGCTCTTTGGGGCCTGACACAAGAGGGTGGCCCTGGTGGCCTGACTGGATTGCCCAGTGGAGGGGCCCCACCTTGAGCCCAGGGCATGGGACCTTGGATGTCGGGGTGAGCTTGCCTTGACACTGGTCTCTGCTGGGTTCCAAGTCTTTGTCGAAGTTCACCCTTCCCAGCCCTGATTCTTTGCTAGACTGGTCCTGAAAAACTTAACACACAGCATCAGAGCCAACCTGGGTGGGGGATCTCAGTCCCCTGCTGGGCTCAGGGCCCTGCTCTTCAGGGAAGTGCTGGCTAAGGCTTTGGTGCTAGAGATGAGGAGGAATTAAGAAGAGGCAAGATGAAGGCCCAAAGTGGGTAGAAAAGTATAGGGATAGCTACAGGTTTCTTGTCTTCTCATATAAAATTATTCACAGAGGAACTGTCACCCACATGTCCCTGGAAGGTCTTGGCTCTTCCCCCACACCGTGTCCATTCCTGGCCAGATGGAGTTGCCCTGCGTGACTGAGCAGCTCTCAGGAGGAGTGAGGTGTCTGCGGGCAGAGACCCAGCAATGACATGGGACATTAGGTGCCAATGGTTGTGCCAAGCAAGAGAATTGCAGTTAAGGACATGATGGGCCCCTCTGGGGGCTGTTGGACAAGGACCTTGAACAAGAGTGAGGAAGCTGGGGGCTGAGTCGGAGCAGTTGGAGGATGGAGCCAGGCCCAGAGGAGCGGCCTGGTGTGGGGCGCAGACCCTTTCTCTCTCAGCCAGTCTGCCAACAGCAATAGCAACAGCAACACCATAACAACACCTGCCATTTAGTCAACCTGGCCTGCTCACTCCAGGAGGCAATGATCTGCATTTCACAGATAAGATAAGGAAGCTTGGGGTTGGAGGTTAAGTAACTTGTCTCAAGCCCTATGACAGTGGAGAAGAACCAGACCCAGTTCCATCTGTGCCAGTGTCAGGACCCATGGCCACCCACTGTGGTGCCCTCTTCCCAGACTGCCCCTAGACTGGGCTTACTGGGGTACCCACCCCTAGTTTTGGCTGGAGTTGTAGGTGGGGTCCCCTGGGGGATGGAGAGCTCCCGGTCAGCCGCACTGTGGGTACCACCTGTCCAACCAGATGTGGGGAGGGAAAGGAGCGACACCTGGCTGGATGACACACAGAGGACTCTCCGGGGAAGGGCAGACACAGGAAGGTGGGAGGTGAAGAGGGGTGCTTGCATCACCCGAAAGCCTGCATCTGGGTGCCCTGTCTTGCTCAAACCTCCCACCTTGGGGCACCCTCAGTTCTCTTAATCCTCCTTCCTTCGGCTCTGTCACTGTCATTAACAAGCTCATCTTACCCATCCAAGCATGCCCGGAGGAGGGGCACCTCTGCCGCCCACTCTGGTCTCCCTCCCAGCCCTGCTCATTTGCACACAGCCATTGTGCCCCAGAGCACCTTGAAGGGTCAGCCCAGGAAATAATCTACCCTCATCATGTGCTCAAAACAGAGCAGGAGAGGAGGGAAGAGGGGAGATGAGATGAAAAGTGAGCTGCCAGGTGCCCCAAACCAGGCAAAGCTGCCTCATGGCAGTGTTGGCAACTGGCAGATAAAGGCCATGGGGAAAGGGGAGATCACAGGGAAGACAGATGTGAGAAGGGAAAACAAGAAGCAAGGGAATTCAAGATGAAGCCTCGCTTTCACCCAGAAGGTCTGTTCCTAATTTCCAGTAGCCCAGACCATAGCCATCCTTCCAACCCCAGTGCAAACCCCACATTTCCCACGGAGCCTTCCCTGACCTCCAAATGAAGTTTTCTTTCCCCCAGATGCTTTATCTACACAGACCTCAGGAATCCAGCCATGTTCTTCTTTGCATTATGCAAACCTAGCCAGACTTGGGGCTCCAGAGGGCAGAAGCCAGATGATCGCCCCATTACAAGAGCTCCATAGCTAACTGTGGGATGAAGACCGATGGAGAGAAGTTCACAGTGGGCTGGGTTGGAGGTGAGGTGCTCAGGTCAGGGGACATGGGAGGGGCTTGGTGTTGTTTGCCGCTTGAAATCCAGATTGCATTGGGGAACAAATAGGAAAGAAGCTCGCTTCTCCAGAGTCCTGGAGAACTAAGAAAGTCTATGTACTCATCTCAAAGGCAATCTCAGGGTTGAGGGGGGCAAGTGCTGGCTACTCAGAAAATGTTTTTTGGGGGGTGGATGCACCCCAGTGTGGTTTTGGCAGTCACAAAAACATAATGATTTAGAATGTTCAACAGTATTTTTCATTTCAGAAATTCTATTTTCATCTTTATAAATTCCATTTGGTTTTCAAAAGCCTATTTATCTCCTCATCCTATGCACATTTTCCTCTACATTTTTGAGCATATGGAGCGTATTTATAATCATTGCTTTTATATCCTTGTCTACTAATTCTGTCATTTTTCTCTTTTGGGATCTGTTTCTGTTGATTGACTTTTCTTCTGGTTATGAGTCAGATTTTCCTGCTTCATTACACGACTGTAAATTTTTAATTAGATGATGGATATTGTAAATTTTTATATTGCTGAATTCTGGATTTTGTGTTATTCTTTTAAAGAGTGCTAAAGTTTGTTCTGGTCACAGTTATTTGGAATAACTTTAACTTTATTTTAAGGCTTGTCTTGAAGCTCTGTTAGAATGGGTCTAGAGCTAAGGTAATATCTTTCTGTGGACCCTATCCAACATTTGAGGTCTTATGAATTCCCTCTGCCACTTGGTGGGAATCTGAATTATTATCCACTCTGTGTGAACTCCAGAAATTGTCCAACCAACTGCTGTCTTTTTATTTTGTTCTAAGTTACTTTTTTATTAGTACATACTTGTGGTACATAATACTTTCATCACGGGGGAGCTGGTACATGTACATATCACATCATAATCCTTTTTACTTCCTCTTCCCCTTCCCTTTCCCACCACCCCTAGATCCCCTTCCCATCTGCAAACATCTCCTTGTTTCCTGTAAACTATCTTTTATTTTGCTCTTTAAATTATTTATACTTTGGGTTTCTCATATAAGAGAAACCATTTGATATTTAACTTTCTGTGTCTGCTTTTTCGTTTTGTTTTGTTTTGTTTTGTTTTGTTTTGTTTTGTTTTGTTTTGTTTTGAGATAGGGTCTCACTATGTGGTCCAGGCTAACCTTGAACTCACTGTGCAGTCTAGCTTAGCCTCAAGTACGTGATCCTCCTGCCTCAGCCTCCCAACTACCAGGATCCCAAGTGTACACCACCATGCCTGGCCACCCTACTGTTTTCTGCCAATTGTTTTCTCAGCCTTGTGATTTATCACCTCTAGAATGCACAGGTAATGTTCAGACAAAGCTTTGAAGATCCTCCTACATATTTTGGAACTGTCTGTATGCATCTCCCTCTTTCCACATTCTTTCTCACGAGTCCTAGCCTTCCCAAAATCCAAGCTCTGCCTCCTCAGCTCCTCCATTAGGCTCTGTCTGGGGTCCCACATCCTTTGCTATGGTCTGGAAACCATCTCATAGCCCACCTCACCTATTTCCCTTCTCTTGGGGACCACCAGGGACAAACTTTCCAGTGGGAAGGGCACACCAAACAATATAAATAAGCTCATATCACGTTAGAAGGTGAAAAGGCCTGTGGGAAAAAGACAGAGCAGGGTGAAAGAGAAAGAAACAGGGAAGGAAGCTGTGATTGTACATAGTGTCCGAAGGGAGCACCTCACTGAGAAGGTAAGTTTCGCAAAGTTCTGAAGGAGGTGAAGGAGTGATCCCACTGCAAGGATCCTGAGATAGGAGCAGGTCTAGGCTGCATAGCAAAGAGCTGGGTGTAGAGGTGTACACCTGTAATCCTTGCACTCTGGGAGGCTGGGGCAGGAGGATCTAGAGTTCAAGGCCTGAGGCCAAGTCTGAGGCCAGCCTGAACTACATAGCAAGTCCCTTTCTCAGGAAAAAATAAAACAACAAGGATCCTGGTATAGCTACAGGGGTACAAGAGAAAGAGGCAAGGTAGAGAGCCTATTAAGCCACAAAAGATTCAGGCTTTCACTTAATGCAATGGGAGCCATTGAAAGCCTTCAAGCACAGGTAAAGCCTGGCATGGTGGTACACACCTGTAAACCCAGCACTCTGAGGGGTTGAGGCAGGAGAATCACAAGTTCAAGCCGTGCTTAAGCAACTTAGTAACTTAGTGAAACTCTGTCTCAAAACAAAAAATAAGGGTTGAGCAGGTAGTTCAGTGTGAAAGTTCTAGGTTCAATCTCTAGTACACATGCATGCACACACACACACATGCACACGCACACAGAATAGGACACGATCTGCTATTGCAAAGACCTCTCCTTGGCTGTGTGTCAAGAATGGACTTGGATCTGAGCAACTTTGTTGAAGATAACAATATGTAATATAACAACCACTGTTAATCTCTATCATTTGGTTTGAAACCCTGTATCATTTTTAATGTCCTTTCTTTGTGTTGTCTTCTATTGTCCATTTTTTTGTACTATTTTCTTTAAAATAAAAAAAGTAAAACAAAAAAAAATGGACTTGGGCAGGGGAGGGAAGGGAGTGGACAACTAGTGCAATAATCAAGACAGCCTGGGCCTGGGTGGCTACACAGAGCTGGTGAGAAGTGCTGGGATTGCGAGTATCATGGTGAAGGACAAGGATTTGAGGGCTGCTCCTAAGTTGCTTTGCCTCAGTAGCTGGAACTACTACTAAAGGAGTTGCCGCTGACTTGATCAGGGAAGGTTGCAGCCGTGGACGTCTTAGCTGTGGACAAGTAAGGTTTGAGATCTCTCCTGAACATCCAAGTGGAGATACCCACAAGCACATACACACACAAGGTAGGGTTCCCTGGGAAGACCTGAGAGAGGGTGGAGGGAAGGAAGTGGGGAAGAGAGAGAGTCCTGCCTACTGATGCTCATGCACCCCAGGGAGCAACCTGAGAGCTCTACCCACAGAAGGTGGCAGGAGCTGACAGCCATGCTGGCCCTTCTTCAGGCAGCTCCTCCCTCCCTGTTCCAGGAAGTTGGTCCAAACCACTAAGGACAGTCAGCTGCTAGCCAGGCCATGTTTAAACCAGATTGCATCCCTGCCAAAGGACCACAGTCCAGGCTGCCCCGGAAGCTTTGTCCTGCACGTCCCAGAGGCCTCTGCTTCTTATTCATGGCTCTGGACAAGGATATTTGCTCCCTGTGGCTCTGGGGAGGGCTCACTGGACATCCTGCAGAAGACACTACATGTCCCCATCTCCTCCCTGCCCTTGCTGCCAGGACACTTGTTGGCTGTGTTTCCAAAGCAGTCTGTGACATGCTTCTGACTCTAGCTTCTCTTCACTGTGCCTCACAGCTGGTGTATGACTCAGAGGAACATTTTCCTCATCACCTATAGAGAGGAGGCCCTGGGATGTGAAAATCCTTCCAGAAACCTAACCTCTGTCCTACTGCTTTAGCCCTGTGTCCCTTCATCCTGATATTCTAACAGCCCTCTAGCTGGAAAGATCACCCGACCACTGACACTTTTCATGGTGTTTCTGGGTGCTTCGTTTCTCCCAATTTGTTCTTGTCCTTTGGTGTCTCCTGCACCCCTTTCTCCTTCACTGTCTGCCCTCTCCTCTGCTACTCCCCTCACACAATCATTCACCACAGGCAGTTAGTTTAGGGGGTGGAAGTGAAACCCCAGCTGACTCTAGGAGGGCCCTTTCTCTCTTCACCCAAGAGAGGCCAGAAATCACCTAGATGTCCCCAGAGTCCTTCACAACCCTCCTGACTCTGCCCCCTGCTGTGCCCTGCTGTCCTTGTAGTGTCCTGATGCAGCAGAAAGGGTAGCTGGTACATTTGGAGACCAGTGCCTTCACCCCCAAAGTAACCACCCTCTTGCTTCCCTGCCCACACCCCCAACAGACACACACACACACACACACACACACACACACACACACACACACACACACAAAACACTGTTCCTTGAGTGGTGGTCAGAGCAGTGGCTAAGTGATCCATAGTTTCTTTTTCTTCTGCTGCTGGGATAAAATATGGACAGCAGGAACCGCGGGAGAAATGAGGCATGAAAATTAATCTGCTTTACAATCCTCATGAATATTTAAAAGCTGATGAATATGTAACTACATTTCTTTTCTCCTCCATTAGTGTCTGCTTTTGAGTTACTCTATAGCTCCCTTTGGTTCCTTTGGGGGCTGGTTGGCTAGACTGATTTTTAAATTGGTTTCACAGGTATCTATAGCTCCTAGGGCCCCCCACCCCCTAATCCTGAGAAGAAAAGTTGTCCCTTTGAAATTCCTGGCAGAGGGAGACAGAGAGAGGTAGAAGCAACCTCTCCTTCTCTTACACTGAGGGGACCCAGGACAAGGGAATGTGTTTGAGTAAAGGCATATGGAGCGGTCCAACCTTTTAAGAATAAACCACCTCCTTCTTCCCTGGCTCTGGTTTCCCTTTGAAGACAATACAGGCCCTGCTGCCCTGCTCTCCTGAGTCTTTCAGGACCCTTGTCCAGCCAGAAAGGGCTTGAAAGGCCAAGAAATTATGCAGCAGAATGTTACCTTCTTCCCACTTAGAAGAATCCATATTAAGATAGTGGCGTGATACTTTGCATCCATCCTTTGGCTCCTGAAGCATGCCATCATGCCTAGAGCCACCCTTTGTCACCCCTGGGCCCTCTCCCTGGTCATGCACCCCGTTTTGGCTACTCTGGAGTTGGCATCCACCCTCTTGACCATCTGGAGTGCCAAAGCGGGGGTGGCATTCCACACCTCCCTGCACTATCAATCACCGAGGAGCCAGGAGAAGGAGCAGCAGGGATTTTTCCAGAGCAGCACGACTTTCCTGGAGCCTGAGGCAGAAGCCAGCATTGAGCTGGTATCCTGTAGAGGGAAGGCTTGGGCCTGACTGCAGGAGAAAGGAGCCATGGGGCGGGGCAATGGGCTGTGAGACCATCCATCCCCATCCCGCCAAGTTCCAAAATGCACCCCCACCTGGTAGCAGAGTGAGCTGAAGGTCCTAAAGCCCCGCAGCTGCCCAGAGAATCACAGCTTCCACAGCCAGACCATCTCAGCCATCTTGGACCAATCTCCCAGCCCTGGGCCCACCCCAGCTAAAGGGCTCACCTCCCAAGCCAGGCACCCCTTTTCCCAGGACTTCTGTTTTCCTTCCATGCTCCCTGCCTACCCTTCCAGCTCACTCAGCTCAGAGCTGCCTCTATCCAGAAGCCTTCCCTGATTAACCCCAGGCCAGAGGCAGACCCATCTCATCTTTTCTGGGTTCTCCAGGCTTTGGTGCAGAATGCCTGGGATGCTCATTTGCACCATCATCACGTGCTCACGGTGCACAAAGGGCTGCTTGTCATGCAGAGTCTTTTCCACCAGACCCAGCACGCAGATGGCAATCGGTGTTGCAGCCTCCTCCTCCAACATCGCCATGGCTGTGTGGAACCCCTCACTTGCCCGTGTCTGCTGGAAAACCTTACCCAGCCTCATGGGACTGGCGGCCTGCTGGTGGGAGGAAGCTCCCCCAGACAGGGCTGCTTCTCCTTCTGGGCCTCTCTGAACACTGCCCCTCACCAGAACTCCCACACAGGGCCACTGGTGTGCACACATGACTTCCGATTTAGACCTGGAGAAGGCGCCTCAGCCGGCAAGCCGAGAAAGCAGCTCTGTACCCAGCTGCCCTGCACCCTTGGCCATGCTGCTGAATGTTCTCAGATGTGGCTTTTCATCATTTAAATAGGGATAAAGATATGTCCCTTCCTGACAACATTATGTCGAGAATGATATGTGAAAGTGTTTTGAAAAGTACAGGACAACCTGTAAACGCTGACTGCTGTCACTGTCATCACGGTTACGCCATGAATCACCATGTGTGTGACATCTCCCAGTTCCCTACACCCCTGTTCAGGAGTCCTCTGACCCAGCTGCCCCTTCTAGCGTTCCCTCCCCTGAGCTAAGAATGACTGGATGGCTGTCCCTTGGGATCAGCAGCTCATTATCCATGACAGGTGTCCCAAGCAATGCCATCCCCTTCATCCCTGGCCTCTGCTCAGTTCCCAAGCTGCTTCGCCATCAGGAACAAGCATGTGCCTTGTCAGACAAGCCCGCATCTCCCTAGAACATGCTGTAGCATAATTACCCATCGGGGAGGTGTGCAGGCTCCGCCCTCATCTCAGAGCGGCTGCCACCTCTATATTGTTGCTAGTGCTGTCACTGTATTGTTGCTGCCACTGCTGACTGCTGCTGCTGCTGCTTCTGAGGATTGAACTGCCCTGGTGTGGAGGAGCAGCTCTCTAGTTAAGTAGGGCCAGATGGGGCCAGGTAAGGCTAGGTGGGGCCAAGTGGGCCCAGGAAGCCAACTAGGGCAGGTTTTACAGGGGAGACCCCAGATTCTAGCAGTGCACTGTTGGGAGCCTCCAGCAGAAACGTGGAGGGAGGAATTCCCTAGACCAAATAAATGCCAAGGTGGCTTTCCTTTCATCAGCCTCCCGTATCCACCAACTGCCCATGTGTGGCCCTCTCTGTGTGGCAGATGCCTCCAGCCTAAGCTTCCAGTCCCTTGCCTGACTCCTCTGCTCGGGCACCTTATTGGCCTTGCCACACTCCCTTGTCCATCTTCCCCAGGGGCAGTGGTACCAGCAGCAACCCAGGGATATGGCTGTGCTTGGAGACACAGGCAGGTAGCTAGAGAGCCAGGTGCTGAGCAAAAGAACTACCACCTCCCCCCACAACCTCCTGACTTCTCAGAGGAACTATTTCCACATAGCTCTGGGGAAGGTACGTTTTCCTGACTCCCTTCACCCACAGGACTGCTGAGATCAACTTTATGAATGTCATCTCTCCCACCTTTGGAGTGGGAGAGGAAAATGGCCCAAAGCTCTTTCTGGGGTAAGGCCCTACCTCCTGCACCAATGTGATCCAGATAGTGACCATTTCTAGAAACAGATGGGGAAACTGAGTCCTGGCTCAGACACCTCACTCCCCACCTCCTCCTCCAGTCAGGTCATAAACCAGAGAAGGAGAGAGAAGCTGAGCATGTTTGGGGGTTCCTGGGGGTGCAGGCCTCCTAGCTGAACTGTCCAAGGTTACTGCTCAGCCGTTTGTCCTTGCAGGAGTCTTGCTGTCATGGCAAGAAGAGACCCTGGAGAAGTAGGGTTCTGCTTTCCCTCTCACTGTGCAGATAACCTTCAGGGAAAACCAAGTCAAGCCCCTCCTTCTCAGGCCCCTCCTCACGCTCCATCTTCTGTGGGATGGGCCCAGGTAGGACCTGTGGGGATCATCGTGTCACTACTTGAGCCATGGTTGTTTCCTCCGAACAACCCCACCTGTTCCCAGGGTGCCTGCTCCTAGGGATTTCCTGTCTGCTGCCATCTCAGGGTTTCTATGTCCAAAATCTCACTCCACACCGAGACCCAAGGCAGGCCCATCAATTTAGCATTTAAGGATGTCTGCAGCAAGGTTTCGGCCCTTCCTCTGCACCCTGAGTCCTGAGCCTTATCCTCGCATCCCCCACAGAGCTCAGCTTTCAGAGAGTGACAGCTTGAGTGGGCAGGCGGCATTGAGACAAACGGGGCTGTGATTAGCCGGCCATCAATATCTCTTAAAGGCACATTCTCTGGAAAGCTGGCAGGTCCCTCCAGTTCCTCCGCCTCCCTCAGCCCCCCTTGGCAGCTCCGGGCTCTGTCTTTCTCTCTCCTTCCCGCCTTGCTCCGGTCATATCAGCCAGATGGATTATGTCTTATTTCTCTTGGATTTGGCTGCAGGAACCAAACAGCATTTAAGGCCATTGATTGTTCAAAAGGCCAAGTGTATAATGTACCAGAAAATTAGTTTGGAGTGCCCGGCAGGGGAGCAGCTCAGCTCTGGACTCAGATTTACTCTGCTCTGACGGGTTGGGCTGGGGATACAGGTGGGAGCAGTGCACACTTTGTTGTCTTTGGAAATTCTAGGGAAATCAACCCCTCCCTGGGGCCACACCAGGGCCTGCTTACCAGAAAGTCCACCAGGTGAGCTGCAGTTGCGTCAGCCACCTACTCATACCATCCTGTCTCTCACACACACACACAGCACACTCCCTATTAGGATTAGGAAACCCGCCTATTCGTACACATGTACATGCTCACTGGCAAAGCTGCCACACACACTCTCACCTAGGTACCCATGAGTCTCTGAGAATCCACACAAAGGACATTCCCATTGCCTGAGGAATCTTGTGCCTACAACAGTGCCTGACCAATGTTTATTAGGGCTGTCAAATCAGCTTCTTGGCTGAATGAACCCAGAACCACGGACAGCTCCCACCCAGTGCCTCTCTCCAAACCAGCCCCAGCTCACAGCTAACCAGTGTTATCAATATGTTGGTAATCACAATAATGACTTTTTTTTTTTTTTTGCAGTGCTGAGGATTGAACCCAGAGCCTCACACGTACTAGACAAGTACTGTATTGCTCAGCTACATCCCGAGGCCTGGCTTTTGTTTTTGAATCTCTCATATGTGCCAGTCATAAGGAAAACTCCACATGAGTCCTCTTGTTTGGTCTTTGGAACCTCTCAAGATAGGTATTGTTAAATGGATGCAACTTAGAGACCATCCTCCTAAGCGAAATAAATCAAACTTACATGTGTAAACATTGTTTTATCTCCCTAGTGTAAGAAACTAAAAGAATAAATAAGATCCAAAATGTACAATAGATATTGAGAAAGGGAAAGAAACTGCTCAAAAGAAAAGAACAACTTGGATGGGAGAAAGGAGAAAAGAAGGAAAGGAAAAGAAAAAAAAATATATATATATACATATACAAGATAGCTAACATAATTATACTACTAATTTCTTCTAGTTCATTGAAAAGATCAGTTTTGGCTTATATTGGTTGATTAATTTTGCATGACTACATCTTGTTATCTAAGCAACTACTTTGAAGACAACAATATGCAATACATTAACCATTATTAATTTCTTATTACCCTGTTTTGAAACTATATCATTATTTTTATTTCTTTTTTATCTTCCTCTCTTTAAAATAATTTTTAAAAGATAGGCATTGTTGTTCCCACCCTATAGATGACAATACTGAAGCTCATAGCTGTGAAGTAATTTCCTTTAGTTTTGATTGAGCTGATCTTAAATATCAGAGGCCAGGACACCTAACTCCAGGGTCCCTGTTCAATTGTACACACTTGACATGACTCTAACTTCACAAGACAACCCCTGCCCACACCCTCCAAAAAAATGGAGGAAGAGAGATTGACACCTACTAACCCACATCAGCAATTCCTCCATGTCAGCCCATCACATACTTCCTGTCTCCGCTTTAGTCAGCCCCCGTCAGTCTGATGGAGACAGGAAGTGAGTGCTGGGTTGGTTCTTTAAAAAAATGAATATTCTGAAGTCTGAAAATCAGGGCAAACATAGCCCAAGTCACGGAAATCTGCAAAGTGAACACTTGAACAGCTCAAAGAAGTGGCACAGGTGAGATAACATCAAACAAAATTGGTTGTTACACAGATTCTTCAGGTCTAAAGGCACAAGGAGAAGCAGGACATCACCAGCTGCAACTCTGCAACTTCTTTCTTCTGAATAAGGCAGAAGACACAGTTTGTTGGAAGAGATGACTAATAGTGATTACTATAGTGGAAGAACTCAGTTTAGGCAAAGAAACAAACTCCTGTAAGAAACCAGAAAATGACTTTGTAAAAGGCTGAGTCACACTTGAACTGCAGTGGAAGAAGAAAGCAGAGTTCCACTTAGTGTAACTTCCAGGTAAAGCCAGACCAGTGACGTCTGATGGGGCAGAGAAATGGTAATCTATGGATCACTAATACCCCACCTGACCCAAGTCCAGAGAGCCAACCTCTGCCAGAGGAACTCCAAATCCCTAGGCCCAAAAAGTAGTTTCAGACATGAGAGAAGATCACAAGTCCTTGAGTTGTGAACACCAGTGCTCATCTTACCCCCTCCCACTCCTCAGTCAGGTCTCATTCCACATGATAAGGCTCTGAAATGCTTAAATAATATGTGTAATATGAGAGCTAGGAGTCCACTTTCCAAGTGGAATATGCTTAAAGACACACTTCGAGGTAAATATTCTAGTGTGTGAGAAAAAAAAGGAATCTGTTTTTTTATTGTCACAGCATCAGCTAGTGATTAAAAATGGGTCACACACAGCATCCTTTCCGAAGTCAGCAGTCGTTATCTGGAAGGATGAGGAGACAAGGATGGTTTGGTGAACTGTGCATCTCTTGAAGACTTGGGCTCCAGTCTTGCTTTGCCTTCTACTACCTGTTTTACCCGGGACCTGAACCCTTTTGAGGCTGTTTTGCTTTAATTTACACAGAATTTACCTAGTTGTAGCCAAAATCTCTACTTGTTGTGAGTGTCATTTGGCTAAATGCAATAGACCTCACCTGGTGCCTGCTGCATAGCACACATTTGATTCATATTAGCTGGTTCCTTTTGGGGAAAGGGCCAGGTGGCCACAGGCCCTAGATAAAGGCATAGGAGTGGTCCGTGGGCTTGGAGTGAACAAGGGTGAGGGTGGGCTACAGGTGGTGGAGGAGGGCATGAATGGAGGAAGGGGAATGGATCCAAGAGACAAACTGACCCTAGGTAAATTCTTTGTCGGGGTTGCATCTGACCATGAGATACACAGAGTCAGCAGGGTTTTATCCTGATTTGAGGCTGTTTTGCTTTAATTTATACAGAATTTACCTAGTCGTGGCCAAAATTTCTACTTGTTGTGAGTGTCATTTGGCTAAATGCAATAGACCTCGCCTGGTGCTTGCTACATAGCACACATTTGATTCATATTAGCTGGTTCCTTTTGGGGAAGGGGCTTCCTAGGGACTTAACCTAGGGACTGAACTCAGCCATAAAATGAGAGCAAAGTGCTCTTAGACTTATTCCTCGGTACCATCTTGAATGGTCCCAATGGGCTTACATTGCAGCAAATAGGGTGGTTGGATAAGAGGAAGAACTTCCATGCAGGGTCTACTAAGTCCTTACACAGTCTGAGAGTGGCTCTAGCTATCTGCAAAGCTAAAGGAGACAAGCAAGCGTGGGGACAGGGGGATGGATGAGATGAACTCATCAGAAACTACTTCCTCCATCCCTCAGACACGGCGAGTCAGATCTATCTTAAGAGCAGCTTTCCAGCACCGGGAGGGGGCTCTGCGAAGCCCCGGGAAAACACCAGCGTGGCAATTTAGTGGTGAGTAGCAACGCTAATGAGTGCCAAGAATAACAGTGGCTTCTTAATGGAGCCCTTAATGAAGACTCATTTCGGGTTTTATTAACGCAGAGAAAAAGCACACACTCTTTCTTCCCCAGCTCTCAGACAGCAGGCAGGATGAAGGGCTGCTCCAAATACAAGGCTGAGAGCATTTCCTAGATCCTGCTCGAGGTACCAGCACGGGCTCCAGGAAGTGAGGTGGGCTCAGAGCCCAGAAACCTCCTTTGCCCTTCGATAATCCCTTTGAACCCCTGGAGCCCACGTGGCTCCTCCCACCATGGAGCCTTGGGAGAGATTTCTAGCTAGTTCTGCAATGTATAGGCAAGCTGCAAATAATACAGTGGAACCTCAGTTCGTGAAAGCTTTTGTTTGTGAACAATTTGGCTTGCAAATAAAAGCACTTGGCAAAATTTTGTTTTTGTTCACGAACTCTGCATTAGGTGACAAACACAACTGTGGCCGTCTTTCCTGCATGAACATGAACATAGCCATATTTTCAGAATTGTGGAACAAATTAAATTCATGAAGCAAAGTACCACTGTACAAAGGAGACCCATTTGCAAGGAGGTAGCAGTGATTTTAACAGATACTTCCCATTAGAAATTTCATTAGAATGCAGTCCCATCATTGCTCTTTCCCCATGAGATTGAAGCTATGTCATCCCCTAAGCTGAGGATTAGGCTGGCCACCCTGCCCAATGGTGCTCTCCTATAACCAAGTATGCAGTTTTCAAATGCAGCAAGGGGGATTCAGATTAGATTTACCAAAGACTCTAAAGACCTAGAAATACAGAATTTTAGGGTTTGTAGGTGACCTTTGTTGTTTTATGAAGAAAGCAAGGCCCAGAGACAGTTGGCATAGCTAAGCCATGGCCCAGGTCCCAGGATATCCTGGTAAGCACTCCTGTGGCACCACCCTCTGTCCCTGCTGTACTTCCTCTCCCAGGTCTGCAAAACCCAGGCTAACTGACCTCCTTGGGACCAGACTGGCATGAGCAAGATGGCATCTAGAGCTATCTCTGTGCTAGGGCTTTGAAGACTCTCCTGAGTCCATTACTAACCCACAACATAGCTCAGGGAGCACCTTGCATACCGCAGGTGCCTAATCACTTTTTGACTAAGAAAGATATCGCCATCTTGTAGATCACTGACCCCCCCAAACCCAAATGGGAAACCTCCATAGAGGGATAGCAATCATCCTCTAAGAGCTCTGCTGTTGTCCCAGCCACTCTTGCAAGCCCCCTGCCAATAACTGCATAATAGCTGAGTTAGTGAGATGAATGACCCCAGAGTCTATGATGTGAATGGTGGGGTGCTGGGGCGGGGTAAGGTAAGTGTTGTTTAACTTCTTTTAACAGAGAAGGAGAATGAGGCACACAGTGAGACCACAAAAAAAAAACTCTTAAATCAATAGTCCAAAGTCCGCAATGGGTGGAGACAGGAGATGAAGCAGGTCAGCTGGGCCCAGCTCCACCACTGGTCACAGTGAGCGCCTATAAATTCCAAACCCCTGGGCCAGGGACCCCAAGCATTGCAACAGTCAGAGCAGGTAGTGAGTTCTAGAAGGCCTCCCAGACAAGGTTCCCTAGGAATTTGAAGAAAGGTGAGACATACCTTGGAAGGCCTCCTTAAAAGGTGGCACACCAATTAGAAAAGAAGCCGGCATTTAGTTGGCACCTGCTGTGTATGCCGAGCTCTATGCCATGTGCTCACTCTGCAATCTCAGTTAATTCTCACAGTGATCTTCTGAGGTCAGCATCAGAATCCTGAAGAGACTTGGGTTTGGAGAGGGAAGGGGACTTTCCCAAAACCACAAGCTAGTGAGGCAGATTTGGGATCTGAACCTACATCTGACTTCAATAGAAAAGGGCAAAGGTAATGACTTGACTGAGGGAGATAGTAGGTCCTAGTATCACATTGAAAAATACCCTAGAGGCCACCACTGCAGACCTCTGTTTCCTAAATAGAGGGTTTGTCTTGGAACCTTGGCTTTGAAAAGCCAGAAGCAGGGAAGGAGGGCACTGACCCGTAAACATTTTCTTGCTGGACCTGTTCCTGGTCCCCCAGGAGGGCCTGTGAAGATGGCAAAGGAACACACTGATCAGATCCATTAATGCGCAGGTGGGAACCGCACAGTTTTTAAGTACCACCATGGCCACTTTAATCTGTTTTCCCAGAGAGGTTTACGCCCCATCTGCTCACATGGCCATCAGCACAGCATTGCGTGCCAGCAACTGCGGTCCCCGTCCTCTCCAGCCACGCAGCTCAGCCAGCCAGGGGCAGCCCACCTCTCAGAGGCAGATGGATTCAAGTTCAAGTGCTGCAGCCTCAGTTTCCGTCTTGTAAGCAGAGCTGATTATGCCTGCACCATAGGACTGTCATAAGCATTTAAGAACCCGTCACCCCTCTACCTTTAAGGTTACTCTGCATTGTTCTCCACTGGCTGGGAGAGGAGCTGGTGAGAACTCCCATCTCCAGAAAGAGCCAGAAGAAAGTAATGGAGGTGTGTGGCTTTCAGGTCTGGGTGACTTTAAGGAGGCTGGCTAGAAGCAGAGGGACCCTAGGACCTATAAGCCCAAATTGTTGCCAGAAGTTAGATCCCCTCTGCATCACCAGAGCCTGGGAGGAGCCTCTGGCCTTACTGGACCCCTAGTGGGAAAATGGAGGCACTCCGGCACTGGGAGCCTTTCGTTCCTAAAAGATCCAAAAGGGCTCAGTGACAGAGGCTCCAAGTACCCACACTCTAGCCACACAGTCTCCAGGGTACTGTTAAGGAACACAGCACCACGGCAATGCTCCAAGTCAGGCTGCAGCTCTGTATCCTGCCCCTGAGGTATGAAGTTTAGCCTTCCCTCCCCAAGCCCCTCCTACCTCTTCAGCCTACCACCTACTCCTTCCTGAAATCACCCTGGCCTCCTCAGCCCAAACCAGGAGGCTTCTCATCTCTGTGCCTTTGCTAACCCTGGTTCCTTCTTGGGATGCTTTCTCCCTACTCGGCACCCACCTGTGCCTACCCATCCTCTGGGACCATCTCAAAACCCACACCCTGAGGACATTTCCTCTCTCTCCTCTGACTCCCTATGGATCTTCCTGTCCCTCCCACCTCTGCTCAGGTGGTGAGAAAGTCCTTTCTGTGCCCCACCCAGGAGCCCAGAAGGGCGGGGAGGTGCCTGGCTCTCCTGTATCCCCAGCCCTCCGCCTGGGGAGACTCCGGTGCCTGTGACTAATCGGTGAGGGAACTCAGTTCTTCCTTCCTCCCTTGGCTGCCGAGGGTGAGCCTCCCAAAGTTGTAAAAATAGGATAAATGATCCAGGGTCAAACTTTGGGAGATGTCTCAATGTCTTGGCTCCCATGAAAAGGAAGGGTTTGGGGGTCTTTCCCTCTCTGTTTTAAGGTTCTTAAAGGGACATCACCATTATATTACATCCCCTCCTCTTGCCTATTCCAAAACAAACCCCTGCTTCCTTCTGGGGCTCCCTCCCCAGGCCTGCCCACCCACCTCCCTCCCTGCCAGCCTTGTGGCAGAGAATGTAATTAGGCCTTTCCCAGGATGGCACCCCCTCTGCGCAGCTGGGCTGCCCCTCCAACGGGGATAATTTATGGAAATGGGTAAAGGTGTTTTAAATTATTCAATTTAAATGTAAATAGAGGAGATGGTTTCTCTGAATAAATTGTCTTATTTATGTTCCACCCGACTCCCCTCCCAGGAAAATACAGAGCAGTTTGGAGCCCTCTGGAACACCAGGCTTCCTTTCTCTTTAAATAATGTGGAGCAGATCCACAGCCCGGAGGGGCTGTGTTCTGGAGGCGGAAAGGTCCCTGACAACCTCTGCTCCTGCTGGCTTGATCAGGAACACGTGAGGGCTCCCAAAGGCTGTCTCATTCCACCCCGTCCAGGAGAAGTGTAGCCAGCCAGTGCAAGCACACAAAGAGCAACCTCACCACCTTTATTTGCTGAGAGTGACATTGTCCTCCTCCCCTCTGCCCGATCTCTTGGTGGTTGGTGGCTAACTTCACACCTTCCTGGAAAATTCAATTCTCTGAGGTGTTATGGGGTTGTGGATCACCTATTCTTGAAGCATTTCTATCCTAAATAGGGTCCCCTACACCTGGGGCTTCCTTGGTGCATCTCAGATATTGTCACATGAGCCCAAGGAAAGGCATTTGGTAGGGGAAAAGGGGCTATTCTTTATTCAGCCTATTTTGAATAATCATCGCTATGAGTGGGTATTTGGAGGCAAAAGACAGGCTATAGAACAAAGTAGCTCCCATCATTTGGAAATTCGCTGTCTCTGGAAACTTGCGGGCAGGGCAGCCTGGTTTCCCTGTGAATGTTTTGTGTGTACAGTTCATCCTGTGACTAAACCATGAGGCAGCAGGGGGCAGTTATGGGTGTTAGATCTACCCACAGCTACTTGCAGAGAAAACTAGCAGACAGCAGCTCTGAGACTCTTCCAACAGTGTCAAGAAGGCTTTCTCCACCCCCACCAAAAAACTCTGCTTGCCTCGCATTGAACCATTCTTGCCCAAGGAGACCAGCAAGGAGAGGGGATTGCTTAGGCCTACCATGTTGGTGAGGCTCTGGAGAGGGGGCCAGCTCCTCCAGTCCTGACGCAGTATCAGGACAAACAGAGAGGAGTAAATGGGGATTGGACACATTGATTATAGTAACTAAGACCTGAGTAAGTACACAGAGAGTATTGAAATTTTTTTTCTGAATTGAACTAGATCAGTTAGTTCCTTTCTGCCTCATTCTAAGAGCCAGACCATTGTCCATTCCCCGCACCATCGAGAATCAGACCAATGGCCCACATCACAGACTAGACAGCAAGCCTGGCCAAATAAGGCACTGAGAGCCATCCAGATGCCTTAAATCTTCCATGGGATATCGATGAATAAAAGGACTTATCATTCCAAGCACCACCATCATCACCACCCTCTCTGTCACTGAGTCCTTCATTCTGTAAACATCTACTGCCCACTTTGTACTAAGTTCAGGAAGTTCACTGGAGAAAGAAAGATGCACTTCTGGGTCTGGTCTGTGGCCTTACCCTCCTTGTAGAGGACTTTACCATGCTCATTGCTGATTGACTGTGCTGCAAACATACTTCCTATGTTTGGGAGTTTTCACCTTTTCAGTTGTAACTTCCCAAGGCAGAAAGCAGACACGTGATTACCCAGTCACTTTTGCAGTTGGAGCACAGATCTGTAGTTCAGATTCCACCAACCAGATTCACTCATCAGGAAGCTAAGGAGGTGATGCTCAGAATCCATTGTTCTGGCAAGGGTAGAAATGGTGGCTTCTGGCTGTTGGGGCAGATGGGACAGCAAGATTAAGTTTCTGGCCCAGAAGTTCAGGCAGCAAGCAACAACAGTGGAGCCAAGACTCCTCTGGTGCCTGGAGGGAGAGCAGCAGCTGCCATGGGTGTCCCACTGGCTCAGTTCTATGTGCAGTGGGCACCGTGCCTTTCCCTTAACCTGCAGTCTGGCTCTCCAGACCTCCTTATGACTGTGTGAGACATCAGTGTGCTCACAAATTCCTTTTCTGCTTCACCAAGTCAGAGTGAGCATCTGTTGTTATAGCTACATACCTGACTATCTTAGGCTGCTCAGGCTGCTGTAACAAAATACCATAGACCAAGTAGTTTATAAACAAGAGAACTTTATTTTACACAGTTCCAAAGGCTGTGAATTGCAAGATCAAGATCCCAGAATATTTGGTGTCTGATGAAGTCTTCTGAGTTCACAGAGGCAATTTTAGCTGTGTCCTCCCATGAGAGGAGTAGGGCCTCCCTCAGGTCTCTTTTATAAAGGCACTAACCTACATTCATGAGGACTGTGCCATCATGATCTAATCACCCCTTAAAGGCCACACTCTAAATACTATCACCATGGGGCTTAGGATTTTAACTACGAATTTCGGTCTGGGGTGCATCTTCAGACCATAGCACTGGCTAAAGGAGAGTGCCCCTCCTTGCTGAGTGATATTCATTCTGATAACCCAGCCTGCATGGCCCCTGCCTGAATTCCCTCTGAACACTTTGTTCATGTTTCTATTTTGGAAGACTTCATAGGGGCATGAACCTCTCTGTGAGTCACCACCAGCACCCCCAACACACAGGTGCACACACACTCAATTCTGAGCTTTTGTAGAGCTGGACCGTATCTTTTCTCTCATTACATCTCAGGTCTCATTTGAAACCAGGAGGATAACAGGTGCTAAGTATTTATTGATAATAATTGCCACTATCTTCATTATCGGACATCAAAACCCTCAAAGAAACCTGGCTCTGGATTGAGCAATATACATGAAAAGAATGACTCATAACTTGTCCTTGCCTTCTCTCAGACACTAGGATAGGCTCCAAGCCCTGCTGTCCCCATCAGAATGTCCCCATTAAAATGCCCCCAAAATACCACAAATGTGCCCTCTGACCCCTGCCCTGGTCTCTATCCCTCTCTAACAGGTGACTTTGCACAGACTCCTCTCTTCCAATGGCTCCATCTCAGTTTTTCCACTCACCCAGCCCCGGGAAGCCCAAGGAGGCCCTGGACAGCTCCCCATCCTTGATGCAGAGGATGTTCCAAAGGCCCTTGGAGAAATACGCCCTACAGAATATGTTGCCAACCCAAGTCTGTCCCTGCACTCATACCCCTACTCCACACCCTCTCCAGGAAGAGCCAAAGGAAGTGGACAAGCTTTCTGGAATCAATTTCACACCCATGGGTATTATAAACACCCAGAGAGCAGCCCCCATGGGGAGCGCTAATGGCCTTGGGTAACTGAGTGATGCATCATTCCTTGAAAGGCAGAGCCTGGCCAGACATGTTCTGCTCATGCACCTATTCTCTACACACTTCTATGCTTGGAGAAGACATACAAAGCCCAGCTGCTCCTTCCGTGGATAAATCAATGCACTTTCCCATGCCCTGGCAGTGCACCTCCCCACCTGGCAGAGGGGCCTGGGCAAGCCCAAGGCAGAAAGAAGTGGATGTGGCCTTAGCAATGAGTGTCAGACCTCAGGTGGAGTCTTCTCCCAGAAGGAGTCAGATCCCCTGCACTGAGGTCCACCTCATCTTCTCACCCTCTGGGTAACCTTGAGCAAATTACCTAAGTAGTATCAATCTCACAATGGGATGTAGTTGGAAAAGGTTTAGCACGGTACCTGGCATACAGTAAGTCCTTGATGAAGTTAGTTATTATTATTGTCATGACTGTGACTCACTGCAGTCAAGAAGTTCTTGGTTCACCTAATCTGAATCCTACCCACAGTCTTTACAGCCATTTAAGTTTATTCTACTACTTAGCACCTGTTATCCTGTTATCCTCCTAGTTTCAAATGAGACCTGAGATGTAATGAG
This sequence comes from Chinchilla lanigera, assembly GCF_000276665.1. Lineage (NCBI taxonomy): Eukaryota > Metazoa > Chordata > Mammalia > Rodentia > Chinchillidae > Chinchilla > Chinchilla lanigera. Next base: position 20,557,838 of record NW_004955412.1, on the reverse strand, counting down.
AGAAAAGATACTGTCCAGCCCTACAGGAGCTCAGAATTGAGTGCGTGGGTACCTGTGTGCTGGGGGTGCTGGTGGTGACTCACACAGAGGTTCAAACCTCTGTGAAGTGGACTTGGAATTCAGTAGCCCACAGGCAATGTGGGAGGGAGAATAACAGCCCTGGAAGCAGAAGAGCTGTGTTCAGCCTCCATCACAAGTCTAGCAGCCATGATTCTCTTTCTTTCAACTGCACAAGTCAGATACTAAACACATGACCACCAATTGTGCAGACTTGCATTCACTGTTCCACCCACCCCCACAGTCACAGGTGCAGCAGCTGTGTGTGTACAGTAAGAACCTTCCCAGTGGAGTCAGGATGAGGGCTGAGTTGGATGTACTAACATCTACACATGAGACATGGAGCTGATCAGGGATGCTGGCTGGATCTGGACTTGCTCAAACACTCAGAGTGAGAGTGACGCTTAGTGCCCTGAGCCTCCTGCACCTGAGGACAATAACTTCCTTTCTACAACTTTCTCTGCCACAAACCTAACTCAGCAAACTCTTTGACATTTCTTCAGCCAAAGAATAACTTATTTAATGATTTAAAAAACTAGCATTAGTTATTACCAGAAGTGAATGAAGTTCATGAGTCCCCAAGACAATAGAGCAGCTCTTCCCAGTAAACCTGTTGTTGTGGAGGGGGCTGGTGATTCTAGCAATGGATATGTGCACAGCATGTTAGAGTTCATAAGCATTTGTCCATCTGCTGTCTTATCCTAGGGATGAAGCCTCCAGCAACTGGACCCTTAGGGGACACTCAAACTATTTTCAAACCATAGCATTCTCTAAGTCCTCCCCTTCTGATACTCATACCACTTTGTGATGTGGGTTTGCAGTTTCTCCCAGCAAGAAATGGAGTCTATTTCTTCTCCTATAGAATCTTACCTGCCTTGTGACTTGCTGTGTTAGTCAGCTTCCTGTTACTCTGACAAAATACCTGAGAGAATTAACTTAAAGTAAAGAAAGGTTTATTATGGGTCAGAGTCTCAGAAGTTGCAGTCCTTGGCTATTTGGCCCTATTGCTTTGGACCTGTGGTGACATAGCATGCTGGGGTAGGAATAAATAGCAGAGGAGGTTCATCTCATAGTGGTCAGGAAGCAAAGAGAAAGACAAGAAGAGACTAGGGTCCCAATATCCCTCTCAAGACCAGGACTCCAGTGACCTAACTTTCTCCAACTAAGCCCCACCTCTTAAGGGTTCCACCACCTCCCAGTAACACACAGGATGGGACCAGACCTTTAGCACATGAGCCTCCAGGGTACATTCAGGATCTAAACTGCAGCACTCATGGTGACAACAGCACTCGGCAGATGTGACTGAGAGCCAGTTCTGAGGCAAGGCCAAGACCAGAACATTCACTCAGTGAACCCAGAGACTCCTTAAAAACCCTAAATGCTATTGTCACAGTCATCCAGTCCAGGGGTGGCCTGTGTTTCCCAGGGCCTTGAAGAAGCTGGCCTTTTCTGCAAGAGCCAATTGAGCTTTTTCCTCTGTCCATTGCAAGACCCAGGTGCAGGGCAGGGTTTGGGGCGGGGTTAGTGCTGGCCTCAGCCCTACCCCTTCCACCCACCTCAGCAGTTCCACCCTGAGGCAGTTCCCAGCAGGGAGCGGGGCAGAGCTGCATGCAGGGAGAGCCCAGCACGGAAGAGCTGCCTTGCAGACCACCCTGGGGTGGCACCTCCACAGTGGAGAAGCATCCAGGATCAGACTCCCCCCATCACCCCCCCCAGGGGGAGCAATCAGCCCCAGGAGCCGCAGCACGGCCGCTTGACATTTGATGGGAGTCATTATCAGACACTTATGCCCAATCAGGCCTCAAGTGTTTCTGAGGGCCCCTCTGCTGCTGCCTCATTCCAGGGAGCAGTATTGGGAGGAAGGGAGGGGCCCGCCCAGGTTGGGCAGAGGTCCTCAGGACCCCTCTTCTCAGGTTCCAGCCCCTCCTTTCTTGCTCAGGGCCCCAGGGACACCATGAACACAGAGGAAGGAGCCCCAGCTCCCAGGTCTTCAGTGAGACCCAGCCATGTGTGTGTGCTGGGTCACAGCTCAGATTCCTGCTGGACTCAGAGTAGCTCTGCTCCAGGCACATGCTTCTGGGGTCTTGAGCCCTCCAAATAGTCACCTCCCCGACTCAGTGAGGTCCCTCCCTGGCACACACTCCAGAGCTCCCCTCTGCCATGGGAGCTCACACTCTGTCCAGAGAGAGCCATAGCTTAGGAGGCAGAAGACCTGGGATCCCCATGGCTGGTAGGGATGGTGGGCAAAGCTGGCCCCTGTCCTGCTCTGAGCAAGGACAGTGACTCCCCAACCACTGCCACTTCTCTAGTGGAAGCTATTGAGAGAACCATATCATTTAACATATGGGGAAGCACTTGACACACTGTAAAATAAGCGCTGGGTACAGTGTGCCCCATAGACAAGCTCAGGTGACAGGCACAGATATGCAACGGGGTGTGTGTGTGCACTTTTCATTCACACACATCCACACCGTGTTTCCCTTCACACCTCAGCAGTCCAGTACCACTGCTTCTTGCTTTGGGATTATCTATGGGTTTTAAGTATCTTCGTCTCCACGCAGGCAGTGAGCCTGCACTGTTGATGCATTTACAGCCAAAATGCAGAGCCAGAGGCCTGAGCCTTCAAAACTGGGGGGTAGGGTATAAAAGCCCTACCCTATGATGTAACAGTCTGTAGGAGGCACGGATGCACATACCTGTGTTCTGCCAAAGAATTTAGGGTTCAAACAAATGTGAAATACAAAACAAAAAGCAGCTGAAACAATATACCTTGAAAGGAGTCAATCCAGGAAGCTTCCTGGAGAAAGACAAATCTGAACTGGGTTTTGATAGAAAGTCTGGAAATGCAGGCAGCAGGAAAAAGGGGCTATGGGGTAGGATAGAAATAGATTTATTTTAAGTCTTCTGTCAAATAATGATAAAGCGATTCAGGATTTATAAGCATTTTCCACCCATATTTTTCACACTTGAAGCTCATTACAGTCATTTGAAGTAGCCAAGCCAGTGTTTATTATCAGATAGGAAACTGAGCCCCACACAAGCGGTATCCCAGGGTCTGCAAGCCAGGGGGCAGCGGAGCGGTAGAAGGGCTCAGAACCCCGGCCACCCACCCAGCCCAGGGCACCCTACATGCATCTCCCATGATCACCAGGCAAGTCTGCCTGGATCTGAGTCCCATGGGGGCAGGCGTGGTGTCCGGGTGATGAACTCCAGTCAGTGCTTGGGATCTTAATCAGCAGAGGGAAGTGGTGGCTTTAGAGCTGGACACAGCTGAGCTCAGACCCCAGCTCTGCCATTGTCCTTGGCTTTGGCTTGTCCTCTCCAAGCCTTGGTTTCCCTGCATGCAGAATAGATTATTGTGAGGGTCAGGAGAGAGAATGACCCTGAAGCACTTAGCACTATACTTGACACATAGTATTTGCTCAATTAATGGTAATTCCTATCCTTAATATTATGGTTATTATTCACTATTACAAAGCAAGACTTTTCTGATGGCCATTTTTCATACATCTGTGCCTTGCAGGATACATAGCTCCCTCAGCACCCCACTGACTTCCCCCTTACTATTTTGGCAGCTGGTTTCCAGTAATGCAAGCATTGCACTTTCACCACCATCCACCTGGACCCAGTGTCCAGTCCAGACCTCTCATTTTACAGGCCCTAGGGACCCTCCACCAATTGATGTCGGACCTGACCCCCAGCGACCTGTTGCCATCCATTTCAGTCGCCAGAGCTCTCATTTCTATTAAAACTCCATTTGCCAAGAAAGCAGAAAGGTAATTATGAATCCTAGTCTTAAATCACTCCGCCACTGAATTATTAAAGGGAAGAATTAAAAATAATCAGGCTTTTTCATTACACTTCATAGCAGGGAAATTAAAGGTGTAAGAATGTATTTTTTCCTCAAATTTAAGTATTCATTTTGGAGATTTATAGGGGAGTTGAAATGATTCCCTACCTGCCCAATTGTCCTCTTTAAAAGAGGGGGAGAGAGGAAAAAACCTTGTAAAAATTAAAAAGGAGATAGAGCGAAGAAGGGATTTAACATAAAGAAGTACAATTGAGTGTTTTGCATTTTAATACATTTTTTCTGCACAATTACACCACAGAGTGATATGGCAGGGAGAGATTAGGCTGCTGCTAATTTCAGGCACTGGTGGTGAGATGGCAAAGGGGTCTCACCAGTTGTTGGGTGAGAAAGTCACACGGAGGCACCAGGGCTGGCCCAGACCTCAAAGCACCGGGAAGCAAGCACTGTTCTGACCCCCATGCTCCCTCTACCCTCTTACGGTTAAGAGGTCCAGCTCCTTCACAAGCAGAAAACCCAAGGCACCAAGATTTCCAGCAGAATCCTGGGGCCCACCAGGATGGTTGCAGGCACACACTCTGCAGTTAGCCATCAGATCTTCAGGCAAGGGGTAGACAAGGTTGGTGAAGTGAGTCTCCACTGGCCCTGAGCTCTTGTAGCTACCCCGGCTGCCACAGGACTGTCCAGAGGTAGAGCAGGGACAGGGAGGTCCTGGGAGGCAAATCCCAAGGCCCCAGACAGATGAAAAAGAAGAAAGACCCCATCAGGTCTCTGTCTTCCTCAGCCCCATCCCACCATGGGAATGCAGACCTGGCAGGCACTCTAGCAGGTGCATACCTCCTCTCCTCCCACCCACCCCTGGCCTGGCTGCAGAGGGGAGAAAAGTCTAGCAGGAGCAAGCGAGGTGGGATCCACCCAGTGAGGCTTCTGGAGAAAAGGGGGTTCCACAGCCTCTCTTCTGCTGAGAGCGCTGCTGGCAGAAGAGAGGCTGTGGAACCCCGAGCACCCACACTCTTCCTGTGCCATAGCAGCTAGGGACACTGCGCTCCTTTCTGTGTTTGGAGACAGTATGCGGACAACACAAAATTGGGAATGCCACCAACTCAGGAGCATCACTGGCAACAGCTGGGTAGTCCCAAGTTAGACCTAGGAGAGGGTGCTGAGAGCAGGCTGGGCCCATCCAGATGTGCTCCAACAGCTGGCCTGCCTCTCCATGGGGATGCTAAGAGGAAACATCTCCATCCTTTGTCCCTTCCACCCACGCTGAAAGGGCTGGACTAGGGAGGGGGAGGGGAGAAGAGAGGCCCCTCCCCCAAGGAACTGGGACTCAGAGCGCTCAGCCACCTGGCCCCCTCCCCATGGTAATGAATTACAGGGAAACGCTCCTGAGAGGTGTCAGAACAATTTCTATTAAACATAATTTCCTAATGAAAAGGTTACGAGGGAGCCCAGTGGAGCTAATCAGGATTGACTGCTCACTCCAGTTATCAGAGGGAGGGGCTCCAGGCCTGTCCCTTGATTCTACCTGGAGTGGGCTGGAGGAAAGATGCCTTGGGTGGGGTGAGGCCCCACGAAGACTTTGCATGGACGAGGTCAGGGTCTGGCGCATGCCATTATTGGGTGCTTACAGATGCTACGCACTATGCTAGGTGCCCTGTGAAATCAATATCATTATCTCTATCCTCAGGATACAGAAGCCCAGGTGCTGCAGGGCCAAATGACCTGACCAAGGTCCAACCCTTAGAAACTGGGCAGGATAAGAATCTGGATCTGTCTGACTGAAAGCCAAGTGCATGGCCTCCTCCTTTCCTGCCTCCCAGGGCTCTACCCACTCTATGGATGCAAATGTCATTTGGAGGGCAAACGCAACCCTAGACATGGGGCAGGGCTGGGGCATCGCAGAGCACAGCTGCAGCTGTGTGACTTCTATCCAAAAAGCCCTCTGCACAGTCTCGGGCTGAGAATATGATGTTTGTGAGCAAGAAAACATGGGTACAGGTTCCAAACGGTGCCGGGATCCCTCAGAGGCTGGTATAGGTCCCTGCTGAGCCCAGAAGGGTCAAGTCTGTCACTGCAGCCAACTCAGGCTTGGTGAACAGGAGGCACTGGGCCCGTGCACACACACCCAACTCTGGCCCCAGACAGGATCCCCAGGCCAGCTTTGTCTCTGAGCAGAGACCCTTGTTCCTTCACCTGCCATCACCGTGGGTCTCAAATGCTAAATTCCTACATCAGGGTTGTGCTGAGCCTGGGCCCATGACCCTAAACTAAGAGAAAGGAGGCTGTTTGGGAAAGTTAAGAAATTCCACCCAAACCCTCAATTATAAACCTTTTAGAAATGGCCTTGGCCTCGCTGGTAGGAGGTTGGGGTGGGGGTGGAGCGAGAAGAAGCAAGTGGGAGTAGATGCGAGACCAAACAGAAATGAGCCGTTACTGTTCTCTTGCAATTTAGAGGCTCCTGAGGCCACCAGGGCTCAGCGGGGGACAATTTCAGGAACCCCAGAGCTTCCTGCTTCTGTAGGTATTGAGATGTTTCTTGGAGAAGGCGGGACATCCCAGAGGTGCCCTTAGGGACAGAGGCAGGCCCTTAGAAGCAGCAGGAGAAAATCCTCCAGACACGGAGGAATCTCACTACCACTGCTACATGCTGGAGAGAAGGGGACGAGTCCCAGGAGGCCCCAGGTCTGGGATGCTCCCCATCTCCCTGTCCTCGCTTCCCCACCCCTCCCTGCCCGGCCCATGCTCCAGCCCTCCTCAGCCCTGGCAAGGTGTATCTCTCCCCATCCTTACCACAATGAAGCTGTCATCAGTTGCCCTGCCTGGCGCCTGCCTTACCAGGACCTTCAAAGCCAGGAACAGCGTGAAATATGCAGCCACCTCCCCAGCTCCCGCCCTCCTTGGCTCCCTTCCTCTAATTGCTCCATGCAGATTAAACTTGAACGCTGCAGCCCAGGTTGAGGATATGGTTGAGATACAAGCGGGGGGCTCTTACTTCCAGGAGGTCTGAAGTGTTGACCCCATCTCCCATCTCGCTGATGAGAGCAGCTTTTCTCCTCTGCCCCCTTAGACCGGAAGGGCAAGAAAGGTTTTTTTCTGAGATCAACAGTGGTTCTCAAAGTGTGATCCTGAGACCAGCAGCATCAGCTTCACCTAAGAACTTGTTAGAAATGCAAACTCTCTGGGCCCCCACTCTTATTTATGAAGTCAGAACTGCAGTTAGGGCCAGTAACGTGGGTTTTAACAATCCCACCAGGAGATTCGGATACATGCTTAGGTCTGAGAACCATTGGCCTACAGATGGGGTCTACCAACACGGAATCAATATGATGAAATTCCTCTGGGTGCCCAGGGCTGTGCCAAGGCTGGCAGAGAAGAAAGATGCCACCTCCCCTGCTTGGAATTGGATGACTGTGACTGACACGGGGAAGGAGTAGTTGGTACTGGGTGCAAGCTCTGCCTGAGAATGGTGCAGGACGCAGAGGAGGAGAGATGCACACCACCGGAAAAGAAGGCTCCACGGGGGAGGGGAATTAAATGTAAGGAATTGGACTTCAAATTTGGGCAGGAAATGGGAACAATAACTCCAGCGGCCACATGTATGTACTGCGTGTCTGTTTGTCATATTCTCTGTCTCACTAGTGATCATCCCACTCTACAGGGAGTCAGGCAGAGAGGAGAGGCACCCTGACCAAGGGCACAGGGCAGGAAGCAGAAGCTGGGCTGGGCTCTTCTCCTCCCCCATTCCAGGCCCAGGAAGCTGTTGGAGGACCCAAGTCAGCAGTTAGCAGGATCTCAGGGAGCTGAGGGCAGTGAGGGTAAGCCTCGGGGGTCCACCGAGGGCATCCTGGTGTTGCGCCCTGTTGTCCCTGCGTAATCATCCATAGTGTCCCCTTAGTTTCAGTAACATCTCAGCTTGGACATATTATGTATTCACTCCAACCACAGGTGAGCCAGAGAGACAAGGAGAAGGACTGGGAAGCATTTGTCAGGAAAGAAGATGCAGCCCACGTGCTTGGGAAGGAGAGCCCGTGTGAGGATCTTGGGAAAGTCTGTGGCTGTGAGCATGGAAATCTGCTGCCACCCGGGGTCGATTCGATGACTCAATGAATCATGCTCCAAAGAATGGAGGAGAGGGGGATGGAGCTGCAGCCAGGGCCCCGGCACAGCCTGGACCGGGATGGGGCTGTGGGAAGAGAGGAATGAGACGAAGGAGAAGGGAGTGGAGGATACAGGATCAATCAAAGAGACACGTGGGGCTTACCATTGTCCCCCAGGAATGCCACACATCTGCCATTCTCCCACTCCCTCTCTATCTCATAAAGGAAAAAAACCCAGGGAATCAGCCCCGGGAGGGAAGGACAGATATTCCCCTTTTCAAGTTCTCTGACCCCTCTGGCCATTCCTCAGTGCCTGGCGTGGGACAGAGGCAAAGTCTCACCCAGCCCACACAGCCATCTCCATCTTGTCCTCAGCCTCAGCTACACTCTTTCTCCAGCTTCTACCTCGGGCCCCAGTCCTCCTGACACTTCGTCCCTCAGCTGAAACTCACCTGTAGGGAAGTCTCTCCCACCTAACCCTCCCCTGTTTCTAGGATTTGCAGCCAGATGGCTTTATTGGATTTCTTACTCTTCCAAGTGTTATCCACCTGAGGCAAGGCACCAAACCTCTCTGGACCGGAACTTTCTCACCCAACTCAGCAAGTGTTGTGGAGGTCTATGTAGGGCTTGGCAGTGGTAGGTGCTCGGTGCCTGGTACTTCCTGAGCTACTCAGGACTCTTCAGCACATAAGGGATGTGGGTGGCACTCACCTTCTCTCCTTACTCTCCCCACACACCAGCATCCACAATGGCCCATCGGTCCTGGAGGCAGGAATCAGCAACACAGTACAGGTGGAGAACAACTGGCAGAGTGCAAACTAGTCCCTGTCTCCCCCCACCACCTGCCTTTGGAAAATCATTGTGACATCGTCTCCAAAGACTTTCCCTCTTGTGAGAATGCTAAGCCATGCTGACATTAACATGAATTTGTCAATGCTTGGGCTCCTCTGTCTGACTATGAGGCTGGGAGGAGCTCACAGCCAAGGCCCTTGAGAGCAGGAATAGGATAGGATGCCCCCTCTCCATCCCATTGTCTGCCACAGATGCTCAACCCTGATCATAATGAGGAGGGAGAGGAGCACAAGTAGGGAGGAGCCAATTCTTTACCCAGACCCAAGTCTTTAGAACCCAGGCTCAGAGGTTTGGTTGAGAGTTTAGATTCAGGCCAGTCCTAGGACTGAGGCTGGAAATGATGGTGGTGATTAAGGAAAGCATGAGGCTTTGGGATCAAATGTGAGTTCTGGTTAGAGTTCTGGTTAAAGTGCACTAGAATACAGACAGATTAGACTAGAAATTGTTAGCACTAAGCTTGGAGCTAAAACTCATCCTTGGCCTTGGTTTGTCCAAATGTACTGGGGCTTGCAGCAGGGATCAGGGCTGTGGGCTGGGGCTGCCAGGTAACGAGCCCCACAGACAAGCGGCTGATGGAGAGGGCAGGAAGGACCAGCCAGGCCGTGCTGGGTGAGAGCTGGACCAGCACCACGGACAGCTCCAAGTAAGCGTATTGGTACACAAAATTGCTGAGATACCCAGCTGCTTTCACAAAACGGCCACTGACCCCATTCCCCCCAGACTTGTCCCTGAGAGAGCCAAGATGACATCCTATTCCCCAGGGAATCTAAGCCTCTCAGCTTGGGTTCTAGTTGAGAAACCTCTGGTCTGGACCTTTACAAGATGATTGTTTTCCTATCAATGTTCACATTTCACTCTCGACTGCCAGATTCACCCTGCTTTATATAACATCTCCTATTCCCCTGATTCCCCCTTCCTCATGGGAAAGTTAGGGAGCTCCTAAGCCTGTGACTTTTCTCATCTTCCCTTCGTCTCCTGAGTCCTGAAGAGTAGAAGGGGAGTGCACCCATCCCAGACCCTTCCCCATGCATACTCCCAGACACTTTTGTCACAAAGGAGGAGCTAGGGGCTGAAACATGCCTAAGGACACTAAATACTGAATACACCATCTCCATGCCTTTGTGGGTCAGGAGACTTCCAAGGTCTTCGGTTTCACTACATCAGTCCAGCACCACAGGAGTAGGGGAAGGTAGCCATCATCATGCACTAAGCAGCTACTATGTGCCAGGCTTTGTCAGTCTTACCTTGGTGAATCATCAAGCCAACCCAGGGAGGTAGATGAGATTATCCTATTTACAGATGAAGAGCCTGGTGTCCAGAGAGGTTAATAAAGTGTGCAGGACACCTGTACTGACCTGGGATTGGAATCCAGGTTTGTCTGTTAGCCCAAACCTTATACTTCTTTCAGCATATCATGAACTCTGGTTGCTAAAGAACTTTAAAGCCAATTTGGCAAGAACCCTCTGCCTTAGTATGGAAAGGAATGGTCAGTCACTAGTTCTGGCTTGGATCTCCACAGGTACACCCATGTCTCCTGGGCATCCCTAGGGCTGGAAAGAGGGGCTTTATTATCCACCCCATGGGTTCACTGAAGTCTTGACCTGCATTGAGGCAGGGGAATGACTGTCATCCCCATTCCAGGGCCTGGAAGTGTCTGTGAGCTTCCTCCTAGCGGCTCAGAGAGTGGCCAAGCAATCTAGGAGCATGGCTTCCTCTGATCCCTTTCCCAGAGCAAGGCAGTTCCAGATGATACATCTACATGTGCCATGGTACAGCCAGAAACTACTCCTTTGGGAGAGGAGTTGAAATGGCCCAGAGCCACTGAATCTACCCTGGGGATCTAGCCAACCCTCTCCCCAAAATTCACCGGGGCTGGGGGTAAAGGTGAGCTGGGAGAACAGGAAGGTACCAGTCAGGGGAGGCTCTGGGCAAACGGCAAGCAGGCCTGGCTCTCCTCCTGTCCCTCTGTAGTAATTAACAGGCCTTTGTTCCTGTCCCTGATCTCGTCTGGCAGAGCCTTAATCATCCTCTTCCCTGCAATGAGCAGCCTTCTCATTAGGGCCTTAAGAACCTCTATTATAAACATGTAAATGGAACTCAACGAGGAGGGAAATATTTGACTGCTCCAATTTCCTTTGTGTCGCTGCCAGCTCTGGGCTGCATACGCCTGTGATTTCATTGCTCAGCAGCCCGGCGCCAGCACACTGCCCCCACCACCCGGTCGTCACCAACTGCTCCAACTTCTCCTGTTGGAATTTAATTACCTTCGCCGGCAAATGTTTGGAGAACCTATCTCCATCAATTGATCCTGAAGTCAGATTTTTTTATTCCAAGATACTTAGTTGCACTTGAGCCATTGATAGGAAGCTGAGAGCAGGTGGACCTTGCCACAGAGAACCCTCAAGTTTAGGAAAGGTCATCACATTTCTCCCCGTCTCTGTGCAGGTCAAGACTTCAGTGAACTGGGATGAATGCAAGTCTCTTCCTTAAAATCTTCGGAGAACTGAGTTTCCAAGCTTCATGTCAATCTGGACCGGAAGTTCCTCCAGATGTCTGCTGATGCTGGGTGGGCTTTTATTTTCACTCCAGTTTAGTCCTTGATGAAAAGGAACCCCATAGATGGCGACCTGTCCTGATGGTATGAATGGAGCTGATGGCATGATTAGCATCCCTCCCCCGGGGCAAAATATAATAAGATGGACCCTGGCTCCCTACAGCCCCGGGCAGCTGGTGTGACAGGCTCCCTCAGCACGGTGAGCCCTTCATGGGCATGACTTCCCATGCCTGGTCCTCCTCAACACCTGCTTGCCTTCCTTTCCCCTTTCCAAATCTAAATCTCCACTCCACTCATTCTTTTTTTTTTTTTTTTTCACTCCACTCATTCTTCAAAGCCTGGATAACATGTCCTCCGAGAAGCTGCTCCACGCCATTAGGCCGCAGTGACCTCCCACCACTCACACACTGCCTGCCTCCTTTTTGGGGTTTAAGGGATGTAACCTATGTGGCAGGTCCTTGTTGATCTGCAGCTGGCAGTAGGCATAGGTTGCATATGCTGCCAATTTTGGGTAAGTTACTCCCAAGGGTCTCTCCTTCAGGCAGAGGTCACCCTTCCACTGCTGTGTCCCTCGGTGCTCTGAGCACGGAGCTGGAACAGGCTGACATCCGAGAGGATGAGGCTGCTGGCATGGCTGCTAGGCAGGCAGACGGGCTGGTTGGAGGGTGGCTGGGTTTGCAGAGTAGAGGGCAATGGTATTGGCCAGTTATTACCTGAGGCCTCTCAGCTTCGAATTCACTTTTCACTGCCCAGTCAGTGATAAGGGAGTTGGGCCTTGAAAACGTTTCTCCTTTGCCACCTGACTCTATTCAGCTTTGTTAGCACAGGGGCTGAAGAGACATTGCAAGACAAAAAGATTTCTCTTTCCAGCCCCAGCAGTGAGGTGCAGGCAGCACACAGCTTCCTCTGGCACCCTGGAAGGCAGCCACCAGCACAGCCCCTCAGCAAACTGCCCACCACTCTGGGCCTAGGCTGGGCCTTCACCAACAAGGCTTGGATCTCAGCCCCAGTTGTGCTGGGAGCAGGAGCCAGAGTTCTACCTCATCCCCAGCATACAGGCAGCTGTGTTCCTGTATTTTTTCCCTATATTTTTTTTCTTTTCTTTGTGTGTGTGTGGTGCTGAGAATGGAACGCAGAGCCTTGCTCATACTAGGCAGGCAGACAAGCACTCCACCATGCAGCCACATCCTCAGCCCTATTCTCACATTCTTTAGAGAGAAGGTAAGTAAACCCATTACGGTAGGTAATAGTTCTTTATAGTAAACCTTTCCTGTTAATATTGCTGTGTAGTGTCTATCTTGTGCTTGGACAGTAGCATGATGGGTTGGTTTGTGAGTTGGTTGATAGGCCTCACTGTGGGATGAACGATGGGGGAAGAGTAAGTTGATTAGTGGATTGGTTGGTTAGCAGATTGCTGATTGGTGGATTATCTGGTTGGTGAAATGGTGAGCACATTGCTTGAAAGGTAGCTGGGTTAGTGGCATGGCAAGATGTAGAATTATAGGTTGGCGGGTGGTTGGTGGACTGGTTAGTGGGGTGATGGTTTGGTTGGTAAGCTGGTGGACATGACTGGTTGGTGGATTAGTTGGAGGATATTTCAGGCCATGGGGTCGGAGGAAAGGATGAGTCCCAGGGAGGACCCTAGTCCCCATTCCTGCCTACTCTGAGGGGGCCACGCTGCTCCCCAGCTGGACTCCTTGGTCACACCATGGCTGCCAGGGTGAGAAAGCTGCAGGGCTATGGAGGGATTCTGAGGAATTTAGAGAATTGCTCAGAAGACAAGCAAAAATCCTTGACATGTCAAGGCTAGACTGTGTCCCTTTACCACCCCACGCCAGCTTCCTGTTTCCCTTGCACACTCTGATCAAGTCCCCAAGGTACCCACTGATTGTATCCAGGTACCCTTCCAGCAAAGGGCTTAAGAAGTCACAGCCCTCTGGGAAGACTCATACCTCTGTTCCTAGGGTCTCCCAAGACATGCACTCCAGGGCAAGGTCTCCACCCAGCCAGGCTTGGACTTGGCCCCAGAAACCCCTATTGGGGGTCCCTGTCCACTGGGACCTCAGGCCTTCTTTTCCTCTCTGTTCAGTCCCCACTACCTCATGCTTCAGCCTCCCGCTACCTTAACAGTGCCTCTTACCACATCTTGTCTTGCTTGTCCTTGAGACTGGGACCAAAACTACCTGCGAAGCTCTGGTCCCCTCCCCCTCTGGCCCCTCCCTGTTCCCACCCCATCCCAGGCCTTGGGGGTGGCCTGGCCACCCCAGCTCCCAGCTAGAGCCACCAGGACATTTTCCAATTGCATCTTTCCATGATCAGAAAAAGAGATTTCAGAAGGAAATTGCTTTCTCCCCTGCTCAGCCAAGACCGGGCTATTTTTTACTCCTTTTTTTTTTCTCCCTCTCTCGCTCTCACAATCTTAGTAAAAAATGAGAACATGCCTGAAGCTTATCCCCTTCTTTGGACCAGGTTTTATCTCTCCTGAGGTCTGCAGAGGCCTGAACAAATCAGAGAAGGCCATATTCGGGGGTCTGGGAGGGCACCGAGTTCCCATCCTGCAGACAGGCTGTACCCCAGAACTGCCCCCAGCCCAGAGGCCAGGCCTTGGAGCTGGCAGGACAGCAGATGGGGGGTGGCCATGGCTGAAGAGAGCAGGGCCAGGCTGGGGCAAACCTGAGGGTTCCCTTGTCTCCCCCAAGAATGTCCCCCATCCCCTCTGGGTACCTCCAGGTCTCAGGGAAGGGCAAAGCACACAATCACCCCAGTCATGCAAAGACCGATGGTCACCCGCGCAGGTCACTGAGGGCTACTCCCTGGCGAGGAAGCCAGCCAGACCCAAGTTCCAGCCCTGCTCAGAATAGCTTCTCTTTTGCCTCAGTCTTCTTACCTGGAAGACTGTGCGAGGAGCCCTGCCTTATTATTACCCAAATGATAGCTGAAGCGACTAACACTGAGTGCTGAGTATATGCAAGTGGTCTGCTGGATTCTTTATCCTATTTACCGATCCTTGTAATAATCCTCTGAGGTAGGCACTATTATCTCCAATATACAGATGGGGAAACTGAGGCAACGAGAAGCTACTTAACTTGTTCAAAGGTCTGAGACCAGGTAGCCACTCAACTCCTCTTCCTAAATCAGGGGGCCATATCAGGGGCCGGGGAACAAGGAACAAAGGGATGAAGGGCCAGACTGAGAACCCCAGGGCACACAGGCCAGAGTCCCCCTTGTACTTTCCACACCCCAGCCCAACCCCAGCTGTCTGGACCACACGGTTTAAGGCCCAGGTGCTGAAGGAGGGAGACGTGGTTCCAGGCAAGAAGAGTGAGGCTGCCTGGGACCCACAGCTGCTTGGTGTGAGTCCACCAGCTTCCACCGGACCACCTGGTCTTCCCTGGAGTCCTCTGCACCAATTGCTGCTGCTTCCTCAGTCCCCACCCCTCCCCAGCAAGGCACTAAACTTCAGGCGACAAGAATCACCCTAGCCCTGGTGATGGTAATAGGGAGCCAAGACAAAAAGGTCTCACTTCGCCTGGGAACGAGACCAGGAAGTCCACGCTGGCCGGACAAGGCTGGGCAGGGGGAAGTCACCAGGAGACAGCAGGCCGGGACAAGAGCACGTCCCACCAAGCAATGGCTGTGGCAGAGAACGTCACATCGACTCTCTTAACAGAGGGGGCTGCCAGGAAGAACAGCAGCAAGGGAACATCCCCTCCAATGCAAGACACCCACCACCATCAGCCTCCTCTCCGGGGACCCTTTCTCCAGAGCCAGCCCCTCACCACACACCTGCACACACGCCACACCCCCATCTACTGCACCCACACCCACACGCGCACGCCCACACATGCATTCATCTATAGCAGTAATCTGTGCGCATTTTGCTGCCAAAAGGTTTTGAAACATTTTAAAATACACCTAATACCACAAGATTAAATATCTAATGGATGATTTCACCCAAGCACTCGTGTGACAGGGCCTCATCAGCAGCTACGTGAGTGAAAAAGCAAGTCTGTGAAGGACAAAAGGGAGCAGGTGGCAGAGATGCAGAGACACAAGCAAGGGCCAGAGACAGTGACCCAGAGAGATTTCAGGGAGAGACTAAGAGAGCTCCATACCCAGCGGCTCCCCAGGGTCCTGGACCAGGTCACTGGACACTGTACTGTCTTTGTTAGAATGTCCTTTCTTGTAAAAAAAAAAAAAAAAATCAAGAGACATGGAGAAGAAAAGTAGGATAATGAGGTGAGAGCAGAGGGGAGATTTTCATACTCAGAAAATTTCACTAAATTAGCTCTGGGCACAGGGGCAGAAAGTAAAACAGGACAAGATTCTCAGGACCCATGAGGCAGACACTCACTGTTAGAAAACAAGCAAGTTTGCCGGCTTTGTTCATTATAGTCTCTGCAGCACCTACAACAGAGCCTGGCACACAGTAGGTGCTCAATAAATATATCAAATAAATGCATGGGTGAACATCAGTTTTTCAACACAGGCTAAGGTTTTTTGGCACTTAAGCCTGAGCAAAAACTATCCATGAATTGTCCTCAACAGGCCACTGAGGAATGTGGTAGGCAATTCATTCATTCACTCATTCATTTACTCTACAATATTTATTGCACACATCTTTAGCAAGCACGCTACAGACAAATTGGTAAACAAAATACAGAACTCCTGTCCTCAGGGAACTTTCACTGTGTTGGCAGAAGACAAACAGTGTATAGTAAACACAGGCAGCTGATGAGCCTGGGTGTTAGAAGACAGAGCATACTGTAGAGGGAAATAAAAGATACTGTGGAGGGGTGGGTTTGAGCCTCATGCAAGAGATGACCTTTCAGCACACACTTGAAGGGGCGAGGGAGTGAGCCAGGCACTGCGGCAGAAGGACAAGCTCGGGGCTGCAGTAGCTGTGTCCCATGTCTGGCTGGGCAGCTGGTGCCCCTGAGCTGAGTGAAGGCCTGGGCAGGGGCAGTGCAATGCTGCGCAGCGGCTGGGCTGTGGGCTTGCAGCGGGCATGGTAAGCACTGGGCTCTCCCAGAAGCAGAGCAGGGAGCAGCTGTCACATGGGGCTGAAGCCTCCATACTGGGTACCAGCACTGGGGAGAAGGGGTTGCCCCCATCCCGCCCTCTACACAGCCAGGACCAAAGCAGGTCCCCAGGAGCCAAGCTAGCTGGTCCCCTTGTGCCACCAACCCAGCAAGGACTACAGCAAAGTGCCCAGCCCCTTGCAGGCCAGCTGGGCATCGCTGCCTCCATCCCAGGCCACCTCCACCAGGAGGGCCTCCACTAGGACAGCGGCCGGTCCCTTCACTGACGCACCCACCCAGGACACACCCACGCACACGTGCACACACACACAGGCATGCGGGCACTTTCCTTTCTCAAACACATGCACCATCCATCACACACACATGCACCCTCCATCACACACACATGCACACGTGTGCACACTTGCACACTCACAATACCCACACTCGCACATACCCCAGACAGGCAGCTCCTTGGACTAAGATAACTCCATTGATTCTTCTCCTCCCGTATCAAAAAGAGATCGGACCTGCCCAGAACACAGCGGCTTGTGGCCTTTTACAGCTCACTGACACAACTGAGAATCTGATGGAAGCTAGAGACCCTACCCCCAGAAGAAACTCCTATTCTCTCTCCCACTCCAGCCACGCACACGCACAGCACACATACTGACACTCTACCCCTTCACACCCACATCCCCGCACTCAGACATGGCACGTGATTCTGCATTTCAGGGCTTTGTGTCCCTCCAGGAGGCCCCTGAAGCCCAGGAGCCCCTCCAGATATGCAGTCCAGCCCTTGAGGTCCTGAGCACAGTTTGGGAGACCTGAGGGTCTGTGGGTAAGTAGGGTGAGAAGGAAGAGGTGGCCCTGGTCCTGCCAGCTGCCGTACTTCAGTATTCAGGTGCATAGACAAGAAGTGAGCGAGACATCTGGTGTATCGGGGGAAGAAAAATGAGTACCTGGTCCATGCCAGGGCCTGGGCTGCAACCCTCCTCTCTATCATGACAATTTGGCATAAATGTGCCAGCCCCAGCCCACCCCAGTGAGTTCAGCTCTGCTGGGACCCTGAGCCCCTGCCCCGAAGCCCTTCTTCTCCAGCTCACTTACTCAGAAAGACGCCTGGTTGAGCCCCGCTTTGCCAGCGATAGGTGGCAGGGAGAACAGGTCAGGGGCCCAAGGAGGCAGTCGGCATCCCAGGTCTGCAGGTCGGCCAGCACGCCCAGCCTCTGGGTCCTAGAGCCAGTGGGAAGCGGGAGGGAGGGAGACGGGCGCTGGAGGCTAAGCAAGATGAAATATTGATGCCCGTGTCCTGGTAAAGCAGAGAATGCCGCTTGTCCATGAATAAAAGATAAGTTGGAGGAGCAGGCTGGGCAGCAGATTAA
Source organism: Chinchilla lanigera (assembly GCF_000276665.1). Lineage (NCBI taxonomy): Eukaryota > Metazoa > Chordata > Mammalia > Rodentia > Chinchillidae > Chinchilla > Chinchilla lanigera. The sequence goes on along the minus strand of NW_004955412.1, from coordinate 20,540,064 downwards.
TTAATCTAAGCGAGCGCTTGCTTCACTCTGCCTTGGGGGAGGGGCGTGGTGGAGTAGACAGACTGTCCCAGCCCAAGGACCCAACCCAGAAGAGCCGGCAGGCGTCATCTGTGCCAGGCAGACAGCCGAGCAAGGCTGTGGGCAGGGCAGCAGCGCGGAGCCCAGGCGGGGAGGGAGAGGCAGCCAGCTCTCTGGGACCTGCACCGCTGGCCAGGGCCTGGAAGAGGACCACCCAATATGGCCGCTTCCCTGGCAAACGGAAGACCCAGAGGCCAGCTGCTTCAGGATGAGCAGTGGAAGGGGAGCACCTGTGAGCACCTCTGAGCACCTCGGCTCCTGGGTCCTCCCCTGAGGCCTAGAGCTCTTCCTCAAGGAGCCCCAGAGAGCCAGGGTAAGAAGGGACTTGGGGAGAAGGGGGCAGGCCCCAGCCTGAGATGGGCACAGGGAGCTGGCTGCACTGGGTACCACGCTGACGTTGACGGGGCGGTGGCCTCAGATCCTGAAAGGAGGAAAGTCCAGGTGAAACTACTGCCACCCGTGCCCTCCCCCACACCCACCCCATGGCAACCCCAAGACCCTGGAGGCTTTTGCCTCAGGGTAACAGGGAGCAAGAGGCCACAGTGTCTTGGAGGTGGCAGCGGAGTCTCACCAGGAGACGGAGCTCACAGTGGCTTTCACAGTCTTAGGGCAGTTTTATATTTCCTAAATGTAACATTAGGACAGCGGTGATGTCCCTCATCACACTCCCCGCCCCTGGGACCCTGAAGGTTCTAAAGTGCCCTGACCCCCTGGGGGAGGAGCACCCATCTGATGGTCCCAGCCCCTCCCCAACATCCTCAGTGGGACCAGCATGTCCTTGGCTCACGCTCCGCCCTCTGTGCACGGACACAGAACCATCTTGGGAACCACTCCCTTGGCAAGAACCATGTCAGACTCCAGGTGGCCTCAGCAGGTTCCAGACACCGCCCAGGCGGCGGTGGAACTCCTCCAGCTGGTCCCTCTTTCCACCCGGAGCAGTGGATTCAGCAGCAGCCTCTGGAATCCAGCCCAGGCCTCGGCCATGGGTGCTGATGGAGCTGGTGGAGGTGCGGGGTGCAGCTGGCTCCTCCGCAGGCACGGCCATGCCTCCCCTCCCCAAAGCCTGCATGGCCGCCCTGAGCCCCGCACGCTCCCCTGGTCAACTCACAGCATTTCCCGTCTGTCCTGACCACCGGGCCATTCATCATGAATCCAGCTGACACCTCTTGTACTTTGTCTCCTATGTATTATTTAACTCTGTTTCATGTAGGTTCAGTCCTGTCTCTTCCATTAATTCACAGCTTCTTTAAAGCAGGAATAAAGTCTCCGGTGCCCACAGCCCCCAAGTCCCTGTGTAGCACTGGATATGGGGGAGGCAACTTACACAGACGTTTGAGTGAGCAAACAAGCAAGGGACAGTTCTGCTCCTGCTCAGCCCTCACACAGCGGCCTCCACTGTGGGAACCTGCACTTCCCACAGGCCCCGCTCCTTGCTGGCCCAGCACCAGATGCGAGGAGCAGCTCACTGGCCAGCAGCAGAGCCAGGAAGGGCCCTGGCCTGGGCTCCGAGTCCTCTCCTGTTCCTCCGCAAGCTGACCACAGGAAGTGCAGGGAAGCAGAGGGAGGGTTCTTAGTGCTCCTCACCTCCAGAGGAGGGAGAGAAGGACCCCACCCCATGCGTGCCCCAGGCTGCTGAGAAGGGGCAGAGCAGACACAGCAGAGGGCTCCAGGCTGCTGTGGGACGGCAGGATGGGACCCATGGCTAAGAGCAGAGGCAGCTGTCTCAGGGCTCCCTGAACAATTCCAAAGGCTGGCTGCCTGGCCCAGACACCACCGTCACCTGGACGCCTCACCAGCCTGGAAGTAATGGCAGGTTCTCTGGAGTCCTGCCAGGGGATGAAAAGCAGGCAGCAGGCTGACCTGGGAGGCATGTACACTGTCACATGCACATCCCGCAGCTCACCTCTGAAGCAGAAGGGTCTAGCAGGGTGAATTTCTGAGAACAGTGGCCGCAAGCCAAGAGCCTGCCATTTCTGTAGCCACAGTGCCATCTGCTGGCCATCTGTAGCATAGCTATGGGGGCACAGTGCAAAGTAGGCGTCAGACTTAGAGCTGTTGTCATTGATTAGGTTCTGTTGTTATTGACGGGTTTTCTGTGGCTCTGGTTTCGCGTACTGGTTCAGTTTGGTTTGATTTTGATCTTGGTCTTGGTCTTTGTGGTATCAGAGATTGTATCTGGGGAGCACTGAGCTACATCCTTGGCCCTTTATTTTATTTTAAGACAGGATCATACTAAGTTGCCCCAGCTGACCTAGAATTTGTGGTCCTCCTCCTTCAGCCTCCCAGCAGCTAGGATTACAGGTGTGCACCATCATGCCAGCTTCTTTCTGCCTTTTTGTAATGCTGGGAATTGAACTCAGACCTTGCACATGCTAAGTATGCACTCCGGCACCAAGCAACACCCCTAGCCCACGTTTGGGGGATTGTTTGTTTTAGAGTCCACCAATAAATCCAGGGCCTTGCACAAGCAAGGCAAGCTGTCTGACACTGAGCTCCATCCAATTCATCCAGCAAACATTTATTCCACACCTACGGTGCAGCAGGCAGTATTTGAGGGGTTGGGTATCCAACAGTGAACAAAACAGACAGAAAGCCCTGCCCTGTCCTGCCCTTGCAGAGCTTGCCCTTGGGAAATGGGTAATAAGCAAGGCCAGTGAGCACAACACACACTGCACAGGCACCGAGGAGAATGAAGCAGGAAGGCGGAAGGAGGCTGGGACTCTGCACAGGGGCCAAACATGGCCTCACCTGGGCGGTGACATCCGAGAAAAGCCTGAAGGAGGTGAGCAGAGAGTCCTGCAGATTTGAGCTAATTAACGGAGGTGGTGCGAACAGCAAGTTCAGAGGCTGACAGGTCTGGGGGCCAGCGAGGGGCAGTGAGGAGCCCGTGGAGGGTGACAAGGGGCAGGGACGAGGCCACAGTCCTGCAGGATGACCTCAAGGACTTTGCCTCCATGAACAGGGGCTTCACTGCCAGGCTCTGCACAGAGGAACAATGCTACTGGATCAGATTTTAAGAGGCTCTCTGCTCTGTGTTGAGAACAGACCTTGGAGTCAAAGGTGGAAGCCGGGATGCCAGTCACAGGCACTGTAACCTTCCAGTGGGAGAGGAAGCTGGCCTGGCCCTCGGATGCGAAGGGACAGGGCTTGTTGGGTGTGAGGGTCCAGGAGCACCGCCAGGCGTCTGCTGCAGAAGCGCGTGCTGCTGTCTGCTGAGACCCCGATTGGCGGGCTCGATGGGAGGACTTGGGACTTCCACTGGAGATCTGCCAGCTCTGAGTTGCCCCTCAACGCTCGGCAGGGAATGCCAAGGAGAGCAGAGTCCACAGCTCAGGGGAGAGGCCCTGCCCAGTGCCACAGCCCGAGGGTCATCAGCAGTGTGGGACACTTAAAGCCATAGGCACACAGAGCCCCCCAAGACCCTGAGGGAGCAAGGACAGCCCTGGAGCCTTCGGACATCTCAAAGTCAGGATGTTGCTGAGGAACAGCAAAGGAAGTCAGCAGGAGGGCCCCAGAAGGAGGGGAACCCAGGAGGGGAAATCCCGGGCCCAGGTCAGAAAGGGAAGGAAGTACTTACCTGTGGGAAAGGCTGCTGCTCCAGGGCAAGGCCTCCTGGAGAAACCGGTGTGACCTTGAAACGCTGTGGTGCCAGTTTAGGGACAGACACCTGACAACAGCACATTCAAGCAAGCTGACAGAAGCTGGGAAAGCTTTTTTGTGGAGTTTTGCTATCAGAGCAAGATGGGGAGGGAGCTGGAGCCAGGTTAAAAGAAGTCTGTTTCATTTGCGTTTTTTTATGGTGGGGAAATAAGATCCTGCTTGCTTGCCAAGGGGTAGCTGGGGGAGAGAGGGGAAAATGCAGTGAAGCAGACCCGAGAGAGAAAATGAGAGCTCTGAGCTCAAGCAGGTAAGGAGATGGGACTGCACTTCCTGTGAGATGCTGCAGGCCACTGGGCAGGCTGCAATTAAAAAGGCAGATAATAACAAGTGCTGGTGAGGGAGGGGAAAGACTGGAATGTTGTGCCCTGCTGATGGGAATGTCGAGTGGGGCAGCCACTCACAGAACAGTGTGACAGTTCCTCAAAGAGTTAAAAACATGAAGAACCAGAGGGCCTACCTAGTAATCCCACTCCTCGGATTAGACAAGAAAGATAAAAACAGATACCCACACAAAAACTGACACTAAGGGAAAACCTGAACAAACTATCTGCTTGCTTTCTGAGTCCTTTTCCCTCCCCTTAGCCCCTGCTTTCCCACATTTGACCCATTTCACCTGCTCTTTGTTACTTGCCTTTAGTTGCCTCTAGATCACAGCTGACACATAGGTCAGCCAATCACCTCTCCCAACCCCTCAGCCTGTAAACATCCCCAGGTTCTGAAGCAGGGAGGGATCTGAGACTTGGGGCTCCATCTCCTCAGGCTTGGCTGCCTCATAGTAAAATTCTTCCTCTTCACAGTTTCAGTCATTAGAGGCAGAGGCAAAACAGGCCTGGTTTGGTAACAACACTTGTCCGTGAATACTCCCTGTGGTGTTATTTATAATACATCCAGAGTATCCATTTACCAATGGATTAAAAAGCATTGTATATCCATCTAAACAGTGGAATATTATTCAGCCATCAAAAGGATGTGAACGCTGATTCGTGCTATAGCGTGGATAAGTCTTGAGATCAATGTTCTGTCTTGGTTACTTTTCTCTCATTGCTGGGACAAATTACCCAATACTCAAAATTAATGAAGGAAAGGTTTATTTAGCTCACAGTTCAGTAGGTTTCAGTCCATCCTTGGCTGGCTCCAAGGCAGAGTGGCACATGGCAGGGGGCAAGAGTTCATGGCAGTGGAAAACAGCAAAGCAACAAGAGCAAAAGGGAGGAGCAGTGGCAAGCAGCCTCTTTCTCTCCCTTACATTGTATGCAAACTACCTGCCCCAGGGCGGGTGTAGCACTCACACCCATAGTTCCAACATTGGACCATAAATCAGTCATAAATCTAGAAGCCTGCAGCATGACTGCATGAGGATTTGGGGGGATGCCCAGACACAAACCATAACATGTTCCAAGTAAAAAAGTCAGTCACAAAAGAGGGGGCCAAGGGTATAGCTCAGTGGCACAGTGCCTGCCTAGAAAGCTCAAGGTCCTGAGTTTGATTCCTGATACCAAAAAAAGTCACAAAAGAGTTCATGTGGGGCTGGGGATTTAGCTCAGCGGCACAGTGCCTGCCTGGCAAGCGCAAAGTCGTGAGTTCAATTCCAGTACGGGGAAAAAAAAAAAAAAAAAAAACAGTTCATGTGTGATTGCCTTTATATAGAATGTCTAGAAAGGTGCATCTGTCGGGGTGAGATTAGAGATAGAGACAGACGGACAGACAGAGTAGTGGCAGCCAGGAGGGAGAATGGGAGATGACTACTGATGAGCCGGAGGTGATAAAAATGTTCTGGAATTAGGGAGTGCTGAGGGTCACACAACTAAGCATGTGCCAGCCTGTACACTTTTAAGGGTGATTTTGTGGGGTGCACATCGTATCCCAATCATACACGTTTTTAAAGATTCAGTTGTGCTGGCATGGTGGCACACGCCTCCAATCCCAGCATTCAGGAGGCTGAAGCAGGAGGATTATTATGAGTCTGAGACCAGCCTGAGCTACAAAATGAGCTCAAGGGCAGCCTGAACTGCATAGTGAAACCCTGTCTCAAAAACATTAATTAATTAATTAATTAATTTAATTAAGGTTCAGTTGATGGAGAGGCGGGGTGGCCTGGCCTGGGAGGAGGCAGAGGAGGCAGGCCCAGTGCAGGCAGCAGGCGGCGTGGGACGGGAGATCAGATAGTCTCTCTGTGGCCTCTGCGCTCTCAGTGAGACAGGAAGTGACGTCACCGCTGAGAGTCGGGATGGAGGCTCCAAGAAAGAGCAAAGGTGCCCTGGGCTGTCCACAGCCTACGGAAGCGAATGGGCTGGGAGAGTGAAAAGGACTGCAGCTAGCACTGTGGTCCAGGTGAAGGAGACAAAGGCACAATGAAGGGTGACCCCAGCCACCCTCAGGGTGACGGTCGGGGGCACTGTGTTCCACCCGCTCCCTGGACGTGCAGACACACTCGCAGGACTTCGCACCAGCCAACCACAAAAGCATGCACCCCGCCACCCTCTAACACGCACATTCCCTTTCCCTCCGTGGCTCCTCTCGTGTGGGAAATTTAGCCTCAAGTGGATGTGGGTGTGGGTGTGGGTGTGGGGACAAAGGTGCGTTCTTAACCGCAGTGGACACCCGCCTACCGTCCCTTTCTGGACAGCCAGTTACAGGGAAGATGGCCGCCCCTGCTCCGGGATGCTCTGCAGCAGGAGAAAGCATGGAGCACGGGTGTGGGAGGATTTCCACAATGCAACATAGGTGGAAAAAAATCAGGTTGCAGAACAGTGTGAGTACTATTATATAATTTCCTTCCTTCCTTTTTATTCCAAAATAGTAGTCTATGTGTTTGTTTAGATTATTAAAATACTGCACATAAAAGATTTAGAAGGATGCAATTTAGATTATTAACGGTTTAATCTGGAGAAGCAGGTTTTGAAGGACGGGCTGGGGTGGGTGGAAGGGGTAGGAAGGCCTTAGAAGGGGGCTTACGCGTGTGTTGCATGTTTCTGTGTGTGCTGAACGTGTGACGCTGACATGGTTCACACCTGAAAGAACTCGCTATGCCCCCCGGGCTCCTCCCCTGGGCCAGGGAAGCCTGGGCAGCCTGTGTCCTCCACAGTCCAGACAACACTGTCCCCACAGTCCCTAGAGGCAGAGCACAGCCCCATCCTGATCACCGGAGACCCAGTCCTCCCCCAGGTGGACCAGTGGGCTCAGAAAAGCAGGCTCCCCTGCCCCTTCTCTGCTCCAGGGCCATTTCCGCTTCCCTCCCAGGAGGAGACGTCTGTGGATCCGCCTAAGCCATGAGGGGTGCGGCGGTTGCAGCGGTCAATAGAGGCATTCACAGCACTTACCGTGTCTGGGCACATTCCAAACCCCGCTCAAGTAAGAACTCGCATCCACTCCGTGGCCTCTACACTGCTACCGCCCTCATTTCAGGGTGGATGAAAAAACACAAACAGGCAAGAGCACAAAAGGCCGAATTCCTTGCCCAAGGTGCTACAGTCTGCAAACGGCCGGCACGGGAGACTGCGGGTGCCATGCTGACCTCTGAGCCCTGCCGGGGAAACCGAGTCCCACCGCCTCTCCCCTCCCCACTTCCCCTTCTCCCTCCTCCTCCCCCTCTTGTTCCTCTTCCTCCTCCTCTTCTCTGCTCCTCTTTGCTTTGTGTGGCTCAGCTCAGCTCAGGCGATGTCTGACAGGGTTGAGGTCACCAGGGGGCGCTCGTCAACACCATCCCCACCGTCAACACCATCCCCACCGCCCGGGGTGCCTTCCCCTCCCGGCTGGGTCTCTGTGCCTATGAAATGAGGGTGCATTGACTCACCGCTGGGAGAAGAAACTATCTCTCACAAGGATGACACCAGGGCCAGGCAAAGAGATGGCAGCTTCTCTCCGGCTGTCAGATTCCCTGGGAATGACGGGACACAGGGACAGATGAGGCCCTCGCCCGGTGCACTCAAGCTCCTCCAGGGGACAGCGTCCTTGCTCACCCACTACTCTGTGGGCTCTTCAGCAGCTACCTCTCTCCAGCTGGGTGTCAGAGGGACAGGAAGCTGCTCCGGCCCCCAGGTGCACAGTGCCGGCATGGAGGTGGCCCCAGTCAAGGCAAGCGCAGGGCCCTTTGGGCAGAGGCAGCATCTTCAGGGCTCTGTGTGGCTCTTCGGTGTGGCCTGCAGGTGAGCCTGTCTGGGGACAGGGGCACAGGGCCCGTTCTCAGCAGTGTCCCCTGGCGTCTCCATGGCCAGGCCAGCAGGAAAGCCTCCCTCCTCCAGTCCTGTCACCCAGCCTGGATGGAGGCGCTGGAGCAGTCTGGGGACCAAGAGCAAATGGGGGAAGGAGGACGGGGGAGGGGACGTCACCCCTTCCTTTCCTCGTCCTGGACGGGCCAGGTTCTTGCACACACGGTTCCTCCGACCCCCAAAAGGACCTACTGGTCTTCGTTCTTCAAAGATGAGGAGTCTGAGGCCCAGAAAGGACAGTGACAGCCAAGGCCACCAGCCAGGACCTAACTTTGCGCACCAAACCCCCTTTCCTGTGTCACCACCTCTGGAGAGCCGGGGTCCTGGGCTGGGATTCGAGGGGCCCCAGCTCCCAGGCTTCCCGGCCGCCACGTCAGAGGCAACTCTCAGTTCCAAAGCAGGCCTGTGACCCAGGGTCCTAGGCTGGACCCCGCTGAAGGTTGACCATCAGCCCCTGAGCTTCTGCCGCTCCACACGGCTCTGCCCACCCAGGCACAGCCCCCGGGAGCCCCGTTACTCAGTGTCACACAGACAGGCCACACAGGCCTCAGTCTTTAAGAGGGTCTGGGCCATCTCTCTCCCACACCTCAGAGTGACCCTGGGTGTGTTTCCCCTTCCCTTCCTGGGACACATTTGGGGTCACTCAACTGTAAGCACCAGGCCCCTGAGTCCCCTAGCAAAGCACTGGCACAGGCCCTGCCTGGAATGACTCCTGACGACAGCAGTTCCCAGACCACTGCAGAAGCCCCAAAGGCTGCCCTCCTGCCCGCTACCCTGCAGCCACTCCACACCCCAAGAGGGCTGGGGCTACAGTGCCCCACCCAGCCCTATTCCCCAGCTAGGTCTGCAGGGATGAGACAGAGAGACAGACGGAAGACAAGCAGATTGCCCTTCCCCCACTGCCTCCTGGGCCCTGTCCCTGAGCCAGACAGGAAGATTTCCAGGAACGTCCAGGGCCTTTGGGACAAAGATGCTGAGAAATCTGGAAGTAGAAAGGACAGGAAAGAAACAGGTAGGGTATGCAAGGGTGGGAGCTTCGGGTTGCCTGGGCCGTGTCCCCTGTTCCCCATCGTCCTTGCCCATGGCAACTCCCACCCTCCCTCCCCTGAGCGTCACCCAAATGCCAAGGCCTGGTTTAATTCTGCCCCTCCAGGCTTCACAGAGAGGGGGCCTGCAGGTTAGCAGGGGTCACCCCCCATCCCACAGCATGTCTGGGTCCCTACAGCCCACTGCTCTGAGCAGCAAGTGGTCTCTCCCTTTGGTGGGGGTCAGATGCGGCTGCAGTGTCCCCACTCCCAGTCTGGTCCAACAAAGTCACAGATCACCCCAGGAATGCTGGCATCACTAAGGGCTTGCAGGGGGGGAGTAGTATGTAAGTGTGTCTGTGACGCATGTGAGTGTGTGAGCATGCATTTTCCATGTGTGTTTGAACACTCATGTGAGTGTTCTGTGACAGAGTGTACCTATGTAGTATGTCTGTACCTGGGTATGTGCTGTGCGTGTGTGGTGGGTCTGACCATATGATCACCTTCTCTCCTGCCCAGGGGCGGGGAGATGGCTGTCCCTTCAGAACAGTCCAAACAAGACAGGACTGGTGCCCAGCCGCCTAAGTGGAGAGCAGCACCTGGGGACAGAGAAGAGCTTGTCCCTGAGCACTACTTCTGCTGCATCACCCCAGTGCCCTGATAGCCGGACCCGCTGCTCTAAGAGCTCGGGTCTGAGGGTCCCGCTCAGGCCTGCCTCCCCTCCTTTCTGCCCCGGGCCAGACAGGACTCCAGCCTGTCCCCTGCCAGTCTCCCAGCCTCCTCTTGGGGCTCGAGTCCATCTCTCTACCTGCAAGGACATTCGAGGTTTTATATCCTTAAGTCCCAAGATGGTCACTCAAATTTATAGATTGAGGGCAACTGAAGGCTCTCTGTTCATTTGCAGAAGCTGGAGCAGAACAACCCTTACTCAGGAAGCACATCTCTGCACAGCGCTCACCTGGCCAGCTCAGAGGGCGTGCTGCCTCGGCCTGAATCCCCCTGCTACTTCCACAAGGCAGAAATTTTGGGAACACAAGCTTCCGTCTGTAGACTTGTCCTTCCATATATCACTCATCCATCCATCCCTAAACCCATCCCTACATCCATCTATCCATCCACTCATCCATATATCCACCCGTCCATCCATCCATATATCCACTCATCTGTCCGTATCGTGTGTCATCTGTCCATATATCCACCCTTCCATCTGACACATCTATTACCTGATATGCTGGTCCCTAGGGATCCTGAGAGGACACCTCATATCCTTACCTTCCCTCTGAGGTAGGAAAGGACCTCAGGAATGGGATGTTTTCCAAAGCTTGTGCCTGCCCTATCCCTAGAGCCAGGGGTCACCAGCCTGTGTGGGCACCGAGCATCTGAAATGTGGCTGTGTGACTGCAGAGATGAGTTCCTCGTCCTATGTCGTTATAAAGAACTTAATCATAAGCCATCACACATGACCAGTGGCCCCTGCGCGACAGGTCACAATCCTAATGGCACAGACGGGAGGCTTTGGGAAGAAGTGGCATCTGGTGAAGCTGGGAAGGACTCCGGGAATCCTTTCACTGAGTATTTTGGGGGTTGAAGAAGGGCCAAAGCCTTGATAATACAGCTACAGACACACAGGTGAGGGAGGCAGAATCAGAGGGTGCTGCCCTGGAAGACAGGAAGGAGGTCCATCTCGGACCCTGTAATTCAGGGACACCCTCCTAGAAGAGGCGATTTCTAAGGTGAGGTGAGATGGGGCAAACTATTCTAGGAGGAGACAGTTTGTGCAAAGACCCATCAAGGATGTGTGGCAGGGGGGAGACAGTCCAGCACACAGGAGGCAAACATAACATCCAGTGGGTGTCACGAGCTGGTTCCTCCCCAGACGAGGCGAGACAGGGCACAGTGCCCACCGCACAGTGCCAAGCTGGTGGCCAGCTCGCTCATTCTTCTTCCCTGATGCCCCCTGGAATGCATCCACCAGCCCCATAAACGCAGTTCGGAAAATCTCATCCCAGTCCCCAGCTCCGCGGCGCCGCTGCCCTTGTGCACCCTCTCTGAGGTCACCGCGGGGTGGGACCCGAGCCCTGGTCCTCCTGGAGCTCCTGACTCATTCTGGAACAAACGGAGAGTCCCGCTCTTTCTCAAGAACCAGCTCCAACACGAGGAGGGCAAGCGTGACCCCAGCTCGAGGACACAGGGACAGGGGAGGGGGCAGGGAGCGAGCCAGAGACAAAAATAGAGATCCAGCAGAAAATGAGGCGGAGACTGATGGGAAGGACGGGGGACAGACAGCCCAAGCCCCAGGACTGAAGGAAGGCAGCGCGGCTAACACAAATCAGAAACAAAGGGACACGCCCAGGGACACGCTGCTGGAGGCAGATTGACAGGCGGCCAAGACAGGATGGAGACACCCGAGGGCTAGAAAACAGACCGAGAGAGAGGCAGCGGCGACCTCGGAGGAGATGGGGCGGGGTCCCCCAGCCGGGCTCTGAGCTCTGACACACCCACTGTGTGCATTTGCAGAGTGGCCACAAGGAGGCAGCATTGCTCCAGACAACACCCACGAGCTGGGACTCCAGCTTCCAAGATAGTCACGCCAGACTCCCTCCTCATGCGCCGCAGACCCGGCCTGAGAGGTGTGAGAGGCTTGGACGAGGGAGCCCAGACTTTTCTCCTGGCTTCCGGGCCGGTCCATCCACCTGCTTTCTCTTGATTTCCTCTGTGATGTCTCCCAGCACTGCCTAAACTCTCCTGCAGTCTCTACCACGGTCCAGGAAGCGCTGGTCACTGCTGCCCTTAGAATCAGGCCACCCACAGCCCCCCTCGGTCCGAAGACAATTGCCGTCCCCCACGTGCCACTCCCTCGCCCACAAATGCCTTCTCCCTGACTCCTGCCCCTCCCATCCTTCAGCTTTCCCTGCAGGCCCAGCTGGGCTGAAAGTTCCCAGAGCCCTCCGGAGCCCTCCGTGGCATCCTTCAGGGTTATGCCGAGCTCGGTGACGTTCTAATGGCGTCCGTGGTGTCTGCCTCCCTCGGCAGAGTGAGCCCCTGGAGCGTAGTGGCCATGTCTATGTGGTCACTGCTGGACAGAGCCTGCACAGGTAGACTCTCAGCCCATGTTTGTTGAATGACTATATAATGATGGCACTTTCCCCGCAGAGGGCACCTTGCCTGTCCCTGGAGAAACCTGAACGTTAGTCACTTCCTCCTCCCCTCGAGCTGAGTTCTCTTCCTTTACACTTCCCCTGGGGCCAACAAAGGTCCTGTGGGAGAGAGTAGCCCTCCTCCAGGATCAGTTTTCCCTCGGCCCTTCCCCTTCCCCCAGCTGAGGCCCTCAGCACCCTCAGCCTCCACCTCCCAGGCCAGGGACCCTCAGGGGCAGCTCAGCCAGGCCTCCAGGGGCACCGCCTCCCCACACCAGTGTCACACACGTGCACACACATCGCACCACCATCACACAGGGACGCATTCAGGCAGCGTAGACGCCGTGCTTCTCCCCTGAGCACCCTGGGCGCTCCCTGCCTCAGAAGGGGGCTTCTAACCTGCCTCCTGCCCCGCCCCACTCCGCCCTCCCAGCCTCTCTCCGCTCTAGGGCTCCGCCTGAGGAGTCCCGCAGTGACTTGTGGTCGCCGGCTTGCCTTCTCCGGCCTCTGCTGCCCTCCATCGAAAGGGGGAGGGGTCAGGAGGCGGCTTCCAAGGTCCCCTGCAGCTCGCTCTTCCTGTGCATTTGCTGGCGTTGCCCAGCGCAGACCTCCAACTGCGGGGGCCCCGCAAAAGTGTGTTCTCTCCCAGCCCAAGACCAAGGTGCCAGCGTAGGTGGCCCCCTTCCTGGGCCAGAGGGAAGGTGCTGCCAGGAAGGCCCGGCCCTCCCCGCAGGCTCTGCATCCCTCCCCCAGACGTAGGTGAGCCGCTACTTTGTGCCAACGTAGGCCAGGTGCTGGGAATGCACGGTGAGCAAGCACAGCCATGTCCACAACGGCTCTGCTCCTACGGGCAACCTTTCCATCTTCTTGCCTGGCACGGAGGGGCACAGGTCTGCACATACAGCTCCCACGCTGCCCCCAGCCTGCTCTTGACCAGAGACGCTTATATTGGAGGGGAGAGACTGGGTGTCTGGAAAGCGATGAGCCACCTGTGACCCTTAGAGTTTCCTCCTGTCAGTGTAAGAACCATAATGCACAGCAAGCCTTGCCTTATCTTTGTGTGCCAGGAATATAATTTTGCTATCATTAACCTCACAGGAATGTAATCTCTCTTTTTATCACTGAATGATGTGGCAGCCACTTAGCGCAGAAAAGATAAGGCCTGAAGCTGGAGGTATTTGCCTGTGGACTGGATCTGCCTGCCGCTGGAAACTTCCTGGGAAGGGGTCCACACCAGTGCAGCTGCCCCAGGAGCATGTGCGGTGCTTCTTATGGGGAAATGAGAAAATAAGGAAGACTCTCAAAGTCAGGCTGAGCTACCAGTCTCCAAGCCAGTGACCACAGCCTCATCCCCTTATCCTCAGCTCCAGCGGAGACCCAGAAGCCAGGAGACAGCCACTGTCGCCACAGCCGCCTGAGAAGCTGCAGGGAGAGACCACATCTTTGTTCTAGAACATTCCCCTCTACCTCGGGTCCTCCCTCACGCTGGGGAGCCCCTGAGGGACCCTGCTCTCTTATTCCAGGAGGGTGGGTGTGGCCTGGCTTCCCCAGGCCCTATGTCCTTTCCACGATTTGTGGAGACAGCAAGCCCAGGAAGGAAGTCTAATCAGGAAACCTCTATCAGAGTTTATCAGGAAGCTAAGGCTGTAGCTCAGCGGTAGAGGACTTGAGGAGCATGCGTGGGCATCTAGGTCAGCCTCGGTCCTCAGGGTAAAATGTGGACAGACAGTTCCCCCACTCCCTCAAAAGTGGTGAGGCCTGGGGCTGGGAATTTAGCTCAGCGGCACAGCGCCTGCCTGGCAAGCGCAAGGTTGTGAGTTCGATTCCCGGTACCGAGAAAAACCAAAAAAAAAAAAAGGGGGTGAGGCCAAAACCCATGGCTGCTGTGAGTTCTGCCGCATCTCAAGGAGGAGCTGCAGCGTTAATTGTGGCCTGCTGGGATTAGAAGGCAGCCCAGGACATATCAACAAGTCCTGGTGCCTCCCCAGTCTTTGTCATTAGGTATGGTTCTTTCGTATTTGTTTCTTTCTCTTTTTTTTTTTTTCTTGGCCGCTCCTAGAGAACTGGCAGCAGCTCCTACAGCAGGGGAGGGCCTGCCAGCCCCCAGTCAGGTCCCGCCGGGCCACGGCTGTCAGGAGGAAAGGGACGGAGGCTGGGCCTCTCTGCTTCCTGTCTCAGTTTTACATCACTGCCTGTGTCACCCCTGATTCTTAAACACCTCATTTTTTACTCATTTGTGTTTAGGGAAACTGAGACAATGGTTCTAGTCCAGCCACCCAAAGCTAGTGGGGAGTGGCCACAGGGCCCCTTGCTGAGCAACCAACGGGAATGCTAGGAGCGGGGGTTTGACTGGATCCTGAGTCGTCGTCCCCAGTGCTCCCTGTCCTTCCCCACCAGGAGGGCTCCCACAGGCCACACCACTCCAGCCTTCTCCCAATCTGTACTCCAGGACGGGAGCAGGCGCCCTGTCCACCCCTCTTCCCCAGGGCTTACCATGTCAGAAAAACCTTCCCTCACTCCTCGAAACAGCAGACCTGCAGTTACCCACGCGTGATCACAGGTGAACTCGTCCCTTTCCCACCATGCAGGGAGTTTGCGCAGACAGGGTTAAATATGGAACGTGAGTTGGATTTCCCGGCTGACTTCCACAGGGCAGGCAGAGATGTGCTTGTCTCCAAGCAAGCAGGCAAGGGAGCCGTGTCTGGCAGAGGGAAAAAAGGAAGTGAGGCTCCATAGAGATCTCATTACCCCAGGATGTGGTTTTAATTCCATCCCGCTTCCCCAGCCCTCGTTTATGAAGGGCACCAAATAAAAAACACAAGAGGCCTTTGCAAAATAGAGACCCGGGCTCGGTCTCCACAGACTGTTGGGGTTAAAAAAGAAAAAAAAAGGACCACAAATCCAGGAGGAAAGGATAAGCAATGTGAGTGTGCACCCTGCGTGCTCAAGCCTCTGTAAGTGCAGGCCCTCCAGAGTGACTGCATCTGGCCAGGCCCGAGCTCTCCTCCACCACTGCCGGCCACACCCTGAAGTCAGCTCCCCTTCTAGCCGAGGTCTGCCTCCTCCTGAAGGACCACCAGGCTCACTGCTCCTCCTTCTCCCTCCTTACCCTAATCCAGAACGCCCCTTGGCCCATCTCTTTGATGCCTTCCCCACCTTCAGAGTGTCAGGAGCCTCGGTGCCCTACAGCTCCCGGCCCAACCCCACTCTTGCAGTTCTATGCTCCTCTCTCCCCTCCTCCTCCCTCCCACGTGGATGCAGCTCTCAGGCCAGAGACTCACTTCCTCTGCATGGAGCCTGCACACTCCACTCAAAATAAAACCAAGCAACCTATCCCATGACCTTGAATCTGCTCAACACCTGCCCCTGCCCTCCCAGTCCTTCCTGCACCAGCTGCTCTACTTTCACAGTGCCTGGGCCACTGGCTGCTTACCGTCTGTACAGTCCTTGCCGTGGCCTCTTGATTCTGCTCCTTCTGTCTGTCCATATTCCTTTTCTTTCAGACTCTTCTCCTTGACAAGCCCCTCAAATATATTTTTCTCCAGAAATTTGTCTAAGTCCTGCTTCTCTTCTGATACCAAGGTTTCCCAAGGGAGCCTTGAATGCACACCCTCCTCTTCCCATAGCTGAAACCCTGCAGGTGATCTGCTGTCCACAGTGCTCCTCAGTCCTTCATTCCCCCAACTTTCCACACCGTCCCATTCTCCCAACGTTGCTTCCCAATCCTCAACCCACCCCACAATCCCCCTAGTCCTTCACCCTACCCAGTCCCTTCTACAATGCCCCTTAATCTTCCATTCTTCTCTGTACTAGTCACTTTCCCGTTGTGGGGACAAAATACCCAACGCACACAATTTAAAGGAGGAGTGGTTTATTTGGCTCACAATTTCCAGTGAGTTCAGTCCATGGTCTGCTGACTCCAAGGCAGAAGTGGCATGGTGGAAGGACCTGCCAGAGGAAAACTGCTCAACCCGGGGTATCCAGGAAGAAGAGAGAGAAGGGAGGAGCCAGAGGCAAGAATACACCTTTCCAGGCCATGCCCACGGTGACCCACCCCTTCCAACCAGACCTCACCTCTTCACAGCACGTTCAGTCATGAACTCATTGATGGATGAATCCACTGATGAATACAGTGTTCCCATGATTCAGTCACCTTCCAGAACCCCACCTCTGAGTACATGAGATGTCTGGGGGACATTTTAGATATAACTCGCAACATTCTCCACCCTCCTCACAGCATTCGCCACTCCTCCATCCTCCCCATCCACCCACAGTGCCCCTAATCCTCCACCGACCTCCATCCTCCCCACATGGCCCCATCCTCCCCACTGTGCTCCCAATCTTCACCCACCCCCAACCTCCCTAAGGTTCCCCCTGTCCTCCTCCCATGGTGCTCCCAACCCACCCTTTACATGCCCTCAACACACCCATCTTCCCCACAGTGCCTCCCAACCCTCCATCCAGCACTCCCCAGTCCAACCACTCCATTCCCACCACAGTTTCCCCCAGCCCTCCATCCTCCTCCCACCTACCCTCCTCAGGACCCCCAATCTTCCATCCTTCCCTATTCCCTTTCTCCAGGCCTGGAAAGACAGCTTCACATCAGCTCCCACTCAGAGACCCTCCCCACCCCTCATTGCCCCATCCACCTGCTGCCATGTCGTATAGCTAAGGGATGCCAGGGACATTAATTTATTAAGGGTCACTAGGCCCTGGGCACTATGCCAAGAGCTTTCCTTACCATCCCATAAATCTTCCAGCGACCCTGTGCATTAGATACTGTTACACCTATTTTACTTATGGGCCTCAGTTGAAGCTGGGAGAAGGTAAGCAACCTGCCCAAGTCTTAAAGCCACTAGAGGCAGCGCCTGATGCCTTTGGAGTGTGGGTCAGCCTGATTTCCAAGCCTTCGCCCCTGTCATGTTCTACCGGCTCCCCCAGAATGCAGACCGGATGGCAGCAGCCCATTACCTCCTGTGCTCTCCAAGCAAAACACAAGCTGGCAAGACATGCCCTGGAATTTGTTGGCTACCATTTTGGGGTAAAAGAAACTAGAATATGTCACTCCAGAATATGCCTCGTTCACACAAATGTTTTTGAGCTGAAGGTAACAGAGAAGCAGTACCCAAAGGGGGAAGCTCTTTCTATGGCCCACTCTGCCTTTTCCTTCTAAGGACAGGATATACATTCTCCTCTACTGAAGACAACTTTACCAGCTCAGAAATGGCTCAAGAAACTACAAACAGACTCCCTTAGTGTATTAGTATTTACTTTCCCACCTTTAGAGGCCTAGGACTGCTTTCCTTTTTTCTTGTCACTTTTGTAAGAATTATTGTTTTTTGCTGATAGTGACTGTTGTAGTTTGGGGTTTTGCAAGGGGAACAATACCAGACCCATATTTTATAAGATTATTCCTAACAGTCACCCAAAGAATCATATACGAAAGACAGTGCAGGAAATCTGTCCACACACTAAAGACCAAAGAATCCAGCTGAGGGCCTGGATCCCATGGTAACATCCTGCAGGAGTCCGGCTGAAGACTTAGAGCTCATAACAATGCCTCCCACAAGAGGGGCTTAGAGCCCATGACAATGTCTCACGCAGGCCTGTTTCACAGATCTGTGCTGGGAAGGGCCAAAGGTCAGTGGTGAAATCTAGAGAGTCTATGCCAGTGGGATGAATGATCTGTGCCAGCAGGCTGAGGGATCTGCACTGGAGCCAGGATGCAATGTTCAGAGTAAGGACCAGAGCTCCCCCGAAAAGTACCACAGCCATCCTCAGCAACAGTGAGGTCCCGAGCTCCTCTGATGATGAGGAAAGCCGAGTTCCCATCAGGAAAGCCAACATGACAAGCTTCTCCTGGAGACAAAGCAATGCACCGTCTTCCTCTCTGGAGCCAGGGAGCAATGCTCAAAGCAAGGACCAGAGCTCCCCCAAAGTGTACTGAAGCCATTCTTAATGACAGTAAGGTCCTGAACTCCTTCAATGAAGGGATCAGCCGAGTTCATCAGGAAGGCCAGCATGACAAGCTCCTCCAGGAGACCCATCAGCTCCCAGTAGCTCCTTACAGCCTCTCTTTTTCTTCCCCGGTTCTGCCCCTCCTGCTGCCAGCAACAACCCTCAGGCGGGCCTCCCACACCCAGCACCATGCTGGTTCAGTTCAGCTGGGTGTTACAGTTGACCACCAGTTGTCAGTCCACCACAGCAATGGACAACTTTGTTTCTCCTGCGTGGTATACATCACAAACAATAAACTTGCTTGCTTTCCTGTGTCAATCTGTCTTTTGTTACAGAAGTCCATCCCAAGTAGGAACTTCGGAGGGCTGAGCCAAAATTATATGTTCTCCCCTTCCAGGACTGTGACGAGGTGCCTTCCTGAAAAGGAAGCCAGTGCTGAAGAAGAGAAGCTGAGTGAAGGAGAGAAACTGTCCCTATTAAACAATCAGAGCCCTGGGCAAAGCCTTACCTGAGTTGACAAAATTCCTCAGCCAACAAATTCCTTTTGTCTACCAGGGTTCTTCTCTTAGTGGCCCTGTCACCACTTCCCCAGGCTCTCCCCTCCCTCTCTGACTTCGTGTCCCATCCAGGATCCCCCATGGGTCTGGCTTGTGTGCCAAGCCTATCCCTGCCACTGGCTTCATTTTCTGGTCTGGCTTCTGACCTGTACCTTGCAGAAGGCAGCAGACTTCTTCTGATCCCATGACTTGTACAGAAAACTCCTTGCAAGTTTCAGGGAGTTTTGCCAGGTTCCTGAGACTTTAGGAGAGCAGGATGTGTTGTTGTGGCCAGGAACGCCGAAGCCAGATACAGCTGCATGCAGCACATGAGCTCTTCGTTTTGATGAATTCAACTCTTTAAGCTCAGCAAAAGGGGAAAGGGCCAATTTCAATAGTGTGGACCATGGATCCTCACCCCTGAGCCAATAAGTGTTTGCCCCACAGTGAGCCTATGAGGCTGGAAACCTGAATTGGCCCCCCTACGGCCACTTCTAATGTGGCTAGGCATTCTTTGGGTGTTCAAAAGTTAACCTTTTTCAAGCATAACGTGATAGTTAATTGCAGTGTCAGCCAGAATAAAAAACACCTAGCAGACTGGGTTAGCACAGTTCTGGATGTGTGTGGATGATGAATTTACTGAAGAGAGAAGACACCCCGGGTATGGGTGGCACCAACCAATAGGCTTGTAGCCTGGATGGATAAAAAGGGAAAGAAGGCAGTCTGGCTTTGCTTCTTCAGAGGAGCTCCAGTCTTCAGCATCACCTTTGGATGTCTGTCTTTCAGGCTTCCAGAGCAGACCCTTCACCTTCCCCATACAGATTCACATGGGACTCTGCAATGAGGCCTTCAACTTTTGACTGGATGGTCCAGTTCTCTGGTGCACAGATGGCCCTTGTACATTCTTCTACCCCTGACTCTTCAGGTGGCCATTGTAGCCTACCTTGTAAATCCTTATATATCAGATGTAATATTTTATATTAAATCTGTTTCTCCAGTGAACCCTGACTGATACACATGGCATATAATGTATGCCAATTACCCTGTCTGTTGCTCAAAAGAAGAATAAGTGATCTGCTCCCCAGTGGGGGTGACTGGCCCTGCCAGAGCTTCATGGGGGTGACATGTTGCTTTCCTATCATGACCTCCTGCAGGATTTTCACTTTTCAGGATGACTTCAGAACTAGCCCTTGTAGACTCAAAAGGAAAGTGAGACCAAGGACTCAATGCTGATGAGACAATCACAAGACAGGAAATGATACAAGATCACTTAAAGAAACCAATAAGATGACATGGACAGACTTCCAGTAAAAATGCACTAAAGTGTGGTCATGAAGGGGAAGGAGGAAGTTTTCTGGGGTCTGGATCCAGAGCCGCTAGTGAAAGAGTGGTGTAGGGGATCTGCCCCACGTGGCAGGTCCCGCGTTTCCCCGTGGAAAAGCTGCAGCTGAGGTAATTTCCTGGGCATTCTCCTCCTTACTCCTTCCCCTGAGTTGTTCAAAGGCTAATCTGAGAAAAGAATAGTTTATTAGGGATTACAAAATACCAAGCCAAAAGAATCCCCATTTCTCAGTCACATTCCGTAATGTAATTCTCTTCTGTCAAGATTCAGATACAAATTCATCAGAGTAAACTCCAGCATACACCCCTGCACAATCCCATGCCCTGGAGGAGTAATGTCACCTGGTTAAGCAAAAATACCGATAAGTTCATATTTAATGAATCCATAGCGGTGGAAGTCTTCTAGGAGGTCCTCAGTCTAATTAGCTTCAAAGTAAACATACTATTCAGAAATCTGGACTTCTTTCTCCAGTTTTCTGTAATCCATTTACTGAGTAGCATTTGGATGGATCATCGGGACCCAGTTCCAAGGTTCTGGTTTATGTTTTCTGTCTCAGCTGAAATCTGGTTTGAGTGATACCAGCTGTGGTGCCTCTGGCTCCAATAAATATGAAGAAGGGAATCAAGTTCAAATGCCTTTTGGCCTGACCAAGAATCATGGCAGAGCATACTTGCAGCAGAAGCCTCAGATCTAGGAGGGAAGAATAAATCTTCCAGGCCCAGAACTATGTAACCTAGTACAGCTTTCAGTTTTTGAAGATGATTTAGTAACGTAGAATTGAGTTCTCCATAATCTTTGTTTCACAATAGGCTATGATGGATGCATGACCCTGTTTATTTAATAACATAAGGCGCCACTATTTACCCAACCCAAGAACGAGACTACACCAGGACTCACATCCACCAACAAGCACTTTCTCCACCACACCCCTCTCCCCACCCCTGCCACCAGCATTGTGTGCTTGGTGTTTCCTTGATGTCCATTGCAAATGTGTGTGTGTGTGTGTGTGTGTGTGTGTGTGTGTGTGTGTGTGAGTGACAACATACTTTCCAGATTCCTTGATTCTGAATTCTATAAAAAGACTATCAGGCCATTTACAGGCCTCTGAGACTTGGCTTTTTCCTATTTGTACGGAAATTTATCCATGTTGAATGCACTGCTGTGCCTGCATTTGCTCTGCTACATCACACACCCCTGTACAGATGGGCCACGATCTGTGAATACATTCTCCTCTCTGTGAGCGTTCGTGCTGTTCCTGGGTGTTTGCTACTTGTGGACAGTGCTGCTGTGATGTTCTGTCCAGCGGACGTTGATTGGAACCACTGAGCTCTGGATCTACAACTTCACACATGGACACCATTCTACACTTCTAATTGGCCGTGTCACTTCATTGTCTCACCAGCAAGGCATGTGAGAGCTTTTCAGTCTCAGTCGCTCTCCGAGATGCTTGTGCCCGGCCTCCGAGGCTTTGACCATCACACGAGCATAAGATGCAATCTTGTAGTTTCATTCAGCACTTCCCTGATTCTGGGGGATGTTGGGCATATCTGTGTGTGTCTGTTGACCATCAATCAGAGTTCTTGCTATGAAATTCCTGTTTATCATCCAGCAATTTTTTCTACTGCGCTGTTTGATTCTTCTCGGTTGATTTCTAAGAGATCTCAAAGTATATTCTGAAGATCAATCTTTTGTCAAGTGTGTGGCTGATAAATATCTTCTAGTTTGCATTCTGTATCTTCACTTTGATGTGATATCCTTTTAAAATTAAAGTACAGGATTATACAAAGCTTGCATGTGTTTAAAGTGTATAATTTTAACATAGACACACATGTAACCACCGCACAGACCATGAATTTTTTTTTTTTTTTAGTCTTTTTGTCTTTTTGAGACAGGATCTCACTATGCAGTTCAGGCTGGCCTTGAACTCACTTTGAAACCCAGGCTGGTCTTGAACTCACAATGATCCTCCTGCCTCGGCCTCCCGAGTGCTGGGATCACAGGCGTGTGCCACCATGCCCGGCATTTTGACCACTCAGATCAAAACAGAACATTCACAACATCCCAAACGTCTCCTTTGTTTCTCTCAAAACCCCCACCCAAGGTAACTGCTACATAGAATTTGTATTATTTGTTTATGAACTTCTTATAAATGGAATCATACAGTATATAATTTCTTGCATCTTACTCATCCTTATGTCCATGAAATTCACCCAGATCACTGTGCATAGCACTTAAATGTTCATGACTGTGTAGCTTTCTATTATTCCACAATTTATTCTATTATTGATGAGCTGTTTTCCAAGTTTGGTTATCATGAGTAAATATTGAGCAAACATTTCTATGTATGCATTTTGGAATATGATGCACTCATTTCTCTTGGAAATACTTAGAGAAATCACCAAGTTATAGAATTGTTTTAGGATTAGCTTCAATTGTTGCTTGCAAACAGTTTTCCAAATTTGTGGTACCAATTTACACTCTACCAACAAGGTAAGAGATTTACAGTGGCTCCAATCATGACCAGTAATGGGAATCTTAAAGTATTTTAGCCACTCAGGAGAAAAGGGGTGTAGTGATATTTCACTGTGCTTTTAATTTTCATTTCCTTGAACACTATATTAGCCATCTGGATCTATTAAATGCCTGTCCAGATCTTTTGTCAATTTTTAACTTGGTTTGTCTTTTTCTTATTGATTTGCAGTAGCTCTTTATATACTCTAGATACGAATCTTTTGCTAACTCCATGTATTACAGATATCTTCTCCCAGTCTGAATTTGCCTTGTCTTATTTATGTGTGATTTTTAAATTGTAGCAAAATGTGCATAATTAACATTTTAAGCATTGTAAGTATACAGTAGCATTAAGTACATTCCTATTGTGAAACCATCACCATCATTTATCCCTAGAATTTTTCTCTCTGCTCAAACTGAAACTCCATGTACATTAAACGCTAACTCCCATTCTGCCTATCCCCTGACCCACAAAAATCACTCTTCCCCCCTTAAGAGTAGGAATTTATTTCACATCATTGAAACTTTAAAAAATCATTACTGGCCTTCATTTGAGTTGTCTTTTGAGTTATACATAATTTAAAAAGAGATAGGGATTAGAAAAACAGAAAGGTTATCAGTTAATACAGGCTGGCACTTATATACCTGCAAATTCACTTTTGCTATTGGCTCCTGTCTCATTTAACATTATTTTCATAAGAATATTAGAACAAAAACAATATGGAACTCTGTTATCCTTTCAAAATTAAGTTAGTCCAAACTAATTTAATTTGTGTAGTAAGAGAGGAGTTAAAAGCAAGTATATTCTCTGGGGAAAAGTGGGGGAATGTGTGTGTGTTTTAAATAAGACTTACAAAAAAAAGACTTCCTCTAGAATTTTTGATTCATCATTGTCTTCTTAGAAAATAAGTTTCTTGGGGCTGGGGATTTAGCTCAGCAGCAAAGCGCCTGCCTGGCAAGTGCAAGGTCGTGAGTTCGGTTCCCGGTACCG
>NW_004955412.1:20501395-20515253 GCF_000276665.1 Chinchilla lanigera | reverse complement strand
AAAAAAAAAAAAAAAAAAAAAAAAGTTTAAATGACTTCATTGAGGTGGGCCTCACATATCAGAATTCAAGCATTTTAAAGTACACTATTTGTTATGGTTTATATCTGGATGTGGCTTCAAAGCCTCACTGCATTAGCGAACAGAAACACCGAAATGACACCCAGGATTTGGAGGCAGATTTATTTAATTTTGAACAGGCACTGACCAGGAATCAATTGTTCCTCAAAATGTCAGGCCCCAAAGGCTCAGGGAGGGAGGATTTTATGGGGTCTGGACAGGGAAGTACAAAGGCAGAATACTTGGTTGTCTTTGATTGGTTCTTACAATGTGCATCACAGTGACCAGCTGTTTCTAAGAGACAGAAGCAGCTGGAACTGGAACAGGAACTGTTACCTGGGCAACTAAGAAACTGAAGTGTACTGGCTGGAAGCGGGGCACGTTTTCTGTTACATCATACGCTCATAGGCAGGGCTTTTAAAGGTTTATTGGATTATGAGGTGCAACAGCCGAATGTGCTGTTAGGAAGCAGGGTCTTCTCAGAAGAGGTGACTCACTGTGGGTGTGCCTGGAAGGTTCTATCTCCTTTCCCAGCTCCTCCTGACTCCCTGCTTCCCTGCTGCCGACCACGTGAGACGAGCAGCTCCGCCGAGCCCCTGTGCCCCGTGTCCTGCCTTGGAGCCAGGTGGCTGTGAACCAAAACATGAGCCAAAATGACTTCCTTTAAGCTGCGACTGTCGGTACCGGGTCCCAGCAACGAGAAAGTGACAAAGACGCCATTCAGTGTGTTTGACTATGTTCACAGGGTTGGACAGCCATCACCTCCACCTCACTTCGGAACATTTTGTCCCCTCCAAAAAGGAATCCCACACTCATCAACAGCCAATCCTCACTCTTTCAACCTCCCGCCAGCCCTAAGCAACCGTTAATCCACTTTCTGTCTCTATAAAAGTGCTTGTTCTGGACATTTTATAAAAACAATAGTTTCATGTTTCTTTGTTATTGTTAATATTGTAACAAAAATTAATTGTTTCTCCTAGTTGTTGCTAAGGTTTAAAGAAACAATTGGCTTTTGTATATTATTGGTCTTTCATCTTTGCCAAACTTTTGGGCTAGTTCAAATAATTTATAATATATATTTTTATAAATTTCCTATAAGAAACCATATCCTTTTTTGTAGTAACACAGGGGTTCCTCCTTTCTGATCAAGTGTGAGTGTGTGTGTGTGTGTGTGTGTGTGTCTTATCTGCTGGAAAGATCTGACACAATGTGGAACAGGAGGAGTGATTGGAGGCATCCTTATCTTCCTTCTGATTTAATAAAGAATGCTTTGAACATTATCTCTTGGAAGGAATTTTATTGTAGGATGTTTTTCAATCCTGCTTTTCTGGTTTAGGAATACTAGTCTATTTCTTTTGCTGAGTTTTTATCAATGGGTATTTAATTTTACAAAATATTTCTTCTATATTGATTGTGAGGATGAACCCGTTTGGTTTTAGAGGAAGGATCCCCAACTTCTGCTTTTGTGAGACCAGTAATGCCTCCAAGATTATATCCTACGTGAAGTTAAGCTGTGGTGGACAGGAGCATCTCTCAGAGCCCCTGTGTCCTGGTTACTTTTCTCTCGTTGTTGAGACAAGATACCTGACACCCAGAATTAAGGAAGGAAAGGCTTATTTAGCTCACAGTTTGTGGAAGTTTCAGTCTATAATCAGCTGGCTCCAAGGCAGAGTGGCACATGGCCGAGGGCAACAGTTCATGACAGCGGAAGATAGCAAATGTAACAAGAGCAAAGGGGAAGAGTGGTGACAAACAGCCTCGTTCCCTCCCTTACATTGTATGCAAACTACTCGCCCCAGGGCAGGTGTAGTGCTCACACCCATGAATCAATCATAACTCTAGAAGCCTTCCCATGACTGCATGAGGGGGACATCCAGAACCAAACCGTAGCTCCCTGCTAGTCAGAATCCTGGTCTATGCTAACTTTTGCCCATAATTAAGAGGGTAGTTTTACCACAACCCTATGTGTCTACCTCTCAGTGAGTTGCGAATTCAGGCTCAGAGACAGATATTATATATTGAGCCCCTGCCACTGTCAGCAGGACCCCGCAGGGAAGAATGGGACACCCAGCCAGGACACCCTCTCCGAGGGTGTTTCCTGTAAAGCAGTCCTGCCTGAGTGGCTACTTCCAGGGCTGTTGTAGAATTAAATGAGGAAAAAGTAAGAAAAAACCTTGGAAAACTGGAAAGAACTCAAATTCGTGGGAATGTTAGTAGTAGTGAAATAACTGTCATCATTATTAAGTTCAGCACAATAACCACAGACACAGAAATCAAACTTCACACGGCTCTCAGGTTTCTGGCTTTAGCAACAACGTGGACACATCACTACTACCAGTTGCTGGCATGCAATTTTGCAATTTTATTTCATAGCCTTGGGCATGAAATACTGCAGATATTTATTATTCGGGATAAAATTCTTGGGCCATAGTCTCCCAGAGACAGACCAATGGGCTTGTTATTTTGAGCCCACAGTGCCCTGTCTGTCCTCTTCCCTTGATTAGAGGTCCCCACTGTTCAAATTCACTCCCATGTAGAAGAGACAGAAGTTGCCATTTCATCCTGCTGACATGGGGAAGTCAAGTTTTTCAGCTTTAATTTTACTGTGACTCAGGGCTGGGAATATAGTTCAGTGGCACAGCACCTGCCCAGCAAGTGCAAGGTCCTGAGATCGATTCCTGGTACCAAAAAAAAAATTTTTTTTACTGCAACTCACAGTAACTTACACCATTTATGTCACAGCATAGTTCAAACACACATGAGAAACAATTTTCACAAACAGCCCGTACCTCACTGCCTATACTGTACTTTCATATCCCCAGTTCTACCCTACACTATGGTAGTCATTTTTTTTTCATTTATGCTCACAACCCACTAAATTTATTTGCAATTTGGAGATCCTGAAGAGGTGAGCTCCTTCCCTTCCCTCTCTGAGTTAAAGTACAGTTTAACCTTTTCTTTTTCCTTCCTTCTTTCAAAAACCAGGTACTGAGCACCTACTATTTGCCAGGCACTCTGCTAGGTGCTGGAAATACAGAGATAAACTCAACTACAGAATAACCCAGGAGGGAGGCATCCCTTTAGCTGAGCCAAGATTTAATGGTTAAGTCCAACTGTTAATAAAAAGAATGCTGGGGGATACAGGGCCGGGCATCTGCCCTGTCCTTAAGCTCCTTCCACGTGAAAGGGGTCCCACACACCATTCTCCTCCCCTGCACCCACCACCTACTCTAAGGAGGTGAACTGGGATTTTAGAAGGAAAACATGGTATGTGTGATCTTCACTGTTTTTGTTCTTTCCTACTAAAATCAAATTCACAGTGTGTATCTCTTAAGCACCTAGATGTGGTGGCATATATCTGTAATCCCAGCACTCGGGAGGCTGAGGCAGGAAGATGGCCATGAGTTCTAGGCCACCCTGAACTACAAACTTAGTGAAACCCTATCTTAAAAAAATAAAGACCAAAGAAAAAAGCATGCCTCTCTTCCTCTGCCCTCCTGCCTGGGACAGGACTGGTAAATCTGTCTCATTCTGGAGATAGAATGAGATTTCCAGCAACAGCTCCTCCACAGCAGAGATGGTTTGCCTCCATCCACCTAGCACCAATGGCTTCAGGTTTTAGGCAAGGGAGAGGGGTGCTATTCAGAGGGCTATCTGGACACCCCCGCATCTTCTTAGTGTCTTCCCCAAGGAAGCTCCTCATCCAGGGGAGCCCCTCTCCATCTCTTTCTGCTCTCAGGAGAAAGTTTTCTGCTTTACAAAACCCAGGAGCCAGACTAGTGATGACAATCATCCAAGGAAATCAGCATAGGGAAAATCACCTTCAGAAAAAGTCAATATTATCTTTTTTTTCCAGTACTGGGGATTAAACCTAGGGCCTTCACATTGAGCTCCATCCCCAACCCTTTAAAAGAAAAAGGTTGGTTTTTTTTGGGGGGAGCGGGTGTTGTTTTGTTTTGTTTTGAGATATAGTCTTACTAAGTCACTGAGTTGCCCAGGCTTGGCTTGAACTTGAGATCCTCCTGTCTCTGCCTCCCAGAGTGCTGAGGTTACAGGAGTGCACCACCATGCCCAGCCTTAACATTGCTTTTTACTTTTTCATGTCTTCTGGATGCCCAGATCAGCATGCTAGCCCTGCAGAAAAGCTTCTGTGGCTTCATGGTGGAAATTCTTCCCCTTGCTGGGACATCTACTCTCTTCCTTTCTGGAAAGCCTACTTTTCCTGAAAGCAAAGTATCGCCTCCTCTGTGACACCTTTGCCAACTCCCCTGACAGTGGAACTGTGCTCTGGAAGCCCCCATTTGGCCAGCTTCTGCCTGTGATCATAATCCAGACACTGGCTGAGATTTTGCTCTCTGAATGACACTGGCTAAAACTCCACTCCGGTCTCCATCCCAGTCTCTCTGTAATTCTAAACTCTTGGCTTCTCCAGTCACTTCTGCTGCAGTCCTACTTTTACCTAACTCAGCTAGTAAATGAGTACATCGTCATCTCATAATGCTGTGCTAAAATGACCCAGAAGTGAAATTTACATACACACACACACACACACACACACACACAGAGCTTTATATATTTAGTAGATTCGAATGAAGGTTTGTAAGAACTACATTACAGAATCCAAATAATTTAAAGGTGAACACTAGACGTCCTGTTCTAAGGACTCTATCAGTTCACTTTGCGCCTATCCCCCCTGACTCGGCCTCACCTTCTGTCCTCCACGTGTGTGGTTTCTGTGTGCTCCCCACACAGATCCGGAGCCAGCGCTCTCCTGCTCAGAACCTTGCCAGTCTCGTGCCCAAATGCCCCGCCCCACCCTGCCCCATAACTCACCAGGAAACTTCTCTAGCTGTAGTTTTTGCCTAAGAAGCAAGATATATCATGTACAGATGCAAATTCCCCATGACAAATTGATCATGATGTATAAGTAAAATGTACCAATAAAAAATGAGGAAAAGATAAGAAAGAGGCCCTCCTTTCCCTTTACCTTCTCCCCTGTTCACGCTGGCAGCTGTGGACCCAGGCACACTACATGGGAAACTCTTCAGGATCCCACGGATGAGGAAGAATCCCAGGGGCAGAAGAGCAAATTGGAGGTGTGAATCTCATCAGCCCTGATGGCTACATTCCGGCTAATTCATGAGCTGAAAACTAGCTTCCACTGTGTTTAAGCCACTGTTTTGGAGTCTAGTTACAGCCTAGTTATAGCGGCTGAACACAACTCCTGACTATGTTCGTTTGCCAGGGCTGCACCACGGTCTGAATGTGACTTGTTTTCCCCGTAACTCACACTGTGACTTTGTTCTTCCATGCAGCATCATAGCGAGGAGGGGCCGGGGGGAGGCATGTGAGATGGGAATGAGGGTCCCTTTCTCATGTGAGTGCTGGTTGTCACAGGACTGGATTAGTTAGCATGGCAATGTGTTCTCATAAAGCACATTCAGTGGCTTTGGCTTTCTCTTGTTCCTTTCTCACCTTGTGACCTCTCTTCCGCGTGTGCCCGCTTGCCCTTCTGTTTCCTGCCATCAGTTAAAGAGGCATGAGGCTCTTGCTACAGCCAAGAAGATGTCATTCTCATGCTCTTGGACTTCCCAGCCTCCAGAACCATTGGCCAACATAAACCTCCTTCCACTGTAAACTCCTGGGTCTCTGGGGTGCTGTTATAGCAACAGAAAACAGATCAGACAGGCTGCCATAACAAAATACTAGATTTAGGTTGCTTGAACAGCAGAAATTTACTTTGTCACAGATTTGGAGACCGGCAGTCTGAGGTCAAGACTTCAGCACTGATTTCTAAGGCCTCTCTCCTTGGCTGGTAGATGCCTGTGGTCTTGACATGGTCCCTCTCTGTGCTCACACCGGTGTCCAAATCTGTCCTCACAGGAGCACCAGGCATATTGCACAGGACCTGCCATAAAGATCTCATGATAGCTTAGTTGCTTCTTTAAAATCTTTATTGCCAAATACAGCCACATTCTAAGATTATGGGAGTTAGGACTTCAAGAGACAAATTGAGGGTGAGAGAACACCATCTGGGCCATAATACCAACCTTTTTGGCTTCTGTTTTCCCCTCGGCATGCTTGAGGGGGAGGAGATTTGCTTGCAAACATGAGCCCGAGAGGCTAGGCAGAGGCACTGCCAGCAGTGAGGACCACAGCCGGCTCCCCATAGCTCCCAGTGGATGCTCAGGATTCAGAGAGAAATGACCATCATCCCACACCAGGCTGATTCCCTTACCCAGAACCTGAGCCCTGAAGAGCCCAGCAAACACTACCTCCATCTCTTCCCCCAGCCCTCAGTTCTGCTGTGACCTGCAACTTGCACTGCCTTGCACTGGGGACTCCAGGAAAACAAGTGTTCCCACTGCCATGGCTTGAATGCCCCCTCCAGAGTTCATGCAGAAGTTGATAGCAACATGCAGAGAGATGGGGCTCTGAAGAGGTCAGGAGGTCACCAGGTCACGGGGACTCTGCCCTCAAGAGTGGATCGAGGCTGTTACTGCTGGGGTGGGCTCCTAATGAAATCAGCCCTGTTCTCTCTCTGTCTCACACTCGCTTGCTTTTCTGCCAGGTGGTGACGCAGCACGAAGGCCCTCACTGGGTGCAGAGGCCAAGTGCTTAGACTTCCAGCCTCAGGAACCATAAGCCAAATAAACTATCCAGTCTGATGTTCTGTTACAGCCACAGAAGACTCTCTGAGATACCCACCAAGCAAGAGGCAACTTGGAGTCTAAATTAAGGTGTCTTAAAGAAAGTAAAGAAACGCATTCTATCTTGCATATCAGTCATCTGTGTCCCCCAGAGCCTAATAGAGACACTAGTGCCAGAGCATGCTGGAGAAAGATGCACAGAGGAAGGAGAAATGATCAACACAGGAGAGCGGCCCCAGCACTGTGCCTCTGTCTTCCCAGCCGGACGGGAGGCTCCTCTCTTCCGAGCCCCACCCAGCCTTGATCTGATCTCTGCACATGGCCTTCCTGTGCCTGCGTGTCCTTCCTTGAAATCCCCACAGGGGATGAGCAACTCCCAGGAAAGGACTGCGCCTTATTCACCCTCTGGTCTCCCTTCCTGTCCTAGGCAGGGACTCAAATGGTACTTTTAAAATATGGAACCAAAAAGGGACTGGGTCAAGATATGAGAACTGGAAGAGACCAGGAGCTGCTGGGAAGTAGAGGCGGGTGGGGAAGGCCTCCCACGGCAGCAGGGAAGCTGCTGGCTCTGGGAAAAGGGGAGGCACTGCTTGGCCAGGAGGGAAAGGCCTGACTCCAGAGCCTGGAACATCACTGGCCCTCCAAGGAACCAGCTCCAGGCCTTCACAGCAGCTGACACTGTGCTGTCTCTCCCCAGTCATGATTTATTCAACTAAGCTGTGTCTGAAAATATCCTTGACTGGCGGTTTATTCTCTGAGGGCCCAGCGTGTGGGAGGACTCACACTGCAGGCCCCAGCCCTGTCCCAGTCACTGGATGTGCATCCCAGCCCTGAAAGGCAAGAGCGGCAGACACCAGCCCCTTTCCCAGTGAGACCTGAGCCAAGACAGGCCTCCCCCCAGGTCACACAGGCCCAAGAGTTGCTGAGGAGAAAGGAGAGGAGCAGGCCCACTTCAGCCAGAAAGAAGACCTGTATCCTCTAAACTAAACAAAGGCCACTAAGACCACAGCTCCACCTCCACCCAGCTTTCTGAAGGGTTCCAGGTGCCAGGTGAGGAAATCCAGGCCCAAGCCAGAAAGAAGCAGTCAAGCTGGAGGAAATGGAGGGAAAACACACAGGAGCCCAAGCTCTGGACCCCCTTCTTATGTGACCCAGCATGCTCAGGGCCCAGGGAGCAAAGCAGCCCATCTGTGCCACTGTGTCCCCAGCTCAGCTCAGGCCAGTATCGCAGCTGTGTTGCTGCTCCCCAAAATCAATGGGGTCTTCTGGTCCTGTGGTCACAGAGTCAAAAAACTTGGGTTTGAACCCACCTCACCTCTACGTGAACTGGGTAAACATTTGGAATTCTGGGAGGCCCAGTCTCCTCACCTGTGAGAGGAGTTTGTACACCTAGCGGATGGGCTGCTGAAAGGATCAGATGAGACACGTGTCTGAAACAAAGGCAAGAGAGCCAGGAGCAGTCTAGGCTTCAGAGTGCATGAATTTCCCTCTTGCCTCACCCTGAGACACACAGACCCATCCCCTCTGCAGCTCACACCTCATTCCAGGCCATTGCCCTTTAAATAAAAGAATGACCCAACTGGGGGAAGGATGCATAAACCATAGAGAATGGATGAGAACACACCCCTGAGCACAGCTGTTTCTACCAAAGCGGCTCCTCTAAAACCCACTAAAGAAAAATCTTTGAGGACAGAGCTATGCCCGAAGAAGGCTGCTGCAGAGAAACCTCCACTTGCATGGAGCCCAATGACCAGGCAGAAGGGGAGGGGAGGGGCCAGCCGTGTAAGAGAAGGGGTAAAAGCAGGATGCAGAAAGAAACAGACTGGATGAGGGCTCGTGTAGTCCAGAGCCCAGCAAGGGAATCCCCAATACTTTTTGAAGCTGAAAGTCCCCTTACAAAAAAAAACCACTTCATTCTGTAAAGCAATTCTAGTTACGCACCAAATTTTAACAGAAGCACAAAGTTCCCAGAAGCTCCCACACTCAGCCTCCCCCATCATCAACCTCTCCCACCAGAGAGCAGACCTCTTGCAACTGATGAACATGCACTGGTTCTCCATCATCACGCGGAGCCCACAGCTCACTGTAGGGTTCACTGTGGGTGTCGTATGTTCTAGGGGTTTTCACAAATGTGTGCTGATGCTATGTGTCTACCACTATAGTATCACAGAGAATTACTTCAATGCTCTAAAAATCTGTGCTCTGCTTCTATTCAACCCTTCCTCTTCTCAACCCCAGGAGCCACAGACCTCTCTACTGTCTCCATAATTTTGCCTTTTCCAGAATGTCTTATGGTTGGAATCAAACCCATTGTGGCCTTTGCAATTGGGCTTCTCTCATTCACTAATCTCCAGCTAAGGTTTCCTATGTCTTTGCATAACTTGATAATTCACTTCTCTTTAGTGCTGAATGATATTCCATGGTCTGGATAATACCTTTTTTTAACATCAAAACAATTTGAACATCCCCCAACATAAACAATCACATTTTTAGAATACAGATTGAAACTATGACTAATCCAGCAATGCTTTGTATGTATTATAGTCATAATGACCTCTACATAAAGCACTCACATTCCATATGTTTACAGTAAATAAAGACCAAAACAATAGTGCTGGAGGTACCCATGAATTAAGACATTCCAAGGATGGGCAACCTGCAGTTAGAGATGCTATAGGAATTGGACAGCTACCTAAGGATCTTGAGATGGGCACAGGGTTAGTCAGATGTGCATTTTTAAATATCACTCTGGCTAGCTATCCTAGGATGGATGCCAGAACTTTCTTCCAACCTCCCCAGGACATCTTTCTAGATAGGATTATAGTTGCACCTAATTCAGAGAGAATCTAAAGAAAAGCTTCATCAGCATATTCAACCCACAAGTTTACCCAGGTTATTCTCCCAGACAAAATCTTGCTTGAGAAAGCAACAGTCAAGGATCTACAGTCCAAATTTGCTTTCAAAATCAAAGAGCTGTGTGCCTACCCAAGAGAAGATCAAAACTTACCAAAGCTGTAGAACCAAGACAGGGGCCGTAAAAAAATCACCCCAGAAAGATACTTTAACATAGTAAACCCAGATGTTGTCATATAGGCCCCACCTTCTCCCAAATACATACTCTCATCAAGATGTTTAGGAACAACTTTTACTCTAGGATTGACTCCAGAGCACAGTTTGCTCAACAATGGGGTCCTCCAGAGCCTGGAGTCCAAATTTGGCTTCAACATTGAAGATCTAGATTCCTGGCTGTGAGGGTTAATTAATCTTGGTTATCAACTTGACTGCATTGAGAGAGGCCTGGAAATCTGGTAAAGTATGCTTTTGATGTGTCTGAGAGGATGTTTCCAAAGACCATCGATGTGTAGTGTATGGGTCAGCAGACAGGGAAGAACACCTGCCCCAAATGTGGAAGCACCAGGCCATAGGCAGGGGCCTAGGGCAGAGAAAAGGCAGAAACAAGGGGGAGCTTGAAAGTAAGCAAGCTCGACTCTTCTTGAGCAGGCGCATCTTTTGCTGTTGTTGTTATTCACAGACATCAGATGCCATATTCTTTAGCCTTTGAATGCAGACTTGTGCCAGCTCTCCAGGGAGCTCTGCTTAGATTGGGGCTGCATCACTGAATTTTCTTGTTCTGAGGCTTCCAGCTCCTTGGTCTGAGCAGCTATTGGTTTGTCCAGCTCTCCAGGCTGCAGATGGCCATTGTGGGACTATTCAGACTCAGATCATATAAGCCAATCTAATAAGACTCCTCTATAATTATAGATACCTTCTGCCATTTCTACTCCTCTAGAGAACCTTAAAGCACTGGCCCAGAGAAAGAGAGAGCCTTAGAACAAAGACCAGAGATACACATGAGGTCTGTGGGGAGAGGTCTTTGGCGCAGAGGCTGTGCACAACGGCACCACCCTTGGCCACAGCTACCTGATGTATCTGGAGCCAGGAAGGAAACATGGAGGCAAGTTCTGTGCATCTGATACTGTCACCGTGGACCCCAAATAATCTCCTCTCTCTTATTCTCTCTCTCTGTTTCTCTCTGTTTCTTTCTGTTTCTCTCTCTGTGTTTCTCTGTTTCTCTGTCTCTGTCTCTCTGTCTCTGTCTCTGTCTCTCTCATTTTCATAGTTCTGCTGGGACTATAAGAAAGCCTTCTGGAAATGGCAGGCTGGGCTGCAGAAGCCAAACACAGGCAGGCACACTGAAAAAGGCACTTTGGCAGCTTTACAAAGTCATCCCGGCTCTGGAGTCCATCAGAACTCAAGAGCAACGCAAATATACTACAAACCATTTTGCCATCACTTCAGTCATCATTCATTCAGACAGAATGAATTCAGTGCACATTAAAACCCCTAATGAATGTTTCATGGTAACAAAACAGAAATTACCTTGTAGAGTCTCCCCATGGGCTGCTTATTAATTACAGAAGAAAAACTGTTGATTTTGCAGTTGGGAAATATGGCAGACTCCATCTCAAACAACTGGTCAAAATTCACTTCACTGGGCCAGGGATGTAGCTCAGTGGCATGAGCACTTGCCTGGCAAGCCTGAGGTCATGAGTTCAATTCCTGGTACAAAAAAAAAAAAAAATTCACCTCACTAATAATAGCACAAAGTGCTACCTACACAGGACCTGGGATAGGGGGGCCAGGAAGGCACACAGTCACTTCTGTGGCATTTACTATCTCAAATGCATAAACCAAACATACTTAAGAGGAAGTGCTGGATAACCCAACTGAGTGGCAGCCCTGTACTTTTAAAATTGGAGGTGAAATGGCAGTAGGGATGGACACAGTAAGCTGACTGAGGATTGGGGCTGGGGATTTAGCTCAGCGGCAAAAGCGCCTGCCTGGCAAGTGCAAGGTCGTGAGTTCGGTTCCTGGTACCGGAGAAAAACAAAAAAAAAAAAGCTGACTGAGGACTGTTTAGAAAGTATGAATGAAGCATGTTGCATGTGCTACCATCTCTATGGCAAAAGGAGCAGGTACACTAAATATCCCGGTTTAGATCTAAAAGCCTTGTGTGTTCAGAGATTGGGCTGAACCAAAGCCTTGTGTGTTCAGAGGCTGGGCTTTTGGAAGGGATGGAATCACGGGGTGCTAGTTTCATCAGTGGTTTAATCCTCTAAAGGGTTCAGAGCTGAACATGCTGTTAGGAGAGGGGATCCATTCGGAAGAGGTGGGGAGGCTGAATTAAGCACATTTTCTCTCCCGTCTTGTTTCCGCCTTGGCACCAGCTGACCATGGACTGAACCATGTACCAAAGTAAACCTCTCCTTTTTAGCTGTAGGTGTTGAGTGCTGTGTCCAGCCCCAGGACAGACACTGTCAGGGTCCTATTTATGCCTAAACTTGCTCTCCAGAAATACTCAAGAAACTTACAATACTGGTTATCTCTGCACGGCTTTTCATGTTAACTTTTTCATCCTGTTTGAATTTCTTAAATTATTTAAATGCGTTAATAAATTTTTTAAAAGCTTAAGTAACACTCAAACATAACATTCAGTGAAAGAAAGCAGACACAAAGAGAACATATTATATAATTCCACTTATACAAATTGCTAAACTAGGCAAAAGTAATCTATGGTAATGAAAGTCAGGCTGGGAAACCCACATGTCCCAATTTCAAAACTTACTAGAAAGCTACAGAAACCAAAAGGGTGTGGTACTTACATAGGATAGATATATAATCATATAGAGCAATGCAGTGATATTGGGAGTCTGAAAATAAACCCATATGTTTATCATGAGTTAATTTTCTTTTTTCCTTTTTTTAAACATTTGGAATAGCATTTTCATTAGTACATGTTTATGATATATAGTGAACACATTTGTCATGGGGAGTTGGTACAGACACATACTGCATCAGTTTTCAACAAATGCATCAAGATTATTCCATGAGCAAAAAACCATCTTCAATAAATAGAACTGAAGCTTCGTGCAGTGGCAGTATTGTAGGCAATGAGGTTTATCTGAGGCATAATTATTGCTAACTGAAACAAATGGAGCAGGGACAAGTGGATATCCACATGCAACAGGAGGAAGGTGGACACCTGTGTCACACCATACACAAAAATTAGCTCAAAATGGATCCACACCTAAATGTAAAGGCTAAGACTATAAAACTTTTAGAAAACAAAAAAAGGGTAAATCTTCATGATCTTGGATTTGGCAATGGATTCTTAGGTATAACAACAAAAGCATAAGTAAAGAAAAAGTAGGTAAGCTGGACTAAATTGAAAATTGTGCACATCAAAACACCATGCTAAAGAAAAGAGGGGGAGATGATTGTTATGTACTGATCTAAGGAAGTAATTAGGTTTGGATGAGGTCATGTGGATGAGGCCCTGATCTGATAGGATTAGTGTCTGTCTTGGTTACTTTTCTCTCCTTGCTGAGACAAAATACCTGACGCCAAAAATTAAGCAAGGAAAGGTTTATTTAGCTTACAGTTTGTGGAGGTTTCAGTCCGTACTTGGCTGGCTCCAAGGCAAAGTGGCACATGGCAGAGGGCAACAGTACATGGCAGTGCAAGATAGCAAAAGCCACAAGAGCAAAAGGGAGGAGCAGTGGCAAGCAGCCTCTTTCCCCCCCTTACTTGTGTGTGCAAAAAACCCACCCAGGGCAGGTGTTGCACTCACATCTATAATCCTAGCATTAGACTATGGATCAATCAACAATCTAGAAGCCAGCCTCATGACTGCATGAGGATTTGGGGGGACATGCAGACACAAACCATAACCGTGTCCTTATAGCAAGAGACAGACTAAAGAGAGCTCTTTGGTTTCCACCCCATCCCTACATGTGGACACAGGTTATAGCAATTTACAAGCTGTTCACCAGAAACCAAATTGGCCAGAGCTTTTTTTGAAGGGAAGGGGAGGTGTGCTAAAGATCTAACCCAGGGCCTTGTGCACACTAGACAAGCACTCTACTACTGAGCTATATCCCCAGCCCTTTTTATTTTGTCTTAAGACAAGGTCTCA
This sequence comes from Chinchilla lanigera, assembly GCF_000276665.1. Classification (NCBI taxonomy): domain Eukaryota; kingdom Metazoa; phylum Chordata; class Mammalia; order Rodentia; family Chinchillidae; genus Chinchilla; species Chinchilla lanigera. Next base: position 20,501,570 of record NW_004955412.1, on the reverse strand, counting down.
CTAAGTTGTCCAGGCTGTCCTTGAATTTATGAACCTTTTGCCTCAGCTTTCTGAGTAGCTAAGGTTAGTCATGTACTGTGGCACTAACCTCAAGAACCAAGAGAAAATGAATGGGGGGGCAAGTCTCACTATGTAGTTCAGGTTGGTCTTGAGCTTACCATGTAGCCCAGGCTGG
>NW_004955412.1:20429022-20498540 GCF_000276665.1 Chinchilla lanigera | reverse complement strand
TTTTTTTTTTTGAGACAGAGGCTCACTAGGTAGCCCAGGCTGGCTTTGAATTTATGGCAATCCTCCTGCCTCAGCCTCCTGAGTGCTGGGATTAGAGGCGTGTGTCACCATGCCCAGCTAATCCTAATCACTTTCTAAAGTCCACATCTCTGAACATCATAGATACATTACACTTCCACCTTCACAGTGGGATTAAACTCCAACATATTCAAGCCTTTGGGAACGCCAGTCTGATATCTAAACCCAGACAGGTTCACCTGTCCCTAGTCCTAGCCCAAACTTTCTCTTGGAGAAACCAGCCAGTCTGTCTGCACAGTCATGAGGGGGGCACTGCCCTCATTTGCTCCTACCAGTTCTAACCCCAGAGAAGACTCGGAAACACAACCATGCATGGGCACCTACTATGAGTAGGAGCTTTCTGCAGTCAGCCTCAGGTGGCACAAACAAGACCCATGCCCTCCTCCCTGATACCCCACTCAGCCTCCCAAACCCACAGCTTCCTGCCCCCCTGAGTAGGGCTGTGTCACTCAGTGGGCAAGGACCAGGGTTCCACACTACTCACTAAGAAGCTGGGCAGAGGCAGTAGCCAGAGCTTGGAAGAGGGGATCTCAGAGGATGCAAATAAAAATCATCCACTCCCATAATCCTTAGCAGCATTCATTTCTAGGCATGTGAAGAGAAGATGAAATGGAGGATGTAGCATTATCTCCCCAACACTCTTCTTCTTGCCCTCCTGGAGAATTCATTTATGGAATCAGATCCTCCCATCATGATATATCACTTTGTCTTGGATTAAATACAAGCTCTTTAAATAAACAGATCTTATGAAGCAGAGTATTTTTTTATTGCAGCAAAGTAGGGATTTCTCCATCGTATGTCATCCTTTTAACATTCAATAATTTAATGTTTCCTATTCATTTAACAGAGGTACATTGTATAAAAAGAAAAATAAACCTTTAATGATCTGTAGTATTACAACAGATAGAAACCTGTAATTATAGATCTGCATCTATGTACATATATATACTTTCTGTGTGTATGATATGTATATATGTTTTATTTTAATATAGGACTGTCTTAGTTACTTTCTCAGCTGTGACACACAATACTCAGCACTCGCAAGTTAAAGGAGAAAGGTTCATCTTAGGTCACAGTTTTGGTCCCCAATCTGGCTCCAAGGCAGGGTGGCATGGCAGAAGGGTCTGGCAGAGGAGGTTTACTCAGGGCACCGCAGTCAGAAAGCAGACAGAGGTCAAGGGAGGAAGGAGGGAGATACTCTCCCAGGCCACACCCACAGTGACCCACCTCCTCCCACCAGGTTTTACCTCCCAACATCACTTTCAGCTATAACTCACCAGCGGAGTAAGCCATTGATAAGTGTCACATCCCAATCATCCAATCAGCTCTCAAAAGCCCCACCTATGAGTGCATGAGGCTTTGGGGAGGACATCCAGATATAAACCATAACAGAGACCATATTATAGGACAATGTAGTCTAATAGAAATTTCTGCAGTGATGGAAATATTATATCCTACTGTCCAATATGGTAGCCATTAGCCACAATGTCTACTTAGCACTTTAAACATAGCTAATGTATCTGAGGAACTGAATTTCTATTCTATTTTAATTTGTTTAAGTGTATTTAAATAACTATATGTAGTGAATGGCTACCGTATTACACAGGGTAGATACAGAAGGAATCATGCAAACAATTCATAACACTAATTATCAATTCAATAAATGACTCTCAAACATTGGTACTAATTTCCATGATAATATAGTTTAGAAAGTATAATGTAAAGATAGACCCTAATTACAGTAGAAACAAAAATATATTATTAGGATAAAACTGTAAAGACTACACATTACTCAAACATAAAAACCTAAACTATCTCTCTCATATTTTTGTTTGTTTCCTTGTTTTTAATGTTGATTAGGGACAAGCGGCCTAAGCTTTAAAGTGAGATAACCAGAAAAAGAGGACAAAATAAAGCAAAAGCAGTCATAATTAAGACAGTAACAGCAATAACTTAGGTGGGGCTTGAGGCCAGATCTCCTCAAATGGGATAGTCAGGGAGATATCTCTGGAGAGGTGAGATTTTCAATCAGCAGGTAAAGTATGAAAATGAATAAATCATGTAAATATAGCAGAAAATGCACACACACCCCCAGCCAGTACACTTCAGTTTGTTAGCTGCCCAGGTAAAAGTTCCTCTTCCAGTTCCAGTTGCTTCTGTCCCTTAGAAACATCTGGTCACTGTGATGCATACTGTAAGAACCAATCAAAGACAGCCAAGTACTCTACCTCTGTACCGCCTGCCCTCTTGCAACCCCATAAAAACCTCTTTCCCTGGGCTTACAAGGCCTGACATTTTTGTAAGGGCTGGTTCCTTGTCAGTGCCCGTTGATATAAATAAATCTGCCCCAAATCCTGGGTGTCGTCTCGTTGTTTCTGCTTGCACTGCATAAAGATATTGGGAAGTGTTCAACAGACCAGGGTTCACCAACTATTGGTTGACATTTTAAGCCAGTTAATTCTTTGCTGCAGGGATTGTCCAGTGCGCTGCAGGATGGTTAGCAACATCCAGGGACTCTACCCACTAGATGTCAGTAGCACCCTCAGCCTACTCCAGTTAGGACAACCAAAAATGTCTGTGGATGTGGCCAAATAAGGAAAGAGGAGAGGGGAAAGGAAGAGAGGAGAACTAGGACAAACTTAGAAGAGAACTTGCACAAACCACGAGTATGTGCAAGAGCCCTGAGGTGGGAAAGGGGTTAAAATAACAGAGAATCAAAAGAAAGACCATCAAATCACTGAGTCATTGAAGGGTTTCAAGAGGCAAACATCCAATGTGTTTGTTTAGTGTTGGGCTGCAAGGGGTGCAGGTGGGAGCAGGGATCATTTCAGGGTTCACAGAACAGTATAGAAGACCCAGCCCCCCATCAGCAGATGAACTTCTCCACGACTCAGTGTCCTCATTTGTAAAATGGGGATTGTGATAGGGCACCCACCCTGAGGGTGGTTATAAACATATATAACAGGATCTAGTGTTTGTAAGGCACTTAAAGCCGTGCCTGGCACATAACAGGTGCACTGGAATCCATCTGCTCTTATGAGAGCCTAAGTCCTGATGAGAGATGCTTGGGTGACAGCAGAGACCCTTCCTGTGGAGGGCCACAGCTGCAGGGCCTGTGGAGCAGAAAGGTCTACTGAGTGTGCAAAAGCTGCAGAGAAGAGGGCAAAAAGGAGAGCTCAGCAAGAGGTGGGAAGCAGAGAAATAGCCGATGAGGTAGGTGAGCAGGTGACAACAGGAATGAAGCATTCAGCACAATGGCTACTTTTTGGTTCAAGTACTATATGCACAAGGTCCCACTTATTTCAGGGAAAAGAACAGAGGTCCACTTAGGCCATATTAGATTTGAGATAGCCACAGCTTAGCCTCACGTAGTAAGTAGTAACCGACTGGCAGGTCAAAGCACAGGGAAGAGCTTGGGACTGAAGATATAAACCTGACCATCTTGTGCAAAGTAGATAGCAAATAGTTTAATTTGAATTAAGCACCTAATAATAATGATTAAAAGTATTCAAATTCTAAATAACTGGTCCTGAAGGTAGAGCAAAGTTATGTAAAATGTCATTTGTGCGAGTCATTTATTGAAGCATGGTTTGTAATAGTATAGTTTGTAAATCATCTAAATAGCCACTGATTGCAGTCTGGTTAAATATATAATACTGCCATAAGATAGAATATCATACCGTTGATAAAAGAAAAAGCAACTTAACATGACCTGATATAGTATGGCCCACAAGACATTATTCAATGAAAAAAAGCAAGGTACATAACAAACTGTGTAACAGAGAATATCTCTGGAAGGGTGCACAACTGCTAACCATAGCAGTGGCTAGGCGACAGGAGCTGAAATTCTTACTATTCACTCTATGCTGCTTCACACCGTTGTATTTGGGGCTGTAGGAACACATTACAATTTTTTAAAGCCTACTCAGCGCTCTGTATCCATAGGTCTTGTGTCTTTGAATTCAACTATTTTGAGAATGAAACTATTTGGGAAAAAATTGTATCTATACTGAACATGCACAGATTTTTTTCTTGTCATTATTGTATAAATAATACAACCTAACAACTATGTACATAGCATTTATATTACATTAACTGTTATAAGTGATATAGAAATGATTTAAAGTTTATAGGAGGATATATATAGGTTACATGTAAATACTGCACAATTTTATATAAAAGACTGCAGCATCCACAGATTTTTATATTTACAGAGCATCCTGGAAACAAGCTCCTATAGATACTGAGAGACAAGTGCATATAATTTTTTTAGACAAAGTCTCACTATATTGTCCAAGCTAGTCTCAAACTCACGAAATCAAGAAATCCTCCTGCATCAGCCTCTTGAGTAGATGGGACTACCAGTGCCTACTACTATGCCCAGCTGCAATTAAAAAATAAAAAACCAAATATGTTTAGAAGAAAGTCACTCTGGTAACATGCAAAGGAAGAGACGAGAGACAGGATACCAGCTAGAAAACAACTGCAATGGTCTAAGCAAGAAAGATGAGGGTTAGAGCCAGAGATATGTCAGGGAGGATAGAGAGACTCCAAAGAGCATTTTGCCACTAGAATCCAATTTTGGATCTATGCATGAAGAAGAAAAGATGGCTCCCAGGATTTGGGCTGAGAAGGACGCCTGCTCAGGTCTGTCCCTTTCTCCTCCAATATCTCCTGGGAAGCTCAAAGGACAGCGATGTGCCTGGATGAGCTAAGGAGAGGGGTGTCCAGGGCTCAGCGTGTGCCTGGGTGAGAAGAGAGCACCAAGCACCAATTACCCCTGCCCCACGTACATACACAGACACGCGTGCACACACACGTGCACATACTCACCGTCATGTGAGCTCTTGGGTTGCTCCCCACGCTCTTGACCAGAGAAACTGAAACTCCAACGCCGTCCCACACAGTGCACTTTGGAAAAAAGAGCATTGATTAACGTTATTATTTCCTGCCAGGAAGCAGCAGAAACGCCTCTAACTTAAAATACTTCTCATTTTCCTCCTCTTCCTCTTCTGGTCTGAGATCTTCCCCTTACCTTGGCACGGCAGGCCCGCGTAGCTGCAGGACGTTGTGCCACGTGCTGCAACACTGTTGGCTGAAACCAGCTGGCAAGGGGCACTGGGGGCCAGCAGCCTCTTTCCAGGGAGGAATCGAGGGCATCATAGCAGCGTTTTTACAGACCAGTGTTGCTGAAGATGGGAGCAGTGCTGCTGACTAAGGAAGTTTGTGGTGGAGGTGGCCTCAGACAGCTGCAGGATCTCTGCCTGTATTTTTTCCCCTAAAGATGGGAAAGTAGCTCTGCTCACATCCTACAAGAATGAATATTGTTCACTTCTAAGCATAGCTGTTGCTGACCGAAAAAAAAAAAAAAAAAACCCTACTAATTCACTTTCCCCTTACTGGAGAGAGTGAATCAGGACTTGGGCAGCCACCCTCACCACTCCCAGAGCCCTTTCTGCCCCCTCCCTTGGTGCAGGCTGCAAACAGCTGAGCTCAGCCAGACCAAAGCCCTGAGGTTGAGGCTGGCGGTCCAAGAGCTCCACAGCCCGTGTGTTCTAGGATCTCTGCCAGGACCTGCTGCCTAGCAGACAAGCCCAAGGAAGATCTTACCAGGAGGCAGGTTCTGTCCTCCTGCAAAGAATAGAGCCAACTTTCAGCACCTATGCTGTGGTAGCCAGCAGCCTACTTTCTCCCCTGGGAAAAGGAGGGGGCCCATGGGCCTCTGACCCTGTGGTCAAGGTTCCTCCTTGCTTTTACATCCTCAGATTTGTCTGCCCACTCACTCCTCAACCTGTGAATCAGGTCTCTTGCTTTCTGTGCTCTGACTTTGACATGCGGACAGGCTGCCCCTCCTTTCCAGGGTTCACCAGTTCCTAGAGATGGAAGAAATGTTCCCCGTCCCAGCCATCTCCTGTGCTGTTATTCTCACACTCTGGACCACCGTCACCACCCCTAGTCATCCAGGGCCAGCTACTGGACAACTAGGGACAGCCCCGAACTTAACGCCAGCTGAAGTAATTCAAACTTTCTCACCCTGCCTCACTCACTCCCTCCTAGGGGACCCATATAAAGACTCTTGTCCACAAGTGCCCCCTCCTCCTGCTTCCCCTGACAGACCCGGTGCTTTGTGGGTGGCATGCCACCTCCTGCTCAGATCTGAGTCTAACAAACCGTCTTTCAGTGGCAGCCATCTCTGATCTGTTGGCCTTGCCAGCCCCAAGTAACAGTTTATAACAAGAGGAACAACTTATTATTTATTTTAATATTACTATCAGTAGTGCATAATAAATTATAATAAAATTTTATAATACAATTTTGAAACAACAACCTCAGGCTCCCACCCACTCCTAAAATGGTCTTCACCTAGCTGCCAAAATTGAATGGATGTGTTTGCCGCTTACACGCGGCATGGACCACTTCTCCTCAGGACGGTGCCCATCGCTGGGGCTTTGCTCTCCTGGCTCTATCAGTAGCAGTGCCCTTCGGGGTCCCGGCCAAAGAGCGCCCAGGGTGCTCTCCCCAGCTATTTGCCTCCATCCGCTTCACGCTGTCCCTGAGCTCCAACCTCCACATGGGTGCTGCGCATGCTCCTTAAGCTCAGCGCAGCCAACACTGAATCATCTTCCACTGCCCCAAAGCTGCCTCTGCTCTTATCGCTCCTCAGAGCAGCCTCTCCGAGAAGCGGGGAGCCCTGACCGGCTCCTGCAAGAGTGCCTAGGGGTGTTCCTCCGCCCTATCCTCCCCACGTCCACGGCTGCCCGTGTGAGCCCCTCGCCCCTCAGCAGGACTTCCTCGCTGTGCTCTGATGGTGGCTTCCTGGGCACCCTTCCAGCCCCACCCCGGCCCCAGTTCCCAATAATCCACCCAAAATACTTCTTCACATTTCCCCCCAGGACCAGGGATACAGCTCAGTGACTCAAGCGCCTGCCTAGCAAGGTCCTGAGTTCAACTCCCAGTACAAAAAAAAAAAAAACACACATTTCCCCCCTGCTGTAGGGCTCCCCAAGGATCCCCACTGCTCACTGGAAAATCTACATTTAGCCTGATAAATGCAGGTTTTTAAAATAACTTTATTGGTATACTTTTGACATGCACAATGATCACATTCATTGCAGGGAATTTGTGCCCGTGCTTAATATATCTTGATTCTTCTTCTTTTCCCATTCCCCTCCCCTCCCTCAACACTTCTCCCCCTGCTTATTTACAAAAGCTTTGTTTCCATTTCTTGTGTCTCTCTTTTTTCTCCTTTTCCCTTCCTCCCCTTCTCTCTCCCCCTCCCTTGCTCCCTTTCCCGTTTTACCATGTTCGTCCTACTTCCCAATGTCTAGCACCCATTTTGGTCCTTATTTGTGCTTTCAGCTTCTCACACAAGAAAACAATGCATTGCTTGAGCATGTGTGTCCTATTTGTTTCACTTAAAAGTAATGTCTCAAGGTGCATTCATTTACCTAAAAATGTCTCAAATGTATCCTTCTTTATGGCTGAGTAGTATTCCATTATATATAAAAATTACATTTTCTTTATTCATTCATCCAATGGTGGGCATCTGGGCTGTTTAAGGTGCCATCCCAGGCTTCCTCATATGGCATCAGAGTTCCAAGGAGCAAGTCCTGGTGGACAGCACCTCTGATGTCTGCTCGCACCATTTTAGCTCAAGTCTCGTAGGTCAGATGCATTCTATAGCCAAGTTCTCAGTCAGTGGAGGAGGCACAACCTCTCAGGGGCCATTGGTGTAGTGACCTCCCCACCCTCTCCTAAAGAGGCACCGCCTCCCCATATGCCACAGCAGAACACCAGAGCGTGACTTCAATCACGACATCAGCTTCAAGCCCCTGAGCTCATACTGCACAGCCGGCCTGGCTGTGGCTGGGTTTCCTTGCTGCACTCCTGGGATGTGGCTCCTCCTGACTCAGAGTCCCGCAGGCCTGGTGCACAATGGTGAACCAGAGATGGAATAAACTCAACAGAAGCTCCGGGTTGAGAGGGGAGAAACTCCAGATACAGCGCCATCACTGGCCAAAGTGATTCTGAATGGCAGCCACACACATGTGATCAAGGCTCCTCCCCTCAGGCAGGGCATTACTTGGAAAGGGCCCGGTCCTGCCTTGCTCCTCATTGTCCCCGCTGGGCTTAGTCCTGCTCTCGGGGCAGCCCTTTTTACCCATGCACATGTGGACAGCCTCCTGCTCATAGAAAGCTGGGGGCCCCCAGGCTCCTTTTCATTTTGAACTGTTTCAACCTCTTTTAATCTAATCATTTTGCCAAATGATTAGCCTTCAAAAGTTTATGGGCTCTCTGTGAATGTTGTGGGAGTCCATTCTGTGTACCAGACACATGATTAATTTCAAGAAGATGCTACTTCAGCAATAGCACGATCTTAACATTCCCACAAATCCTTTTGTTTAGCTAAGATCTACTAGAAACTGGTTGTATCTTCTGGGAATCTTAACAAGTGTTCTGTAGCCATACCCTTGACTTCATCTTTTTCTTGAAGTCAATTCTTTTCTCTTTTTTTTTTTCTTTTTTGGTACCAGGAATCAAACTCAGGACCTTGCACTTGCCAGGCAGGCACTGTGCCACTGAGCTATATCCCCAACCTGGCCAGTTCTTATTTTGAGAATCTGTTGCCTGCTGGAAAGAATGGAAATGAGGACTAGTTTTCTTTTCCAATAAATTACACGGGTCTCATTGAGGTCATCTCTCTCTTACAATACTCAGTCACACAGTCCGGATGTTTATTCAGTAGCACCTCAACAACACTTTGAGCATTCCATCTCTAGATCTCCTTAGCCAAGTCTACAAACTCATTAGGCGCTATCTCACTCCGTCTTATATTACTGTCTTAGTTACTTTTCTCGTTGCTGAGACAAAATACCCGACACCTACAAGTTAAAGGAAGAAAGGTTTATTTCAGCTCATCGTGTGTAGAGGTTTCAGATCATAGTTGGCTGGCTCCAAGGCAGAGTAGCTCAGCACAGGGGCATCACAAAGGAGAAACAGCCCATGGCAGGGCAGGCAGGAGGCAGTAAAGCAGCAGAAAGCCTGCCTTCCCTCTCTCCTTTTACATTCTGTCCAGGTTATAAGCCTATTGATTGGTGCCAGCCACACCTAGACGTTTCCATTTTTCACACCCAGAACTATGCTAATTCCAAACACTGGGCCAATTTAGAACCACATACCCTTAATCCCAGTATCACATGTCCTACATCCAGCCAGCTCCCAAAAGCCCCACCTATGAGTGCAAGAGGTTTTGGGGGGATATCTAAGTACAAGCCATAATAGTTACTACAACAGAGAACCTGAGGTTGGGTGACTCATAACAAAACAGTTTTTTAGCCTGGCATACTTGGGAGGCTGAGGAAGGAGGATCATGAATTCAAGGTCGGCCTGGGCCACATAGCAAGACTGTCAAAAATGAAAAAGAAAAGGAAAGAAGAGAGAGAAAGAAGAAAAGGAGAGAACAGAGAACAGAGGAAAGGAGAGAGAGGAGAAGAGAAGAGAACAGAGGAGAGGAGACAGAGAGGAAAGGAGAGGAGAAGAGAAGAGAGGAGAGGAACAAAAAAGAGAAGCTTTCTTAGCTCACAGTGTTAGAAGCTGAAAGTCCAAGTTTGGGGCTGCATCTGGTCAGCATCTGGCAAGGGCTTTCTGGCTACCTCATAATGTGGCAGATGGCATCACATAGCAGCGGCCGCACATGAAAGAGATCTCCTGGTAAGAGAGGAAGCAAGTGACAGTGAGCTGTAGGCCAGTCCCAGAAACCTGACCTGCTCCCGGACTCAGCATTAATCCATTCATGAGGGTGGAGCCCCATGATCTAATTACCTTCCACTGGCCCCACCTCTTAAAGTCCCACCACTTTCAATACCATTACCCTGGGAACCAAGCTTCCAGCACACGGGTGAATTCAGGGCAGGGGCGGGACTTACTGAAACTCTAGTAGCACATTTTCTATCATCTAAGTACCACAGCAGTGCTTTTGCCACCTGCTTCACCATGACCTAACCTAACACAAGTCAACCTTGTTCCAGCCACCACTCTCCTTCATTGAAACAGCTTGGAGACATTCATGGTGGCCACAGGGTGGTCAGACCTTTTCCATGCTGGCCCCAAGAGAAAGTGTTCCAGAGAACAAGACAGAGCTTATATGGCTTTCTGAGACCTGCAGGCAGACTCTTAATGTCACCTGTGCTTACTGTATTAGTTGAAGCAGACACAAACCCACGGAGATTCAAAAAGAGGAGATAGACTTCACCAGGTTTTAGAACCAATACAGGTTTGGGGCTGGGGATTTAGCTCAGCGGCAAAAGCGCCTGCCTGGCAAGCGCAAGGTCGTGAGTTTGGTTCCCGGTACCAGAGAAAAACCAAAAAAAACAAAAAACAAAAATAGAACCAATACAGGTTTATCTGGGGTGTCTGGTTTGTGTTTTTCATGGCACTGAGGGTCACACATGCTTTTGTTGTCACATGGCAGGTCAGCTGGGAGCCGGTTGCTTCCAAACAGTGACTGATATTACCTCAGTCCACTTGGCTAGCTCAGGCTTCCTCTTACAGTACTTGCCTTCCAGGAAGGTGAACCTCAGTGGAGACCACATTTGCTGACAGCCTATTGGCCAAAACAAAGCACATGGCCAAGCCCAGAATCAGCGTGGAAAGGGATCACACACAGTACACAGGTACCAGGAGGCAAGATTCGCTGGGGGCCACAAATGTGATATCTGCCATACATCACGCTCATCTCCTTCAAGAAGGCCCCCCTCCCAATTTGGACCCTCCTGTGCACCTCTGTGGACGCTCACAGCACCCTGTACACATCTCTACCTGCACTTACCCTACTGCTCTCTAGTTATCTATCTATTCCCCCCACAACACACCTTGAGGGTGAGACTGTGCCCTGTCGATCTGTGTGTTCCCAGCTTAGGACCAGTGAAATCAGTTTAGCCCAGGTCTGAGGACCCATGCTAGGAGCACTGAAAGGCAGGGGGCATGGAGTCAGGAGATAAGATCCACAGGCTGAGCTGAGCAAAGTGTCCGTCTGACCTTGGACAAATCCTCTCCCTTTAGGGGCTTCAGGTCCCCAGGATAAAATGATGGGGAGGCTCTGAGATTTTGCAGGGACATTGTGTGGAACCAGTGACCATGGAGAGTGAACGGCTGGTAGTCCCTTGGTCAGCATAAGGAAATGAATATTTTTAGAGGAATTTCTACTCTCATCTGTCTCTACCAGGGGCAGCAGGAGAACAGAAACCTAAGGGACTGACAGGGCAGCCACAGTCTGGCAGGACACCCTGCCCTGACTGGACTCCTTCCTGCTTTCAGCACTCCAACCCTGTCCATTAATGACTGAGAATTTTAAGATCCCCTCACTTTTGCCACCCTAAGGCCCTACCCAAACCCTAGATTTTCATTCTTGAGCCTTCAATTCCATCCACCTGGGGACCTCGTTCTAACAGACACACAACTGCACACACCTGGCAGGAAATGCTCCCCTGCCCTTCCTAACAACAAAGTGCCTGGGGACCCTGAAAGTAGGCCAGGTCCTCCTAATCTTATCAAAGTAGCACAGCTAGGCCTTCCGCCCAGCAACACTCAGAGACAGGCCACAGAGCACCCAGCACCTCAGCCAGCCACAGCCCTGACATCGTCTGCAGTTAAGGGACTTTTGGGTATGTTTTCCCCCCAAAAAAGAACCATCTCCATCCCCTAGCTCTGTGTGTATGTGTGGTGTGTGTGTGTGTGTGTGTGTGGGCGTGTGTGTGTGTGTGTAAGAGGAAGAAAAGCTAAACCAATTATATTCTGAAAAGAAAGATCGCCAGCCTAGGGATCAGAAAGCTGTTAAACAGGAGCAAACACAGGGCTGTGGAGAGACAGAGGAAGGCAGCATGTCTAGAGTACAGCAGGGAGATGAATGGGAAAGATGGGATGGTAGAGGTCAGTGGCCAGGAGCCAAGCCATCCAGGGCCTTAACATTATCCGATGACCAATGAAAAGCAATCCGTGAGGATGGACAGTCTTATTACACCAGGGTTCCCTAGCCCACAGGTCCTGGGAAGCTTGCAAATAGTGCAGACTCAGTACAAGAGTAAGGAGGTCCTAGACGGGCTGGAGCAGCTGCATTTTTCCTAAACATGTCCTAGGAGCTTCCGTGGCTTACCAGAGTGAATCACCCTTGGGACTGGACCATCCACAGGGCTTAGTCTAGTTAGAGCATGCCATCACTCCATGCTGGGAGACCACATAGCCCCCTGGGACACTGAGAGAAGTGAAACTCCCACTTGAAGCCTGGGAGTAGCTTCCAACAGTGCCTTTACAGGACTGGAAACTGCAGCAGAGGTGCCAGGGCTGACTTCTACGAAGAAATAGGAAACAGAGAAGAGGCAGGAGAAGGCTGGGCGGCAGGGCCAGCCCACAGGATGTTGTGATCAGGATTCACAAAGAAGCCTGGGGGCTCAAATCAATCAAATAAACCTTAGTTTTTTTAAAAAAAAATCTCTGTACCTCTGGGTTGGAGGAACAATTCATCAGCACTGGCTGTTAAAAAAGAGACTCTTTCTGGTGACGTCAAATTGATGGGGTAGAAGGGGTTCCTCCAGGATCAGAACCTGGATCTCAGCCTATCCCCTTCCAGCCTTAGTCACCCTCACCCCTTTCTGGAAGTTCCCCTTCCCTCTCCCTCCAGCTACAGGCATTACAGCAGAGGAGCTCAGCACTGAGAGCTTGGGCTCCAAGGCCACCACCTAGCAGCCCTCCCACTTACCAGCCAGGGAGCCAGATGGAGGTGGGATGGGTTGAAGAGGTAGTGTGACCATGTCTGTTGTGAGCACCGTGCTTGGTGGAAGGCAACATTCCTTCTGTCTTCTGAAGACCAAGCAGACAATTCAGAAAGTGAGAACCTGGCATCAGCCCAGACCCCAGAGGAGACCAGGAGTAGCCACAGCCAAAAGCACCTGCAGGTTCCCCTGAAGGGCAAGGTGCTCTGGAGCATAGGAAGGGATGCGGCAGGGCTGGGGACCAGGGGAGGACCGGGTGGGAGCATTGCCTGCCCTGCTACCAAAGGGCTGCTCCCATGGAATGCCGTGGAATGCATCCTACCGGCCTCCTTGGAGAAAGGCCCGGGATATTCCAACCCCAAAACATCTCACTGGAGGCTCGGGAGGAGATAACTCGGAAGTGTGGCAAATCCGGCTTCTGCACTCTTTATGCGCCGGTTTTCCCAGAGATTTCTGAAGACTGGATAAGAGGAAAGGGTTACACCCTTAAAAGGAGAGCACTCGCTGCAGGAGGAGGAGGCTAATATTCTTTGGGCTGCTCCACTCTGATCCCGGGTTCCCAAATCCTCCCGCCCCTGGCCGAGGCAGCCAGCCACAGAGCTAGGGTCCCCCTTCCGCAAGAGTGGGCCCCCTTCCCACACCCAGACATCACTGCCACCTCCTCCCACCCCGCCCCTCGCCACCCCCATCCTCTCCCCTTAGCCTCTGATTGGCTGAGCCCCGGGCCCTCCCCACGCTCCTCTCCCCCACCCCTGGTGAAAACTGCGGGCTTGGTGCAGGGTGCAGCAACTGGAGGCGGCAGCATCGCGTCCCGAGGAGGGTGCAGCGGCAGAGGACAGGGTCCAGGTGAGAGCTGGAGCCAGGCGGGGACAGGGACGCAGGCGGCCGCGGGAAGGAGCCGCGCAGATCTGGGAGAGGGACCTGCACGCCAGCCCGGGATGGGAGGGGATGGGAGCGCGATGCTCTTCGGGGCAGCGGCCGCGCCATACCTCGCCTCTGAGGGAAGCCTCCCGCAGGCTTTCGCCCACTGGCGGGCGGTTGTCCGCGGCTGCAGCGCCGCGGGAGAACCTGGGGAAGGACCCCAAGTGCGACCTTTGGCGCTGCTCTCCACCCAGAGGACCCCATACCCAGCTCTCAAGGGTGGGGAGGCGAGGGAATAGGCGAGAGGGTGGAGGGTGGACAGCCAGAGGGGATCTCAGCTCGGTGACCTCGCGGCGGGCTGGGTGCGGGGCGCCAAGGTAGAGAAACCGCAGTGCCGCGGGCGGGGACTGGGTGGAAGGCGGGCAGATGGGGGAGGGGAGAGCTGGGAAAGAAGAGAGGGGGAAGGGGGCCCTCAATTGGGAAAGAGGATCGGAATAGGGAAATAACAAGGGTGGGGCTAGCCGAGTAGCGGGGCTAACGAGGGAGCCCGCGCTGAGCAGCTCAGGGTCTGGACTGCGGAGGACACCTAGCAAAGGAAACAGCCCCTCCCTAACTCTCTACCCGTTCTTTGGCTCCACATCTCTCTCCAGCCCCGGCCCCATTTCTTTTCTTTCTTGTTCTGCCCACTGCTCCCCCGCCTCCTAAATCCCAGGCCTCACTTCTCCTCCATCACCTAATGTCCTCCACTCAAAGCCAGATGCCAGCTCCTTTCCTCCGCTGCAGAGCCTCGGGGTCTGGCTCAGGGCGGCAGCTCCACCCCGGACCGAGTAGGCATTCCCTCTAGCCTCACGGCGTCAGATCCTAGCCTCACCTTCCTCAGGGCAGAACGTCAGCGATCCTGGACGCTGGAGTGGCGCGCCCTCTGCACCCGGGCGCTCGCAGCTCAGGCCGGACCCGAGCTCCTCGTGCGACTCCTCCAAGGCGAGCTCTGCTGCGGAGGCTGTCTACTCCGTGTCGCCAAAATGCTGGTCCATTTAAGGATGTTTAAGTAGGAAAAGGACTAGGTGGGGAGTATAGGCAGAGTGGCCATATAAGCCAGACTGGAAAACCACTGCTCCAGGAATCTTGGAGAGGCATCTTTGCTCTTTGCAGTCAGAGGATACCCTGGCAAACATCTGGGAACGCCTTAACCGAGTGCCCAGTACAGGCCTGTCTGGAGGGCCTTAGCCAAACACACACCTGACATGATCCTAAGCTGTTAACACTTCAGGGCCATGTACTATGGAGCAGTCTAGGGCCAGATGTTTATCATTTTCTTAATCCCTACCACAACCCCTTGGGTATCTAAGGTTGAGAGAGCCTTCTTCGTCCCTTCAGTAAATATATTTTGAACATCTACCACATGCCAGGAACTGTTCTAGGCATTGGAAATTTACTTCTGGACAAGACAGAGAAAATCCCTAAATGGAGAATTTTCGTTTAATGAGTATAGAGTTCAGTCGTTCAGAAAGAGTGCTAGAGAGCGGATGTGCAGCAGTGTGAATGTACTAAGCAATACCCAACTGTATTCTTGAAATGTGGCCCAGGTAGTAAATGCTATCTGTATTTTACGAAAGTAAACTTTCAAAAGTAAGTAAATAGGAAGCCCCTGCCCAAGGAAAAAGAGTGGTGAAGATGATAAATCCCTTGAAGTCACGCAGCTGGGAAGTGCACCGTGAGCATGCACCAACACCCCACCATTCCAGGTGTATTCTCCCTCCCTTGCTTTCCTAAGGAGGAAAGAACCAGAGGAAGTGTCACCTCCAAAGAGAAATGAAGAAGAGAGGGGTGGAGAGAGTGGCTTAGATGTCCACTGTGTTCCCCAAGAGTCCCATTATCGGCATTAAGTGTGGGCACACAGGTCCCATCTCTTGGCTAATCCCCCTCTATTCCCACCCCAGATCCAGGACAGACCTTTTGGCACCATGAACCCAGCCATCGGCATCGCCCTCCTGCTGGCAGGTACTCAGCAAGGGGCAGGCTGACATTCCAGGGACCCTGGCTTGCCTTTCTTCACCGAAGTTTGCTTCTTCCTCAGAGCCTCAGAAAGTGCAGTTGGCTAGGGGAGAGAGGGCTTTTTTGCCTCCCAAAGACAGCTAGCTACTCACCCAGCTGACCTTTAGAAATAATTCACTGAGCCCTGTCCCATGCTAGTGAATGGGAATCTCCAAATGGGAACTCAGGACTCCCCAAGATTACTTGTCCTTGCGACTCACTAATGGGACCCAGGGTCAAGGAGACTAGGGAGAGAGGTCAGGGTGTTGGGGTGGGGGTGGGAGTTCTGCTTCCAGGATCCCTGGAGTAGAAAGAGGCACTCAAAGAGCAGCCCCCTGTGCCCTCCCTGGTCATGTCTACTGTCCGGGGATGATGTGGGTGGGCCGCCCCTCATCACCAGCTCTCCACTAACTGGAATGGGCACTGCTGGTGCCAGTCTTGCAGGTGTCCCGAGGGCAGAAAGTGACTAGCCTAACAGCCTGCCTGGTGAACCAGAACCTTCGTCTGGACTGCCGCCATGAGAATACCACCACTCTGCCTGTCCAGTACGAGTTCAGCCTGACCCGTGAGAAAAAGAAGCATGTGCTCTTTGGCACTATGGGGGTGCCTGAGCACGCATACCGCTCCCGGACCAACCTGACCAGCAATTACAACATCAAGGTTCTCTACTTAGCCAACTTCACCTACAAGGACGAGGGGACCTACACGTGCGAACTCCGCATCTCTGGCCAGCCATCCGCCCCCAACTATAGGAATGTCTCTGTGATCAGAGGTGAGGCAAATCCCCAACAAGGCCAAATGGACTGGGAGAGCCAGGCTGGGGACCACCCAGCTAGCTAGGACAGCAGACAGTTGCCGTGGCCAGACCAGAGGGGAGATGGGCCCCATGACTCCCTCATTCTCCCCGCAACTGCTGCCTGGTCCCCTGGGGAACCACTGCTTCTGATGTGAAGGGGAAAGAGCAGAGGGCTAGTTAGAGAGGCACAGCAGTGTGGTATCTGCTTCCACCATGACTTCAGGCAAGTCCCTTGGCCTCCCCAATCCATTCCCCACCTGCAAAACAGGGGGCACTGCCTCTTCCACCCTCTTCTTGTGACGTGTTTAGTAGATTTTCATAAGGTATGTATGCCAGCGCGCAGGACCTTGCTAATGGGAAATACTGTTGGTTCTGTTAGACCAGGTTGGCCCAAAGAGAACACACCCATGCTTTGGGCCTGTGCCTCCTGACTTCCGGTGCCTCCCCTCACCCCATTCTTTCTCCACAGACAAACTGGTCAAGTGTGAAGGCATAAGCCTGCTGGCGCAGAATACCTCGTGGCTGTTGCTGCTCCTGCTCTCGCTCTCCCTCCTCCAGGCCACAGATTTCATTTCCCTGTAACTGGATGGGCCCATGGAGGACACAGGAAGCCTCAAGGCCCAGTGCAGAGATCCTGCTTCTCTGAGCTGGCTCACCCCTTCCCCAAACCCCTACACATACTGGGGAGAAAAACAGACCCCATTCCCAATGAAGAACCCCAGTGCTGCATGCAATCATCTACCCACATCCCCCTCTCTGCACACCTCTGGCTGTCTTTTTGTACTCTGTCCCAGAGCTGCTTCTACCTGTTTTATTTAGGGGTTATCCTTCCTTTTCTTTGGGAGTGTGACAAGGAAAGCCAGGACAGGGGATCTGACAGGGAGTGAGGGTATGTGATGGGGAGTGGAGTGGGGGTTGAACCTGAGGGATGATCATCCTTGTCCACTGGGACCAGAAGCCTGGGAGGAGGAGGAAGTGGGTGTGTCTGGGCCTAGCCCAGATGTACTCTGTGCTGAGACCTCCAGACCCCAGGTGTGAGGGCGCCACGAGCGTGTGAGACATGTCACATGAAGGTGAGAAGTGAGTGTCTCCAGGAGCATTCTCAGCCACAGCAGAAAACTCCCTCCGGCTACTATAGAAGTCCCCTAGGGCCTTGGGCCAGGGGTGCTGCCCACTGAGGATACAGACTCAGCGGGAAGCAGCAGCACTAATACAAGATTGGCGGGGAGATAGTGAGGGTCTATCAGCTGGCTGTCCCCACCTAAGGAAGCTGAAAATGTGAGCCTGCTGTCCTTCACTGCAGCACCACCAGTTGAGAGTGACAGCAGGAGACAGTGCCCCCAGCTGTCCCAGGCTCCCAAAAGCTCTGTCCCACAGACTCAAAGTCAGTGGGATACCCAGAGCCCCACAGAATTTGCATCAATTTTCCAAGGGAAGTTCTTGCTCACCCATCACTCCCAGCCTCTGCCGGCTGGGCCCCAAGCCTCAAAACAGCCACTGCCTCCCAGGCCTATCTCCTCAGAGACTTCAGGGGGCCTGAGGCAGGCCTTGAGTGACACCCCAGGTGGCACACTCCTTGGGAGATAGTGTTTTCCAATACCCAGCCCCCCCACCCCTGGCGGCTCTGCCTGTCCTGTGACTGTGTGTAGTGCCACCACAGCTACTGGCATCTCATTGAGGAAAAAGAAAACTGCACAATAAAACTCGGCCTCTGGAGTCTATCCTTATGTCCATCTCTGCTAGGCTTCTCCACAGTCCCCGGACTGCCTCCTCCCCTTGGCTGGGAGTTTCTGTGGGCAGGAAGCCCAGTGAGACCCTGGGGGACACCAGCTCCTCCTCTGCCCTTGCCTTCTTCCTCTGCAGCCTCCACCCCCAGGGACATACCACTGCTTGCTGGGCTTCTTTTCAGAATGACTCAAACATGACAATTTACCCAAATAAATAAAAATCCCCTCTCTGCTGACTCACCTGGCTGCCACAGCAGACTCACCTGCCAAAGTGTGGGCAGAGCCCGGTGGCCCTGGTTCCAGGAGATACAAGCACATATGCAAGAACAAGTGCCGGTGTACAGTCTGCTGCTGCCTCCAGCTCTGGCTGTTCCTCAGAAAGACCCCTCAAGTGCCCTCTACTAGTCAGAGGGCACTGGAGCACAGGAGAGAGGTTCAGTGAGAAACGTCCATGTCATCAAGGTGGCACGACACGCGTCCATCCTTCAATCTAAGCAGTGTCTGCAGAAAGGAACTAGGGGTGGATCTTGTTCCTTTGGAAATAGAGAACAGTGCCCCCCCCCCACACACACACACACACACGCTGCCCTGAAATGAGAATAGCACCAGGGCTCATGCTTGGACAGGGGTTAGGCAGTGGCCACGGGTAGTCATGGCTCCAGCGGCTGTTAGTGAGGCAGCCCCTCCCCGGCCTGCCTGGCTTTGCCAGGGAATGTGCGGGAGGAGGCTGACTCATTTGGTATTTAGCACCATATAGATGGGTCTTTCTGAGCATTTTTCTTAAAGGCGCAGGTCTAATTTAATGCCACTCACTCCCACTCTCCTTACTGCCTCCCACTGATACCTCGGCCTTACGCTGGCCCCTGTAGTGACCATGCCCAAAGAGGACAGGAGAGCCCACCAGGAGGAGAAGGTGCCCGCTGCAGAGTGGGGTTGATGGCATTCAGCCTGATACAGCCAGTTCAGGGCTCCCCAAAACCCTCCAAACCCGGCTCCTTGCTCAGCACTTCCTTGGGGCTACAAGGGCAGTGCAGAGGGAGGAAGTTCTGGTGAGAAGAACTTTGGGTGGGGAAGGCAGGTCCAACAGGCCCCCAGACAGAAGTGAGGAGCGCCACCCTTGGGGCGGGACGGGGAGACCAGGTGTGAAACCTCAACTGAAAGCCTACGTGACGCTGCCTGGGTGGACTCTGCTGTCAGGCAGATGCTGGGGAAATGGGGTGCCCTGTCCTGCTCAGGGGAGCCCATACTGATTTCCCTGGGGGTTCCTGCTAGCCTGAGTAGCCACAGCCAGCAGAGGTCCACAGACTGTGGAAGGAGAGAGAATCAGGTCATCGGGCCACACAACATAAACTGACCACTGCAGTGGATGGTGGGTGCCCCAGGCTTTCACAGCAGGCCACAAGGGCCATGGTCTGTTGCTGCTGAGGTCACAGGTGTGGAGTAGGCTATGGGACATCTGTGGTGATGTGCCACTTATAAAGGACTGGAGCCTGCCCTGTACACATGCCCCAGCCACACACACGTGCACATCCATCCACCTCAACTCTCTCCGTCTCAACCTTTAGCCCCTCATCCCTACCACAAGGGCTGAATTCTCGCTGAAGTGCAGCAGCAGCCGCTCTCCATGCTCCCATTCCTGGACCCGGTTATCCACGATACAGATCACAGCTGCCCAGGGCAACATGGTAGGGTTTCTATGACGGGTAGGGCCTCCCTTGGGAAAGACAAGGGGATCTCCATGTGTGACATATGGAGACTTTCAGTGGCCAATCAAGGAATCCTTATGGGATTGGAGACCTGCGACATGGATGTTCCTACCTCTGCAGCGTGACATCTATCTCCTGTGTTCATGTGGGTGTCCACACTGAAAGAAGCAAAGCCCAAGTTGAGAGCAACTATTTCCTTATTTATTGGCAAAAGAACATTGGGGCTGGATTCCCTCTAATTCCTGGCAAGCCGTGAGGGTGGCTGGCACTGCTGCACTCAATCCGGGAGGGCAGGGCTGGGGATTTAGCTCAGCAGCACAGCGCCTGCCTGGCAAGAGCAAGGTCATGAGTTCGATTCCTGGTGCCGGAAAAAAACAAAAACAAAAAAAATCCAGGAGGGCTTCGGGATGGAGGTGGGCAGCTTTCCTACCAGGGTTCAGCTCAGGATACTGTCAGTTCCAGCAATTCCCCCACCCCTCAGGGTGTAGACACCGCAAGTCTAGACTCACAGGAAGCATCTGCCTGACAAAGGGAAGACTGGGGGCAGGAGGAGGTGTGGAAGTGGACACAGGGTATACCGGGCATGTAGCACCAAATGGCAGTCCCAGGAGGCCATCTGTCAGTCCACACCAAAAAGGGGCTCTGACAGCTGGAGCGCCCAGGAAGTGTCCGGCAGTGGGTGTGGTCAGGAGGAGGCCACTGGGTGTACAATGGGCAGTTTCCTAAATCCTGTGGGAACCTGGACTAGATAACCCTCGTTATGCTCTTCAGGCTTCCCTTTGGTAAGTGTGTGTGTGTGTGTGTGTGTGTGTGTGTGTTGCTGCAGTTCAAAGTCCAGGCCTCACAAATGCTAGGCCTGCACTCTATCACTGAGCTATAATCCCAGCCCTTCTTATGTTATTTTGCCACAGGGTCTCATTAAGTTGCCCAATCTGGCCTTGAACTTGCAATCCTTCTGCCTCAGCCTCCAGAGTAGCTGGGATTACAGGTGTGTGCCACCATGCCTGGGCCTTTCAGTAATTCTTAAAATGGTTGATTTGACCTGAAATCATTTTATTTGCACAACAAACATTAAGTACCTAAATGTGTACTCTGCTAAGGTGTAAAAGAGATAGCCCTTGGCTGAAGGAGGCTACAGTCCAGTAGGAAGCAAGGAATCGATTTAGTACAGTGATCAGGGCTGTGAGGCAGGAAAGCTGCGTTAGACTCTGTTGGGTGTCCCACAATATGGCTCCTCCTCTTCTTTCTCAGAAAGGGACCCACAAATTAGAATTGGAATATGTGGCCCAGAATGAAGTCCACATCTCTCAGCCCCCTTGCTAAGTTCTGTCAAGGGCCTTCAGCACAAAATGATACCTGTGATTTCTGTGAAGGGCTCTGTGAGGCAGAAAAGGTGCCTTTCTCTCTCTTTTACTTTCCTGCCAGCTGCAATGAGACTGGCTACAATTGTTGGCTAGAACTGGAATGGCCATCGTGGACTATGAGATAGCAAGCTGGCTGTAGTGGTTGACTGATTATGTGAAAAGTTTAGAAGCATAACTAAACTTGGCTCAGCAATTGGCTCAGCAATTCCACACTCCAGGGTGTAGAGGAGCCATCCTAGAGTGGATCATCACCTAGATAGTATAAAAGGGAAATGAAGAAGAGCAGAGGAACTTCCATTCCTTTTGGAGGAGCTCCAGTCTTCACCTTCAGTTTGGACTTCATCTCCTGGCTTCTAGTACAGACTCTTCGGCTTCCGCCTTGGATCCTTCAGCCTTCCATCGCAGACTCATTGGCCTCCTGGTACGGACTTGCGTGGAACTCTGCAGCGAACTCCAGAGCCTGGACTGATTCCTTCGGTCTTCAGTGTGCAGACACCCTCTGTACACTTCCTCATACAACTCTCTCTCTGGCTGACTGTCGTAAGCCAATCTTGTCATTTCTTATAATTTGTACATCCTGTGTTATATCTGTTTCTCCAGTAAAACCCTGACTGATACACTGGCAAAGCACAAGACATGAGCCAGGGCCCTTGTGATCGATGGAGCTGCCACAGCAGCAGCCGCGGACCACTTTGTTATCTGGAGTTTTCCATATTCACAGCTAAACCTAAAATTACCTTAAAGTGAAACCACTACTTGACACCACTGGACTGTACACTTAAAAATGGGCAAGATGGTAAATTTTAATTGAAAAAAAAAAAAGAAAGGGGCTGGGGATTTAGCTCAGTGGCACAGCACCTGCCTGGCAAGCACAAGGTCATGAGTTTGATTCCCACTACTGGAAAAAAAAAAAAAAAGAAGAAGCCCAAGGCCAGGTGTGATGGTGCTTGCCTGTAATTTCAGTACTCGGGAGGCTGAGGCAGGAGGATTACTATGAGCTCAAGGCCCGCCTGGGCTACAAAGTGAGTTCAAGGCCAGCCTGAACTACATAGTGAGACCCTGTCTCAAAAAGGCAAAAAAAAAAAAGTCCAAAGTCAGATTCCTAGAGACAAAAAAGGAGAATGATGGTTGCCAGGGGTTGAGGGAGGAAGGAAAGAAGAGTTACTGTTTTTTGGCTACAGGGCTTAAGCTTTGGGAGATGAAAAGAATTGTGTGGCTGGACCATGGGCGCTGGTAACACAACACTGTGAATGTACTCAAGCTACTCAGCTGTATTCTTGGAGAGCTGAAGAGGTAGACGTTAAGTCCATTCTACCACAATTAAAAAGAAGAATCCAAGGCAGAAGGAAATCTTGGGAGACGATTATATGGGTGTACATTTGTCAAAACTTATCAGACTGCTTACTTAAAATAGCTAAGTTTCAGTAAGTCATTCTTTAGTAAAGTGCTAGGGAGTCTATATCCATGGCTCCTTCATCAGGCTCAAAGGCTTCCCAGGGAAGAGTCATAAGTAAGAGTCACACAAGTATACTCTGCATTTTGCAAGCGGATTACAAAGCATGAAGTTTTGTTTTATTTCCTCTACATCATGCAAAACTTAGCAATAAGACACAGACAAGCCCTGCCACTGTGCTATGGTTTGGAAGTGTCCGCCTAAGGCCCGTGCATTGAGGATTTGGTCAGTAGCCTGTGATGCTACTGGAAGGTGGTGCCTCGTGGGAGGGAGCTGGGTCACAAGGGGCCTTGAAGGGGATTTGGGGATTTGGGGACCGCAGTCCCCTTCTGTTTCTCTCTCCCTCCCTGCTGCCATGAGGCAAGCAGTTTCCTCCACCATATGCTCCTACCGTAATGCTTTGTCCCACCACAGGCCCAAGAGTAACAGGGCCAAATGACCATGAAATGAAATCTATGCCAAAATAAATCTTTTTAAGTGTATTATTTTAGATATTTCATCACCATGACTAATATACCTTATAACACTCACATTCTAGAATGGAAGATGGACATTAAGCAAGTAAACCAACAAATAAATCTGGTAGTTACAGCTTGGGATCATTTATATGTAGAAAGCAATAAAGAAAACTGGGTGACCCTCTTGTGAGGGTGACTAGGGAGAGCCTGAAGGGGTGGCCTTTGAGCTGAGACTTGAAAAAGGAGAAAATGCCAGACCCTGGCAGAGCTGCAGGAAGCATAGCTAGGTGGAGGGAACAGTAAGGACACATACAAGCTGTCCAGACAAGGCAGGGATGTTGTTAAAGAGGAAGACACCGCCAGGGAAGGTATCCCATGCCTGTAGTCCTGCCTACTCCAGAGGCAGAGGCAGGAAGATCACAAGTTTGAGGACAGCCTGAATGATTAAGCAAAAATTTGTCTCAAAAATAAATAAATGTTTCCATCGTGGAAACATCCCAAATGCCCATCAACTGAGGAATGGATAAAAAAAGATGCGGTATTCTTACATAATAGAATAACTTTATAACTCAGCTATAAAGAAAGATAAACTCAAGGCTTTCATAGGTAAATGGATGCAACTAGAGACCATACTCAGAAGTGAAATAAACCAGACTCATGTGTAAACATCCTCTTGTCTCCCTCGTTTAATGAACTTAAAAGAGTAAATAAAATCTGAAAGGTACAATAGATATTGGGAAAGGAGAGCAACTGCTCAAAAAGGAAAGAATGACTGGGATGAGGGAAAAGAGAAAAGAAAGAAAGAAGGAAGGGAAAAAAATATATATATATATATACACACACACACAAGATAGCTAAGATAATTGTACTCCTGTTTCCATTGTTTTATTGAAAGAAACAGTTAATGTTTAATTGTTTGATCAATTTTACATGCCCATATTTGTTTATCTGAGTAAACAATTTGAAGATAACAATATGCAACACAATAACCATTGTTAATTTTCTATCACCTTGTCTGAAATTCTGTATTGCTTTTATTGTTTTTATGTTGTTTTGTTTATGCCTGTGGGTTTGCTCATTTGTTTTGGTTCCTTTCTCTTGAAAATAAATGAATGATAAATGGGTCGGCAAAGCCAGGTCCATATAGCCTTACAGGTCGTGCTGATAGTTTGAATTACATTCTAAAAACAACAGGGAAGTCCTAATCCTACGCCTTAGAAACAGACTGAGAACAGCGATGGAGGAAAGGAATCAAGAGAGTGTTGCAGCAGTCCTAAAACACAAGGACAGTTGTACTGGTTAAACTAAAGACAAATGCCGACCTTCAGAGACATGAAGAACTAAAGCAGAAAGGGCTCGTGAAATTAGAACAAGCTGTGTGTATTATACTAACGTCAGTTTCCCAGCTTTGTTCCAGGACTACAATCACACAGGGTATCACCCCTGGGAAAATGGGGCGAAGGGTGCATGAGGCCTCTAACCTCTGCACCTCAAGATTCAGACAGCATCTCTTGCAGTTAGTTTTGTAATTTCTTGTAAGTTTGTTTGTTTAATGGTACTAGGAACTGAACCTTTTCACTGAGCTACATTCCCAACCCTTTTTTAATTTTTTTTTTTTTTTAATTTTAAGACAGGATCTTGCTAAATCCTCCAGCTTTGGCCTCCCAGAGTGCTGAGATTACAGGCATGCACCACCATGCCTGCCTCATTACTTTAAAATTTTAAAATGTTGTTCTCAATACAATTTGCCTCCCATGGCAAATATTTAGCTCCAGAGGGAGGACAAAAGAACAATAACCATAGTGCTTACATGGCTTGGCTGTGAGTAATATTTACATAATCACAGTAATATGAACACTTGTTAGAATCTGAATGTTTACCTTTCACAAAACTTACTACATTGAAATTCTGACCCCTAAAATGGAGATATTTGAAGGCAGGGCCCTGCAGATGTGCTATGGTTTGAATGTACCCCACAAATAGCATGTTTCTGTCACTTAATCCCCAAGACACAGCTTTGGGAGATGAGGCCTAAGAGAGTTGTTTCATTCATGAAGTCATGGTCATCCTCACCATGAACTGATGCCAGTTATAAAAGGGCTTGAGGCTGCCAGCTCACTCTTGCTCCTGCACGTATGTGACGCCTTCCACCACATATGACACAGCAGGAAGGCCCACGGCAGATGTGGGTGGGCCCTCCATCTTGGACATCCCGGCCTCCAGAATCACGAACCAAATAAACCTCTGTTGTTTATAAATGATGCAATCTGTGGTATCTTGTGATAGCAGCACAAAACACACTGCGACAGGAGGTCATGAGGTCATGACAGTGGATGCCTCGTGAGCTGAATTAGTACCGTATGACGGAGCCCGGAGCTCCCTTCCCCCAGGTAAGGATGCAATAAGGAGGCGCTGATTGTAGCAGGAAGACAGATGGCTCTAACACCAGATCGGCCAGCTCTTTGATCTTGGGCTCTCTAGCTTCCAGGGCGGTGAAAAATAAATTTCTCTCGTTTATAAGCCACGCTGTCTGTGATGTTTTGTCATAGCAACTGGAATGGATTAAAACAACATGAAATACTAACTTAACCAAAAATTGTAATATAGCCATGTGGAACGGATGGGGAAAGGATTAGATTAGGGGAAGAAATGCACATGTGAAAGAGTCAAAACCACATTTTCTATAACTGAAAGTTAACAACTAACACTGAACACCGAAAACTCAAGCTGGGCGTGGTGGCTCCTGCCTGTAATCCCAGCACTTGGGAGAATGAGGAGGAGGATCACTGTGAGTTCAAGGCCAGCCTGGACTACATGGTGAGACCCTGTCTCAAAAACTAAAAAAACTGAAAAATCAAAAAATAGCGCTATATATGAGAAAATTTAAAATATAGAAGTAAATATCAGAAAAACAGCTAAGCAGCTGAAAATGGTCACTTAGGGAAATAAGAATATAAGATGGAGTAAAAGACTGCTTTTAAGCCAGGCATGGTGGCACATGCCTGTGATCCCAGCACTCGGGAGGCTGAGGCAGGAGGATCCTTGTGAGTTCGAGACCAGGCTGGGCTACGAAGTGAGCTCAAGGCCAGCCTGAACTGCATAGAGAGACCCTGTCTCAAAAAAAAAAAGGTTTACATTATAATCCTTTTGTCTCTGAATGTATCTGTTTTGTAAACAATATAAATCAAATATATTCAAAGAAATACAAGTATAAAACAGATGAGAACAAAAGAAGAGTTGCTTATGGTGATGGCTTAAATGTTGGGGTGGATTGAGAGGAGGGAAGAAGGGATCTAGGATAACCTTTGGGTGATTACTTGAACAACAAGTAAAAAATGATGCCATTTATTGAGATAGAAAAAACTGGTAGAGGAACTGGGTGTATACTCAGGGGTAGAGCACTGTCTAGCATTCACAGGTCCCAGCACCATAGAAAGGAAGGGAGGGAGGGAAGGAGGGGAAGAATGAGGGGAAGAAAAAGGAGGGGAAATGGGTGACAGGCAGGCAGGGAGGGGGAATATTGAGGGCGAGAACTGAATATATTAAATCTGCAAAGGCATAAAATATCCAAAGAACAGTATCAGGACCTTTACACTATCTAGCTGGATGTCCCCGTCCTAAGCACAGGTTAGAGATTAAGGTTAGAGATAAAAATTTGATAGAAGTCAGGATCTGAATGGTAGCTATTAATACAACATTTTTTTTTTGAAACAGGGTGTCACTTTGTAGTGCTGGCTGACCTTGAACTCACTGTGTAGCCCAGGCTGGCCTTGAATTCACAGTGGTTCTACAGCACATTACAGGCGTGTGCTACCACATCCGGCTTGAATGGTAGTTGTTGATCATGGAACAGGTAAGATCACGACGGGGGGGAGGGGGGGCGAATACTAGAAAAACCATCCTCTAATTCTGGGCCCAACCCTAGAATCTGTAGGCCACTAATAATTAGGGATCGGGGAGGGGGTTAAAGAAGAGCAGCGGCGAAAGCCAGGGGTCCATGGAGTCAGAGAAGGGAAAGATTTGAAAATTAAGAGTGGCTGACTAGGTCAACTGTTGTTAAGAAGTCAAGTAAGATGAGGGCCAATGTGTTGGTAACTACGGTAGCAAGTCTCCAGAAATGCCTTCCCCCAAAGCGGCTCCGCCCTGCGTCACCCTGCCTGTTGAACCTGACACGGCCCAGTGTCTCTGGGGGAGCCAAGCTGTATGCCTTCTACCAGCAGATCTTAAGAAGTACTGCAGCTTCCAGCCAGTTCTGGAATGCTCACTCTTGGGACACTCCCATTTGGAATCCAGCTTCCTTTTTGGGAAGCCCAAGTCACACAGACTTCTAGGCACTCGAGTCACCAGCACCAGCGAAGCTCCCAGCCAACAGCCATCATCAACTGCCAGCCGTGTCAGGGAGCCGTCCATCCCAGCAGCTGACAGCAGCCTCACAGACAGCCCCAGCAAGAACCTCCCAGCTGAGCTGGCCAACCACAGAAGCGTGGACAAGCTCATCAGTTGTCCTTTATAGCCACTGGATGACCATAAGAGTGACTGACAAGAGCAATAAATGGAGCAGTGGTTAACAGGAGCTAGATTGGGGCAGGTGCCTGAGAATAAAGAGAAGAGCAGAGACTTTTCCAGGAACAGTGGCTGTGGCTGGCTGGTGTGGGGAGGCAGTCGGGGCTGGTTTATTGATTCCTGGTGATAGGGAAAGGCTGAGGAAGAAGAAAGTGGAGAATTGGAGTCTTTGGGAAGGCAAGAAGGGGGCTCTAGAGCCAGAAATAAAGACAAAGAAGATGGGTGTGGAAGAGGGAGGTGTGTGGATTCAGAGCTTGCTGCAGTTTGTAGGCTTTTTAAGGTTTGAATGTTGAAAACTTAATCCCCAAATTCATATAATAATGGCATTTGGAGGGACCTCTGTGGAGTAGTTAGGATTAGATGGGTTCGTGAAGGTCAGGCCCCCTGATGGCATTAATGGCTTTGTGAGATAAGAAGAGGGCATAGGAGTGCAACACTATGGTAGAGAACTTGCCTAGCAACCTTGAGGCCCTGGGTTGTATCCCACCAGAGAGAGAGAGAGACAGAGAGACAGAGAGAACCAAGCCAGCATGCCTGTTCTATCCCCCCATGTGATGTCCTCTGCCACATTATGATGCCACACAAAGACCCCCCCACTCACCAGACACCAAGCAGATACCAGCATCATGCACTTGCTGAGTCTTCCCAGCCTCCAGAACTTTAAGTCAAGCAAATTTCCTTTATAAATTACTCAGTCTCGAGGGTTTAGTTGTAGCAACAGAAAGCAGACTATGACAGGGCTTTTTTCATAAAAGAAGCCTCTGTTTTCTCAAGGACATACAAGGCAGCTGTATGAAAGGGAGGCGAGATGGGGAGGTGGAGGAAGCTTGAAAAAGGAAGTATACTCAGAGAAGCATCGCAGAAAACTCAGATGCGTAATTCCAGGAGTTAGAGAGACCTAGCTTCAATTCCTGGCCTGGCCACGTCACCTTACCTTCTTGAGGGTCAGTGCCTCCAAATGTGATGATGATGATGGTGATGATGGAAAAGTCACCATTTCAGAAAGTGGGAATGGTAGCAGAATTCTGAAAACAGCCTCCTAGTCTCACCTCCTAATCCTTGAGATCTGAGAACGAGACCTCACACACATGCCTGTGCTTTTACACAGTGTAGGAGCAGAGGGCAGACCCACCTGGAAGCCAGCACGGAAACAGACCTCAGATCCAACAGCCCTGAAGGAGATTCTTCCAACAACCTGATTTGTTGTTTGTTTGTTTGTTTTTACAGTACTGGAGATTGAACCCAGGGCCTTCACACTGAACTATATCCCCACCCCCTTTTTATTTTTTATTTTGAGACAGGGTCTAAGTAAGTCACTTATGTTGCCCAAGCTGGGCTCAGACTTGAATGATCCTTCCGCCTCAGCCTCCCAAAGTTCTGAGATTGCAGTTGTGCACCATCATGCCTGGCCTAGAAGAGAATTCTTTTCTTGGGCCTTCAGATAGGAGCCTAGCCTGGGGGACACTCTGATTTTGGCCTTATGAGACCCTAAACAGAGAACTAGCCAAGGTTACCAGGACTTCTGACCTGAGATAATAAATGGTGGTTTAAGCTACTACAGTTCTGAGTGTGTGTCATGCATCAAGAGAAAACTAATCTAATGGGGAAATAGTCACAGCTAAGAAATGTGACAGAGCTGGTGGGTAGCACTGAGTGTGTCCATCTGAGATCTGTGCTCGTGAACACAAAGTAGACCTGACCAGGTGCTTTCCCTGTATCATCCGCCTGTGGGTACAGCCAAAGGAGGTGATGAGACTGTCTCAGTGGGGTCAGGTGTTCCCAGGCGAGAGCAGCAGAGGGAAGGAGAGGCAAGGCTTGGGGGAGGCTGGCAGAGGAGAATATAACAAGACATCATCGCCCAAGCTGGGTATGGATGTGAAGGTGTCCATGGATGAGCAGGTGATCCATGGTCAGAAGAGCAGGGGGCGTCAAGAAGTCCACAGGCTGGTGAGGGAACCGGAACCTCTGAACCTTAACACTCGTCCAAGGCCTACTTACCCTCTGTTCTGTTTCCTGGCCCAGCACACTTGAGAGTGGAAGACCACTGCCTTTAGAAGGACCCAGACTCATCACCACCCCCAGAACTGGGTGATACCTATAACCCTAGCAGACCTCACACATCTGCCTTAGCTATGAGAGGCCCCAGCAAGACTGCAGGACATCTCTGGTTCTAGTTTGGTTCCTCTCACTTTCCTTCTCTGCCTGGGTGAGGCAAAGCTCTTCACTGCTTCCTTACCAGTCCCCTGTGTGTCACCCCTCAGCTCCTGTAAACACCCGCTAGACCAAGACTCCTTCTGTACAGAGCACCGAAAGCCCAGCAAAGAGGCCCTTTCTCTCCCAACTTCTAAGAAAGCGGGAAGCCACAAAACAATTCCCATGCAAACATATTTAACATGCCTCTCATGTCAGTGGCATTTGTTTTACATTTAGGAAATAAAAAGCCCTTTGTAACAAGTTTCCATGGCACAGAATCAGCAGCCCCAGTGAATGTAAGTCTCCTTCTCCACACACCGACACCACTTTGCAACTTTTAAATGAAGTTTCTCACGCTTTTTCTTTTTCTTTTTTTTCTTTTTTTTTTTTTGTTTGTTTGTTTTTTGTTTTTCTTCTGGTACTGGGAATCAAACTCACGACCTTGCGCTTGCCAAGCAGGCGCTGTGCCGCTGACCTAAATCCCCAGCCCCCTCTCATGCTTTTTCTAATGTTTCCAAAAAAAAAAATCACAGGATCTAATCTCAAGCCAGGTTCCCTGAAGCTAAGCAAGGAGCACAACACCAAGGGAACGCTATCTTCTGCATCAAAATAAACTGGATTCTCTACTGTCCTGTTAAAACTGAAGGAGAATCCTAAAAACAGTTACCTGGAATGATAAATGGAAATTACACGATACACATTCCTGCTAATCTCAGGCCTGCCTGTAAAGTGCCATTGATATTTACTCACTTTTCTCTCTTTATTTCTACACATACATTAATGGTTCCTTCAAAACATTTCCTTTCTTTAGTTCATGTGCTAAATTTTAGTGCTTCATTTTATTGAAAATAAAGCATTTATCAAGCATGGTGTCACAGGCATAGTGGCACATGTCTATAATCCCATCACTCTGGGAGGCTGAATGAGGTAGGAGGATCGAAAGTTCAAGTCTAACCTGGGCAATTTATCAACTCAGCAAGACTGTTTCCAAAAAACACGTACAAAAGCCCTGAGTTCAAACCCCATGGGGGTGCGGTATTAAGCATCATTTCATAAGATCATTCTGTATTCCTAATCTTGCTATTTACCAAGAATCTTTTCTTACAAAACCCTTAACAGTTTCAGCAAACTAACTTTCACAATTAAAAGGAGGGTGTTGCAAAACCAGGAGACATAAGAATAAAATCCCAAATCAGACAGAAGCAATGGAAAGGATGGGAGATTTTAGACAGAATCAAAAGAATGCAGCCCTCCCTAGATATAGGGCAGTGTTGAGATGATCCTTTCACTGTGATTTGGAGCTTTCTGCTTTCTTCCCTATGGGCCCACCTTGCACCCTGCCGCTCTATGCTTATGTTTCAGCCAAGGGATGTGATGACAACACCAGGAGGAAATGAATCCACGTCTGGTGTTTGAACTTCAACTGTCCAGGCCCTTCAAAACACAGAGGACTTCCACCTGGACAAAAGAGGTAGAGGGAGTGTCCTGGGCAAGCCAAGGCCTCCCACTGGCATTACATCATACCACCCATGGACAGGAGCCAGCAGTGTGGAGAGACAGCAGATCCCAAGTAGGTTGTGGAGATCTGATGCAGGAGGACCCCAGCTGTCCGTGTATAGTCCATTTCTGTCTGGGGTGACAGGTCCCCAGAATGAGGTGCCTGTGCATGAAAAGAAAAACAAGAGAGGCAAAATTCTGGGATCAGGGGGTTTCAGCCTCCAGGACTGTCGCCCCATTACCATTTTCTGTAACATTTATTGAGAAAGAACAAAAGCAGCAACAGGGCAAATGGGAGGAATAATTAACAGGACTGGCAAGGACAATACAACTTAACTATCACAGGAAGGAGACTTGACTTACTTAGCCATCATGTTATCATTCCTTCGGGCATATCTCAGCAAAGCATCTAGTGCTGTCCCAGAGACTTTCCACAGGGGCACAGGTCCTGCTATCATTTCCTTTTACACTAATGCTTTTGCTTGACTTCCTCCAGAATCAAACAGTCATACGGCTTTGTCAGGCCCGAAGTCTCAAATAGGGAATACATTGAAAGATAAACTAAAGAATGTCCTTCTCCACACCCAGCCCTATATCCTGGCTCAGGAAGGATACAAAGCCCCAGAAAAGGAAACACTTTCCGAGACAGCTTACACCATGGACAGCACCCTACTTCCTGGTACCACTCCAGAGTACAGTAGCAGCACATGATCCCAGTATCCAGGAATGACGGGGAACGAAGAGACACCAGATCTAACAGGCCATGAAAGCAAGAACTGAGCAGTGGATTTCTCAGTGGACAGTGGGTGGCCATTTAGTAACAGGAACCACTTCTTCCACCTGTGCTGGGGCAAAATATAAGTAAGAGCCACCCTCCCAGAATGTAGGTACTCTGAATCCAAACGCAAGGAACAAATTCTCTAGGCCACCACCATTCTGGAACATGGTGCTCTTGGGCTCACTTCTCAAAGCAAAGTCAGTTTTACAATTTTGAGGATGCAACAGGTGGAGTCCTGCTGCTTCTTCTGATGCTCTCAGCCCATTTTTTCTATTCTCCTGTTGCTTCTAAGCAATCAAGATCTCTGCTCTATCTTTGCAGTCCACAGCTTTACTGGAGTTTCCCTTCTGGCCAAATTCAAAACATTTTAAATCATTCTTCTGGGCTCTTTGCTCTTGATTCTCAATATAAATCTGGCTAAAAGCCCCCAACAGTAGCCATGCCACTGCCTCAACATTTGCCTTGAAATTTCTTCTGCAAGATGAATTAGTCTGCTGCCCTTTATCTTAGTCTCAGGCAAAGTCTCTGGACAGGAGCAAAATGCAGGCAAACTTTCTGCCAAGCCATAATACACATTGTCTGGCCTCCAACAGCCAATGCAGTCCTTCTTCCCAGCAGAAACTTCCAAGCCTGGTCTTTACCAACACAATTTCCATCAAGTCTGAGCTCTGGCAAGAATCTCCCAGTTCCAGCTCTACTTTTTCAGTTGGCATCTCTGAACTTTTCCAAACTCTTCCCATATCGAGTCCCGAAGGTTCCTGAACTACATGGTCAGGTAGTTACACAGCAACAACTCCACTTCTCTGGTACGAAACTCCAACTTAGTTACTTTTCTCATTGCTGAGACAAAATACCCAACACCCACAGTTAAAGGAGGAAAGGTTTGCTTAGCTCACAGTTTGTAGAGCTTTCAGTCCATAATTAGCTGGCTCCAAAACAAGGTGGTGGGGCAAACAGGCATCACAAAGTAGATACAGTACATGTGGGCAGAAAGTTGCAAAAAAAAAAAAAGCGAGGGGCAACCACAACTCTTTTTGTCCCTTTTATCTTATCCAGGCTACCTGCCCTTAGAGTAGCCTCGCACCCTTAATTTTAGTGCCTTTGATCCTAGCATTGCACCATGAATCAATCCCAGCATCACACACTGTAGATCCAGCCACCTCTGAAAAAGCCCCACCTATGACCACATGAGGCTTTGTGGGGACATCTAAACACAAGCTGTAACAGCTTCTTTCTTCATCCTTACTCTCAGCTGACCTTGCTTCCTAATTCACTGAGAGGGGAAAGGCCACCCAAAGCGAAGGTTCACCAGTTTCTACCATCCTCTCTGCACCTGTCCACAAGTACTGTCTTCCTTTTTCACTTTGAATTGACCACACGTGTTCCTAACCAAAGCCAGCCCCTATTTCTTTGGGTTTTGTTTTGTTTGTTTGTTTGTTTGTTTTGAGACAGGGTCTCACTATGCAGTTCAGGCTGGCCTTGAACTCACTTTGTAGCCCAGTCTGGTCATGAATTCACAACGATCCTCCTGCCTGAGCCTCCCGAGTGCTGGGACTACAGGTGTGCGCCACCACACCCGGTTTCTATTTCAGTAATCAATCCCTCCCCTCCTCTCCCACCTGTCACTCTCTGGACAGTCTCTTAGCCCTAACATCAGCCTGTATTTTGTAATGCCTCTTCCCTATACAGTTATTTTTCCACTTAAAATTTCCCCTGAACTCAGTTCTTTCAGATACCACACAATTTCTCTCCTTTCTTTAAGCAAAACTCCTAAGAGTTGTCCCTGCTGTTTCCACCCTTCTCTTCCCATTCTTTCTTGAACTTGCTGACAGTCAGATTTTCAGCCCAACCACTCTATCAAAAATGTTCTACCAAGGTCACCTTCTAAATCAATTCTCAAACTCATCTCCCTTGATCTATAGGCAGCATTTGACGCATTCAATCTTTCTCTGCTCTTGGCATCCACTATATCTCCACTTCTGGGGTTCTTTTCTCTACTCTACTGGCCATGCTTCATTTCTCTGATGGTTCCAATTCATCTCTGAAAGCCCAGGATTCAGTCCTTTCCCATTTTTCTACTACACTTGCACCATCAGTATTCTCTTCTAATCCCAGAGTTTGACATAACATCTAAGGGGCCAGTGATATATCTCAGTGGCACAGCACCTGCCCAGCAAGTTAAAGGTCCTGAATTCAACTCCCAGTACCAAAAAATAAATACATAACATCTAAGGATCCGGGCATGATGGTGCATGCCTGTAATTCCAGCACTAGGGAGGCTGAGGCAGGAGGATCGAAAGAGTTCAAGCCCCAGTCTTGGCTATATAATGAATTCAAGGCCAGCTTGGACTATATAGCAAGACCCCTGTCTCAAAAATAAATTTTAAAAATCTATATGCTAATGCCTCTCAACTTTCTATCTCTAGCCCAGACCACACCACCTGTGAACATCCCATTGCCCTTTTTTTTTTTTTTTTTGGAGACAGACTCTCGCTCTGCAGTTCAGGCTGGCCTTCAGCTCACTTTGTAGCCCAGGCTGGTCTCAAACTTGCAACAGTGACCTTCTGCGCTGGCTCCCTTCTCATCTGTTCTCCCTGTAGTAGCTAAAGGGATTCTGTTGAAACAAATACCAGTTCCATGTCCCTCCTCTGCTCAAAATCTTCCAATGGTTCCCATCTCAGGGTAAAAGTCAAGGTCATCAGAATAACTCTAGGGTCCTATGAGGTGTCTCTCCCTCTTTCCAGCCACATCATCTTTGTTTCTGCTCAAAAGTAGCAGGTAGAACCCACCTCAGCACCTTGGCACTTACTTCCCTCTCTGCCTAAAACCTTCTTTCCCCAGATATGCAAAGGGCTCACTCCTTACTCCAATGTCACCTTCATACTGGGGCATGTCTGTCCCCACACCACACTCCACATCCCTGTCCCTGCTTACCTGGCCTCGACAGGGTTTTTTCTGTTTTTGTTTTTGTTTTTTTGGCACTGGGAATAGAACTCAGGACCTTGTGCTTGCCAGGCAAGCATTTGTGCCACTGAGCTATATCCCCAGCCCTGGGCTCCACAGCTTTAACAGCCATCTAACATACTGTACATTTTACCTTTTCGTTATTATCCTTCTGCTTCTACTAGCATGTAAGCTCCTTGAGTGCAGGGATTGTGCCTGTTTTGTTCACTGCTATATCCCCAGGTCCTAGAGGAGTACCTAGCATGAAGGGAAGGTCCCAAGGAAATGTAGAGGGCAGAGATCCAGACAGACATGGTCTTGGACAAAGGAAGGATAACTCTTTCACTGCTCCTGGAGCAGGGGTAAGGAAGCATTCAAATATCTGTGCGGGTAGAAATGTAAGCACAGTATTTCTTCCTGGGTGCTTCTAATCTCTCTGGGCAACACAAGAGAAGGAAGTACTTGGAGTGGTGGGACTGAGCATGTAATAGAGTGCTTAACCTAGTATGCGTAGGACATGAGTTCCATCCCCAGTGCTAAAAAGGGAAGAGGTAGGGACTCCTAGAAGGTCCAGCCTGAATTGCATAGTGAAATCCTGTCTCAAAAAGACAAAAAAGAAAAATGGAGAAAAAGAAGCTGAAAACGTATATTGGCCTTGACATTAGCTTGACATCAACCTACCTGGTTGGGTAGTCTCTTCACCAGCATGGAAGAGAGTGTTGTATAATAAAAATCTGAGCAGCATTCCTTGAAAGTCCAAAGGGAATTCCTTCCATTGACTCAGTGCCTCTGTTTACCCACCCAAGCAATCATCACTATCCACTGTTCCCGTGGGGGGAAAAACTGAGCAGGGTAACTCACTTTGTAGCCCAGTCTGGTCTTGAATTCACAACGATCCTCATTTTACCCCACATTTAAGAGTGGGGTAAAAAAGCCAGGCATGGTGCCGCTTGCCTGTCAGCACTCGGGAGGCTGAGGCAGAAGTATCTCTGTGAGTTCAGGGCCAGCCTGAACTGCATAGTGAAATCCTGTCTCAAAAAGACAAAAAAGAAAAAAGAAAAAAAAATGGAGAAAAAGAGAAGCAGCTGAGGAACTGGGCCTCCCTCATTCTTGTGGAAAGGAGCAAGTCTTCCCTAAAATCTGAAAGTTGATACGGACCAGGGCTCAAACGCAGAGCCTTCTCCAGTGACACTACTCTATTCCAATACCTTCCAGCTGCCCGGTCGTGTCACATTCCAGTCCACTTCTTTCTGCGCTCCACCCGCTCCAAACTGGCGTGCTATTCCTCCACGTGGTTCTCTGTGTATATCGGTTGCCCGGGAGACCCTAGCCGGGCGGGGCTCTAGTGACATCACAATAGTAACAAGCCAATAGCAGTGACGTATGTCAGTGACGCAGAACGCGGGGTGGGGCTTCGCCAGCCGGGGCGCGATGAGGTGGCTGCCCGCTGGGTGGCGCCGGTTTCCCCGGGAGGTCCTTTCTGGGCCCCCGGAGGAGGTGGGGGAGAGGCGAGCAGGAGCCGAGTCCAGGGAGCCCTCTGCGTCAGCTGCTGCTCGCTGAGCCGCCCCAGTACCAGCCAGGACTCACCCGCAGCTCCATGCTTGTGCCGGGTTCGACTCGTCCATCCTCCGAGAAGCGGCAGGTATGTGCCACCTGTCGGAGATCGGGGAAGGGGGGTAGGGGGGTCAGTGTCAGTCTTAGGTTCGGAAAGTAAGGTGTCAACGACCACCTCGGCAGAATGGCCGCTAGAAATGTAGGGTGAGGGCCAGCTGTGCGGGGGAGCTCCAGTTGTGTGTGTGTGAGGGGGCCTGCCAGCTGACAGCCAAGGGTGCCAGGAAGAGCCATCTGTGTGTGCTGATCAGTGTGTTCTAAGGGAACACTGCCTCAGCGGGTCCCGGTCGCGGTGCCTTCTGTGGGATGTGGCCTGAGAGTGACGCCTGGACACGGACAACCCCACGTGTGCATGCAGCTCACTTACTCTCTGCTTCCAAAGCTCCCTGGTGCTATCTCTGGTCATTTTGCCAAAGGGGGGAGGGGGCTGGGGGAGGACATCAGTTAAGTGGAAGGACAAATTTTCCACCAATCCCAAACCAGAAAGAGGCAACTTTGAAATTTTCACCAATCCCAAATCAGAAGCAGGCAAGTGGTGCTCCAGCCAAGCAATTTAACAACCAAAAGAAGCCCTGGCCAACCCATTCCAACTCTTCTGTAGGAGTGAACATGGGAGCTCCTGACCTGGATGCTTATAGAGCAAGGGCTGAATTGGAGATGGCAGTAGGGGCCACTTTCCCCGAGCACAGGCGGGAGAACATCCCTGACCCACCAGGAAAGCCTGGAGGAGTGAGAGCTGGTGGCTGGGCTAGCGTGGGACATCCCCACTCTTTTGATGCTGTGTGTAGATGCGTGCTAGAATGGAATGAGGCCTGGAATGAGGGCGTCCTCGGCAGTGCCTCATCGGAACCCAAGCTGAGTCAGTGGCCGGTGCTGAGACAGGGTGGAGGCCCCAGCCCGGGTCCTCCCAGTCCTCAGGGAGAGCCCTCGAGAAGCAGGAGAATCATCCTGGGAGCAGACAGGTGCACCCAGGCCAAAGAGGCCAAGAACCTTGCTCCTTCCTCTCCTGACTCTGCCCAGCCCAGCTCTGCGGCCGTGGAACCCTGAGCCCTTGAGCAGGTAAAGGGTGGAGACACCCAGAGAGGCCAGGCGTCCTGCTGGTGGTTTGGGGGAAGCTACATTTGCCATCTTCATCTGGGCAAAAGGGGAAGGAGCCCCAGTGGGCTTGGCCTGTCGCGTTGGTGGACTGGACATCTGGGAAGATGACAAGCTTGCCCTTCCCATTTTGGGCACACAGACCAATTAGAGAAACCATGGGGCAGAGCACTCTCTGAAGGGTACCGTGAGATCCTTTTCTTCTAGGAAGGGTCACCTGCTGTTACTAATACTCCCACTAAGTAGAATAGATAGACGTCTGTACTCAGGGGGGTCATCATGATTGAATTTTTACTATGTGTCAAGAAATTTACATATACTTTATTCCATCCTCACAACTGTAAGATATACCATTGTCATTATTGTAATCCTGTTTTACACACTAAATAACTAAGGTTCAGAGAGCTTAAGTAACTTGCTGCTGACTCAGATCCAATAACAGAAAGAACTAGAATTCAAGCCTAGACCTATAAGTTCATTATTAAAAAGTAGCAGGCTGAAGCCAGGCATAGTGGTACATACCTGTAATCCTAGCACAGAGAAGGCTGAGGCAGGAGAATCTAGAGTTCAAGGCCAGCTAGCGTACATAGTAAGTCCCTGGCAAACCCTGTCTCAAAAAAAAAAAAAAAAAAAAGCTGACTGAAACCAGAGTGCTGGTTCCACCTGCTTCTTGCTGTTTGTTTCTTGAGCTAGATCTACTTTTTCTCAAAAGCCCAGGGACTGAACTATTAGTAAGGCTTCTTCTTCTGCTCTAATTCTGTGACTGATAGCTCCAGAGAGCCCACCTTCTCCATATTTCTGTCTGAAGTTCCACCCCTCTACATTCTTTTCAATCTTTGGTTTCCCCTTGAATCCCCCTACTGTTCCACTTCAAAATGCCCCCTCCAAGAGTTCTAATAGATCTCTGTGGCTGGCGCTGATCCAGCCAGGCAGCTGGCAGAGGGTGGGCATGCCACTGCCCCTTTAATTCTCCTGGGGCTTGGAATGCAAGTGAGTTGCTGTCTCTGCGAGGTCAGATAAGATACTATATATATCGAGCCGTAACCTGAGCTCCGGATTACAGAGCCCCAAGTCAGACTCGGCTTCTGGCCTGTCCACTGCCTTCCCTGCCCTGCCGGGGAAGAAGGCCCCAGGCCCCTTCCAGTGCCCCTGGACACAGGTCAGTAGCTGCTCCTTTGGTATCTGAGCTTCTCAGGGTGGCTGTCTAGAGGACAGGCGTGAGTAAATTCGGGGGAGCATGGGAAAGGCCGGCCACTGGGCCTGGTGGGTGCCATAGACAAGACCAAAGAGTGCACTGGATGTGCAGACAGAAGATGGCTGAAGCCTAGAGGAGCATGAGGGAGACAGGGCTCCCCTCCTTGGGGAGGGGAACCAGGACAGCCTGGGCAGGGATGGGTGGGAAAGAGAATCAGAGGATACCAATACTGCCTGGTGGCCCATTTCTTTCCTTTTTTTTTTTCTTTTGGACCTGTAAAGATGTTCATATTTTCCAATGCCAAATCAAGGAGCATCTAATAGAGATACTGACCTCGGCGTATCTATCTACCTCTTCTCCACGAATCAGGATACTTGCCTTAATCTCCAATCTCTTTATCTTACCTCTCCTCTCCCACTCGCAGGCCCTTGGGCACCTACCAGGAATTAGAGAGACAGAGATGGACCCAAATTCTGAGAATGACCCCTGACAAGGCGGACAAGAGCATAGGGTACTAAGCTGGTGGGTCACTGAGTGCTAAGGCCTGAGAGAGCTGCTATCCACAGGTGGGAGGAGGGGCAGCTGAGGTTCCTGGTGCCTGAGAGGAATAGATAGTGTTGGGCCGCACTCCATCCTCCACCCGCATCCTCCACACCTGCCAGGGCTGGGTGCTTGTGCCCAGCCAGTGTAGCCAGGGACCCAAGCAGCTAGGAGTAAGGGTCAGAGAGTGTGGGTGGAAGGAGACAGGCTCCCCACTCGCCCTCCTCCCTTTCGGGGTCAGCACATTCCAATGCACTTAGCCAGGAGTTCTGGGAAGCTCCGAGGTCACCCCAGTGGAGGTTCCCAAGCACCTGGTGAGACTGGCCGGGACTCCCCACTCACATGCCTTGAGCATCTGGGTAGGAGGAAAGGGACTTAACCCTGCTTAGGAGTGTCTGGGAAACAGCTCAGAGTTCTCTGTCCAGGCAGTGGCAAGGCCACATAGAAGCCTTCACTCCAGGAGACAGCAGATCTGGGCAGACAGGAGCCATGAAGGCTGTTGGGATGTAGGCTGTCACCCACTGCCCCGCTGCCCCCAGGGCCAGGAGTGCCTGGGATTCTTGGTGATCAAGTCCCTCCCCTGGCTGGGCAGGTTAGGGAGCTCTTCACGTGAGCTACAGGAAATGACAGCGGCTGACCCGCTGATGCAAGGAGGTTGGTTGCCCCAAAGGAACATGGTTCATTTTAATCCCTGACTCACCTAGCATAGTACCTTGGGGTACTATGGGCTCCTCATAGTGGGCCATGCTGCAGCCAGGGTAGTAGGCTGCAGGTTCTCAACCAGACCTGGGCCCAGTGACCCTGAGCTAGGGTAGATGCTGGTGACAGGGGACACACAGGAACTTGGCATCACAGGTGAAATGGAGGCCTCCTGGACCATGTCCTGGCTGATCAGAATTGTTCCGGGGCTCAGGTTGCACCTAGCTTCATTTTCATTCCTCTACAGTGGAAAATCCAGAGGGCTGCTCCTGCGGGAGTCTGTCCACCACCCCCATGCTGTTTCTGGATCGTGTATGCTTGGATCCTGTAGCACTCCTCTTCCCACACCTGCCAGCAGGTCCCCAGGTCTGCCCTAGACCCAGGGAAGCAGCAAGCAAGGCCTCAACTTCTGGGTGGCTGTGGCAGTCAGCACAGGCAGAGCACAGGTCTCAAGCTGGCTCTGCCACTGCTCCCAGCCTGACTTTGGGAGACCCACATCCCTTCGGAGGACCCTCATTTCCTTATCTGAAAATGGGCATCATAATAGCACCTGTTGCTTAAGAGTTCTTCGGAAGATTAAGTGAGTTAATGCATGTGTCCCAAGTCTTAGTGAAGTTTGAAGCATTACTACCTTCAGTAGTACAAACGTGCAAAATTTCACTTGAAAGTTTTCCTGTTGGAATGAGGGACGCAGCTCCAAGGCAGAGCATTTGCCTAGCATGTGTTCAAGCCCTGGCTTTGCCCGCCTCAAAAAAATTTCTAAGTTTCTTGAATATTTACTTTTGGAATAGTGGGTACATTTCTTAAATTTTACTTTTAATAATTCGACTGTTCCTATGGTGGTTATAAGTTTGAGGCGTCTGTATATCTGAAAGAGTTCAAGCTCACCTGCACCGAAACTTCCTGGCTGCTGTGCACATGAGCATGTGTAGAAGAATGCTGGATGCATAGCGAGGGCGTGTGAGTGTTGGTGTAAGGCTGCCTAAAAGATGAAATCAGAGACTGCATGTGAAGTCCTGAGCGTGTTTGGTCCCTGGTCCATAGGTGTGCAGCCGCAGCCGGCCAGGTGACAGCTGCTTGGCTCAGGTGTCCCGACAGGAAGCTGAATGGCTCTGTGCAGAGGAATGCTGGAGCGCCTCCCAAGAAGGGGAAACTGAGCAAAGTGATGGGGGCATCTCAGAGAAGCGAAGAGCCGGGCAGCTCTGTAAAGATGCCACACAGGAGGAGTACAGACAGGGGACGGGCCCCCGTGGTCCAAGGTGGTAGGCATCTGAGGAGGTGCTGCCTGGAGCCGCGTGCCTCTACTTGCCAGCTCTGGGTAAACAGTGAAAGGAGCCGGGCAGCAGAGGCCCCACGCTGGGCAGGGAGGGGTACGGGGAATCCCAGCCAATCGTCTGGCCTCCCACTGCCCCATGAAAGAGCCATTCAGTCCAGACTGTTCCTGTGGCAACAGGGAGACTCGCAGCCATGTGAGTGCCCGTCCTGGCCCTGTCTTGCGCAGTAAGGCCACAGCCTGGGCTCCAGCCCCAGCTCCCGCCTATGGTGTATTCAGCAACCTCTAAGGACAGCAGTGCCAGGTAATGCCAAGGGGTGCCAGCCCAAGCTGTCTGCTCACCTGGAAGTTCTTGGGACTTTTTTTCAGGAGTTGACTAGAGTTTGGTGGAAGG
Source organism: Chinchilla lanigera (assembly GCF_000276665.1). Lineage (NCBI taxonomy): Eukaryota > Metazoa > Chordata > Mammalia > Rodentia > Chinchillidae > Chinchilla > Chinchilla lanigera. Next base: position 20,456,515 of record NW_004955412.1, on the reverse strand, counting down.
GAGAGATATATGCAAGGCCTCAGGCCCAGTAGAGCCCTCTCCCCAGACACGAGAATGTAAGCCAGATGTCAGAGCCGAACCACAGCTTCTGGGGCTGTTAGTGATAGCTTGACTCCCAGGGCTGCTGGGGAGAGGAAGGAGGCCTGGCAGTTAGTTGCCTGCCAGATTGGAGCAGACAGCAGAGCCAGATTTGGGAGGTCTCCTGGGATTCTGTGGGCCAGAAGGTATGACTCCACCTCCAGCCTCCAACACTTCCAGGGCTGTCTGTCCCTGTCTGTTGTACCTTGTTTGGCCCCAGCCCTTCTGCGTCATCAGCAAGGCCAGAAGAGGTCACAGGCTTGGGGTACTGCCCACAGAATACCAATTCCCTGGGAGCCTTGCGGGAGGGGAGGGAGATCGGTGGAGAGGAGCCATGAGCTCATACCCTGGGGGTGGGGTCGTATCTGATTGGCTGCCTGGTGTCCGGGAGCCCAGCTCCTGAGACTCAGTGTCTCTGACTTTGCATTATTGATGGCATTCTCCAAAGTGAAATAGAGCAGGACTGGTCCCCCACTAGCAGCCCCTGAGCCTCAGTCTGCCCCCGCACCGTGGTTTCCCTGCTGAGATCAGCCCCCTTTTCCTAGAGAGGAGTGAAAGTTTCCTGGAGGGGGTGCTCGGGGCACAAGTGAGTGTAGGAGAACGGTGGGGGTCATCTGCGGCAGGCAAGAAAAGGGCAGGCAGTAAAAGGGACAGGGTTTCCTGGTGCCGGCCGGAACATGGCTGGAGCTCTCTGCCGGAGTCCAGGAGTGCTGTGCTGGGATCCACATGGAGGCTGCCACTTGCTCGTTTCCACTCCTGCACCCATCCCAAGCCTTGCCTGGATGGGTTTCTGGGGCTTCCTGCCAAACGTTCAGTGTTTGGGGTTTGGCACCAGCTCCTCTCTGCCCTGTTGGGCTGGGCTGCTGCTGGCCTAAGGCAGGCTATGGGCTGCCCAAGCCAGTGTCTGCTGAAGAGCGTGGTGTGCGTCCGCTTATCTCTCTGGGAGCTACAGAGGGAAGCCTGGCGTCCAGGCTGAGGTGGGACCAGCTAGGCCAGGGAACGGCCAGCCCTGGCATTATTATAGACTACCAAGGGAGGAGCCAGGCTGCCTGGCAGGGGCTGTGGGAGGAGATAATAACCAGTCAGTGTTAAGCGCTTTCACGTGTTATTATCTTATTTATTCCTCACAACACTGTGAGATAGGCATCATCATGGTAATTATTATACTCATTTGCAGGTGAGGAAATTGGAGCTCAAAGAGATTAAATGACTAGTGCAAAACTGGCCAGCTAGTCCATCACAGGGGAGTCAAAACCAGCCCTTACCCACAGTACTCAGCCTTCTAGAAGGGCCCCCCACGGCAAGCTCCTGAGGCCCTCAAGGAAAGGGCCTTCAGCTTACTTGCTCCTCTCCCCCAAAGCACCTCTGCCACTCCAGCTCCACTGGAGATAAAGTTTGCACACTGAGGTAATGGAGAGGCTCTTGGGACCCGCCAGCTACAATGGTGGTGGCAATTCAAAGCTCTGTGGAAAGAGGGCTGGATGCATTCTCAAAGACCTGGATTCAGATCATGACTGCTAGGGTGTGACCCTCAACTAACTAGTGTCACTTTTCCCACTTGTGTAATCAAGAGGTTAAAGTGCATGATCTTTTAGGGCCGCTCCTAGCTCTACGTCCAGTGACTTCTATGTTCCTTCACCAGACTCACCCGAGCTGCTAGGAAGGGGGTTGCCGGGACAGGACAGGTACCAACACCAGAGAATGCTGCCTGCAGTGCTTGATTTTAGACTCTAGGGGGCCCCCTTTGCACAAGTCAACTATTGCCAGGAGCAATTTGGTATCCCGGTTGGGAGAACCCTGGGAGGCCACAGGGCACTAACTCCGCTTAGAGCAGAAGATTAAGATCAGTGAGAAAGGTGGATTTACCATACTAGTACCCCCCACTGGGGGACCAAGCAGCAGGTGCTTGTGTCCAGGGAAGAACTCTGGAATGGAGTCTCTAAGGCTCCCACCCACTCTTCCCCCCACTTCCTCTCATGAACCTCTTTTATCTCACAAAGTAGCTGACCCCATGATCTTTAGGTCATTCCACAGAGAGCCTGTGATGCCAAAAGGTCTCTTGCTGGTCACCTCAGCCAGAGGGCAGAAGCCGTCATAACTCTTGAACAAATGTCCCACATTCTCAGTCCAGAGAGTGAGGTCAGAGGCATGCCCAGCTCAGGAGTCTCTGCAGAAGCTGAGAAGAGGAACCAGATGGGATTTGGCTGGAAGACTGCATGGCTTAGAGGGCTGCAGAGGACAGCCTGCTTGCCTGTTTGAGTCTTTGAAGGGAGAATCCAGAGTGGCCAGGACACGCTGATGCCAGTTTCCCTCCTGAACACGTGGGCCTGGCTGTGAACACGTGATGTGTGCAAGCCCACATGCACATCTGCATGCGTGTGTACATGTGCTTCTCGGCAGCCAGCCAGTCTCTTGTGGACGTAGACTGGCTGGGCCTGTTGAGCCCTAAGGTTCTGGCCCACCTTGGATGGAGAATAGGCACAGCAGGCACCTGGCAGGGCCCTTTGACAACTCCTTTCCTTGTCTTGCAGCCCATGAGGCTCCCAGTCCCCACTGAGTGCCGCCCTGAAGGATGTCCCAGCTCTCCTCCACCCTGAAGCGCTACACAGAATCGGCCCGCTACACAGATGCCCCTTACGCCAAATCAGGCTATGGTACCTACACCCCGTCCTCCTATGGGGCCAACCTGGCCGCCTCCTTCCTGGAGAAGGAGAAGCTCAGTTTCAAGCCGAGCCCCCCCACCAGCTTCCTTCCCCGTCCCAGAACCTATGGTCCCTCCTCCATCCTGGACTATGACCGGGGCCGCCCCCTGCTGAGACCCGACTTCATCGGGGGTAGTAAGCGGGCAGAGAGCCAGACCCGAGGCACTGAGCGGCCTTCAGGCAGCGGACTCAGCGGGGGCAGTGGATTTCCCTATGGAGTGACCAGCAACTCCCTCAGCTACCTGCCCTTGAGTGGTCGCGACCAGGGAATGACCCTGACCCAGAAGAAATCAAACAGCCAATCAGACCTGGCCCGGGATTTCTCCAGCCTCCGGACCTCAGATAGCTACTGGACTTCAGATAGCTACCGGATAGACTCCGGGAACCTGGGCCGCAGCCCCATGCTGGCCCGCACACGCAAGGAGCTCTGTGCCCTGCAAGGCCTCTACCAGGCAGCCAGCCGCCCCGAGTACGTGGAAGACTACCTAGAGAACTATGGTCACAAGGGCAGCGCACCCCAGGTGCTCATGCAGGCCTCTCCCTCTCGAGTCCCTGAAGTCCTCAGTCCCACCTACCGACCCAGTGGCCGATACACGCTGTGGGAAAAGGGCAAGGGCCAGATCCCTGGGCCCAGCCGCTCCAGCTCCCCAGGGCGAGACACTACGGTGAGTTTACCCTTGGGTACCTAGCAATGGGCTGGGAGGACAGCCACCTATGTAGAAGAGCCAGGTTGGGGGCAAGACTCCTGATGATTGATAGCAGCCCCTATGGAGAAAAGAGGAACAAGTCATCCCAGTATGTCTGATGCCTTCCAATTTTCCCAAGGACCTGCGACACTGAGGGTGTTCCAGCAGTGCTCTTGGAGTGCTTGGCTATCCCTATGCACACTGTTATTCTTCCCTTGTCCTTTTCCACCCAATATGTCAGGGTCCTCAGAAGGTCTTGTCCCATCTGGGACTTGATGCTGGGGCTCTCAGACCACCAGTGCTCCCTGTGGCAAGTGCGGCCTCCCTGCTTTGGCTGCATCTCTCCTGTTCAGACTTGACGTTTGGGCATAAGAGAAAAGGAGAAGCGGCACCCTCCTCTGGTTGACGCAGGCAGGCTTGAGTCATGGTGTCTAGATACCAGCACTTCTATGTCTTTGGAGGAACTAAAGGAGAAATTAGGGATTGAGATGATCTAATACCTCTGTACTCCATCCCTGCCTGGGATCTAAGAGGCTCTGAAAGAGTCTGGCCAAGGGCTAGCACAGCCTTCCTCACACCTAATCCTTGACCAAACCTCTGCTGGGGCACTGAGACGGTCTGCTTTCCCTGTAGTTATTAGTGTGCCCATTAGGTGGCGAGCTCTCAAGCTTGAAAAAGATTCTATCTCCAGATCCCTCATCAGGTGCCGCACCGCGGGGAGCTCAGCTGATTGCATGGATGAATGGGTGCTTGGGTGAGCGGGTAGAGGGAGGGAGTGAGGGGTGCATGGATGAATGGATGGACAGACAAATGGACAGACAAACAGGTGGATGGGCAGGTGGGCAAGCAAGCATATGGGTAGGAGGATTGGGTGCTGTGTGTTCTCCACTACCTTATGTACCACCCCCCTGCTAGGACATGTGCCTTTTGTAAACAACAGCTGTGCCACGGTGAGAAATGCTGCTTAGAGCACTTCTCCAGGCCAATAGAGCAAGGGTTCAGGATGAAGGGTGGGGCACTGGCCAACAGACTGTGAAGTGTGTCATAACTAAAGATCTTGAGAGGACACTGATCACATTTCTTAGAAAGCCTTGGCCCTGCTGGGCTGTCTGGAAAGTGCCATGGGAGATACAAAAGCTGTGTCTCCCAGGACATTCAGACCCTGTCAAGGCAGTGCTGGCTATACTGGAGCATCCGTGTAGCTGGTAATGGGAGACTGTGTCATGACAAAGCTGGGCTGAGAAAGAAATGGCACTCTCAGAGGACAGTGTGCATGGCTGGGGCAGAGTAGCATCCTGTCGGACATGATGTTGTCCACGGTGGTCTCAGTGAAAGCGTCTTAGGGGCTCCCCACTTTGCAGTGCTCTTCCAAGTAGGGTCTGCAGACTGCATGCCTGGGAATCACACTTCACCCAGGCCCACTGGCTCAACCTCTCTTAGGATAGTGCCTGGGAATGTCCTTGTCACCAGCCCTCCAGGTGCTCCATAAGCACACACTGACGCTGAGACCCTCAACATCATAGACCCAACTACAGACAGCGCCACCCCTGTGCCCCATCATGAGAGAGCAGGATCTCTTTACTGGGAGTCAGACAGCACTGGAATCCTGCCTCCTCCTCACCACACATACCAGACCTCCTGGGAGTGTGCCACTCTCCCTCTCTTTCCTAGGGGACACCCATCCCCACTCCAGTGGTGAGGGGGGGAGTTTTGAGAGAGGCCCTCAGAGGAGGCCCTCACATGACCCCTGGAGGGCCACCTGGCATCCTTACTTCCCACCCAGAAGCAACTCACAACACTGAAGTAGCTGGGAATTCACCACAGCTAGAGCTTCATCCTGAGCCCTCGGGGTGGGGGGCTCGAGCCATAAAAGACCTCAAGGTCTTTTAATTTCACCCCCTTGTGCTCACTTCAGGAGGCTGGCTGCATACTGTAGAGTTGAAAACAACCATGTTAATGGGGCCTGGGCCACTTCTAAAAGTAGGTCCACTTTCTTTTTTGATTTCCATTGGAGCATCTTAGCTTTTCATTCATTCATTTATGGGGCTTAACTTACTAGCACTATACTCAATGCCTAGTGTTAAGTACTCAGCACCTAGGGGCTGGGGATTTAGCTCAGCGGCACATCGCCTGCCTGGCAAGCGTAAGGTCATGAGTTTGATTCGCGGTACAGGGAGGTGGAGGGGGGAGACAAACAAAAAAACAAACAAACAAATAAGTACTCAGCACCTAGCCTACTCCAGTAGGTCCTTTCACTTCCGAACCTGTTTCCTCCTCTGTAAAATGAGAGTGCTCATCATTCCCCCTTGATAGATTATTGTGAGGAATGGGAGAGTACTGGATGTGTAAATGCTTGGTATGTGTTAGCCCTTGTACCCTTCCAGGTGCTGTGGGAGACAAGAGATGTGTGTAAGCCATGGGTCATGCCCTTGGCCCATTCACAATTCCCTTGGGGAAATGAGTTCTTTAATAAGTACAAAAGGAGACTGCCCAGGTTTAAGTGTTATCAGTGGTGGAAAAGAAAGAGGTCATCTGAGGCTGAGGCAGGCTGCCCATGACCTCTGGAAGGTACAATGTGCTGCTTTAACCTTGGACACCAATCAGCTCAGGTGTATTTCCTCATCCATAAAAAGGAGTGATCACACCTGCCCTGCCTACCCCACCGGCATGCAATGAGGCTCAAAGCAAATAATGCATGTGGAGGAATCGAAACCCAGTAAAACACTACAGAAGAGTTTGTTTAAGCTCAAAAGGGAGGGCTGGGGGCACAGGCCAGTAGTGTAGCACTTGTCCAGCCTGTGTGAGGCCCTGAGTTCAATGCCCAGTGCTGAAAAAGTAAATAAACTCAGGGGGATGATTTTAAAAAAAGGGCACCGACTGGGGGTGGGGTGGGGTCACAGAGTAGGGATCCCCCTGTGGGAGGATCAAAACTGAGCAAGCACGTTCTGTAGCGGGGTCTCCATCTCTCTCTCTCCTTTTTCTTTTTCAGTAATAAGTAAGAGGGATTGAACCCAGAGCCTTTTGCACTGAGCTCTTTTTTTTTTTTTTTTTTTTTTATTTTTTTTTTTTTTTTTTAAAACAGGGTCTTTCCTGGTCTTTTAAACAGGTAAATTCCCCAGGCAGAACTCCAATTTGTGATCCCCCTGCCTCAGGCTCCCAGAACGCTGGGATTATAGGCGTGCACCCCCACCACCAGCAGCAGCAGGGTGTCTCAGGGTGCCCAACTTGAACTACAGCTGGGTTTCATAAAGAAAGGAAGGTCACATGCAGGCCCCCAAGCAAGAGTAGAACAGTTCCAACCAGACTCCTTCTCCTTCCAGTGAAAGCCAACATGAACTTGAAATATCAGACTCCGCTGAGCATGAGTAAAGAACTGACAGAGAACGTGAATTCTGAGTAACCCCCTTCCCATGCTTGTGTAGGCACCCACAAAATGCCAGTCTGTGGGGGTGCAGCTCAGCGCTAGGATAACAAAGGTCTGTCCTGAGGCTTCACTGTCTCCTACAAATGCAGACAGATGAAGCAGCAGGGACAGTGATGGAGAAGGGGGTACCACTACCCCCAGTGAGGACTCCAAGCCAGCCCAGGTGGCTCAGCCCTGTAGAGAGAGCCAGGATCCTGAGTCCCAACCCTATCACCTCCCCCTCTGCCCTACCTCTCTTGTTCCCAGGCCTATGGAAGGACAAGCTGTTCCTACCGAGCCCTGCCAGGGCTGTGCTTTAACCCCTACAATCCTTTCTAATCCTCCTCTGCTCCACCCCTCCAGCTGCTCCCTGCCAGCCCTGGCATTCTGCCTGCTGGATGAAGCCCTGCACTGGTCCCGCCCAGGTCTCCCCTCCCCAGTAAGAGCCAGGGGTTGGCCCAGCGCCCTCCCCCGCAGTCAGCAGGCTGGGCACCTGCTCCCCAACACGGTGCCAGGGACTGAGGCTCTGGTTCAGCCTATTCTCCTGTACGCAGTCTCTTCCATACCTTGCCATCTGCTCCAGGACCTGTTTCTAAAGAGCAGTAGAACCTGAGTACCTGGGTCCTATTTGCCACTGGGGCTGCTGACTCATCTTTAGAAGCCCTGGGTTCCAGCTGTTCAGTAACAGGGAGATTATATAAGCTGAGGTCATATGATTTTGCCGTTGGGTGGGACTTTGGACTTGAATGCTGCCCTGCAGCAAGCGGAGGTGCTCCAGTGAGAACAAGTTGAGAAAAGCAGGGGCTGCCTAAGAGCTCCTGGGTGACAAGTTGACCTTCTCCTGTCCCTGGCCTTCTCACTCTGTTGACTCAGCTATGCTGGACTGCATCCCTGCTGGCCTGTGTGTAGCTTAGCAGCCTGAGACCCTAGGGCCTGTCCTCACTTGCTCCCACCCCAGGCTCACTTAGCCATTCTAAGGAGGTCGAATTTCCTGGGGGGCAACACAAGGTCACTCAGAGGAGACATAAAGCGGGGAGAATTCCCATGGCAGGACCAGCACTAGCTTTGAAGGAAAGGGCAGCAAGTTTGTGGCTTGTGATTACAATCAGCAAGATGTCCCCATCCCATGAAGATTTGCTGTGGGCTGTGACCTGGTGGCCTTGGAGTTGCCATACTCGGCCTCAATTTCTCAATTGGTCCCCAGTACCATCCATCCTCCCTGCCTTCGCCACCCCCACTCCAGGTGTCTTCATGAGTTAATGTGGTGCTGGGGTGGGGCTTAGCAATGCAGAAAGTAATCCAAGCCTGGCAAAATGTTCCCTGCCCCTGGGGGAGCCGCTCCACTGACCACTGGCTTTAGAAATGAACATTGTGTCCAGAGCCCAGAGCTGCACATGTGACCCCCTCTTACCTCAATGAATACATAAAACTGGCACCCTGGACAGAAGTAGAAGCAAGAGAAGGAAGTGTGTGGCTTCGGGAATCTGGCTGGTTCTGGCCAGGCTGCCTGGGGCTTGAAGGAGTACAGAGCATTTGGCCTCTGGGAGGTCCAAGGCATACAAGGAAGCAGAGCTACCTCCAGCAGGTGGAGAGGGTGGACAGACCCTCCTCCCGCAAGGCATACTAGGGGCCGAAAGCCACCCCCTAACAAGGACTGGGATCCCCTACCCTTTCACCCATTCCCCAATCAGTCAGGCTACCGGTCTGTCTATCAGCACTAGCCTTGAAATATCTGCTAGAACCCTAGAACTGTCACCGAAGCCTAGACCACGCTGCTCACTCAGCTGTGAAAAAGCAGGACAGTCTGTCCTTACATAGCTATCCCTGGCCTTATGTATAACCCATCTCATGCCTGGAAGGACCTGAGGTGGAGAAAATGACTTATCCTAAATGAGCAGCAGGCCAAGATCAGGCTCTGAGAAATGCAGTCTTGGGCTGCAGGAATAAGCCCAACTCAGGGAAGTTTCGTGTACCTGACACACAGAAAGTCACAGAAAGCATGGCATGGCATGGTGGCACATACCTATAACCCCAGCATCCTAGGAGACTGAAGCAAGAGGCTCAGAAGTTCAAGCCTAGCCTGGGCAACTTAGTCACTTAGGAAAAACCTGTTTCAAAAACTTAAAAAGGGCCGAGGATGCAGCTCAGCGTGAAGCCCCTGGGTTCAATCCCTAGTACCAAAAAGAAAAAAAAAAAAAAAAGGGCACAGAGCCTGAGCCAGATTCAGATCCCAAAAGACTGTCAACTTTGTCCCCACTCCACTTCAAGAAAGCACACAGCAGACAAGGACTTTAGGGACTTGACTCGTTAAGAAAGGAGCCACAGTCTTCTTTGTTGGTTGCATCCAGAAGCAATCAGACCTGCTGGGCAAGAGTAGACCCTGTGTGTATTATTCTCGCTTGCCCAGACCTCTCGATGTGCTTGCATACAGGAGCTTTCCCATCTGGCCCTCCTACTCCCAGCAAGTTCTCCTTCCCCAGAATGCCAGGATGTCCTGGGGTGGGAGTGCTCACGTCCCATCATGGAAACACAGGCCAAATGCTGCAGTGAGTGAGCACCTCTGGGCCTGGCCCCCCACCCACAGCACGCTTGCTCAACATGCAAAACCAGACTTACACGCCACCCTCTGAGGCTCAGGGGATTCCCAGCAGAGCCTGGTCTGGCCCTCTCCTTTAAGAGCTCATTAAGTGAACAGACAACCCTCCCCTGGAGGAGCCTTCAGTGTGCTGGCCCAACCCTGACAAGCCACACACGCTCTAAGACCATGTTCAAAACTCTCTTATATTCCAAAGATAAACATATTAAGATAAACTGATAGCACACACACTGGGTGCTAGGAGACTGAGAAAATGCAGTATTAGGGTGTTTAGCACTGGGTGGAGTTAATTAGGGAAGACTTTATGGAAGGCACAAGTTTTGAGCAGAATTTACAAGTAGGTAATTGGCAGGGAGCATCCTAGAATTTCCTAGTCATTGTTAAAAGCGTGAGTTTTTCTGTGAGACAGATCTGGGTTCAAAGGTTCTCAATATCCTTTATTAGCTTTGCGGTCCTGGCCCGTCATTTGACCTCTCTGGACATAAGGTTGTTCACCTATAAAATAGGGATAATAATAGTTACTACTTCATAGCATGATTATGGAAGTGGGCTGAGATTATATATATATATATATATATATATATATATATATATCCCCTAGACTAGTGCCTGGCATTTAATAAAGAATCAGTTTTGGTTTTTAACCACAGGATAAGAAGCCAGTCAGTTGATTTCAGGAGCAGAGCATGAGCGTGAAGCGATGGAAGGCGACTATGGAGAGACAGCCTAACAGACAGACTACCCGAGGGTCTGGACTGGGTGCAAGGCATGCTAGTTGGTTCAGAGCAGGAGGGATGTGATCAAATGCAACACTGGCGCCCACAGTGTAAGACCCGCTGGAAAGGGAGTGGTTGGAAAGAAGGAAACCTGGAGAAAAGGGCTGTCACCGCGTGTTCAGGGTGCAGGTTGGGTTAGGATCTGGCGATCACACCTCCTAACACGTGCACCTTGCAGGATCACCTAGCAGAACACCCTGCAGCTCCTCCCCTGCCCTCCCTCCCCTTCCACTGCTGGAAGGGGCCCAGGGTTTGGACTCCTCCTGCTTCCCTCCCATTAGCACAAAATCGCTGTGCTGTGGGTGTCCTTGGGTACAGTCCACACGTGTGTCCCGGAAATAATCCTCATGTGGCTGTGGTCGTGTGTGCAGTGCGCGTGTACATGTGTGGATGTGCCTGCCGGGAGGAACAGAAGGAGCCCATAGATGAGTAACAGCACACGCTGCTGCCTCTCTGAGTATTTTTAAGCGCTAAAAATACTGGCTAAAAATAGCCAACAAGCTCCAAACAAGATACTTTCTCTAGGCAGATTCCTGAGCTTTTCTGTTAGGTGAGGGGGCACAGCATGAGAAATATCCCCCACCCAAAGACCCCTGGTCTGTAAGCACTGCTGCACTTATGGTTTAAGAGAGCACCTTTCTCCCCATCTGCCACACAGAAGTCAAATTTGAGGTTCTGGGAGAGATGAAATTGGGTAATTGGTTAGAAGAGGCCAGAGAAGGTTCTTTCTTGAAGCCAAAAAGGCCTGCTTTTAAAGGTGCACTGCCTCTCTTGATAAGCGACCAAACTAGGCCAGGAGGAAAAGGGGAGCTCAGTCCCAAGGTCGTGGAAATTTATCTTCTTAACCTGGGCCCTCCGAGTCCCAAGGACTGTATAGATGTTGGGCGTCCAGAGGGCCTGGGACCCCTTGAATGCTGGACGAAGGTTTGTGCAGTGTGCATTTTGCCCTGAAGAGAGTACTGAACGGTCAAGTTCTCAAAATGATGTACAGCTCCCCAGCCTCCCCGCGACCCAAAAATTGGAAATTGTGTGCTGCCCAGGCGAAAGCTCACCAACTTGACGAAGGGCCTCCAGGCGATTTGCTCTGAGTCCCAGGCCCTTCCCTAGAGCCTGCAGCTCTTTGCAGGGAGCTGATGGGCGCGGACGCTAGGTAACCTGCGGGAGGTGCGGGCCACGCCGGCCCTGCGACCTCGCTCTGGTCCGCGTGCTGGAGGCGGGGTGGGGCGGGGCTTCTGCCTGGCCCCGCCCCTGCGCGAAGTCACGGGGCCCGAGGCGCCGGCTTGGCAGCCAGTGGGCTGGAGAGCGAGAGCGGGCCCGGGCGGTTGGCGGCTCTCGGCGGGGAGGTTGAGGCGGAGCAGCGCGCGGCTGGGCAGCCGTAACGGTTACTGCCGGGCACCGAGGACCGTGTCCCGTGGCAGCCTTGCCGGCCTTGGTGTCCGGACTGTGGCGCCGTGCGGGGACTCCCCGCGTCCCCTTGGCCAGCCTTAGGCGTGGGGCCGAGCCCGCCGCCCGCCCCCAGCATGCGCACCTCCTACACCGTGACCCTGCCCGAGGAGCCCCCCGCCGCCCCCTTCCCCGCCCTCGCCAAGGAGCTGCGGCCGCGCTCCCCTCTCTCCCCATCCCTGCTGCTCTCCACCTTCGTGGGGCTTCTGCTCAACAAAGCTAAGGTACGCGGGCCCTTTTCCGGGACTGAGGGGGTCGCCGAGTCCTCTCTGCTCCCAGGACTCCCCCAGCCAGCCGGCTGCGCGTCCCTCTGCGAGGGGCTCGGGTTCTTCCCAGCCCCCACCCTACCCTTCCCAGGGTCCCCCAACCACGAATGCCTCTTGCCAGGTGACCACAAGCCTACTTGAAGCCCCCTCCTGTCGTTGAGGTCCAAGCCCCCCACCCCCTCTCTCTAAGACCCAGGCACCGGGTAGCTCTTGGCCTCTTCTTTCCCGGCACCTAGCAGGACAGGTGCAGGAAAGCGTAACCTTGACCAGAGCTGGCGCGTGCGGGAACAGGCAGGGGATAGCACACTGGCTTTTGTGAGTGACTCCTGCAAGGCCAGTCCCCACCAAGGAAGGCAGATCAGAGGGGCTGCCTGCACCTTTCTTTTCCCAAAGGGCTTTCTCCCGGAGCTTACTGACAGGGTCCTTTGACCCTGTGAAGGGCAGAGGAATTGCAGACAGGTGAAAGAGGGCAACTTCCTTCTCTTCCTGGCCCTTTCCAGTTGTTCAAAGTGGGCAGCGAATCCGTGGATTGAAACAGCTGCCCAGAGGAGTGCTGGGGTTAGGGCTGGGCGCTGTCCCCATAGGGAAGGGAGAAGGGGCCTGAGCTTGACAGGTCTTACGTAACAGGCACCGGCTCCCATGTTGGCAGTGCGTGCCCAGCCCCGTGCCAGGGCCACACTGGGCTCCTTGGCTGCAGCCAGGATGCAGGGCTGACCCTTGTGGCACAGGTGAGGTGCGCAGGAAGGCCCTTGACTGGAGTCTGCAGTGTGAAGATGAGACCTCAGTCACCCTTTTTTGAACCGTCCTATAGGTACCACCTCTGCATTAACTCTCTGAGCCCCTGCTCCTGCCATAGAAGGGGAATGCTGCCTGTTTAGTGGCTGTGAAGGTGGCATCTGCTGTCTAGAACAGTGCTTGCTACTGATCAAACCAGGTTTGCGGATGGCTGAGTGTTAGGAAGCAGCGGATCCAAACTTTCTGGAGTCTTTGCACAGAAGTCCCATGGTAACAGCTGGAGTCGCTTCCCCTGCTTTCCTGTGAGAGGCTGGCAGTGCAGGGTCTCTGTCCCACCTCCTCCAGTTCTAGCCTCTCTCTCTTTCCCTACCAGCCCTGAGGTAGGATTGTTTGCCCTGTAAGAAAGGTCACTCCTGGGACATTTCGTCCCTCTGTGTAATGGAAAGTGCTGAGTTTCCCTGGAGCTCCTGATTCCTTGTTCGTGGCAGAATATCAGGCTGGGTATGCAGCAGCCCTGTTCCCCCCTCCACTCCATCCCCCAACTCCCCGTAGCCCTCCACCATCTACACAGAAGGCTTAAGAATCGGCATGTGGTTCTGAGCTCAGGAAAGTTTAGACTAAAGCACGATTCCCACCCTAAAACAAACCAAAAGAATCAACAGCAGGTCCTAATGATGCTTTAAAGGAGCCTCTCCCATCTCCCCCACCTTCAGGCCAATAGAAGTTTTAGATCCTCAGAATAAGAACCGTAGAGGACTGAGTGCTCTTGGCCCTCATGCTGCTGGGTAAGAGTGAAAACAGGAGTGCCCCTGTAGACAGATGACACCTGTCTCCCATCCCCAGTGATATTGTCTCAGCCAAGGGCCCTGCTCTGACGGACATGGCCACAGTCACCAGTGGTAGAATGCTTTGCAGCTACAACCTGTTTAGACAGATGTCGTCTGAGGCACAGGGGGTAAGCACTGCCAAAAATAGGTGTAAGAGTGGGCATTCTGTGTGGGCACACTTCAGCATTTCAGTTTGGTTCCAAATGGGCAACATGGAGACTTGTGCAGCATTTTTGGTTGGACCCTGAGAGAGTCTTTCACCAGTTCTGCCTAAAAATGCTGATAAGATCCTTGCCGCAGGGGAATCATCTCTGTGGCGACCCTCTTACTTGAACACTGGGGGCTCTAGACTATCGTTTAGATAAGGTGCGAATTTTGTTTGGTACCCCACATACTGCTAGTCCTAGCAAGCTCAGCAGGGATGCTCACACTCGAGCTGCAGGTTTAATCCAGGTCTCTCTCCTGAGTGTGTTTTCCTCCCTTCCTCTTAGCGTTAGCCCTGACAACTGGCCAGAGGAGGGATCCTCTTGCATGTAGGCTAAGCGAGGCAGTTCTTAAGAGAAGCCCTCCTTCAGCCTGTTCATCCTCAGCCCAACCCCCCCCCTTCAAGCTGACAATCTCAGGGGCTTTGAGCTGCTGACAGCCTATGAGGCTGACAGCACACAGCATGAGTAATTTTAGCTGAGTTATTTCAGGCTCTTGTTCTGATCAGGGTTGAGCTGGCCCCACGCATGCCCCAGCCAGTCTTGCTCCAGAGTTGCCTGCTCCCAGGTCCCCTCCCTGAGAAGAGGGGGTGGCGGACTCATCTGCAAACTGTTCCTTAACCCTTTGGACCTGAAGGTTTTCTGACTCATTGGAGGTATGCCCCAGATTATGAGAAAACCTTGACAAACAATGCGTGCAGTTCATGATCTAGCACCTGTTCTCTCTCCAACCCCCTCACCACCCTCCACAATCAAGACAAGAGGAAGAGTGGCACCTCCAGCCAGGTGCTTCCTTCTACTTGGCGCAGTCTGCCATCATAAGGCGCCCCAGCCAGTGGCCAGTCAGGATGTTGAAACCAGAGCCAGGCAGGGAGGATTCTCCCAGCCTTTAATTAGCCCTTAGGAGCTGAGCTCAGCCAGAAGGAATTCCACCTGTCTCTGACAATTCAGAATGGCAGGCGGACTTGAGTTTTTCCAAGCTGAAGAGATTTGAGTTTTTCCCAGCTGATGATGGAAACTCAATTAGGGTGTTTTGCCATTTAACTTTCTGTAACCACCTTAAAGCTGTAACCATTATGATAGCTGTTGTGTATATTGGGCACCTAGTACAAATATAGGTCATTTGAGATAGCGCCTAGATTTACGTCTTAAAATTTATTGCAACCAGGAATCAGATATGTCCCCAGATCTATGAATGGCTACTCTCTAGTTCTAATCATAAGCCTCTATTGTAATAGAAAATAATATTAAAATGGAGAGAAATAGTCCTGAAAGCAAAGTCCCAAAGAATATTTTTTATGTTTTGAGAAATAACAGCCTTTCCTCGGTCTTTCCTCCGAGATACATAGACTAAGGCTGAAGAGAGAAAGATACTTGTGAACTGTTGCTGATGGCTGCAACCAGCAGCACATTGCGTAAGAGAGCCTAGCGCAGGCTCACCCTCTTTGCCTCATCTGTAATGCTATGTATTCTTTGCTTACAGAATTCTAAGAGTGCCCAGGGTCTGGCTGGGCTTCGAAACCTTGGGAATACGGTGAGTTCTTCCCAGTCCACCTCTTTCCCGGGGTCCCCTTCTACCCTTTTGACTGGGCTGATCCGGAAGTCCCCTCCTGGCTCCAGCTGACTACCCGCTAAAGCAGTTGGTACCTGCCCTTCCTGGTGCTGCACAGGATTGCTGGTCCCTTCCTCACCCACACACAGCAGGAAGCACTGCTAAAAGGAAGCTGCCCTTTTAGCTGTCAGCTTGCAGCTCTTCTGACTTCTCCTCAAGGACACCCATCATTTCCCATCCACTTCTGTCCTGAGCACCCACACCCTTTTGCACACCTCTACAGTAAATAACCTGCTGTGTCATCCACGCCTATGGTGGGGATTTGCCTCACTTCATCGCTTTCACTTAGGAAAAAAAAGAACTTGAAGCTGTGAGAGGGTCCCTTCCGAGTCCATGAACCAGAGCCTTTGGGTGCTAAACAACAGAGATACTAGATGAGAGTCTTAGCTCCCCTACTTTGTTATTCAGCTTTCAGTGACTGTAACAAATGCCTGCAGTATACCAACTCATAAAGAAAAGCTTATTTTGGCTCACATTTTTGGATCTTTCAGTCCATAGTCAAGTGGCTTCAGGTCTGGGCAATGACTGCATGTCACGGTAGAATAGGACATGGAGGAGCAAAACCATTTACCTCATAGCCAGGACCAGGAAGAGCAAGTGGGAAAGGACTAGGTCCCACCATGCCCTTGGAGGACACACCCCCTACTAACCTGAAGGCCTCCCACTGGGCCTCACCTCCTGAAGTTTCCACTACTCCCCAGTAGTCTCCAGGCAGGGGACCAAGGCCTCGCACACACAGGCCTTTGGGTGACCCTTAAGATACAAACTATGGAACCTGCTGATGGTCTGGCTTATCTCTTTCAGTGCTTCATGAACTCCATTCTGCAGTGCCTGAGCAACACCCGGGAGTTGAGAGATTATTGTCTGCAGAGGCTCTACATGCGGGACCTCTGCCACACCAGCAGTGTGCACACAGCCCTCATGGAAGGTGAGACACCCGCGGGACCCAACCCTGCATCCCCTCTTGACACAGGCCACTCTACTGAGTTCCATTGATTTGAGATGCGCTCTCCTCTGTTTTTCTTTTTTTCTTTTTCTTTTCCTTTTTTTTTTTTTTTTTTTTTTTGGCCTCCACTTTGTTGGAATTCTAGTTTCAGGGTTTCTTAATAGAAAATATCTCAGATAATACAAAACAGGGAGATGTATCCTCTGCAAATGTCAAGGGGAACAAGAGACAGAGAGAGTAGGAGGAAAGGGAGGGCAGGTAGAAGTAAAAACAAAATGAAAATGTGTTACGTACAGGCACCAACTTCCCACAGTAAATGTCATCACTAGGTGCAGCAAACATGTACTAATAAACACCAAAAAAATCTCACCTGTCCTCTGCACCCCCTCTGCCCTCTCCTTACGACAGAGTTTGCAAAGCTAATCCAGACCATATGGACTTCATGCCCCAACGACGTGGTGAGCCCATCTGAGTTCAAGACCCAGATCCAGAGATACGCACCACGCTTCGTTGGCTATAAGTGAGGCCCTTGCAGCATGTCCTCTGGGCCGGGTGGCAGCAAGCGCAGGGTCTTGGTGCAGAGGTGTTGCTGACTCTTCTCTTTGGGTTCAGTCAGCAGGATGCTCAAGAGTTCCTTCGCTTTCTCCTGGATGGGCTCCACAATGAAGTGAACCGAGTAACAGTGAGGCCCAAGTCCAACCCTGAGAACCTTGATCACCTCCCGTAAGTAAGAGGAGAATGCTGGGGGGAAGCAGAACTTTTGGGAGCTGGTGTGTTTTACCTACTTTTTTGAGAGTAATGAATGATTTTTGAAGAGACTTAGATTTGCTTTCAAAGATGAAAGATCTAGATTGACAGGCCCTTAAACGTAACATGGTCTGAGCACGGACCCAGTTGTCTTCCTCTCTCTGTTCCCAGTGACGATGAAAAGGGGCGACAGATGTGGAGGAAATACCTCGAGCGGGAAGACAGTCGGATCGGGGGTCAGTACTCTCCAGGGGGAAAGGCCTGCGTTCTTTGATGTCCGCTTTTGCCTGAGCAGAGCATGAAAAGCCCATGGGGCTCATTTTCCCAGGGAACCCTGCCTCTGCCCACGTCCAACAAGCTGGGGCAGGAGCACTGAGAAGGGCGACCAGGGCCCACCCCGTGCTCAGCAGCTTCTGGCCTTCTCTTCCCCAGATCTCTTCGTTGGGCAGCTGAAGAGCTCCCTGACATGCACCGACTGTGGTTACTGTTCTACGGTCTTCGATCCCTTCTGGGACCTCTCCCTGCCCATTGCTAAGGTATGCAGCCTCTGGCCCGAGCTTCGGAGCACCCACACCTGTCCTTCCACATCGTCCACCCTGACCTTTGCTCTTGTCCCTCCAGCGAGGTTACCCTGAGGTGACACTGATGGACTGCATGAGGCTCTTTACCAAAGAGGATGTGCTTGATGGTGATGAGAAGCCAGTAAGTCGCCCGTCAGTGGAAGGAGCACAGAGTCCCGAGGGACCGAGCTGGGGCGGGTCCAGCTGGGGAGCTGGTGTCTCCCGCAGGTTCCTTCCTCTGCTCCATTTGTCTTGTCTTCCAGACATGCTGTCGTTGCCGAGCTAGAAAACGATGTATAAAGAAGTTCTCCATCCAGAGGTTCCCAAAGATCTTGGTGCTCCGTATCCTTAAGGTCCATCAGGGCAGGAACCTGATTAATTTCCTTTACTGGGGCTCAAATCCTGTGCTTAGTGCATATCGTGTAAGCGTGCTGCGCCTGGCTACATCCCCAGCCCCTGGATCTGATTTTTGAGAGTAACTGATGACCAGGGACCAAAAGGCAAGGGGAACAGAGCAGAAAAAAAAAAATTTGTGGATGTCCTTGTGTATGTTTTTCCTTTTTTTGAGGGGGGGGGTACTGGGAATTGAACTCAGGACATGCACTTGCCAGGCAGGTGCTGTGCTGCTGAGCCATATCTCTGGCCCCTGCTTTTCTGCTTTCTGAGGAAAGTGCAGTGGTCCCTGTGGAACTCAGGTCCCGCTGGTTGGCCTCTTTGCACTGTCTGTCCTTGATTCACATGAATCCCAGACCTGAAGCGGTTCTCAGAATCCAGGATACGAACCAGCAAGCTCACAACATTTGTGAATTTCCCACTAAGAGACCTGGACTTGAGAGAATTCGCCTCAGAAAACACCAGTGAGTATCTCTGAGTATTAAGGGATGAGTCCGGGCACAGGTGGGAGGGAGATCGGCGGCAGGAAGCGCACAAGGTGGGAAAAGACTGGGAATAAGGCTAAAGGAGGAAACCTGGAGCAAGCTACGCCTGCATGGCTTCATCCTTTGTGTCTCCTCCTCAGACCACGCTGTTTACAACCTGTACGCTGTGTCCAACCACTCCGGAACCACCATGGGTGGCCACTATACAGCCTACTGCCGGAGTCCAGTAACAGGCGAATGGCACACTTTCAATGACTCCAGGTGAGCCAGGGCTCGGGCAGCACTCTTGGGGGACCACCGCGCCTCCCTCGTCTGCATGGCTTCCACCTTGAAGGGACAGCAGAGGTCAAGGCCAGAAAGCTGCATGACACACACATGTCTGCTGCTCATTCAAAAGCTCTGGAAAGACAGGCTGGTCTGGGGTTTGTTGTACAGAAGTTAGAGACAGGCCTCTTCCTTACCACTCCGCCTCGTCCCTGATAGCCTCTCTGACTTCTCCCTGCTCTCTCCACAGCGTCACACCCATGTCCTCCAGCCAAGTACGCACCAGCGACGCCTATTTGCTCTTCTACGAATTGGCCAGTCCACCCTCTCGTATGTAGCAGTGAGGAGCTACATCCCTTCCCCTTTCCCTGTGGTGGCCTCACACCCTAAGTTTTTTAAAAAGACAAAAACAACAAAAAACCCTGACAAATAAGAGAAAAATAAACTAAAATAAAGCTGCGGAGCAGGAGTTGATGCAGCCTGGTCAGGGTCTGGAGCAAGGAGCCGGGTGCCCCTGAGCCACGCCTGACGGGAAAGACCAACTGGACACAGAGACCGGAGTCAGCGCCGTGCTCGCTCGGCTTCTCTAGTTTGCATTTTTCAGCTTGTGGTTTCTCCTGTGTGTAATAAACAACAGCGGTCTGTCGGGAGAGGATCCGTGTCCACCTGCTGCTCTCTCCAGCCCCGAGCCTTCTGGGAAGACAGCGCCCTCTGGAGCCTGCTGGGAGCGTTGCTGCCCGGATCCTGGCACCGCGGAGGAACCGCCTCGGTCTCCACCGGACCTGCTTTCTGGGCCAGGGCAGGAAACACCCTTGAGCCAAGAGCCGTCTTAACCCTGCTGACTCCAGTGGCCCGGAGGAAGGAACGTCTTTTTTAAAAAAGGCTGGTTGGGGTTTTTAAAAGCCCGACATTTTTTAAATTACTGTAACGAAAGTGTTGTGACTGGAGGCACGCTTCTTCACATCTCTTCACAGCTGGGACCTCGGGTTGGTGCTTTTTTTTTCCTTGCCTTTTTTTTTTTTTAATTCTTCACGTACACCTCTTCTAACGCTAGCCCCCCCGTGGTGCTAGATGGGTGTCGGCCAGGCCCGAGGTAGCCACAGTAGACCTGGGATCTAAACAATTCCTGGGCGTTTTGCTTTTGTTGTAATGTTTGGACCGATTCTAGTTGCCTCCGAGAATTGTGCCTTATAGCATTTGGGGACCAGGGGGTAACTGCCCCTCCCTGAAATATCCCTCAGCCTCTTCCCTTTTCCCCAGTGCCATGTCCAAACCCACAGGGGGACACGGGCCCTGCCCTCTGCCCCTGGCATGCGGCACATGGCAGTGAGGCAAAGAGAGAAGTAGGTCCAAGGAGATTTCTCACCACGGCGCGTCGCGTTCTTCCTGCCCACCACCTCTTACCCACCCCGGTCTACTCCCCAGCTGTTGAAGGATAGCACAAGTCCCTTGTCCCTAGAGCTTCTCTCACCTTTAATTTATTCTGTCCCTAACGTCCCTGCCCCCTGCCTTCCTGCCGCCGCCCTTCTCAGAGCTTCCTAGACACAGGCCCTCTGGATCGAGTTTCTCAGGGATGCTGGGCCGCCCCTCGGCTCCTCGGCATTGCACGCTGGTCCTGCTGGGAGCTGGAGCGTGGGTGTCTGGGGACATCTTGCCTCCAGCATATGATTCTTTCCCATGGGCTGGACTCTGCCCTGGGTCATCGGACAAAACTGTAGTCCCAGAGCGCAGAGCGTTTGTGCAGTAAGGCCTGGCGTGTAGTGCACTCTGCGCACCCCCCAGCTGGGTCCGCCTCATGCCTCTTGAACCCGGCACATCCCAGAGCGCCTGGGGGGGCACCAGAGAGACACCCTGAGCTTACCTGGCCTGACACCTCTCTCTAGAGAAGACCTGTGAACTGAGCCCAAGGGCTGGTATTCGTACACTTGTTTACCATGTAAGCAAGAGTAGAAGAATGTCTGATGTACAGTGGAACCTTGTACAGAATAAATAATAGCTTTGAGAAAGAACCTGGTAAATGATGGAATCTTCATTTGGAAGGGGTCTGAACCCAGGAAGGGCTCCTAGCATCTGAAAGGCCGTGTATTTCATTGCTTCATCCAGTCTGTGAGTCCTCAGATTGGGAAATTTTTACCTACCCACTGTTTAAACTTCTCTATAAAAAAGCCACTCATGGTAGCACATGCCTGTGATCCCAGCAGCACTCAGGAGGCCGAGGCAGGAGGATCACTGCAAATTCAAGGCCAGCCTGAACTATATATAGCAAGACTTTGTCTCAAAAACCAAAAATGAGGTACTATGTATTTTGGACACTGTATGCATCTGGATTCACCAATTACATTTTTTCCACCTTTGTTTATACTTTATTATTGTAGCCAAAACATTAAGAGGTGAGGTATCATCATACTTCTGAAGACCTCAGCACACACCTAAATAAGGACATTGTCCTACATGACACCATTTCACAGCGGGCCAGTTGACATCTGACACAAGTTTCTTTACACGAAACAGCTGGGGGTACTTCTCGTTCTCTGCTGAAATGTGGACACCATGCAGCCCATAAGCAGCTAACGCAGCCCTCTCAGTGGATGCGAGCACAGTGCAGCTCGATCGGGAGCAGCTGCTCCATCTGAGTGGGGATGATGGAGGCCTACTTCTTAATAAAGATCTTAGCTTCACCTCTGAGACTCAAAACACCTACCCTGGGCTGGGAATACAGCTCAGCAGCACAAGCGCCTGCCTGGCAAGTGCAAGGTCCTGAGTTTGATTCCTGGTACCAAAAAAAAAAAAAGAATCAAACACCTACACCATATTTGTCAGGGTTTTTCTTTTTTA
Source organism: Chinchilla lanigera (assembly GCF_000276665.1). Classification (NCBI taxonomy): domain Eukaryota; kingdom Metazoa; phylum Chordata; class Mammalia; order Rodentia; family Chinchillidae; genus Chinchilla; species Chinchilla lanigera. Next base: position 20,434,958 of record NW_004955412.1, on the reverse strand, counting down.
TTGTCAGTTTTGTTTTGAAACAGGGTCTTACAGTGTTCCAGGCTGGCCTCAAACTTGCAGTTGCTCTGTAGCTCAGACTGGCCTCAAACTCACATTCCTCCTACCTCAGCCTCCCAGAGTGAGAAATAACTTTGTTAAAGAGTTGGTTCCCTTCGCCTTTTTTTTTTCCCCCAGCCCAAAGGTGAAACCCAGGGACTTGCACATGCTAGGCAAGCACTCTACCCTAATCCACATTCCTGACCCCTAAAAGAGCTTTATTAAGAAAGACTTCAGAGTTAACCCCTTAAAAGTATTAGCTCTTTGGCTTGATGTGTTTGTGCACACCCATAATCCCAGCACTCTGGGAAGCTGAAGCAAGAGGGTCAGAAGTTTGAGCCCAGACTGGGCCTCAAAATTCTTAAAGGGGCTGGGGATGTAGCTTTGTGTGAAGCCCTGGATTCAATCCTTAGTACTGAAAACAAAAACAACAACGACAAAAAAAAACCTCTTTGGGGCACTGAGGGACACTGTCTCGGTTTTCCTTTTGGTTTCTACTATTGTTTAGCTTCTCTGTTGCTGCCACAGATCTTACAGCTAGGGGAGCTGAAGCCTTGAGCTATGCTTACACCTTGGGGTACTTTTCAGCTCTACTGCTCCAGATCTTGAACATTCAAGACTCTCTCTCACATCCTCACTGAGACAAGCATCTGCTGTTACTGGAGGCCTCTGGGCGGCTGACAAGCCCACCGCACAGAGGGGGACACTCAGAGAATTTAGGGACATTTGCCAAAAGTGGAAACAGTGACACAAACCCTTTGACTGCTCCCTGAGGGCCTCCAACTTCCTGGACCTAATTTGGGAACGGCCTGACTCAGAATAAGATTGTAAAGGCTGCTGACTTCCTCCAAGCCATAGGTGCACAGCAGCCTCTTTAAAATGGAAACATTAGGCTTGTAGCCAAGAGGGTAGTGAGGCCCATAAAGGTAAGTTGTTACTGTGCTTTTCCTTCGACTAGTTTTTCACTGGAGGTAGAGGCCCGCCCCATAACATTATCTTTGTTGTCTCCCAACAAAGGGGACAGTCAGTAATGACTGCAGGGGCTCGGACCTCTGCTCTGGTTCCCAGCCTTCCCTCTGCTACTTAACCTGCATTGCTTTCTCATCCCCATGGCAACAGGCCCTCCCACTTTACAGACTCCAAACACACCTTTGTCATAAAGCCTCGCCTCCTAGCAACTTGAATTTCTTACCTGAGTCTTTGCTGGCCAGCCTGCAGGCCTCTCCCAGGGGAGGTGCTCTTCTGTGACCTTGAACGAGAACAACTTTCTCGCTGGTCCTCCGTGCCTCTGCTGCAAATCAAGGGGACTGGGCTAGTGGTTCTTGAAGGTCTCTGAGAGCTCAGTGTTTTTATTGCAGGTCACTTTTCCTCCAAATATACGTTCAGGTTGAGACTTACATACCCATGTTTCCCTGGTTCCAGTTTATAGAATTTTCTAAGGAAGTGGTGCTCAGAAAAATTCCTATTTGTTTCTATAAATATTTAGAGTTGGGACCAGAGAGGTCACCTTGTCCATGCTGTCATTTTGGCAGTGAGGATGCTGAGCACTAGAGAAGGCCCGTGCAAGCCACCGGCAGCCGCAAAATCGACATGCTCTACCTGTGTTGCCAGTAAATTGAAGGTTCTTTTGCTCCATTCAGGTAGCATTCATGGAGCAGCAAGGTGCATGTCTGCTAGCAGACTGGCCCTCAGCCCTTAGTGTTATAGATCTGGGCCCTGATGCCACCATCAACACCACTTAATGCTGGGCTGCACCAGTCGACACTGCCAGCAGCTGGTCTCTGCCGCTCCCAGCTAATTCTTGCTGACTGCCAGCTTTGTCAGTGATTTTCAGCTGCTGCTCTCTGGAGTTCTCCAGGGTTAACAGCCCCAAGTGTTCAATACCTCTTTTTAAAGTGACCACTCTGCCAGGCGTGGTATCCCACACCTGTAATCCCAGTACTCAGGAGGCTGAGGCAGGAGAATCATCATGAGTTCCAGACCAGCCTGGACTACATAGTATGTTCAAGGCCTATACAGCAAGATTCTGTGCCAGGGTATGGCACATAGTAGATGTCTGACAAATGTCCATTTCTCTCCCACCCCCATTTCCAAGACTGCACCGTTAGATCTCCACTGAAATTCTCACGGTGGGTGATCCTCAGCAAATGTTCAATCCCCCAGCCTCAGAAGGACCCTTCTGCCTCCTTTCTCCCAAACCACATACCTGGTAAACCATATACCAGGTGAGGAAAGTAAAGTAGGTAAGCTTTGCCCCAACTGCACAGAATTACAGAGGTAGGGCCACCCGATGGGCATTCTGAATCAAGGCGAGGCGGCCTGCCTTTTGGAGATGATAGTGAGCTGGCCATGACTGAGCTGCTGTCTTCCAGGCTTCTGGAGACAAGGGGAGACCTAGGAACCAGGGATGGAGCTCAGAGCCGGGGTGGCAGACAGCAAGGAGAGGAAGGCGTGTATTTGAGACTTAGAGCTGGGGCAGGGCCTAATGCACACTCACAGTACTGGCCCTGTGAGCGAGGAAAAGGGGGCATATTCCCAGTTACCAGAGAATGGAGAGGAGGTTGAACACAGTGTTCCAGGAACAGAGAAGAGGCCAGGCTGTCTGGGGCAGAAGGTCTGAGCTGGAAAACCAGCCGAATGGAGCACTGGAAAGTTGGAGTCCTAGACAGAGCAGTATCACTGGCCTCAGGCCGGCCTTGCCCCATCTGCTGATAGGTGACATGCAGAGTGTGAACAGGAGATGGTTTAGCAGGAGGGCACCTCAGGGATCCATAGCCAGAGGCAAGAGAGCATAGCCCCATGAGCTACCCCAGGAATGGCAGACCCTTGTGCCGAAACCAAGTTATCATGCGGCACTGCTTTGCTTTTCGACCGTATTGAAAGCAGACAGCAAGAAAACCCATGAAGACAGTTCTGCAGCAGCAAGGGAAACAGGGCTCAGAGGGACAGTGTCCACCGCAGAGCTGGCTGAAAGGCAGCGGGAGATGCAAGAAGGCCAGGGCCCTGGGACCTGTGAGGAGGAAGAAAAGGAACCCAAGAGCATGGAAGACAGAAGCAGGAGACCCAGGCCTCAGCTGCTGAGGTCTGAAACCTCCCAGCTCAGCCTCCTGCCCATCCTCGTCACACCAGGGCTCCAGCGCAGGCCTCTGCCTGTGTCCTTGCCCACAGGGCCTCTGTTCCCACCCTAGACCTATCTCTAAAATCCAGCCCTGCTCCTTGCCAGCTGTACAGCTTCAGGCAAAGACTCCTGCCTGGCCTCACCTTCCAGGGCTGGCAGGAGTGAAGGGACGCAACTCATCAGAGTCCAGGGATCCGTCTTCGGGTTCATTCTTGCTGTGTTTTATGTATGCCGTGCCCCTACACTGACCTGATCTCTCCAGGGACAGCTTGCCATCTCCCCAAAACATTTTCACCAAGCAGCCACCTGCACACATCCTGTTCAGGCAGCCAGGCACGCATGTACCGGCAGCAGCACACCACAGGGAAGCTTCCTGGCCTCTTCCTACCGTCTGTCCCACAGTGCAGGCTGTCCTCAGACCCAGTTCTTCCTCTTCTTGCTCCTCCTCCTCTTCCACCACCCCTACTACTACTACTTCTTTCTCCTTCTCCTCCTCTTCCTTCTCCTCCTCCTCTCCCTCTTCCTCCTCTTTCTCCTCCTCTCCCTCTTCCTCCTCTTTCTCCTCCTCTCCCTCTTCCTCCTCTTTCTCCTCCTCTCCCTCTTCCTTTCTCCTCCACTTCCACCTCCTTCTCCTCCTCCTCCTCTTCTCCTCCTTCTTTTAAGATTAGGGTCTCACGATGCAGTTCAGGCTAGCCTTGAACTCATGGAGATCCTCCTGCCTCAGCCTCCCAAATTCTGGGGTTATAAGACCCAGGTCTGACCAAGCCGGGTCCTGGTCAAAACAAGTTACAACCCAGGTTCCTTCTGCCTCAGTGCTAAGTCCCAAACTTCCACTATTCTCTGCCCAACCCCTAAGTTCTTCCAGCTTAAATTCTTTTCCACCTTCAGATTTTAGACTCAGGTCCCTTCTGTTCTAGAAAGTCCACCATGTGCCCCATCAAAGGTGGCCACTGCAACTGGGCATGGTGGCACATGCCTGTAATCCCAGCACTTGGGAGGCTGAGGCAGGAGGATCGTTGCAAGTTCGAGACCAGCCTGGGCTACAAAGTGAGCTCAAGACCAGCCTGAACTGCATAGCGAGACCCTGTCTCAGAAAAGACAAAAAAAAAAAGACAAAGGTCACCACTGCAGGTTTGGTTTATACTATGTTTGATCTCTGGCCTTATAACTCAGTCAACTGTATTAGTGTCTGTCCACTAATCCAGCAGTTCTCAAGAGACACTTCTGTGTAGTTCAAAATTATTGATAACCCTGAACAACTTTTGTCTACGTGAGTTTCATTTATCTTATCTACAAAAGTAAAGTTGAAATAAAGCTGTGGGAAGACGGAAGAGTGGTGAGCAGGAGAGAAACAGTCTCTCTGAGATTTGATGTCTGAACCCTGGAATATAGCAACATGAGGAAGAGAAAGAAGAAGGAAGAGAGTCCCTGGAACCCAGCAAAGATCCAAAGCAAGAATTGAAGATTCCTGGGAGATCAAAGGAGAGACCTCAGTGCAGAAGGAGGTGGCAGGTGGCACTTTTGCCCTGAGCCCTGACTCACTGCATGGGAGGAGTGGCTCAAACCTGCAGACCCACAGTGACCACTGGTGGGTAGCAGGAAAGCACCAGTGGAACAGAGCAGTGGGTGCGGCAGACTGCAGTGGCTGGTGAGGTATTAGGGTTCAGACACACCCAGGAGAGGGAGATTGGCCAGTAGCCATCTTGGAGAGAGGCCCGCTGAGCCTGGCCCTCAGAGCAGCTGCAGGCTGGCTCCATCTAGCGGCTCCCAGTGTCAGGGTCCGGTGGAACTGAGTTGAAGCCAGCAAGGAGCCAAATTCAAGCTGGCTGGAGGCACTCAAAGTGTTGCAGGCTGAACAAATGGGGCTCCAGCCTCACAGCCAGAAACCAGCCTGAACTTCAGTGGAACTAAAGGTGCAGTCTTGCTGGCATTATCCACTACCCTGGTGTAAATCTGCCACTGGTTTGCTGGGATTAATCAACATGGAGCTGGCCTCTGTCTGCCCACACTGTCTACCAGTGACAGAAGAGACATGTCCTAAAGTGGACATTTTTTTCTTTTTTTCCTCCTGTCTTTTTTTTTTTTTTTTCCTGAGTTCCATTCCTGGTACAGTTTGTAATAGCTAAATCTTGGAAACAGCCCACATGCTCATCAACCAATGAATTGCTAAAGAAGATGTGGGTTTTTTATACAATGGAGTACTACTCTGCCATAAAGGATAAGTCTGAGATATTTCTAGCTAAATAGATGCACCTTGAGGCCATACTGTTAAGTGAAATAAATTGGACACATGTTTAAATACGTCATTGTTTCTCTGGTATGAGAAACCAAAAGTGTAAGTAAGGACCAAAATGCATAATAGATATTGGGAAATGGGAAGAAAATGTTCCAATGAGAAGGGGAATAAGGGAGGGGGGAGGGTGAAAGGAAGGAAGGAACAAGAAAATAAGAGACTAGAAGGAAAAATGAAAAAAAATTTGTAAATAAGGAAGGGGAAGAAGGTTTTAAGGAGGGGAGAGGAATGGGAAAAAAAGAAGCAATATATCATGTACAGGTACAAATTCTCTGTGATGAATATTATCATTATATATCTAAAATGTACCAGTAGTGCCAGGTGTGGTGGCTCATACCTGTAACCCAGAACTCAGGGAGGCTGAGACAGGAGGATCACTGTGAATTTGAGGCCAGCATAGGCTACATAGTGTGTTCAAGGCCCACCTGGACTACATAGTGAGACCTTGTCTCAAAAAAATAAAAATAAAATAATAAAATAAAATGTGCC
>NW_004955412.1:20404918-20428810 GCF_000276665.1 Chinchilla lanigera | reverse complement strand
AAAGAGAAAAAAAAAGTTAAAATTGAAAAAAAATGTAAATATTTTCTTATTAATTTTTATATAACAATATGCTTTAAATAATAAACCTTTACATGCTATCCTAAGTATTGTTTTTTAACTTTTTTTTTTTTTTACAAAAAAAATAGCAAAAATGGCAGCTTTATTTTACATTGTTGCAAATCTCCTTCACATCTGAGAAGACAGCTAAAGGCTCATTATCCTATCTGTAGTGAGCACGTCACCACGTCACACATCTCAGGGCATCAGGAAAACTGCACCGATGCTTGTGAATGAGCCTGGAGAAGGCAAATAACGTAACGGTGCAATGGGGAAAACAGTTCTCACTTCTGGAACCCTCTAAAGAACCCCTGGGCCCCACTTTGAGAACCGCTGCACTAAACCAGGGCTTATCTGAGACAAGCCAACTGCTGGGTCAGCGCAGCACCTGGCCAGGCCGGGCACCCACAGCCTTCTAGTGAAAGATGACAGCTCACAGACCAAGTGGGGTAGCCCCAGCTCAGCCCCTAGAGCTCTGTGCAAAGCCACTCCGCTCCAGACTCTGACCCAGGCTCTTCCTAAGGCAGGGAGCTCCGCATGGCCTGACCCAGCTGGAAGTAGCTGGTGGCCAGGGGCTGTCTTGTCCCCTTTCAGAGCGCTTGTCCTTGAAACTACCAAAAGTGTCTTCCTTGAAGACCAAGCGCCACTAGGCTCCCCATCCCAGGATTCAGGGCAGGGCTCGACCCCCAGACCAGGGCAGCCCAGGGCCTCTAGCCGGTGGATGGGGAAGAAGAGAGTGGTAGGAAATCTCTCCTGAGCGCAAGGAAAGCCGCCTCAGGGTCCAGAATCTGTACTCTGTGGTTCTTTTATCCTCGCTGTGCTCCTTCTGGCACTGTGTCCCAGGAATGGAGTTGAACCCAGGACTTTTACACTGAGCTACATCCCCAGCCCTTTTTCTATTTTTTATTCTGAGACAGAGTCTACTAAGTTGCTAAGTCGCCTGGCCTGGGCTTGAAATTTCAATCCTCCTGCATCAGCCTCCCAGAGTATTAGGATAACAGACATGCATCCCTATGCTCAGCTCTAGGTTCAACTCTTATATGTATTTTATTGGTTGTGTGACCTTGGGAGAGTAAGTTAGCCTCTCAGAGCCTTAGCACTATCATTTGTAAAATGGTTATGAAAGCAGAGAACTGCATGAAAAGACCTCTTGCCCAGGCCCTAAAACCTAACACACATTCTACAAATAATAGTGAAAGGTCTTCTGCTGCCTCCATACCCTCTTCCTGCCTGACTCTCAGCCTGAGCATGGCCAACTCGAAACAGATTAGCAATCCCTTTTCTAAAGACAGCAGAGCCAGGCTGGGATTTTCCGCAAGGACGTCAGTCCCGGAGAAAGAGGCACAGGGTGAGCTCATCTGCAGTGTCAGCTTCCTACCCTGTAACAGCAGACAGCAGGGACAGCCAGGCTCCTCACCCACTCTGTCCAAGGTCTTGGGCAGCTTCTCCTCTCTGTCCTTTCTCCTGCAGGCCTAGAGGTCCTAGGGATGGGTGGCAAACCCCTCCGTCTCACACCATGCTCCTTCTCTAATGGCTTCTTCCTTTTTCCACATCACACAGGTCACACAGGCTTGGCTAATGCCCTCTTTACCCAGATGAGGCGGACTGGTGGGCAGCTGGCGTTGTCCAAGGCCCATAAGACACACAGACCTTAGAGCGGCCAACCCCATGCACCAAGCTTCTCTTTCTCAGACCACCTCAGGCTCCTGACACCTGCAAGGCAACCCCATGCTCTCCTCCCTCCCAGCACCTCCAGGAGCTCACTCAGTACCTTGGGTGAGAAGAAAGGGGTGACCCGCTCCCCGTCACATCCCCACAGGCACCTGGCTTCCTCTGCTGGGTGTTCCTAGCCACTGCCTGTGCCTTTAAGAACTGCCACCCAGTGCCAGAATCTTAACCTCAGCACCCTCAGCTGAGTTGGATTAAGGGACCATTTCGTGCCTTTCTGAATTCTTTCTGGCTGCTGTCCCTCCCTCCACACGGAGACAGAGAAGCCAGGAGCCCCAACAGGTCTGCAGAGGGTAGCCCTTTTCCTGGGGAGTAGGTCCTTTGACAAGGCCTTGTGGCCAGGGAGTGGGCCCGTGGGGGTCTTGGGCTGTCACTGGGACTCCACAGAGCCATGCAGAACCCTGGGCCATGACGGACTACTCAGATGTGATCATCGGCACAGAGGCGACAGAACTGAGCAAGGTAAGGGCCACACAGAACCACTGTCCCAAGACCCAGTGTCCCCTGTGGACACCCCTGCCCTCAGCTTTCAACCTCCTGCCTCCCAGACTGAGTTCTGCAATCCTGCTTTCGAGCCCGAAGCAGCACCGCCTTGTCCTCCTTCGGCCTTCCTGCAAGATGCCAGCTGCAGCGCCCGAGCTCCCTGGCACGGTAACTCTCCCAGGGGTGCCCTGCCCATGGGACAGGGGCGCGGGAACTGAGGACAGTGTGAGGGATGCCCAAGGGAAGGGGCTCTCCAAACCCCACCCCACCTCCCCGCAGGTCAGCGTCACCGAAGGATGCGGCCAGACTGCCACTTCTCTTGGCTCTGTGTCTTCCTGCTCTTCCTCCTGCTGCTCCTGCTGCTCGGGCTGCTGGTGGCTGTCATCCTGGCCCGTAAGTACCTGAGGGCTGCTGGGCAGGAGAACCTTAGACTAACACTCCATGAGCCACTCTCCCCATGCCCGAGGAGCCAGCACCTCTGAATGCTGCTTCTCTGTCCACCTGCCCCCCAGAGTTGCAGGCTGCACCCCCATCTGGAGCCACGGAGAGCCTTCGGTCCACCGCCAGAGCCACCCCTACCAGCACCACCACCTCCCCGGCAATTGCAGAGCAGCAGGAGGCAGGCATGAGTCCCCCACACCAGGCCTGTGAGTACCAAGGACACCTCTTTCGGAGAAGTCCTAAGATAGCGGCCATGGGGAAGGAGGTCAGACAGAGGCACAGTGGAGGAGAAAAGGACATCTCTCCTTTTCACCTCTGAACTCTCACCCCTGTCTCTGCAGCCTGTGGGGGCCTCCTTCCTGGTCCAAGAGGCTTCTTCAGCAGCCCCAACTACCCAGACCCTTATCCGCCCAACACCCACTGTGTGTGGCATATCCAGGTGGCCACAGACCACACAGTACAGCTCAAGATCGAAGCTCTCAGCATGGAAAGTGTGGCCTCCTGTCTTTTCGATCGCTTGGAAATCTCCCCAGAGCCAGACGGCCCCCTCCTTAGGTGGGTCCTTCTACCCCGAGGAGATCTCCCACACTATCAGAAGGACAGAACCAGGAAGTTGCAGCAGAAAGCTGGACTGGGCCCCCACTCTGCCACCACCTCTCTGTATGGCCTAGGGAAGTACACGCCTCCTCTCTGACCTCGGTTTTCTCATCTGTAAAATAGAACTCCTGCCCATCCTTCCTGTCAACAAGTGCTGTAGGGCTAGATGTGCAGCGGCTGGCAAGGTCAGCACTCCCAAGAGAATTAAAGCAGCCTTTCTGACCATACTGACACTACTCCAGGGGTTGAGGAAACAGTCACAGGGCCCAGGCAAGCTCGCCTCGGCTGGCCCTGAGCTCAGGCCCTGCCTCATCACTCCCAACACGGCTTCTTGCAGGGTCTGCGGGAAGGTGCCTCCTCCCACGCTCAACACCAACACGAGCTGCCTCCGGGTGACCTTTGTCTCTGACAGCAGTGTAGAAGAGTCTGGTTTCCAAGCCTGGTACCAGGCTGTAGCCCCCGGGCATGGTAAGTGACTGCCCACCATCTCCCCAGCTGCCTGCGTCCTGTTCACTTCCTTCTGCTCCAGCCACTCCTAGCACTGACAAAAAGAGTGGAGACTGGGAGATTTCTGACCCAAATGCCCGCCCCCAGAGAGCTGTGCCCAGGATGAGTTCCCCTGTGACCAGCTCATCTGTCTGCTGCCTGAATCAGTGTGTGATGGTTTTGCCAACTGTGCGGATGGCAGTGACGAGGCCAACTGCAGTGCTCCGCTCTCCGGTATGGGCCCCCCCAGGTGTAGGGAGAGTACCATCTTCGGGCATTGGATCCAGGTTCCGGCTGGGCTCCCAGCTCAGGTCCAGCCCCAAATCTCAGAGTTCCCACCAGTGTTCCCCGCCTGGTCATTCTTTTGACCCAGAACTTGTTTACCCATAGGCCTGGCCAAAACTCCTACCACCAGCCCCAAGTGGAGGCAGAGATCCTGGCTATTCATGAACTCTTCTATTTCTCTACAGGGTGTGGGGGGAACCTGACTGGGCTCCATGGCACCTTTTCTACTCCTAACCACCTGCAGCAGTACCCTCAGCAGCAGGTAAGTGCAGTATCTCGGGGGACTCGGAGGGCACATGGAGATATCTCAGCACCCAGGCTAGCATGACAAGAACAGCATAGTACATACTGCCTTGTACTTGGGGAGGTGAGCGATCAAGCAGCCTAGCAGGGAACATTATTAAGTACCTACTGTGTACCCCGTTACCCATGCTGGGTAACATCCATCTCTGAGACCAGAACTTCAAAAGCCCTTCCTACCTTAACAGCGCCCGTGATGGAGTTAGGTGAGCACTGGCCAGCAGGAGCCCCAGCTTGGGGCAGGAGAAGGACCCCACGGGACTATTGCCTCTCTGCCTTCCTCCAGCTTTGCACCTGGCATATCTCAGTGCCTGCGGGACACGGTGTAGAACTACAGTTCCTCAACTTCAGCCTGGATGCACAGGATGAGTGCAAGTTTAACTACGTGGAGGTGTATGAGGCCAGCAGCTCTGGAGCCCTCAGCCTCCTGGGCAGGTACGGAGCCAAGGGAGTGGCTGAGGCTGATGGCCCCCTCTCCAGGAGGCCCTTCTGTAGCCCTCTCCCCTTCCAATCTGCCACCGTGTGGCACCTTCCCCGCAAAGCCACCCTGATCATCCCCATCTCAACCGGCTCAAGTGCTAACAGATTAACATTTTGTCTACTGAATATGCGGGTCCTTCTCACCAGAGCCTAAGTTCCATAAGCCAGTGACTATGACTCCCATCACCCTTGGATGGCCAGGCACCCAACCCAGAGCTCCCGCAGTTGGCCAGGGGGCCCACGCCCAGGACAACTCTCTGCTCTGGGCAGGTTCTGTGGAGCAGAGCCACCCTCCCACCTCACCTCCTCACATCAGGAACTGGCTGTGCTCTTCAGGACGGAAGATGGCGTCAGCGGCGGGGGCTTCTCAGCCAGCTACCGGGCCTTGAATGCCACAGAGAGTAGGTGCTCCTGGGTGAGTGGGTGTGGGCAGCAGAGGAACAGAGATGGGCTCTGGGCTTGGTCCACGCACATGGAGGGCAGTGGGGAAGAGGCATGTCCCCGGGTGCTGCCATGCCCCTGTGCCTGCAGACCCCTGTGGGCCCAGAGAGCTCTTCTGCCAGGACGGAGGGTGTAGGGATCTGCAGGGGATATGTGACTGGTGGAGAGACTGTGCAGACGGCAGCAAGAACAACTGCAGCAGCTTCTTGTTTCCACCCCCAGGTAAGAAGCCTGCCCCTGGCACCCTGAACAAGGCCCACAGCCCCGGGCTCACTGATGCCCAACTCACAGAAACCCTGCCGGGCACACTGCCCAACATCCTCCAGCTCCTCCCTGATGCAGTGGGGAGCCGGCTGGGCCTCACACTTCTGACTCTGGGGCCACTTCACAGAGTCCTAGAGGGGCTTTCAGCCGAGGGGCAGGGATACTTAGTCACCTCAGAGTGACACAGGACTCTGGGAAGCAGTGGCTGGGGCTTCAAGGTGGGACTCAGCCACCTTGTTACACACAGGGTCTCCCTCCACAGCCCATTTCAGAGATGAAGGTGAGATTTTTACCTGAAAAAAGGGAAGTTTCTTCCAGAACTTTCCCTTCACGTGTTCCCTTACATCAAAGAGGTGCTACATGACACCCAGGGCTGGTAAATGATGCTTGGAGCCAGCGGTGGGGACAGCAGGGGTCCTCCACGGATGCTGCATCTCTCCCTGCTACCTCCTCGGGTGCTCACAACCACCCTAGTCTGACCCAGGTGGCAGCAAGAGCTCAGAGCACTGAAGCGGCCCGTCCCCACCGTGATCCTCCTCTCCCACCCCTGCAGTGCTGGCCTGTGAACCCATCCAGGTGGAGATGTGCACGGGGCTGAGCTACAACACCACAGCCTTCCCGAACATCTGGGTGGGCATAACCACCCAGGAGGAAGTGATTGATCTCCTCAGAGGCTACAAGGTGCTCCGGCAGAGGCAGAGACCAGGAGGGAGGCCACAGAAAAGGGCGGGAGTCTGAGGAACAGGTAGCTGAGGCCAACCTCTTCCTCCTACAGAGCCTGGCCAGTCTTCCCTGCTACCAGAATTTCCGGAGGCTCCTCTGCGGGCTGCTTGTGCCTCGCTGCACCCCACTAGGCAGCATCCTCCCCCCTTGCAAGGCCGTCTGCCAGGAGGCAGAGCGTCAGTGTCGGTCTGGCCTGGCCCTACTGGGCACCCCTTGGCCCTTCAACTGCAACAGGCTGCCTGAGGCAGCTGGCCTGGAAGCATGTGCCCAGCCCTGACCCAGAAGCCGGCCCCTGTCCTCTGCCTGCCCAGCCTCCTTTTGCCTGTGTGGGCAGGCGGGGAGGGAGCAAAGGAAGAGGGACCTTTGCCGGGGACTCCACATCTCCTCTGGGACTTCCCAGGGAGAAAGAGGAGGAGCCCCCCAACCCCAGCTTAATGGAACACTCCCACCCTCACTCTCCTTCCTTGCCCCTTTGTTTGCCAGAGGGCCCACAGGGGCACCATCCACCGTCTCTGACCCCGACTTCCCCTCTCACACCTTGCCCTCTTCCGGCTGCCTTTTCAATTCTACCACCTGCCCCTCGGCTTTCTCACTTAGTTAACACACTGCAGTGAGCGCCTCCCGCTGTGCCGATCGCCTGGGGTCCAGCTGGTTCTCTGCTGGTCCAGTCGTCCCTGGCCTCTGTCCCGGCACCATCTCCCCCTCCTGCCTCTGGGAACAGGAGGAGCCCCGAGTGTCTCCCACGGTTCAGCCTCTCTGTGCCCAGCTCAAGCCTTCCTCCCCCTTTTTTCTCCCCCCAAATATTGGCCGCCCGCCAGGCGACACCACGAGTTATTTCCCTGCTATTTCCCGGCCCAGAGCCCTGAACACTGGTTTCCTTTGGAGTCTGGGAGGAGTGGAGCAGGCAGGGAGCGAACCAGGGCAGCACCAGGGGACGAGAGGGTAGCGGGGTGCTAGGCTGGGGAGAAGCGCCGGGGCGGGGGCAGGGCCAGCTGGAAGGTCCGGACAGGGCAGCGCCCCAAAGGAGGCCATCGAGAGCACAAGCAGCCGGGGAGCCGGGAGCAGGGAGGGGTGAGTCTGGCGGAGGGCGGAGGGTGGGGGAGGGGCCGTGGGACGACTGAGCACCGGCTGGGGTGGGCAGGGCTGCAGGGCCGGCTTCTCCTTTCCTTCTTGCCCCTGCCCCCGAGCTCAGGGGTCTGTGGCGTCTGCGGCTTCGCCCGCTCGTGCTGCCGCTCGGCCTCGGGAGCGTGGCAGGGGTGGGAACCCGCGGGGCGTGCCCCGGGATTCTGGGTCCCGACTCCGGTCCTTCCCGGCTCACAGACTACGAGAGGACGCTGGCATTCGGGCTCCGGGAGCCCGCATCATGAGGCCGCTCTTCGCCCTGCTGCTTCTGGGCCTGGCATCCGGCTCGGCCCCACTGGATGACAACAAGATCCCCAGCCTGTGCCCGGGGCATCCCGGCCTTCCAGGCACACCAGGCCACCACGGCAGCCAGGGCCTGCCGGGACGCGATGGCCGCGACGGCCGCGACGGCGCGCCTGGTGCTCCAGGCGAGAAGGGCGAGGGCGGGAGCCCAGGTAAGAAGGCACCTTGGACGCAGTCCTGGAATCCCGGGTCCTGCTCTTCGGGCTCTCGGGTGGCCTCCTGGTCTGCAGGGATCGGGGCTCCCGCCAGGGGGCGCTGCGCCCCCGCCACCCGAGATGTACAGGCGGGATGCGGGGACTCAGCCCGCGCTCCGGGGACCCTCTTTGCGCAGCGCCTCAGACCTGCCCAAGCCCTGCAGGAAGCGGGGACAAAGTACCCGGGTGGAGGGAGGCGCTTAGCTGGGGAGCTGTCGGCTGGGGCGGGGGGCTTAGAGACGGGTGGAAGGGGGCCCTTGAAGGCGGCCTCGTGCACCCCGCTGTGCGGTGGCCCGGCGGTTCTCTGCACCCTGACAGCACCGCTCCCTGCAGGACTGCCGGGGCCGCGCGGGGAGCCCGGGCCGCGAGGAGAGGCGGGCCCCGTGGGGGCGGCCGGGCCTGCCGGGGAGTGCTCGGTGCCGCCGCGCTCCGCCTTCAGCGCCAAGCGCTCCGAGAGCCGGGTGCCACCGCCGACCGACAGGCCCCTGCCCTTCGACCGCGTGCTGGTGAACGAGCAGGGACATTACGACGCCGCCACCGGCAAGTTCACCTGCCAGGTGCCCGGGCTCTACTACTTCGCCGTCCACGCCACGGTCTACCGGGCCAGCCTGCAGTTCGATCTGGTCAAGAACGGCGAATCCATCGCCTCTTTCTTCCAGTTTTTCGGGGGGTGGCCAAAGCCAGCCTCACTCTCAGGAGGCACCATGGTGAGACTGGAGCCCGAGGACCAGGTGTGGGTGCAAGTGGGCGTGGGTGATTACATTGGCATCTATGCGAGCGTCAAGACAGACAGCACCTTCTCTGGGTTTCTTGTCTACTCCGACTGGCACAGCTCTCCCGTCTTCGCTTAGCGCTCCGGCTCCTAGCACAGGGCCCAACACGGACCCCACATCCGGGAGGGCTGGCCCCCCTGGAATATTGTGAGGGACTGGGGAAGGGCAGTAGGGGGTCCCTCGGTCCCGCAAGCAGCATGGGGCTGTATTTCTGCCCAAGACAGGAGCCTGCTGTGCTGGCCAGTGTGGGTACCCGGCCACTCAGGTCCAGGACTCCCAGGGGGTGCTCTCCCCCGGGTCCTCCCCTTCCTCTTCCACCCTTCCTGCTCCCAGGGCCGGCCCTTCACTCAGAGATCACTCAATAAATCTAAAAAACCCTGCTCCTGGCTTCAGTCTTTCATTAGTGATGGGGGCGCCCTGCTTCTGAGGGTCACGGCAGGGATACAGAAGCAGAAGGCAGGATGGAGCCATGGGGCGGAAGATACAGGAATCGGGCTCAGGGGAGTGAGAGGCTGCTCTACAGAGCGTCACCTCCTGCGTAGGCTGTGACCAAGAGTGCCTGACTGGCGGGGGGTGCCCTCCTGGTGAGGGTCTCTGGCCACCCCGAAAAAGGGGCACATTTCTAACTCAAAGACGCCACATCTGGTGGAGGCGGTCTTCACTACCCATACCCCTGCCCTGACGCAACAAGAAAGAACCTGGGACTTTCATTCACGGCTGCTCTGGCTGCTTGCCCGGTCCCACACCAGCTCCAGGTGAGAGGGCCCCCCTGGTTGTACTGAGCAGTTTCCGAGATGGCCACCAGGGGGCCCGCGAAGCTCCAGACTGCAGCAATGACCCGGTAGTTAAACTTGGGATGCCTGGGGTGGTTAGAGGGAGAAAGGGTATTAAATTCTACCGAAGGAATTCCAGATGGGGGTGGAAGGAAACAGGGTCCTTCGCTCCTAGCTCAGGAAGTTTATCTAACCTCATAAAATGTTTATGTCCACATTAAACAGAGACTGGAAGGAGCTAAGCCTCCCCTTGCTCAGCTCCCTGTCCGGGGTTGGGGGAAGGAAAGAGAAAGTGCTGCCCTGCCCCCACCATGCGGGCCACAGCCTGGGTGGGCTGAGCCACAAAGCTCCTTGGAGGCTCACCTCTTGTGCCAACTCCAGAGCCCAGCCCGGCCCTCCACCCAACCTAATCACCGGAAGCTAGGGTTTCGCATCTGTCTGCTCCGCCTCTCAACCCAAGTGGAGGGGCCCCTCCTGAGTTCTTCAGTACTCATCCTTCTCCTCCCCAGTTCCCAGGGACAGTCTCAGGCACTGTCCCCCTAGATGCAACATACAATTATGGGGAGGCACCCCTCCCCTTGCTGGTCATGTGAGGGCAGCTTTGATCAATGGGGACTGGGCCCCAAGTGCGCCAGACAGGCCTCAGGCCTTCTGGGCGCCGGCTCCCTGCACCCCACCAGGCCCCTCAGCCATTCTCCAGCCCTTCACAGTGCCTGGCTTGGTGCCAAGAGACACAAAGACAAGCACCAGCTCCTCCAGGGATCAGAGGGTAGACGACTCCAGGCAGCCAGGCCCCAAGTGTCCTCCTGGGAAGGCGTACTCAGAGTTAAGAAATTCACATTCTGTTCCACAAGGACGTACTTCTGGGAAGAAAACACAAAACACAACACGGAAGACTTGGGGAAGGCTTTCCCAGAGCTGTGTGATCATCAGGACAAATCGGAGGGGATGAGAGGTAGCCCAGCCCCGCCTGGCAGCCTCCACCTTGGGCACAGCACCCCCGGAAGACCACACATCTACCATTAACTGCAGCAGATTCAAAGACCCTGCTGCCACGTCTGTAACGTGACCAACTGCCCACAGGGATGCACACACAGTCAGAGCTGTCAACCTAACTTTATTCATCAGAAACTGGGCAGACCCCTCAGAGAGCTGCATGGCCCTAGGCCCTGGCTTCTTCTACCTGGACCCTAGTGAGATATGCAGTCTGCCCTCCCCAATGCCAGGGAGAGACAAAGAAAAGGAATGCCACTGCCTTACGTGATGTGGGGAGTGCAAGGGGAATGAGAGGAAGTCTGGTTGCCTCTCCTAAGGCTCCCCATAGAGCTTGGGTGCCCCAGGATATATGGTCCCAAAGCCAGGTGGAGATGCACCCCACCACCACCACCACCAGGGGCAAACAACCAGATCCCAACTTTGTGATCCGATCAGGAGGGAGCCTCCTGAGATCATGACAGGAAGAAGTGGTGCTAAGGGCACCTGAGACAGTCTACCCTCATACCTAGTAGGCCCGAGAGGTTCTGGCTGAACACAAGTTTAAGATTATTCCAAGATCCTTGAGTTGCCCAAATACCCAGAGGACACTGATGTGTTGTGGCTGCAAAAGCTGGGGCAGTGGGCAGGCGTGGGAAGGAGGCAGAGAAAGAACCTACAAATCCCCCAACAGAAAAACTGGAAGCAGAGAGAGGCTGGCCCCAGACGCTGGCATCTGGGTGGGCCCTGGGTCGGCCAGAGCACAACCAAGTTTCAGGGCCCTTGCATAGTGACATACTCACCACCCTCAGCATCACAGGGACCCCCCAGGAACAGAGAACTATGTTATCCTGCCCCACCAGACTGGCCCATGTGCAACCAAGTTCCAGATGTATGGCTTGAGGCTTGGCAAGACAGCCACGAGACAGGAGGGGATTCAGGACAGAGGGGAGGTGCTGATGCTGTCCTAGCGCAGGTGCCTTTGTGGAGCATGGAAGGTGGCGGGCAGGGAGGGCATCTTCAGAGGTAGACATTGAGAGTCTGCAGGATGCCCCGGCGGCAGAGCGGGCAGTTGCGGTGGTAGACAGGGTGGCGCATGAGGATTTCGGTGCAGGCCTGACACAGGCACAGGTGTCGGCACGGCAGGAGCAGCACAGTCTTGCTCTGGTCCTGGCAGATGACACACTTCTTCCGCTCCTCTTGCTCCTTCAGCAACTTCCACGGGTCCTGCCCTGCTGTGGCCTCCTCCTCGTTCAGCCTCTCCCGGCCCCGAGCAGGTGTTGCTCTGATGATCCTGACCACATCCTCTGCTGCCTCGGACCTGGGCGCTCCTTCAGGAAGGGTGGCCTGTCCTGGGATCCTGGCTGAAAACACCCTCCTAGGGCCACCTTGGGGGGCCCCAGGTGCCCCACCTCGGTTGGGCCAGCTTGCCAGCTGTAGGCTGCGGCTCCAGACTCGGCGCCAGGCTTCCAATCCCAGTGCTACTTGAGACAGCCGAACGACATCCTCTCGGAGCCGGTGGTAGGACGGCCGGGCATGGAGCTGACTGAGCGCGCGGGTGGCCAGCCTTAGTGTGAGGTCGGGGTGGAACACGGTCACCGCCACTGCCAGCACACAAGCCAGCAAAGCCAGGCCAGTGAGATTGACAAGCACAAAGCTGGCCAGGAGGCGGGCAGCTGAGGCCAGCAGCTCCAGTGCTAGCTGGCAGGGGGTCCAGAGAAGGATGGCCATGGCCACAGCACTGCTGGAAATGTGGGCTAAGAAGGCAGCCACAATGTCTGTCACCCTCCAAAGAGGCCCCATCACCACATCCCACAGGGCCAGCACCAGGGAGAAGAGGTTCTGAGTGCCAATGAGGCAGATGTTGACCAGACTGTTGATCACATAGGCCACCAGGCTCATGGCAATGGCGCAGATGTCACAGGCCTGGCGGAGCAAAGCATGGCCGCAGGAGACCACATTGAGGACACCCCGGTGCAAGAGCTCCCGGCTGCGCAGAGCCCCGTGGGAGGCCAAGTGCCCCAGGAGTTTTAGGCTCTCCAGGCCGGAGTAGCAGCTATAGAGCAAGGTACACAAGGCCTGCAAGCCTCCAAAGGTGAACCTTACCACAGCTTCAACCAGGGCCAGCAGTGAAAGCACAACACCACGGCCCACGTGCAGAAGACTAGTGACCACTGTGTGCGGCAGGTTGTAGATGAAGGCCAGGAGCCAGGCCAGGGAAGCCAGGAGGGAGGACACCAGCAGGAAGTTGAGATCCAACACCAAGGTCAGCACGTCCAGCGCCAG
Source organism: Chinchilla lanigera (assembly GCF_000276665.1). Lineage (NCBI taxonomy): Eukaryota > Metazoa > Chordata > Mammalia > Rodentia > Chinchillidae > Chinchilla > Chinchilla lanigera. The sequence continues at coordinate 20,416,102 of NW_004955412.1, read as the reverse complement.
GCCCACCCCGTTCACTACCAGGTACACAGCCTCCATGGTAAGGGGAGGGAGGGTAGTCCAAACACGAAGGCTGGCTCCTGAGCGCAGGGCGCTGCCAAGGTTGTCAGTACTGCAGGGAGTCAAGGGTTCATCCGGAAGGAGCGCGAACAGCCTCTAACCCGGGGGCACCAAGATCTACGAAGCAGTGGGCTGAAGCGGAGGCTCAGTAGAGGCCAGCGGGGCCGGGCGCCGCTCCAGGAGTACTGGATTTGAAAGCGGGCTGGCTGGGAGGGAAAAGGCTGAACATCTCTAACGTGAAGGCGAGCCCGGGCTGGAGGAGGGAACTCAGCCTCGGAGGCCTGGCGTAGCGTGCCACGGCCAGGTAACGGGTCAGACCTGGAGAACGGGAAGCGGTGAGATGCGGTCCCGCCGGGGCCGGGGCCGGGGCCGGGTGGGGGCGGCGCAAGCTGGGCGAGGGCTCGCCGTCCAGCCGCGCAGGTGGCCCTGTCCCCGCCCGGCCCCCGTCCTCCTGCTAGCGGCGCTTCGCGCCCAAAGAGGGAGCAGGAAAGGGGATCATCTTCAGCAAACCCCAAACGCAGCCTCGACTCCTCTGGGCGCCGCCATCTTGTGTGCGAAGGGGTGGGACAAGAGGCGGGACAAGGTGGGAAGGTCTGACGACCTCTGGCCAATGGGTGAGGAGTAAATACAGGGACGTCGACCTCTCATTGGTCCATTTGAACGGCGCCCTAACAGATGTACTTCCAAAGGGAGGGACGAAAATTTATGAAAATCTCCGCCCCTTTGAGGCGGTGATTGGCCCGTTGACGGACAGGTTCGGAGTCTCCCACCTAGCTCCGCCCCCTAAAACAGAGCCAATCGTTGGACACCCCTACGTTTGGACGCCGTTCTATTTTCTGGGGTCCGGGGGTCGAGGTCAGCGCCTCTAGGCTGGGCCTGGGGATGGCATCGTCTGCGCAGCCGACTCAGACTGCCCCATCCTCCTTTCATTCATTTGTCTTATCATTTATTGTGCTCCTACAGGGCTTTGGGGGTACAGAAACCATTTACGACACCACCTCCCAAGCAGTTCACACGGTGAAGCAGAGTGTTACAAGGCTCCCAAACTGCCATCCCAAACTTTGCTTTTAGGTAGGAGGATTGCCAAGGTTGAGTACAGTTTTGGCAACTTAGTGACTTAGCGAGACCCTGTCCTAAAATAAAAATTAAAAAATAAACATGGCAGAGAATGTAGCTCAATGCGAAGGCCCTGGATTCAATAACCCTGTACTGCAGGAGGAAAAGAAATATTTTTTTTCAGAAGTGTTAAAGGGCCGGGCAGGGCAGCGCACGTCTGCAATCCCAGCACTTAGGAGGCTGAGGCGGGAGGATCTTTGTGAGTTCGAGACCAGCCTGGGCTACAGAGTGAGCTCAAGGCCAGCCTGAACTGCATAGCAAGACCCTGTCTCAAAAAGACAATAAAGAAATAAATAAAGTGTTACAAGCTGGGCACAGTGGTCTGCAGTTGCTATAACTATTCAGGAAGCTGAGGCAAGAGGATAGCTTGAACCGAGGAGTTTTGAGACCAACCATCACCTCCCAGTAGTTCCACACCGCCCTTCGGGATTTGTTCAAATCCCAACTCAAGCGAGAGCTTCCTAGCAAAGTTTTGCTGTGTTCTGCAGTGCTGGGGAATCAAACCCAGGGCCTTGTACACACTAGGCAAGCACTCTCACTGAGTCAAATACCCTATGAATTTTTTTGTGTAGTACAATAAGTCCTCAACTTACTTGAGACGAGAACTTTCACTGATCCAAACGGACCTTGCATTAGGAACATTCATAGATGTGACCAAATTGCAGGCGTAGCTCATGTAGACATTGTCACAGCGGTGCTGCTGTGTGCTTACTGTGCAGTACGGGGGCTCAGTCAGAGCCCAGGATGTCCCGAAATAAGAGGAAAGGCAGCGGTGATGTGGAGGGGACTGCTAGGACGCGCGAAGCAATATGCATTGTACATCCGTGTCAAAGGTGTTTGAAACTGTCGGACTCAGAAAGGAATCCAACTATCGAACGTTCAACCGGCATGGAATTCCTTCCTAAGTCGGGGGCTTACTGTAGGGGGTTTGAACCCAGGGTTTCATACATACTAGGCAGGCACTGTATCACACTGACCTACATCCCTGCTTCTGAAATTAATTTTTTAAAGATTCGAACGATTGCTGGGCATGATGGTGCACCCCTGTAATTCCAGGGGTCGGGAGGCTGAGGCAGGAGGATCCTTGCAAGTTCGAGGCCAACCTGGGTTACAAAGTGAGCTCAAGGCCAGCCTGAACTGCATAGTGAGACCCTGTCTCAAAAAGACAAAAAAAAAAAAAAAAAATTTTGAGCGGAGCATGATGGCACACACCCAGGACTTACGTAAGCCTGAGGCAAGAGGAGTTCTAGACCAGCCTCGGCTACCTAATGAGTTTAAGGCTAGCCTGTGTTATATAGTGAGACTCTGCCTCAAAAGAAAGAAAAAAATTACTCAAAAATCAACAAATGAGATTATGTCTTTTTTTTTTTTTTTTTTTTTTTTTTTGGAGACAGGGTCTCATTATGCAGTTCAGGCTGGCCTTGAGCTCACTTTGTAGCCCAGGCTGGCCTCAAACTTGCAATGATCCTCCTACCTCAGCCTCTCGACCCCTGGAATTACAGGCGTGCGCCTCCACGCTCAGGAACAAATGAGATTATGTCACATTAAAATCTTCTGCACAGCAAAGGAAACAACCAAGAGAGTGAAAAAAGACATCCTTACAGGATGGGAAAAAATCTTCACTGAATAGCGGATTAATATCTAGAATATATAAAGGACTCAAAAAATTAGCCTCCTACCCAAATAAAAGACCCAATAAAAAAAAACAGGCAACTGAAATGGATACTTCTGAGAAGAAAAAAGTATAAATGGGCAATAATTCTTTTTCTTTCTTTGGTACCTGGAATCGAACTGAGGACCCAAGCGCTTGTGCCACTGAGCTACGTTCCCAGTCCAATAATACTTTTATTAGCTGTGTAGGGCTCCTGTTTGTGGGATTGATGCAAGGGTTGTCTTTAGAGGCCTTGCTGGCACGTTCTGTCCCACCTCAAGTTGGACACAGGTAGGAGAAGAGGCTGCCAAAGAGAGGGGCTTGGTCACTATGAGTGACACAGGCAAGGGAAGGCCACGCCTGCGCAGGAGAGAGCCTCCCGGAAGGGACTGAGGTTTCTAGCCTCCATCATCCAGAGCAGACACAGGACCTAGGATGGAAATGGAATCTTGGAAAGTAAGGCCTTGGATTCTGTCCCTCTGGACCGGCTGGTGATTCTTTCCTTGTTTAAAACCATTTTCGCAGGGGCTGGGGATTTAGCTTAACGGCACAGCGCCTGCCTGGCAAGCGTGAGGTCGTGAGTTTGATTCCTGGTACCGGAAAAAAACAAATAAATAAAATTAAATAAATAAAACAAAACCATTTTCACATCCCCTAGTGCTATTAATAGATGGCGGTTTTCAGATCTTCCCTAATCAGTCCTCATTCCCCAGCTGACCTCCTCCTCCTGCAGGCTACTTTCCCACTGTTCACGGTGCCCAGCACAGCACGCCCACAGCCCCACAGCCCTTCACCTGGTCCCCACCATCCCTGGCTCGGCTCACACTTCTGGGAAGCCTCTGAACCCCCGGGCTGGGTGAAGTATCTGTCGCAGCTGCACATCTGCACCCTGGCACATTGTCTTCTAATTCTTTACAGTACTTCCCAGTCCCCACCACGACAGTGCATGTCTCCCTAACACTTGGGCGGCATCCTATCATCCCAACCCCCTCCCGTTTAGTTTACTTGACGACTGCGCTATATTCCAAAGCACAAGCGACATACAGTACACAGAGAAGGGAAACACTACAATGCCCTCTCCCTCCACCTCCAACCTTCTCCGCCTGTCACCTCTAGTTTTGCTGCAATGCTGTCGGGACTCAGCATGAAGTGGGATGACGCCCCAGCATCATCGATCCTGCAGACTTCACCCACCCACCAACTCGTGAAAAAAGGAACGATTCAAACTAGGAGCACCAGGGGGCGCTCTCGGGCCAAGAAGAAACGAAACCATGGTAAACCTAAATTCCAATTTCATCACATCATTTTGCCATTGCTCAAGAATCCGCAGTGGCTACCCATTGCCTAACCTATCTTAAGATCCAAACTATTACCCCCATAACCTAACCCGACCTCATCCACTCAAGTTCCCCACGCAGACACGTTCTACCTTGTTGAATTTCTAGTTAGCCATGGAGTGCGCCTTCTCGTTCTCCATCCACTAACAACTGTTCACATAAGGCCACGTCAAGGCTCGTTGGTGTAGCTGAAACTCTCCTCAAGCCTCCAAGTAAACATACAATGGAAATGAAAGCAGAGGGCCTGTTATGCAAATACAATTTCAAGACAAGTTTCATAGCCTCCCAGCCAACCCAGTCTTCTAGCCAGAGGGCTGATCCGGAACTTCTCTATGGAAGTTCTGCAGCTGTCACTGTATCTCTCCCTCTGCTTCCCTTCCTCCCTCGCTGCTTGTGTGGTTTCCCCTGCCTGGAATGACCATCCTTCACTCCTCCCTGCCCAAATCTGACTTTCACTAGAGCCTGCACAGTTCCCAGAAAGACTCCCGGCCAGTGCAAGCCCTGAGTCCCTGCTACATGTCCTGTTTATACCACAAGATTCAGCTCTTAATTCAACTATAATAATCACAGGTATAATGCACAGGTTTTGGAGTTAGATAACTATTCCTCCCAAGTTTAGTTCCTTGGACGATTTTAAAAATCTAGAAATACTCAGGCACAGTGACACAGGCTTCCAGGAAACAAAGGAAACAACCAATTGAGTGGAAAGCCAGGCTGCAGTGTGGAAGATCAGCCAGGAGTGCACATCCGTGATTACAGCACCCTGTCACTAATAGCTGATTACAGCTATGTCACTAAGTTTCCTTGGCTGGAATCCAACTTGTGTCCTCCTGCCTCAGCTCTAGAGCACTGGGATTACAGGTGGGCATGATCATATCCAGCTGCAGGACACTTTAGATCTAAACCACAGCAGTCTCTTTATAGTATGCTGCCTTTGGGTGTTTACCTAGGAGTGGTGTAGCTGGGTTATAAGGCACTTTTTCCTTAAGTTTTTTGAGCCTCCATACTGATTCTGTCATGCCTATACTAATTTACATTCTCACCAACAAAGTAGAAGAGTCCCCCACCCCACATCCTAGCTAGCAGTAGTTATTTTTTGTTCTTGATGATAATCTCGCATTTGCCAGGCAAGCGCTGCACTGCTGAGCTATATCCCCGGCCCTCCCATTGTAGTTTTGATTTTCATTTCCCTGATAGCTAATGAGGTTGAAATACAATTATTGGCCATTTGTACTCCTGTCTCGGCCTCCCAGGGTGCTGTAATCACGGATGTGCACTCCTGGCTGATCTTCCACACTGCAGCCTGGCTTTCCACTCAATTGGTTGTTTCCTTTGTTGTGCAGATCATGTAACTAAGTTTCAGTTTCCTTGTTGTAAAGATAAACATTGGCCCCAAAAATGACCCTTAAGTGAAAGCTCTAAATTTTGAAGCTCTGTGGCCAATATGTGATAAGTGTAGCTTCTTGTCTTGCCTTGGTCTTGGTGGAGGACTGTCATGGGCCCTTTGAACAGTCCTTGTCGGGTCACTTGCCAGGAACCAGCTAACCAGGGAGCAAGGCTGTCTCAAAGCCTCCAGTCCCTTTGTGGTATGGTGTGTGAAGACAAAGTCAAAGAAGCAATTTCCATCCGGCCAGGCTCCTGAAGGGAATGGACCACCATCTGACCTGGCTCCCCTCGGCCCAAATCCTGCATCCTCTCTCCATTTCTCAAGTTCCTTTGATGCCCTGGCAGCGGGATGTGGGGTGCAGGAAACAGCAGGCCTCAGTTATGCCCTTCCCCTTCTTTCCTTTCCATGTAGACAGCTAAGTTAGGTAGAAATATTCTAGGCTCTCAGACTGGGCTGGGCCCTGGAGGGAGTCTGTGCAGGAGATGAGAACACATTACAACTGCGACTGGAGGCAAATCTGTCGAAGGCCAAGCCTCCAGATTAAGATGGAAGGACCAGGCCTGCATGCTTGCCCAAGCTATAAGCAATAAATGAAAGATTATACTATAATTAATATGACCTGGTCCAATAAAGTCTAGATAGACATCAGTCACCCAGGTGTGACCAGAACCTCCAGACCCATCCCTTCCTATAAATGCCTTTGTTCTTTCCTTGTACCCTTGCTAGGTGCTAGGTGCATCACCTGCTTCCCTATTGGATCAATATTATCTGAGCAGCTGTACTTGTATTTTGTTTTGTTTTTGTTTTTCTTCCCCTACCAGGAATTGAACTCACGACCTCGTGCTTGCCAGGCAGGTGCTGTGCCGCTGAGCTAAATCCCCAGCCCCTAAGCAGCTATACTTGTAATCTTATTGGTTGATCATAGTTTGATCCACATTGTACCCACCTCATGATTTTGCTCTATAAAACATTCTCAGAGAAATGGGCTCTGTGGCAACCCTCTTTTGGGTCCCCTCCTGTTTCTCAAGAGCTACCTCTCTCAAATTTTTCTACTCGTAACTGCCGTTGTTCCTTAGAATTCATTCACTGATTTTGGGGAACACAAACTCAGTGTATCTGAGAGCTAGCAGGTTGGGAGTTACATTTTCCCCTGTATCACTCTCACCTCTACACCTCCCCACCCCAGGGGAGCCCAGGCTCCCTCCTGATTTGCTCAAAGCTGAGGGCAGAGGAAACGCATGAGGCTCCTTCGGGAGGAGAGGGACAGAGGAGAGGGACGTGGAGCCCCAGAATGTGGCACTCCACTCCCGAACTCCTGGGTTCCCACAGCCTCCCCACACTAGGCCAGCTGGCCTTCCTTCAGGAACAACTGAAAGTCAAACTTAAACAGAATGTCCCTCTGGGGACATTCCCTCCCAGAGTGGTGGTTATTTTGGGGACCAGATGTAAATGTCCCCCAAGGGGAAAGCTGTCATTTCTCAGCATCCTGCCCCACTCCTACCACCCTCCATTCTCCAAGTGTAGGATGGAGACTGGGAAGTAGAAAGAGGGTTAGGGACCCTGAAGCCAGGGATTATTGAGACTCCGAAACCACCGCTACCCCTGGTGGGTCCCACAGAGACGGTGACCCCTGCAGCGATTCTGAAATCCTGCCTGGAGGGCCCTACTCTTCCCCGACGGGGGTCACAGCTGTCCCCCAGGAGCCAGCCCCCGGATTCCCCACGTAGGCTCGGTTCTCTCACCAGTGCCCCCCCTCCCCTTGCAGAGGGGATGACCGGAAGGGACAGACTGAATCACTGTAGGGGCCAAGCTGGGAAAGGCCTGGAGACCGGATTCGGGGCTTCCGGAGAGCCCCAGGGTCCCCGCCCGAGCCGCCGCGGACGCCTGAGCATTTATGGTAATGTTTGAGTTCATGCGCGGCCGGATGCCCCGCCTCCGCCGGGCAGGACTTGGGGAGCGGGGGCTCGGGGCTCCCAGAGGAGCCTGCGCCGGCGCCTTCCCGCCGCTGCCGAAGCCCGTTGCACGCGCGGGCGCGGGGCGCGGAGGTCAGGCAGGTGGGCTGGCCGGTTCCCAGAGGCCTCTCGGGTCGCGGGGATCAGAGGGCCAGACTTGCTGCTGGGGCTAGGATAGGAGGGCTGTGACCCTGTCTGTCACCGCTGCTGCTCTCCCGTGGAGTCCCTAGTTCCCAAGAAGAGTCCCCATGCACCCACATCCTCTTTCTCCTGCTCTCCCCCACTCCCTGGCAGAGGAGGGGTGGAGAGGAGAGGCCAGCAGCTCCCAGGGGAGTCCCCGGAATGCTGGGAGCCTGGGAACGGACCCTGCAGCTCCTGGGAAAGCCAGGAGTAGGGAATCCCACCATCGGCCCCCTCCCCAGGAAGCGCCACTGGATGCCAGAGACCCCAGCTCCCCAACAGTGGGCTTCGTGAAGGTGGAACCCCACCCGCAGCGGCACCCCAAGCCCAGCCTAGCCCGACCCGGAGTTCAGTAGGCCAGCTGGGCCGCCGCCGCCCCTCCCCCAGGCCGGCTCCCCTGGCCTGCTCTAGCATAAGCCTAGTCTTTGTGCCACACTCCCCGCTCCCCCTTCTCCAGACCCCTGCACAATGGGGCCTTTGCAGCCTCTAGGGTGGGGATGAACTCACTCACGGTTTTCCAAGTTTAAAAATAGCCCATCCCCCCCAAGCCGCCCTCCCCGCCTCCCCTGGTGTGGCAGGGGCACAACCTCCATCCTGACTGCACCTCCTTCCTTCTGCCCTGGGTCAGGTGCAAGGACATGGGTGAGACTGTGTCAGGAGCCAAGAGCAGGGCTGCTTCCCCCCATTCAATCTCTTCCCCCACATCTTCCACCCAGCCCTCCAGTATCCGTTTCCTGGCCCTAGGATGTTCTCAGCAGCAACTGCCCCCCACCCTCCTTCCACCCTGTTTTTCAGCCCTCAGCACAATCTCCTTCCAGTCAGACCCCCACTCTGGAAGAGGCTCCTGGCTTCCCTTCCGATGAGACCCAGGGTGGATCCTATTTTCTGGCCAGACTGGGGGTTCCCCAGACTCCATAGTTGCCAAGATTGCTGCCCCCACCCCCATCTTCTCTCTGCAGCTGCAAACGTCTTTCTCAGCTTCCTTCCTCCTCCTAGGCCCAGCCCGCCCTTCTCACATCATCGTGGTAAGGCCCCTGCACCACCAGGAGGTGCCCTGAGAGCAGAGGGAAGCTCCCAAGGTCCAGCCTCTCCCTGCCCTTGTCCTACTGCCCCTCTCCTCTTCCCCACTTTGCTGGGGGAGGCCCCACCCACCCAGGGACCAGCCCAGGGCCACACCCCGCCTGGGTTCCTCTGCCTGTGGTCAGACCTGCCAGAGAGACACAGGGAGGGCATTCCACACAGGAGGTCTTATCTCTAGCAGCCTGGGTCTCCCAGGTGGGTGGAGGGAAGCAGCAGTCCGGCCCCCGCCTCCGGAGGGAAATGAGGCAGAGGATTAGGACTCTGCCCCCAGAGGACTCGTCTTCCGGCCTTGGCCTACATCTGGGCAAGGCTGCTCCCACCAGGCCAGGTGCTTGAGTCTCTGCCAGGTGTCAGCGGTCTCTGCCCATCCTCTCCATCCCCCTGCTGCTGAGCCTCGATCCTCGCCTGCTGGGAGTTCTGCTGCTACCACCTTCTCTCATTCCTGCTGCTGCTCCTGCAGTGCAAACTTCTGGCATCTGAGAGGACCTGAGGGGGATACCTTCACCTCCCGCCCCGCCCCGCTTTCCTGCCTTTACTCCTGTCCTTCCCCTTTCCGGTTGCTTCTGAATCCTCTCCAAGGTCCTGACCCCGCTTTGTTTTGGAATCCCGAAGTGCCCCCTCCAGGAAACCATCCCTAAACCCTGGGTCTGCTGACCTCTCCCACCCACTTTATCCCAGCTGTAGGCTACTGGCTGTCTTAAAGGACAGTCTCTGGGCTTGTTTGCTGGGACCAAGCAGGGGAGTGGCTGTCATCCTGGGCTCTAATCTTATTTCCCTTTCACTGCAGAGGCTCCTCCAACCCCCACCTGGCTTTACTCTCCTAAGGACGGAAGGAGAATTCAGAACTGACTGTCCTTGGTGGTTAGCTGACTTTGTTTTCAGGCCACTGGAGAAGAAAATGATTAGTTAATGGTGTTAAGTGAAAAGGAGGGGGTGGGGCCAGGGAGCTGCTCCATGCCCAGCTCCTGGCCACCAGGGCAAACAGTATCCTTCAGCCATTCTCGGTCCTGCCCTGCAGACAAACACACTCATCCATTCCAGTCCCATCCAAGATCTGGGCCCTGAGCCAAAGCCATACATTCCCCCTGGGGGACCAGGAGCCAGGGTCCTCCTTTTGCTCTCTGCCCTCAGGCTCCAGGGCCCCTGCCTGGCGGGCTTAGCATGGCCTCTGGCTGGAGAGTAATGGACAGGGAGGAGGGATCAGAGGGCCGAAAGACAAGGCTGATGCAGTTTGCCAGTCATCTCTGTGTCATCAGAGCATTCTCTCAGGTCACCCAGCCATCTCTGGCTTTGTGGCCTCACCCCGTTCCTCCCCCAGCTAGCAGGATGGCTGCCTGCTGGGTGACAGACCTCCACCCCAAACCCAGGCCCTATCTGACCCTCCTTGGGGGACAGGTTCCAGCAGGCAGGACCGCTTCCACAAAGCCAGGGTGCTGGGGTCTCTGTGAGGCAAGAGCCACCCTCCTCTGTTGTATCAAGAGGCCAGAAGACCCAGAGAGAAGTTGGGGTTTGCCACCTTGCCCTGTGGCAAAGCCCGCTGAGGCACAGAGGCCTGGCAGCAGCCGGTCTCACTCCTCCAGGCAGCCCTCCTCCGCCTGCTAAGCTTCAGCCAGTGGGGGCTCGGAAGCAGCTGGGGGGGCCAATAGTGCTGCAGGGTCCCTTTGTGCATCAGGGTAAGCAAGGGACTTCTGGGGGTGAAGCTGGGGACCCTGCGTCCATAAACGCTCCCTTCTCTTTTCTTCATTCAGGTGAGGGAAAACTGAGTCCCAGGCCAGGCTCAGGGAGCAAATAGGGCAGGAACAAAACTCTCCCTCCTGGGCTTCGACAAATGTGAATACCCTGGGCCTGTGAACCCTGCCCTCTCCCTCCCTTCTCTGGGCCAAGGCAGACTCGCTTGGCTCGGCGGATAAGGCAGTTCAGACAGCACTGGCTCCACTCCCCCCCGCAGGCACCTCTGGGTCTGTGGGACCTGGCGCACGGTTCTTTTCCAGAGCTGCCAGGACTGCGAGGAGGCTGGGGGTAGTGCCAGACCGGCAGCAGCCGCAGTGGAGCAATCATTTTGGGAGGCGACCAAGGCCCGCCCCGATTGCTCTGTGGTAGAGCAGGGGAGCCTGAATGGAAGCCCCCACTGGGACATCGAGGACTGGTCCGTTACTCCTGGGTCAGGAGGTCCCCCAAGGCGACACCGCCTGGCGGGCTGAGCGGGGTGGGTGCTGCTGCTGCGGCGACGCTGGGCATCCGGTCCAACTTGTCGCTGCCGCCTTGGCCAGTCAGCCCGGCCCGAGGACACCTGTCACTGCCCCCTCTGCCTTTCCAAGCAGGAGGCTGAAAGGGCAGCTGTGGCCTGCTGCGGCCGCGCTCCCGGGCGCAGCTCAGGCCAGAGCCGGGCCCGCCCCTTAGGGCTGCGGCGCGAGGCGGGGGCGG
>NW_004955412.1:20376069-20404783 GCF_000276665.1 Chinchilla lanigera | reverse complement strand
CAGCCGCGAGCTGCTCACTTGGCTCTGGTCCTCCGGTCGGGAAGTATGGGGCTGCCCAGGCTGGTCTGCGCGGTCTTGCTTGCCTTGTGCTCCTGCGATCGCCGCGCTGAGGGTGAGTGAGTTCTTGGGGACCCGCGCCCCGCAACAGTCGCGCCCGGGTCTCCGGCCAAGTGTGCAAGGAGCAGCGCCTGCAGCTCGGCGGAGCCGGGGCTCTGCGCCCTGCCCGGGTCCTCGGTCCCGGGCGCCTTGCGCGCGTGCAACTCTTGCAGCCAGTTTGCAGCCCAAATCCTAGAGTATCCCGGGAGCAGGACCGGGTTGGCGGGGAGGAGGCTGCGACCGCTAGCGGGAAGAGGTGGAACCGAGCCTCTCGGGGGAGCGTCGCGGGAGCCTTCCCCGCAGGTGCTCACCCTGGGGGCCCGCAGTTGCAGTCCGAGCGGGGGCTCGCAGCTAGGGTGCATCCCCGGCCCCCGACCCCTCGCCTGCCTGTTGCTGGAAAAGGCAGCTTCCCTTGTTGGAGGGGTGCGCCGCCCCCTCCCCCCGTCCGGGCCGCGCGCCAGGCTGGAGGTGAGCGGGAGGCGGAGGGACGGGCGCTCCCGCCCGGTAGGGCGTTGGCAGCGGCTGCTGGTGGTGTGGGTCTCCTGGCGTCTCCCGGGGTTGAGCGGGGGGGGGTGTGTGTGACAGAATCGCAGGTGGCAGAAATGAGAGATGGAGGGTTTTCACAGTGAAAGCGCCTGCAGACTTATTTGGGGGACCATGGTCAGGTGGAAGAGCGCCAGGACACCTCGGAGCTTAGGGCCCGCGGCAGCGTGGCGCGTTCCTCCTGACTCCTTACCCCAGTCCCAGGCGCTGTCGGGCTGGGGAGAGGAAGACTGGCATTACCCACTTCCAGTGCTCAGGCCCTGCCAACCACGTCCCTGGGGTGCTCCGGTCTCCTGCCTCCCGGGCTGACCTTATTTCCAGGGAAAGGGCTAAATCGGGTGCCATGCTGCACCAGGTCCGGCCCCATCTTGCCTGCTAGCTCCAGGGAAACAGAGTCAGGGATCCAAGGCCTCTGCTCTGGGTTGAAGACCACTCCACCTGCCCTTCCTGCCTGGGAGCCAGCCCAGGGCAACCCAGGCATCCCAGGGTCCAAGCAGATGGTGTTGAGTGACATCACCTCCTCACAGAGCTGGCAGCATGCTGGCACCACTGACGTCACTGGTGCCCACTGCCTGGCCGTGGCCCTGACCCCTGGGGGAGCCTCTGACCCCTCCGCACTACCAGACTCCAGTGTGTGGAATGTTCATTGAGAGTATGAGACTGGAGCTTCTGGCTGCAGTTGCCCACTGGGTCTTCTGGGGGACTTTGGGAGGAGACTTTGAGGGCAGAGGGTAGAGCAGTGACGTCTTCCCCTGGGGGTGGGACACAAAGGGGCCTGTGTGCCCAGCCTGGCACATGCCTTGCATTCTCACACTCTGAGCTCACTCAGCAGGAGGGGAGGGGGCCCCAGGAGGAAAGGGGCCTTCCTCTTGGCCCTGAGCCCGCGTTGCCCCTCTCTGCTAGCAGGTGCCCAGCGCTCAGTCTGTGCCCCAAGGACCAGGGATCCCCTGCACTGGAGAGGATGGGCAGTGACGCTGGGTGTTAGGACAGGGCAAGGCCTGCTCCAGACCTTCCGGTGGCCAAACAGCTGTAGTGAGTGGTGTGAGGGGAGGGGACGAAGAGCAGTTGGAGCTGACACAGCTGCTGGGGTGCCCCCTCCTTCACCCCAGGTGTGCCTGGAGAGGCAGAGCAGCCTACACCCGAGCTGGTGGAGGTGGAAGTGGGCAGCACAGCCCTTCTGAGGTGCCCCTTGGACTCCGCAGGCAACCTCAGCCATGTGGACTGGTTTGTTGTGAGTTCCCTGGGCTCCACAGGCAGGGGTCGGGGTGGAGGCTTTGCCCCCACGTGCTCCCAGCACCCTCACCTCTCTGTCCCCTCCGCCCAGGTCCACAAGGAGAAGCGAACGCCCATTTTTCGTGTGCGCCAGGGCCAGGGCCAAAGCGAACCTGGCGAGTATCAGCACCGCCTCAGCCTCCAGGGCCCAGGGCCCACTCTGGCCATCGCTCAAGTCGGCCCCCACGACGAGCGAGTCTTCCTGTGTCAGAGCCGGCGCCCTCGGTCCCAGGAGCACCGCATCCAGCTCCGAGTCTACAGTGAGTGCCCCTGCCCTATTCCTGCCTTTGGGGCAGTGTGGGTCAAGGAAGTGGGGTCCCATGTCCCCTGCTCATTTCCCTTCCCTTGTAGAAGCTCCAGAGGAGCCAACCATCCAGATCAGTACCAACGGCATTTCCGTGAACAGCCAGGAGCCAGAGGAGGTGAGCTAGGCCTGGGCACCAGCGGCAAGCAGGAACGGGGCTAAGGTGGGCTTGGTGGGCGTCGAGGCAGGACACTCACTCACACCCTGTCCTTCTCAGGTGGCCACCTGTGTGGGGAGGAATGGTTACCCGCTCCCTCAGGTCATCTGGTACAAGAACAGGCAGGCCCTGAAGGAGGAGAAGAACCGTGAGTGGTCCTTTCTGCTTGTGGTGCCACACGGGGGCCACTTTGCCTTTCCCTTTAGCTTTTACTTTAAAAAGAAAGTGTGTACATGATGACTGTTAATATTTTCATAAAAATGTAAATTTCTATGGAAAAGCTAGGAGTCCCTTCCTGCCCCAGACCCTTCCCAGACATAGCCTTTGCTATTATTAGTTAGTGGGTTCTTTGGGGCCTTTTTTTTTTTTTTTTTTTTTTTTTTTTGGTTGTCTTTTTGAGACAGGGTCTCGCTATGCAGTTCAGGCTGACCTTAAGCTCACTTTGTAGCCCAGGCTGGCCTTGAACTCACAACAATCCTCCTGTCTCAGCCTCCCAAGTGCTGGGATTACAGGTGTGCACCACCATGCCCAGCCACCCAGTCCCGTTTTGGCTTTCACACAGGGCCTTACTAAATCACCAAGTTACCCAGGCTGCCTCAGGCTCCCGCTGTCCTGGGAGTATAAGCATGGGCTACCATCCATGTCTGTGTGTGTGTGTGTGTGTGTGTGCACGCGCGCTCGCGCGCGCGCATGCATGCACATGCGGACATATATGTGTTTGGTGCTTAATCCATTTAATTCATAAAATCACAGAGCATACATGAAGATATTAAAATTGTACATGTGTGGATGTTGGTACATGTCCTTGAGGTTATTCTTACACTTTTCCAAACTTTTTATTTCTGAAAATCAATGAGCTAGGCATGGTGGTACACACCTATAATCCCAGACGTGGGAGGCTGAAGCTGGAGGATCACCTCAAGTATGAGCCCAGCCTGGATTACATAGTGAGTTCAAGGTCATGCTAAACTACATAGCAAGATTCTGTCTCAAAAAACAAAACAAAATCAAAAAGGACTTAAAACTAGACAAAGGACATTTTAAGAGTGTATCCAAACACTATTTCTATTAGCAAAAACGCAAGTTATAACTGTTGCAGAAAAAGTATAGACCTTAATTAACTGAGTTATTTTGGGCTGTGTGCTTAAGGATTTACATTTTAAAGTGAAATTTGTCACTTTTCCATTCCTATTCTATAATTCATTTTTCTGCTCACCCGTGTGTGTGTGTGTGTGTGTGTGTGTGTGTGTGTGTGGTTTGAGACAGGATCTTGCTTTGTAGTCCAGGCCAGCCTTGAACTTGCTATATACCCCAGTCTGCCCCAAACTAGTGATCCTCCTATCTCAGCCTCCTGAGTGGCATACAGATATTTCTAGAAGCATAGATCAATGGTGATTTTGCACTGCCCCTGACACTGGGACACATGGTGGTCTGGAGATATTTCGGTTATCAAAAGTCCAGGGGGTGCTTCCAGCACCAGTGGGTAGAGGCCAGGGATGCAGCTAAACACCCTGCATTGCACAGGTCAGCCCCACCGCAAAGAATTAATTCTGGCCCAGAACATCAATAGTGCTGAGGTGGAGAAACCCTGACCTCAGTGATGGTGTGTGGCGTACACTGCTACACAGTTTGTGTCATCTTTCCAAATCAGTCTATGAAAACGTACCTGCTTGCTCTGTCGGTTTTGTATACTGTGTGTATTATGATGTTGTTTAGTTCACCATTTTCCTGCTAGTGTCTCACATCTAAAGTGCTTCTCATTTTTCTACTCACCTTGGCTATTTGGGCCGAGGAGATCAAACTTAGGGTCTTGCACATGCTAAGTATATGCCCTACCCTGAGCCACCCCTCAGCCCCTCGTTTTATTCATCCCTGCAGCCCTCCTGGTCCACACTCTTGCATGTGTGCTGTGTGTCTGTATTTGTCTAGAGTAGATACCAGCAAGTAAAAGAGCTAACTTCAAGAGTCAACTCCTTGCATTTGTCCTTGGTCCTCTATAGAAACAGGGGTCTTTCCTTCTTTTTTTTTTTTCCGTGGTATTGGAGATTGAACCCCGGGTCTTCACATTGAGCTACATTCATCCCCAGCCCTTTTTCATTTTTATTTTGAGACAGGGTTTTTGCTAAGCCACTAAGTTGTCCAGACTGGGCTTTAACATGCAGTCCTTCTGTCTCAGCCTCCTAGAGTGCTGGGGTTACAGGTGTGCTCTTTCACACCTGTCTAAAGGACAGGGGTCCTGAGATGGCCTCCTGCCAACCTTCCTGGAGACCATAGCATGGGGCTGAGGCTAAGCCTGGCTCCTTCCCTCCCTGTCCAGGCATCCACATTCAGTCATCACAGATTGTGGAGTCAAGCGGCTTGTACACCTTGGAGAGCGTCCTGAAGGCCCAGCTGGTTAAGGAAGACAAGGATGCCCAGTTTTACTGTGAGCTCAGCTACCGGCTGCCCAGTGGGAACCACATGAAAGAATCTAGGGAAGTCACTGTCCCTGTTTTCTGTGAGTACTGACCTAGCCCTCTGCTTGCTGGGGTGGGCCTCTGCCCATCCAGCCTCAGGCTATGTCCCGGGCCAAGAACAACCTCCTTTGTGCATGCAGACCCCGCAGAAAGGTTGTGGTTGGAAGTGGAGCCTGTGGGAACGCTGAAGGAAGGCGACCGTGTGGAAATCAAGTGTCTGACGGATGGCAACCCTGCGCCCCACTTCACCATCAGCAAGAAGGTGTGGAGGCCTCTGGGTTGTGCGCAGATAGTGCAGGTGGGGAGGGAGGGGAGTGGCTGGAGGGCGCTCTGCTCACCCCTGCATCCTCTCCCAGAACCCCAGCACTGGGGAGATGGAGGAACTGGAAACCCTTGACAATGGCATCCTGGTCTTGGAGCCTGCCCAGAAGCAGCACAGCGGGGTCTACCAGTGTCAGGGCCTGGACTTGGAAGACACAACATCACTATCAAGTGACCCCCAGAATCTTCTGGTGAACTGTGAGGGGCTGGGGGCCCAGGATGGATGGGGGTACCTGGCTGGGTCAAGACAGAACAGGCCCTGCCCTGCCCAGGCTGACATTACTGCTGTGCCCCCAGATGTGTCGGATGTTCGAGTGAGCCCCGCAGCCCCCGAGGGCCAGGAAGGTGGCAGCCTCACACTGAACTGTACGGCGGAGAGTAACCAGGCCCTCAATTTCCAGTGGCTGAGAGAAAAGGTACCCAGGGGAGTCTACGACTGCGGGTGTCAACAACTTGCTTCTTCCCCGACTCTCTGACCTGCCTCTCCCCCTAGACAGGCCAGGTGCTGGAAGAGGGGTCTACGCTTCAGTTACCCAGCCTGAAACGGGAGGCAGCGGGTGGCTACCGCTGCGTGGCATCTGTGCCCAGTATACCCGGCCTGAACCGCACACAGCTGGTCAACGTGGCCATTTTTGGTGAGGCCCTCAGGGCAGAGACCAAGTCACCCCAAGTTGGGTGGTTTTGAGCTCTTTGAGCCCAAAAAGCCACCTATTGCCTGGGAACTCGTCATAAGGGAACTCCTCGTAAGGGGAGGAGGCTGGCTAACCTAGTATGTTCCCTCACTTTTCCCAACCTACCCAAGGGCCCCCCTGGATGGTGTTGAAGGAGAGGAGAGTGTGGGTGAAAGAGGACACAATGCAGAATCTTTCCTGTGAGGCATCAGGGCACCCTCAGCCCACCATCTCCTGGAACGTCAATGGCACGGTGAGCAGGCCTGGCTCTGATTAACCCCTGTCCAGGCTTTGCATGGTGAACACTGGCGATCCGCCCCACTCCGATCCTCCTGAGCTCTCTCCTCCCTCGTAGGCAAGTGAACAAGAGCAAGACCCACAGAGGGTACTGAGCACCCTGACTGTCCTTGTGACCCCAGAGCTGCTGGAGACAGGCGTACAATGCACCGCCTCCAACTCCCTGGGCAGAAACACCACCACCATCTTCCTGACTCGGGGTGAGGGCCGCCTCCCTGCAGAGGATGGCAGGGCACGCCCAGGCGCGGGCGTTAACGTGAGCTTCTCCTAACTCCCCTCTACCTCCCAGTCGGCTTAACCACCCTCACACCAGACTCCAGCACAGCCGCTGGCCCCAGCACCTCCACAGTCAGTCCTCATGCCAGAGCCAACAGCACCTCCCCAGGTAAGCCTGGCAAGAGAACAGGGCCGGGCCCCCTTTCTGCCCCATCCCCCCAAAGGGTGCCTTGCTGAGAGGTGAGTCGGGCTCATCGCTATCATCCTGGGCTGAGTGGGGCTGTGATGGCAGTGTGGCCGCCCACCCGCCCCCGGGGCAGGCAGTGACTCCAAGCATCCTTGTGCCAGAGAGAAAGCTGCCGGAGCCAGAGAGCAAGGGCGTGGTCATTGTGGCTGTGATCGTGTGCATCCTGGTCCTGGCTGTGCTGGGCGCTGTCCTCTATTTCTTCTACAAGAAGGGCAAGCTGCCCTGTGGGCGGTCAGGCAAACAGGAGATGTAAGCATGGGCCGAGCGCCTACAGCCTACTGTCATTTATTCCCTGCTGCCCGGCTTGCTGCCTCCTAGGGGACATTGCCCAGTCTGCCCCAGTGCCCCTCACCCTGGAGGAGCAGCAGAGGGACCCTGGGTTGGGGCGATCCCTGCTTCACTACCTGCTACCCAGCTGCCATCAATCACACCTCCAAAAATCATCTGCTTCCCTCCCTGAGGTGGCCCCAAAGTACCAGAGTGTCGTCCACGCAGCACCCTTCCCAATGGGCCCTCTCCTTCCCTCCCCCGGTCGCCAACCTCTTCCTCCCTCCTCCCAGCACGCTGCCCCCGTCTCGTAAGAGTGACTTTGTAGTTGAAGTTAAGTCAGATAAGCTCCCAGAAGAGATGGGCCTCCTACAGGGCAGCACCGGTGACAAGAGGGCTCCAGGAGACCAGGTAGGAGGCAGGTCTTGTGGCCAGTGCCTGACCCCTCTCCAGGGACGGGGCGACGGGCGAATGGTGCTCATTCCCTGAACACTAACTTCCTGCCTTCCTCTTCCTTGGTTAGGGGTGCCGGCCCCTCTCGTCTTAACACTGCTCACATATGACAGCAGGGTGAGGGGCAGAGACCCTAGAGGAAGACAGAGCAAAGCCCCGGTCCCATTACTGTCATCTTTCTCTAAACAGCCCTGAAGTGTGGCTTCCATCTCCCCAGCACCCAGGCCGAGTGGGGGGCTGCCCGAGTTGGGGCCGCCCATCCTCCTCTGGCCCCCACACCCGCCCCTGCTTCTTCCCTCCAGGCTGCCGCACCAAGCCCATCAGCTTCCGCTTCAGTCGGCCCTCAGTGCTCACACCCTGAACTAACCTGCTCCCCTCACTCCTCCCCTCTGCCGCTTTTTAGGGAGAGAAATACATCGATCTGAGGCGTTAGCCGCTGCATCCCACTCAGCTCCCACCTGGCCTGGAGTGTTTGCGGCTCCCTGCTCACTCTTCTCCCCAGCCAGAGCCACCGAGGGACTATAGAGAAGACCCCTGCTCCACCTCCCATGCACACCAGTTCCAGAGGCCCAGTGGGCTAGGACCACATCCGTCCTCAGAGACTTGGCCACTCAAATGATGCTCATGCCAAGAAGGGGCCCCAGTCTCCCCAGGGCGGGGAAGAGTGTCTCTTCCAGAAACGCTCTTACGACCGTATGACGGCAGAACTGTCTTCTAGCAGCAGTGGAGAGCAGTGGCCCCTTAGACTGGTTTCAGTGACTCAGCTGTACCGGTGTGAGGATGCAGTAGGGCCCAGGCACATTTGTTGTCAAGGTGTCGCATGTCCTGGCTCTGGACAATACCCAGCCGAATCCAGAATCAGCTGCAGAGTCCAGACGTCTTTCTGCTCACACCGCTTTGGAGCTGCCTTTCTTTGAGACAGGGTCTCACTAGCCCCAGGCTGGCCTTGAAATCTTCGAATCCTCCTGCCCCAGGCACCCAAGTGCTGGGTTTAGAGGCATGCGCTGCCACGCCCAGCCTTTGGGGTCACTTTGTGATTTTTTTTCTTGGGGCGGAAGCCACGTCCTGGTATCATTCCTTCAAAGATCTGTCCCTCCACTGAGGAAGCTGGGCCGTTTCTGCGTGGAGGCCACTGAGCCTGCAGCTGCTGCATTCTCAGCTTCCACACTCTTTCAGAGGGAGCATATGAGACAAGAGGGGAACTGGGAGAGCTCAGGAAGCTGGAAACAATGAAGAAATCCATTGTCCTTCGTGAGTTAAGGACTATAATATCACACCAAACTTCTACACAGTGAGCTACCAACCCAGACCCTAGAAAGAGAAGGGTACCTAGGGATGAAAAATGGGGGCCTTGCTGGGCGTGGTGGCACACGCCTGTAATCCCAGCACTCAGGAGGCTAAGGCAGGAGGATCACTGCAAGTTCAAGACCAGCCTGGGCCACCAAGTGAGCTTAAGGCCAGCCTGAACTAAATAGTGAGACCCTGTCTCAAAAAGACAAAAAAAAAACAGAAAAAGAAAAAAGGGCAGCCGGGCGTGGTGCCGCACGCCTGTAATCCCAGCACTTGGGAGGCTGAGGCAGGAGGATCGTTGCAAGTTCGAGGCCAGCCTGGGCTACAAAGTGAGCTCAAGGTCAGCCTGAACTGCATGCGAGACCCCCCTCTCAAAAAGACGAAAAAAAAAAAAGGGAGGGGAGCTGGGCCAGAGCTTTGGGGCATGTCTGTGTGTGCCCACTCGTGTGTATGTGTATATATATGTGTATATGGTTTTGTGTGTAAATTTGCAAAGTTTCCTTTTATATATATAAGAAAAATAAAGCTTAGTTGTGCCAAGAATCTCAAACTGCTTCCGATCATCATGGATACCATGGTGCCTGGGGCCTCTGACTAGCAGCTGCATCAAAAGGAATGGAGAATCCACCACAGTCAGCTGCAGGGACCTGGGTTCCGTTCCTGAGCAAAAGGGTCCAGCTCTACCAGAAGGGACAGTTCCCCTGTTTCTCAGCCTCTCGGAGCGCCTGTGGCACCTTCCTATGCTTCTGTTGCTGAGTGCTGCCTTGTGACAGTAATGACAGGGTAGTTCCTGCCCTGGCAACTGGTCCCAGAGCTAACCTGTGCAGTGCCACCTCCTAGCCCAAACAAGCAAGAATTCAAGTTGGCTACGATAAAAGAAACTTTATTTAAAAATATTTTTTTACAGACATGGGTGCTTGAAAAAAGCTCTTTAGTTAACTGTGTATGGAAATGAAAAAAATTAATAAATAACATTAGTATAACAGACGTCTAACATTAATACATTGGCAAAACAAAATGGACTTGAAAATGAATCTTAAAGCTCTGCTATTCTCTGTAAGAATATTTACCTTCTGTTTTTCTTATTCTTTACAGGTGAGAAGGATTAAATACTGCTAATATAAATTTTTTAAATTAATGACACATTTTTAAAATAGTCCATGAAAAATCTCATCTAAGTGTCTGCTTTGTTTTCTTTTTAACACTGATATACAAATTGGGATTCTTCCTTCTAGAGAAAACATCAAGTTCTCCCCAGCCCCACCCAGGCCAAGAATTTCAAAATCTTGAATAAGGAGGACCATAAAAAGAACTGTTTCTGTCTCCCAACTATTAGTTAAAAGCAAGGAGGAACTGAGGGATAAGAGATAAGTAAAATGTCACTGCACTGAAGACATTTTTTTTCCCCTGAAACCTATTACAGTCACAATACCTACAGGCTTCTGGTGTGTGTTCCTTGTTGCCCCTGCCCAGGGAAAATGAGACACTGTAGAGAGTATCGGCTGCTTAATGCTTTAAGTTTGAGGCTTTCAACTGAAAGGAGAGCAACTCTTGAGAGACACAGGTCTGTGCTGGCTCAGGATCCAGCAAAAAGAAGACAATAGAAATACCCTTTCTTGGAGGCAGACCACACCCTTCGCTTCTCCAGCATCAGTTATTAAAATGACTGGGGGTGGGGTTGGTATACCTGGAAATTGTGGGACATTCTGTCTCCTACGAGGGACAAAATATCCAATCTGACAATTAAGCTCCTGAATGGAACCAACCAGATGATCCCAGAGTATTGGGGAAAGAGACCACAGACACACACTGTACCCATATGCGACCTCTCATCTTCAGGAGGATTCCTCCTTCCTGTCCCCCAAGACTCTAGCGTTAGGATACTCAAGGTAGAGAAGCTCAGACTCTGGTGTTTCCATATTAAGTCCTAAAATGCAGCCTGGGATACAGTGCTGCCTTAGAAAGGCACAAAACATTTGGCTTTTTTTTTCTTTCAGTGTGCTAAAAATTGTTTTGTTTTGAATAAAGGAAGAAAGATATATAAGGTTAAAAGCGCCAAGTCACAACAGCCAGAAGGCAGATGTAGGAGGTACCTCGGAGCTGCCAGGCCCTACCACATTTCAGCAGGAACTTCGGCTTTTCATTCAAGGCCAAGACACTCAAATCGTGCCAAGCAGGGTAGGTCAGGAGGCATCTGCTCTCCCGGGCACTGTGCAGGCTCACTCATTACAGAGGCCATGGAAGAGAGCACATGCTCTATGATGCCTCAGTAGTTCTCTGCCTCTTCAATTTCAAGATAGCCACAAGCACAGCTACCCTCACCTAACATGGATTTAGAGGGAGGGAGGGAGGAAGAAAGCAACATACAGGCCCCCAGAACACCTCCGCTCAGGGCCTGAACAGGGAAGCAGCACAAGGCCTGAGGAGCTACACTGCATGCAGCCCTGTGGTCTCTGTTCTCTGGGTGGAAGGAAACCATGGGCCAGGCGATGTGGAGGGCCATCGCTCACATTCATCTTTGAGACTGAATCAGGCATACGGGATCAGGTGATCAGAACTTTGCTGATCTTTTCAGCTGCCAGGTCAGTAGATGTAAGGTTGGCTTTCAGCCTTAGCTTTGTACAAACAAAGGGAGGGGTCAGCCACATTTTTTTTCAAGCACTATACTAAGGAAAGGGCAGCAAGATCTCCAAGCAGCTGCTATTCTGTTAGTCAACAGCTGGCCCTTCCACATGGCAACTTCCATCTGACCTGGAACATATGTGCAGAGCTTGTGCTCCTTTCCCTATTTCCCCATCTCTTATTCTTGCACTACTTTCGGGAACCAAGAAATACTGGCAAGTCCCTCTACAGCCAGTGCAGATTTCCTGGGACACTGTGAAGGCACATGGCACTACTGCCCCTCTACTCCTTCACTCAGGAGCCTACACTAGACCATCAAAGGGAAAATCTGATGCTTCGCCCTTCCTATGTGCCTCGATGTGTACCTTTGGATTTTTAGGTTACTTCTGTGTTTTATCAAATGACTAGTAGTTTTTAAAAAGTTATAAGCAAGGCAGTATGAAATGCCTTACAACTCAGGACAGGCCTAGGACAGAATAAGTAAGATCCAAAGACCCAGGGAAGCAGCAGCATAGCTTAAAAAAAAAAGAAAAAAAAAGGCTCTAATAGAGGGCTGAAACGAAAGGAGATGGACAAGATGCAGGTAGCCTGTGTGAAGATGTGTGTGCAGTAATGCTGGGTGTGACAGCATGCATCTGTGGTCCCAGCTAATCGGGAGACTGAAATGGGAAGATGTGCAGTAAAAGCTCTTTTCTATACTAGACTCTTTAGTTTACATCCTGGCAGCTGTCCTAACTCTTACCTATTCTTATATGCTCGCGGAAGCAGTTCCCGAGGTGCCTGGGCAGGCACGCTTAAGGACACTACTGCAGAGCTCCCATGCCCAGGAGAACTAATGAGACGGGTAATGAGGGCTGGAAGAGACAGGCCAGGAGAACACAGGGCAGATGGATACTCAGCACTAAAACCTAAAGAGAGTGCAGAAGCCCAAGGGCAGTGGCTACACTGCAATCTGTGATCTCTCTAAAAGAAAGGAAAGAAGGCTGAAGACCTGAGGCTAAATGGAGACTAAGAAATGTCACCTGGGATAAGATTCAAGGAGGAGCAGAAAAATCTTGGATGCCAAGATTCACTAGGGGGGAAGAAAGACGACTCAAAGGCAGTAACCAGAAGACATTAAACCTAAGGATTTCCTTGATGACCCAGGCATATTCACATGCCTGCCTTTTCAGTCTCAAACAGGTGGAGCAGCAGCAGCTTTCTCCTAGGGCCCACGTCCTCTTAGAGGGTCTTTGGAGTCTGTAGTCTCTTCTCTAAGAGCTCCCAACTCCCAGCTAAAGGACTGTGCTGGGCTCCCCGATCTGCCACTCTTCCTTGCCTTCCCTGAGAAACCAAGTGGCCTGGGAGGGATTCTGATCAATGTGTGGACTGAGTGTATAAATTCTTAAAAATATAAACTAAGAGGAACCGGGATCTGTGTGTGATGGTCCCTAGATTTGGACGGTTGTGTGAACTTGACAGCTGGCGCAACTATGTGGGGACCATGCATGTGAACAGAAAATGAAGCAGGAGGAAAGACTTAAGTGCAAAGTTTGATAGTCTCAGCACCCTGCAAAAAAATAAACTGTACTTCTTCCTACCCTGGGTTCCATGAAAGACCCTGTCCCCTTATAAAGACTCCCTCTTTTGTTCAGCTTGATATTTCTTATATCCAAAGGAGCCCTAACTAGGAGAGTTAAAAATAAAATCTTGATTGAGGAAAAAATGTGGCCCCTGAAGAAAGAAACTACAAGCAAATGATTCAAGAAATGCGGAAAAGGCAGCTGCAAGTTGAGTCCATCTACAGACACCAGATTGTATATCAAGCAAAAGGTATTTAAGGTTATAACAAGGGAGATGATCCAAGAGAGTCCACCAGGGGGCTATGGGAGCAGATGCCAGTGCCAGAACCAGACAGAGAGCGCCCCCTAAGGACAGATTCAGGCCTGGTGCAGTGCCCAAGAACCCAAGCTCATTTCCTACTAAGGCCAGAGAAAAGCAAAAGAACAGTAACTGTAACTTGTGAGGAGGACCCTTGGTGATGGCCAGGAGGGTGTCGTCACTGTATAATATGGAAATGGTGTTACAGCCAGGCGTGGTGGTGCATGCTTGTAATCCCAGCACCTGAGAGGCAGAGGCAGCAGCACAGGAAGATCCACCATGAGTTCAAGACCAGGCAAGATTACATAGCGAGACCTTGTCTCAGATATTGAAAAAGAAAGAAATGGTGTTAGATCTGCATTATGGTCTGGAATCTTCCCCTGTCCAGTCCTGCCTTCTGCTCCTTCTGTCTATTATAGTGCCAGCCCTAATACTTTTCTGCAGTCATAAAACACCTTCAGGCCTGATCTTTTCACCACTAGCCCTTCTCCACGCATTAAATGGCTATGTGTATTTCCAAGGAAAGAGAGCTAAAAGCTTGGCATGGTGGTACATGCCTGTAATCCCAGCACTCTAAGAGTGAGGTGCAAGAAGATTGCAAGTTTGAGCCCAGCCTCGTATTTAGCAAGACCCAGTCTCTATTGCAAAAGGATGGAGATGTAGCTTGGTGCTAAGGCCCTGGGTTCAACAACCAGTACTTTGGCTGCAGGGGGTAGGGGAAACAGGGCACGTGGGGGCGGGTGCTCGTTTAGACTGAGATCAAAGTAGTACTAGTAATTAATGCTGTACAGAGTTAAAAATACCTCCACTGGACTTCGAAGCTTTAGCTTTAAGGTCTAGGAGAATGATGATGTGTTGACAGGAAACTCTGGCATCTCTGAGCTCCCCACTTTGGGAGGAAAGACCAGAGAGTGAAAAACAAAACAAACCCTACCCTTCCTAATGGGATGTTAGGAACACAAGCAGATAAATAAGACCAAGGAAGGCACTGTATCAAAAAGGGGAGATATTAGATTGAAAAGCAGACTGCAGCCAGCCAGATGCTTTGCTTAATATTTTTAATGCCCAATTGTGCAACTGTGACCCCAAATATCTCTCAACCCATTAATCAAATCCCACTGAAATACTTAAGGTGCGTGTCTATGAAACTTAAGAGCAAGGAATCTCCCAGACATTATCAAAGCTGTAGAAGACAACAAGGTTAGGCGGGGCATGGTGGCACACATGCCTGTGATCCCAGCACTTGGGAGGCTGAGGCAGGAGGATCGCCACCAGTTTGAGACCAGCCTGGGCTGCATAGTGAGTTCAAGGCCAGCCTGAATGACATAGCAAGACCCTGCCCACCCCCCCTGCAAAAAAAGGAGGAAGAAGAAGAAGAAGAAGAGGAAGAAGATAATGACGACAGCAGGGCTTAATGGGAGAGTCTTAGAGCAATTTTTAGCAAGACAGCTCTAGGACAAACAGGTCATACAAAATGCTGTAAATATTGTACAATCTTATCGGGAAAAACTATTTTATGGTCAAATACAATCCCCTGCAGTAGCACGAGGGGCATATAGCTAATATTCTGGCACATGGTATTCAAACATCTGCTAAATGAAGAGCAATCAAACTGCTATGGCTAGGCCAACGGTCAGAAGAGTTACTTGGTAGACAGCGGTCATTCATAGTCAAAAAGGCCAACAAGCAAGAAAGGAAGATTGGGGCGGTCAGTAGCCTTTTGACTTTCATGATGTGAGGTAGGAGAATATTCTGCACTAAGACACTGCTGGCAACTTACCACAAAAGCCTAGATTTTGTTAACTGTACCTTATAGGGAATAGGTAGCTAGTCCTTAGTTTGCAAGCAAGTTGTATTGTAAAAACTGATTTGTAAGCCTGCTGCTTCCACCATAAAACTTTCCTACACAGGAAATTATTTATATATATATATATATACACACATATATATATATATAGAATTTTAAGTTTGAATAACAATTCTTCTCCACACCCAATTTTTCTTTAGCGGATGGTTTGAGACAGTGTTTCGCTAAGTAGTGCAGGCCAGCCTTGAACTCGCTTATGTAGACTAGGCTGGACTCAAACTCATGGCAATCCTCCTGCCTCAGCCTCCCAAGTGCTGGGATTACAGGTGTACAAAACCAAGCCTGGTTCCTCAAATTTTATTTTATTTTATTTCATTTTATTTTATTTATTTATTTTTGTCTTTTTGAGACAGGGTTTCACTATGCAGTTCAGGCTTGCCTTGAGCTCACTTTGTAGCACAGGCTGATCTTGAACTTGCAATGATTCTCCTGCCTCAGCCTCCCCAGTGCTGGGATTACAGGTGTGCACCACCACGCTCGGTGCCCCCAATCTTCAACTCCAAAAAAACTGCTCAATGCTGTTAAGAGTACTGTCCCACATCTTGAGCCCTGGTAATGAGGCAGGTAAGGAGAAGAAAATGGAAGACTATGGCAGACTATGTAAGGTGGGGCTGGGGAAAGAGAGGGCTGGTGGAAGAGAATGGCTAACCCCAGCTAGAGATCACTCCTGTGTTTAAATAAATATTAATGGATAAATGCTGAGATGGCGAGCTGCCCAGTTTACCACTTAGCTAAGGGGAGATATATTACAGACCTCACAGGCCTTCTACTCTGAGAACTTCTGACTTGAGCAAGAGTGTGGAAAGAGCAGCTGAAGAAGTGCAGTCCTGATGGCTGCAGGATAGTCAGCTAGCAATGAGGAGGCTATGCAAAGCAGCACACAAAAGACATAGAGAAAACGGGAAGTTGGGGTAATAATGAGTCTTTAGAAAAAGAAACATTAAAATGGTTTTCTTGAACATATCAACCATTTGTAATTAAGAGGAGGAAAAAGGACTGGATCTGGCCAGGGATACAGCTCTGCAGTACTGTGCCTGCCGGCACGCACAAGGTCCCAAATTCGATCCAGGCACCAAAAAAACCCAAACAAACAAACAAACAAAAAAAAACTGGGTTTGCCAAAAATAACAAACTCAAAGCCTGTTTATCAATAGTAATTGTAGTTACACTCAGAGCAAAAGCCAAAGAATTAAAAATTGGAATATAAGCCTCGCACAGCACCACACACCTGTAATCCCATCATTTTAGCATTCTAGGAGGATGAGGCAGGATGACTGCGAGTTCAAGGCAGCCTGCACAACTCAATAAGACTTTATCCCAAAATTTAAAAAGGGGCTAGGAACATAGCTCAATGCAAAGGCCCTGGGCTCAATCCCCAGTGACCTCTGCCCCCACCAAATCAGAATACAAATGGAGGATAAAGAGTAGATGCCTTAAAGGAAAACAAAAGGAAGTCACATTTTGAGACTATCCTCTAAACAAGACTTGTGTGACAACATTCCTAAGGTTCTCAATTTCCAGCCCAGACCCTGGCATGTTCTCCACGCACCAGTCAGAGGAATGAGCACGATATAATGGTCCAAAATCTTCAACACCTGCAGATATTCACCTGACAAACCACTACCCAAGGCCATGAGTGTGCACATGTTCATCACAGAGGCCTGGACTGTCAGTGTCAGGCCTGACTGAAGAGCCACACAGGTATTCAGGAGAGGAAGGAAAGACCTTCAGCCTGGTCAGTATGGACAATAATCTCATGGAGGATGGGAATGCACTGAACAGGCAGAAGAGATGCAGCCAGAGCTTTATTTTCTTGACAGATCTTCAAACTACTAGGTAATATCTAGAGAAAAATATTATAATCTGTATAGCCCAGGCATTTTTCCTTTCCTAGTTCCTTGTCTAGGCTTTTAGTATTTAAGCAAAATGCAAAACTAAACGCTACCAGCTTTTAGAAGTGAATGTTAGGCTACTGTTTCTTACTCACTGCCACTTTCCCCGCCTCCCTCCATCCTGGTGCAGTACCTCCTGTACCCACTGGGGGCTCCACTGTTTCCTCCCCTCCAGGAGAGACAGGAGATGACAACTAGGGAACTACAGCAAGTCATCACAAGGCCCCGTACTGTCTGCTTTGGGAATATAAATAGCTTGAGCCAAGAGGATGAAACACAAAGACTGTGGAGCAGATGGATACTATGAGAAGACTCGGAAAGCTGGAAAGAAAGCTGGCTTTAGGAGGGTCATTTTTGTCTAGACCAGGTCTTGAGGAACGTACTCAGACACGCAGGCTTGCTTCTGGCAAGGGGAAGGAGCAAACACTGCTAGGGAATCAGTAAAAGACTCCAGAGAACAAACTCAACTCTAGGGGCCGCTGCGCAGACTTCACAAGTGGGTCTCCCAACTGAACTCTGAATCTTCTTCGTGAACTTGCAATTCCATAAAACTGCCAGCCTTTTTCCATACTGTCTTTGACTAGAGTAAAAACACAGTGTACATGTAACGTGGAGGGAAGAGAAAGGGGCAAGAAATGGAGCAAAGCCACATTCCATGCCCCAAGCCCTAGGCACAAGAGAAAACCAAGTCACTGGGTGGCACCAATATAGAAAAGGTGCTGATAATCAGCAAAATGCTGTGCTACCACCAGTGATAAACCCATTTTTTAAAGGCCAAATAAAAAGTCATTTCTGAAAAAATCTAATCTGGCTCACGTTCAAAATGAGATATCCATAGAAGCTGAAGCTGATTAACTGGAAAGAAAAACTGAACAGATAAAAAATGAAATTTCCTAAAAGCTTCATGGTGTTTGGGCCAGAAAGTAATCCTAGAAACACGCTCATCTCTTCCCGTTAAGTAGAAAGACTCATGACCTATACCAGACCACATGCCTGGCATCAAGGCAACGGACTCCCACAGAGTAATTACTGGGGAGGACATGGAATGTATTTGAAGGCCTCTATCACAAATCAGTCATTATATAATTAGGATACTTCAAATATCTTATTTTAACAAATTCAATGTTCCTTTAGAAACAACACTTTGGAGTGACCAGTGTTAGCTGCTAGTTGCAAACTGACTACAGTAACACAGCAACAGTACTTTCTCTCTTACCTATCTCTACCAAACAAACCTATACCATCACACACAATACCGAACATCCCACAAGGGCGTGGCCTCAGGAAGGCTGGTCACAGCAAGCCCACTGCCAACGACAGAACACTGAAGGTGGGCTGAGAGGGTAAAGGACAGGGAGTGTCCTAAAAAATATAACACTTTAGCTATGCACACGAC
Source organism: Chinchilla lanigera (assembly GCF_000276665.1). Lineage (NCBI taxonomy): Eukaryota > Metazoa > Chordata > Mammalia > Rodentia > Chinchillidae > Chinchilla > Chinchilla lanigera. The sequence continues at coordinate 20,386,556 of NW_004955412.1, read as the reverse complement.
AACCTAAGCCAAAGGGGAGTGCTGAACTTGTAATACACACTGGGGTCGGGTGGAATACCACAGTAGATGGAAGTCTTTAAAAGATTCCTTCCTGAACCTCTTGTGCTAATTCCCCACTTGGAATTAACACACACAGCAGGATAATCATATCATCACAGGACACACAACCACAGACAGACAGACACACATGAACACATCCTTAACCAAGGAAAGTCTTAAGTCCTCAATTAGGGTTTACAGCACAATACTTATTCTACTGCTTTCTGGACTGTTCCCCAAGAAGGCTACCATGTAATAAAAATCCATACTCTCTCCAAGCGGGGACTGAAAGACACCTTCAAGAACAATACAATAATAAAACACATGAGCTGCTCCATTTTCATTCTGCTGCTTTGAAATCTTGGGACCACGGTGTGATACTCACAGAGAGGGCAGGACCTCACTGTGAAGTCCCCAAAGGAGCTTCAGCCCTCCTAGGTGCACCTCAAGAGCCCAGCTCTTGGATCTTGGTAGCTATAGCAGGGAGGGCTGTGCTAGGTGGCCACATGAGCAGGGGATGAAATAGTAACAAACTCTCGGAGAATGTTTTTGGCCATTTCGATGTTGTTGTGGGCAATGACCAAAGCTTTCTGAATGTCCTGGTAGGAGTAGCCCTGGCTCATGAGGTTCTCAATCTCACTGGAGAGCTGCGGTGATGGGGTGGCGGCAGGGGTGGCCCCGGCAGCACCAGCACCTTGCTGACAGCTACCTGCTTTCCGTTCAGAGTTGATTCTCCGAGGGAATGGTTTTGGGGGCCGCTCAGGAACTTGAGAACCCTCAGTAAAATCTAGAAGAAATAGCAAAGAAAATATCGGGAGAAATCTTCATTTAGTGGCACAAATAAAAGTAGTAACAATGTGTTAATATCAACACATGATTACCTGTCAATTGGGGGCCAGTGCTCTTCTGTCACAAGGCTGGGTTTTAGAGGTTCAAGGGCTTTTGGATCTAGCTTTCTCCTTATCACAGTAGGAGCCACCTTCTAAATATACCACACACCCGTTCTATTTACAGTCATTGTTGCTATGATAAACATGTAACATCTGCATCATCTTTTATACTGAGTGACAATTTTTCTTACACATAATCATCTGATTTTTTTTTTTTAAATTTTGAGGGGATCAGAAGATACTAAACTCCTACAAGTAAGGAGCCAAAAAAAAGCCTAAGCTGTAATGCAGAAGCACCAACACAGGATGGGTGCAGATCACTGCCTGTCTGGGCAATCGATGCTGCAGCCTTCCCACCAGCTGTCCTAAGGGCTGTCTCTAATTTCCAAAGGGACAGCAATCCTGCCTGTTGTTCTACCAGGCAGCCAAAGGTGCACGAAAGGCAGCCCCCAGCAGTCCAGGCCCACTCCACGTGCATCCCAGGACAGCCTGCCTCCTTTCCAGAGGGACAGAGTCCAGAAGAGAAGAGCCCAAGGTCTAGGCTGTCCACTTAATTATGTGCCTTAAGCGTACTCAGCAGACCTCCAAACCCTGTCTCCCTAGCATTGTAAGTCTGCAGAGTCTGAACAGTTTGATCTCATCCTCTGGACCCGAGGAGCTGCTCTCCTCCCACTGAGACACAGCTGGTCTCCTACTCCAACCTAGCTGACTCATGCCGCCAGGGACACCACCTTGTTCAGTACAAATCAGGGTCACACAGCATTTGGGTCAAGTGCAGCGCAGCCCCAGACTCACTTGCTGAAGGATCACCATCCAGAGACAACCAGCCGAAGGAAGAGCTGGCGTTGGAGATGTCTGAGAGAGTTCGGCGGGCGAGGACAGCCGGTACTGGTGGCTTAGGGACATCATAGCCGTCATCGTCATTTTCTGATTCCTCAGGGCCAGTGTTTGTGTGGGCTGCAGCCAAGCTGCCTTCACCTGGAGAAATGGAGGCACGTGACCTTCTCCTGACATACCCGGTCTCCTACCGCCCTCACAGTCCCTCCACCTGTACACATGGACAGCCGTGCACTCCAGTCTACAGTTACTCAATGTCTACTGGAGGCCAAACACCATGTGAGGCCTTGTGGGTAGAAATACAAGAAACAGAAAATAATATCTGCAAACCTGCAGCTCTGTTGTGGAATGTGTCAGAGGTTATTCTTGCCAAGGTTAATAGCCACCTCTCCACGGCAAAGACTCAAGTGCCATTTGACAGTACTTCTATGTTTCACCTCAGGAGAGCAGGCAAGGGGCCCTGTGTGTGTGGGCTCCTTGAACTTTCAACTCAGGAAGCTTGTCATCATGGGAATTGAGTATGCACCACCCCCACACGCAAGAATTTCATCAATGCAACAGGAATGAAAGAGAGCTGCCGGAAATGCACATCCAGGCCGTGTAACACAAATGTGTCCAGGCCAGGAGGACAAAAACACAAAAGGAACTAGTTGTATGAAGAGGAAATAAAGGGGGGGTGAGTGAGGTGGGATTCATCTTGATTCATCTTGCCTACGAATCAAAGATATTTTATCAAAGATTACTGACATCAATTCTCTCCTTTGGTCAAACTATCTCAGTAGCCAAATACTATAGGCTTATTCCTATGGCACATCAACAATTTTTTACAGAGCAGAGAGGGCTACTCACCAAAGGTGCTGTTCTCAGTGACAGATGGTGCCTGGGACTGAATATTATACATTGCTTCATATGTGCAACTATCAATCTGCTGGTCACAATCACCCGCTCTGAACCGGAAAGAAAGCAGCACAACGATCTTCAGAAACAGAAATCTGTCACCTGTGAACTTACTACAACTTAGAACTATGCTAGACCTTGATTCTCTCAGGAACACCTGCTTCTTGGGCCACTACCACCAATAAATGTTTTAAGATTGCCTCTGTGACAAGTTACAGATGTGTGTATTCTGATGGTCACTGTGATAGTAAGAAAACATGAGCAAAATTTCTTACAACTACAAGAGACTTAAACATTAGGGGCTAGACCTATCTTTCTACTTTAATTCTGGCTAGACAATTGTGTGTGCAAGTAGCAAGCCAAGCTGGTGACGGCTATCAACTGAACATCCAGGAAGGTATCTGGCCTCAAGCAAGGCTGGTGTGAACCTACCGTGAACTCTGGGTTGTCTCTGAAGGCCGTTTCAGCTCTGGCTTTTGAAGCCCTATGGGTCTAGAAGAAGGAGTCATATACTCTGTGTCCTCCTCACTCTCACCTCGTTGTCCAGGTGGCAGTTTTGGCACTGGAAGGGGTCTACAAGATGAGGAATAAAAAACAGAAAAAAATTAAGCTAGAAAACTTTTCAAGTGTGAAACAGGCAACTTCAAAACAGCCACAACTCAAATTCGACAGAGCAAAACACGGACCTCCTAGGATCTATTATGTATTTCTACTCACCAAGAAAGGTAACTCAAAAACCCACACCAACTAAAATCCCACTTTCAGCTGATCAAACGTATGACAATTATGCTTGAAATGTGTTGCCCTGGGGTTGGTACCTGATGCCAGCTGGTCCCAACCTCAGTATAAATATTATATTTCAGTATAAATTAGGATCACAAGTCAGTTTCATTATAGGTCTCAATTTTAGAGCTGGTATCCTAGTTTTTCTATCACTAGTTTGAAGAAGAAATAATAGGTAGCTTTCTGACAGTACACAGGAATGTATACCAAGTTCCATTACAAACTCTACCTATGGTTTCAAAGAACACATAATTGTCAAAACCTTTCTCATACATTGCCTTATTAAAGTATAAATACTTTAGCTCCTCAATATTTTCTACAAGAAAAATCTAAAATTAAAAAAAATTTTTCTTTGCAACAATTCTGGAACTAGATCCAAGCATTCTGACTCCTATTCTAGATTGTTTTTTTGTTTATTTCACAATGCTGGGGGCCAAACCCAGTGTTCCTGCTCGATAAGCACTCTACAAAGTACTAGGGATGTCCTCAACCCTGTCCTTTAAAAGTTTCTGAAATGATACTTCTCCCACCTGCCCTATCTATGAAAGGAGACTATACACCAATGAGCTATAAAAGAAACACACACAAATTGTTTCCTAGAGTGCGAATTTCTGAGTGTTTCTTCTCCCTTCTTTATCCTTTTTCTGCATATTTGATATACTCTATGAGGATCACCTCTTACATTTGCCTCCCTGTATTTACTTATGTTTAGTTTTGTTAAGTATAAAAGCAACACATGTTTAGTATAAAACAACTGTTACAGAAACCCAAAAGAGAACACAACAGTCCTCTGTATCTCAAATGGGTTTATTTTTGTGAGACGGAGCTCTTGCTATGCTGCCCAAGTTGGCCTTGAATCCCTTAGTTCAAGCGACCCTCCCATCTTAGCCTCCTAAATAGGTAGGACTAATACCCAGCTTACACATTACTGTCATCATTGAAAAATCGCCTACGTATAGGCAAGTACTCATTTAAAATTTATGTAATACATGCTGAAATTATCAAGTAAAGATGTACTACCTCACAGGTGATTTGCTTTGAAATATATCAAACAAGCAAGATAGACTGATAAGATGAAGTACAGATAGTATGTGATAAAAAAACAGTACAATAAAATGCTAATAGTTGAATCCAGAGGATAATTACACAAGTGTTCAACTTTGTTTGTAATTTTCTTTTCTTTTGTTTTTTTTTTTTTTTTTTTTTTTTTTTTTTTGTCTTTTGAGACAGGGTCTTGCTATGCAGTTCAGGCTGGCCTTGAACTCACTTTGTAGCCCAGGCTGGTCTCGAACTTGCAAAGATCCTCCTGCCTCAGCCTCCTGAGTGCTGGGATTACAAGCGTGCACCACCACGTCTGGCTGTTTTTAATTTTCACAGAGGGAAACAATTCAGATTAACTAAAAACACCAAGTGTCAGTAAAGGTACAAGGCAACAAATGGGTACTTTCTTAGATAGCTGTAGAAATAAAAACGTTTGTCCAACTCTTTTCGGAGTCTTAATTCAAATTCCATTCCTAAGAATTTTCCCTAGGGAAACAATCAAGAATACTCACTATAGCATTATCTATAATACTGAAAAAATAACCTAAAATATCAAATAATATTGTACTGGATAAGCTTTCTTTTTTTTTTAAAGCAGTCTCAGTAGGTAGTTCAGGCTGGCCTCCAAGTCAGGGTACTCCTGGCTCTGCCTTCCAAGTGCTTGGATTACAGATATGTATCACCATGCCCGGCTTGGAATGGTATTCTTAAAATGCTAAGAGAAAGTAACTCCAGAATATATGGCACTTAGTAAAAATATCTTTTTAAAAAAATGTGAGTGAGGCCAGGTATGGTGGTGAATGCCTGTATTCCTAGCACTTGGGAGGCTGAAGCAGGAGGGTAGAAAGTTGGTGATAAAGCAAGCTCAATGCAGCCTGAATATGTAGCAAGGCTCTGTCTCGTTGGGTGTGGTGGCACAGGCCTGTAATCCTAGCACTTAGGAGGCCTAGGCAGGATGATCACCATGAATTTGAGGCCAGCGTGGTCTGCATCGTGAGATCAAGGTCAGCCTGAACTACATAGGAGACCCTGTCTCAAATATCCAACCAACAAATCAATCCATCAATAAAGATAAAGTACACTCTAACCAAGGATGCATATTGGAATTTCTAGGATAACTATTAAAAGAATAACAGAAAGGGTGACACAGTATAACAGAAATACTTCCATTCAAAAACAGCATAAAAACAGAAAAAAAATGAACCCAGGAAAGATTGGAAAAATAGGGAAAGGAGTAGGACAAATGATTCAATTTCTTCAAGGTAAAGAATGGTATAGTGGATTTATGGGGGAAAATCTCCTCCATGTATACACTGCTCAAAAGAGATATACTTTCAATATAAGGATAGACAAAGGTTGAAAGTGGCCATTTTAATATAAGACAAAGCAGACAAGGTAAGCAAGAAGTATAACTATAGGGGTGGGGATGTAGCTCAGTAGCACACAGAACTGTAGGGATGGGTATGTAGCTTCCTGCCTGGCAAGCAGGAGGTCCTGAGTGCAACTCCCGCTAACATGCCCCCACCACAAAGAAGTAGAACTACAGCATACACTTCATGATAATATAAAAGCTTCCAATTAATTTAGTATCAATAATTTTAAATTTCTATTTTCTTAACTATACAGGATAAACATACATAGAAAACAACGGTCAGAATTTAAAAGGACGAAAAGGAGAAGACACAGTTCTCTCAGTTATCTAACAGAACAGGTATGTTTTTAAAAATCTGAGAAGATTAAACACAAATGTAAACTTGACATCACTGACATATATAAAAACGCTGTATCCAGCAACTGCATGACATTTTTTTTCCACTTTGTTTTGTTTTATGAGACAAGTCTCATTACGCTGGCCTTGAACTCACTATGTAGCCCAGGCTGGACTTGAACTTGTGGTGATCTTCCTGCCTCAGCCTCTTAAGCGCTGGGATTACAGGCATTCATCACTACACCTGGCCAGAACACACATTTTTATAAGATGAACATGGTACGTATTACTGGATTTTACCATAAACTTGTGAATAAAAAATATGGCCTTGCTGGGTGTGGTGGTGCAATCTGGGCAACCGAGGCAAGAAGACTGCAAGCTCAAGTCCAGCCTGGGCAACTTAGTGACTTAGGGAGACATTGTTTCAAATTTAAGGGAGAGAAGGGGTGAGCTGGGGATGTAGCTCAGTGCAAAGGCCCTGGGTTCAATCCCAAGTATAGGAAAACAACAACAAACAAAAAATGTTTGAATGAAGCCAGAAAGCAGTCACAGGGTAACCAGAAAAATCTTCTAATGTTTGAATCAGGTACTTCATAAACAACTCATTAGAGAAGAAATCATAAATGAAAAAGAATATATTTTAAGTAAATGATAATGAAAATATGACATACCAAAATTTGTCAACGCAGCTAAGTATGTGTTTTGGACTGATGTTTGTATACTCCTGAAATCCTATGCTGAAGGTCTAATCCCCAGTTTGTCCATATTTGGAGATGGAGCCACTCATAGGAGATACTAAATTAAGGCTGGATGAGGTCACAGGATGACGTCCTGACAGGACAGGATTCGTGCCCTTGTAAGAGAGCCTGGAGCACTCACTCATTCTCCTGCACACACACACCAGAGGCAGCTACCCACACGCCAGGAAGAGGGTCCTCTTAGAAACTGGCCTTGCTGGCACCCTCCTCCCAGACTTCTAGCCTCTATACTGTGAAGAAATAATTACACCCACTGTACAGTGTTCTGTTATAGCAGGTGAAGAAGCCTAAGAGATCACCCATCTTATGATGCTAGAAAAGTAGCAAATTAAGGCTAAAGAGCTGGAAGAATAAAAGAGCAGATAGCAATTAAATAGAAAGTGAATACCCAGTAAGAATAAAAATCACAAAGCCAAAATTGCTTTTTTGAAAAGATTAATAAACTTGACAAGCTCCAACAAGGATGATTTATACACATGTACACAGAAACAAGAACAGAAGGAAGGAGTTCAAAACATAAAATAACTTCTACATTGTACAAACACAGACCAACTTGTATTTTCTTCTTTATATTTTCCTGAGTTTCCTAAATTTTCTATAAACCAAGTACTTAAAAGTACCAATGTTACCAAATGAAATACAACTTTAGTAAACTTACCTGGCAGCCAGAGAATAAATGGCATTGGCAGATGAGGAAGGTTTAATTTTGGGGTGCTCGCATTCTGGACCTGCTAATGGACTGTTACTCATATTCTGGAAAGCAAAGAAAGGTGTTGAAAACAGCCTCTTTACCACAGCTAAGCTGCTCCTCTTAACCTAGTCACAACCACAAGGATACTAATACTGACGCAGACCTTGCTCAGTGCCATCATGCTATCCCAAGAGCAATCACACTGGCCAAAAGCGGTGCTGCCTTCAGGCCCTGAAAAATGCTCAAACTTAAGGTAAAGAAGGCAAAGATCTAGAAAGAGTTAGGGAAATGGGCTTTACTGTTTGTTTAAATACTGTAAAACTTCAAGTAAATTAGCTGTTTATGCAAACACCATTTATAGCTTAAATAATCTATACTCAAACTCAAAATGATCACTAATGTCACCAAAAAGTCACACTGAGCCACTCTCACTCATTACACTGCCTATCACACAGATGTCACTTAAATGGAAATACCCATCTGGGTGCCGTAACACTCTTCAACTTCATCCTTCCTATTTCACTTCCTCCTCAAATTTCCAACTACCTGTCAAAGGTTTATCTCAAATTCAAATGTCCTTACTTAGCCAGATTCAAAAGTTCAGGATGTGGGCTGGGGATTTAGCTCAGTGGCAAAGCGCCTGCCTGGCAAGCGCAAGGTCGTGAGTTCGGTTCCTGGTACCGGAGAAAAACCAAAAAAAAAAAAAAAGTTCAGGATGTATGTATGGACTTTTCATTGTCTTCGCCACCTCCTGACTATTTTTGAGTCTTAATCTGTTTTGTACTCTCTAAAAGCTCCACCTAACTGGGCAGCCCACTTCTGCTCAGAGACAAAGCCTCTCCCTCTTGGCTGCACAGCACCTGCTACACTATATCCCTTCATTATTTCTCAAATAGACTCTCCCAAACTCAGTTCTTTTCCCTCTACTTCAGAGGAGCATGGTTCTCTCCCTACTGTTTCTGGTCTTTACTCAGAGTTGTATCACATCTCTTCCTATACTGCCAACTCCAACTCCAGCTCTCCATAGACCGTTTTTTTAACACTTCTTCTCCACAGCACTTGTCGCTGTGAGCACACTATGTAATGCACTCACTTGCTTACTGCCCATCATCCTCCTACTAAGAGTGTAAGCTTTGTGAAGGCAAGAATTTTTATTGTGTGCACAACTGAACTGGCAAAAGGAGAAATCCTCTCCCATGTCCAGTCTTTTCCTATCTTTCTTCAACCTAGTCTGCATATTACTATTACATTTTTTCAATCCATTAACTGAAAACCTTCAAACATTCACTGTTTCCTACCAAATAAATTCAAATCCGGGGGACGGGGTAATCTAGTATGACTGCTCCTTTGTACTCCTTTCCTCTGCTCTGGTATAAAAAAATCTCTGCTCCACTCATCATTCCATAAAACACCTTAAGCACTCTGTGGCTATAATCTAACATAAAACTGCATATGGACTCTAGTACTCCCATGAGTCAGGCACGTAACAAGTCTTTTGTGATCTTATTTTCCATAGCAACAAAATCCCTTGTATCTACTTTTCAAAGAACTCTTAGATTCACATGCCTTTTTTTAAGAGCCCTCACAACTGCTCTAGCTAGAATTCCTCCTTTTTCTAAAACATAAAGAGATTTCTAGTTATATTACTTACGGTATTTATACAGGACACTTACTGACACACAACTGCCTTATTTGTCTTGTTAACATACTTTTTCTCCCAGCATTTGGGATGGAATCCAGGGCTTTGAACATCCTATGCAAGCATTCTATCATTAAACCACACCTTCAGCCCAACATACAGACTTCTCGAGGATTGGAGATTCTGTTACTTATCTCTGAATTCTGTTCAAAACCTAACACAAAAAACTTGACCCATAAAATGCCATCCACAAATATGTGTTAATGGGTTAATTTCAAAATTGAGACTCACCATGGAAGTATCTAGATTGAATGTGCTTCCAAGCCTAGCCACATCTGCTCTGGGCTCCATTTGTGAAGGCAATGAAAACGGAAGTGAATGTCGGTTGGTTAATTCTCTTCCAGTCCAGGGGTCACTAGGGCTTGCAGTAGCTACTGGTACTTTGGGGATTGGCCGGGGTAACCATGAGTCCCCCAGACGGCTAGAGGGTACAGGGGGCAGTTTGTCTCTGGATGGACAATCGCCTGGTGTACAAGGCAGGGGGCGTCTCTGAGGTCGGGTTTCTGTTCCAACAGCATATGGCCGTTCTGGAGGGGGTGGTGGTGGAAGATCTCGAAGAGTAGGTGGTATTGGCAGCGGTTTGTCCTTATGAAGAGAGGAAGCAGCAGCCTGTGAAAGCAAGATGAAGCCAATCTATCAAAACCCACTAATGTACAAAAAGAAACACAAAACGGAAGAAACGGACAGTGCTGTACCTTGGGGGCAGTTCCTAGACCAGAAGCACTTGGAGGAACAGACACACGCTGTTGCAGAAGGTCAAGTCGCGGTGGCACTGGGGGAAGGGAAGCTTGCGGGGCCATTGAGAATGGAGAAGGGGGCCGTTCCACCTAGCAACAATGAAATTTAACAGGTTACTCTTGTTAGGAAGCTGGCATCCTTCAGATTCTTTTAAGACTGGACCCAGCAAATACTATGTGAAATCTGAATATAATGTCAGATGGCGACTCGGGGCTACACAAAACTCTAAAATCTCAGAAACTTCCAGAGTCTTAAACTATTTTTATGTCACCATAAGAGGGCACTCTCAATCCCAGAAATACCAAGCAGACGCATCCAGATAAGGCAAAGCTGCAAAAAGCTTCCTATCTTACAATTTAAAAAAGAAAGAAAGAAAGAAAGAAAGAAAGAAAGAAAGAAAGAAAGA
>NW_004955412.1:20363809-20375969 GCF_000276665.1 Chinchilla lanigera | reverse complement strand
AAAGAAAGAAAGAAAGAAAGAAAGAAAGAAAGAAAGAAAGAAAGAAAGAAAGAAAGAAAGAAAGAAAGAAAGAAAGAAAGAAAGAAAAAGAAAACAACCTATTACAATTTTCTCCCACTTCATCTTTGGAAAGAAAAAAATCTTTTCAAAATTAAAAATAGAAACCCATATAAAAAGGAGCAGACATTAATCTCTCAACAAGTTAACTTGGAGAATGTTTAGGAAAAATAAGGAAATAAATCAATAATAATAAATTCTCAAAAAAAATTATCTTGGGTTATTTATTGGGATAAAGAGATCTATAGGAGAAAAATGATCAACAATACCACTAAAAAGCATCTTGAGTCCTTCTTAAGAAATGAGTTATTTCAAAGGATTTATATTTTCTGACAATTTGCATTATAAAACTGAGGCACCCAATTAGAAGAAACAATACATGTATAACATCTTCCATTTCCCTGTCTATCACAAAGTGAGGAAGAGCTGAAATAAGCTTGCTGCAATAAACTGTCAGGCGATGGTAATTCATACAAAATACTGCTTTGCATTTATATTGCCAACAGGAAGGCACATGACCAAATACAGGGAAACTGTACTATAAGCATTTGTGAAAGGAACAGAAAAACAACCCTCCCCATACCTACTCTATCACTGGTGCTGGGTGCTAAATAAGGGAAAAAAGCAAGCCCTTATTATTAGCTATGTCCTTTCACTCCTGCTTACAAAAATGGGCTCCACCTCAGCAGAAAACTCAGCTAAACACCAAGTATTAAAAAAGCTAAAAGTTATTCATCAGGTTAACTTACCCCACCAGTATCTAGTCAGTAACTGCATCTTGCAGGTTTTTCCCCTGAAAGAAACCTCATTTCCATGTCTTCCTTTTCATTGTACTTACTAGCTCAGCCCTAATTTACCAACACAAGCTTCTAACAACCCCCTACATTTACAGTTTCCTATCTCACCAAATCCTTTTCCTTATAACTATCATCTTAGTCACCCTTAAAACACTCAGTAATAACTTAAAAGCAATCAGTATTTCTTATTTTCCATGTCCTGCCTGGCTCTCCGAGGTCTCCGGAACCTGGTCTCCCTGACTCCTTAAGATATATCACTGCTGCTCTAGTCAGGCTGTCTCTGTAGGGCTTCCAACCTCGAGTTGTTTCCGGATCCAGGGAGCCCTCTCTGCCCATCATCCACCTCCCTCCCTTCCTCTCATTCCCTAAGTGCAGAGGGTTGAACTAATTACGCTCTTCAATTCACAGCTCAACATAACTGATCTCTGCAATGTTCTTCCATCCCAACACACAGCAATGTTCCAGAAAATGAGAAGACAAATGGAGGGAAAAAAAATAAAATAAATTATATAGGAACACTTCCAAGACCTGAGGGACATGAATCACCTATGTACAGAGAAAGGGTTCATTGCACACTTAGCCCAATGAAGGAAAAATGAGAAAGGGACGATCCACAAGCAAAAATGTGCCAGAAGCTAGAAGTCACAGCAACCATAACTATTCAGAGCTCAGCTGAGTATTTTGCAACCTAGAAACCTTTCAGGCTTAAATAAAGGCATTTTAAGGTATCAAAGACCCCTAAAAGGTTTACTTACCTGTCACCTTTTCACAGAAAGCTGCTTTGAGGACATACTCTATTCAAACATGCAATGTGAGAAAGAGGACAACATCAGAGCCAAAAAACAGGCACCTCAACAAAGGACAGGCAATGATGTATGCAGAGATGAGGGGCACCTCAGGTGACAAGAGCACAGCATATGCAGAGACAAACCAGTCCAGACTGGAGGGAAACACTGCCACCCCCATGGATCCGAACCTGTACTGTACTACACGCTCCCTATTATACTAATACAGTGGGTTAACAGAGCTTACTGCATACATGAGTCTACTGCGAAATGGCACTAATGCCAGTGACATGTACAGACTGAAAACTAGGGAAATTAAAAATTGTTTCAGGAAAAGCAAAAGGTTATCCAAGTCAGCAAAGTAATTACACTATTGCATATTACTTGGCACAGCAGGGAGCAAAATCACTTCAAACACTCAGTATTGATTTAGGCAAAAAAGTTCACAGTAGAAAGCTATAAAGTAGAAAGAAAAAAGATAGTAAGACATATAAATCTGTTCCTCTACCCTGCATGAGGTGACCAGATAATTAACCAAGAAAGAGTAGAAGTGCATGATTTAGAAATGTAGAAGTAGGAACTGAAAAATCTTGGTGGAGGTATACAGAAGGGACAAGCATGGGTGAAGGCAGGGAGCCAGTGTTTCTACAAGCCTTCTAGCAGTTCTTTTACACATTACAAAAAAAGAATTCATGTGCATTTATCACATGGAATTTTTTTTAAAAGTAGATCAGTTGATTTTTAACTGTATAAAAAAAAAAATCGAAATAAGATAAACAACAACAGTTACCAAGATATGAAGAAACAAGACACTCTCATTTTCATATGCCTTCAAGAGTGATTTTATGACAAAAAAATCAGGACAAATTTTAATACCTATCCAAAAAAAGTTAACTATTTTTACTCAAACATTTAATTCATACAAAGTATATATACAAAGAATAGTAATACATACCCATATACCTACTATCCAGCTAAGAAATGAAATTCCTCACTGTCTCTGTCAAGTTGCCATAGGTCTGTTCCCTAAGTATCTCTCTTTTCTCTACCACGGTTTAAACACACCTTTTTTTCTGGCACAGCACTGGGAATTAAACCCAAGGTCTCAATTATAGTAGGCAAATGCTCTAGCGCTCAATGACAGCGCCAGCTCTAAACACACATACTCTTATCCTGCAGCTCTACTGCTACAAGTTTATCCTACAGACAAACTTACAAACTATGCCAATATGCCAGAACCTGGAAATAATATGTCCCTTAAGGAGAGTCTAAATAAATTACAGAATAATCAAGTATCATTACATACAGGAAGTTGCATTTTCTCTTTCTGAGTTTCTATACAGCTAGGGGAACAGTGTTCATTTTCTTCTAAATACCTATACTGGAAGGGGAATGAGGGGGAAAGCAGGGAGGGAGGGGGAAGGAAGAGAAAAAAAATAAAAGGAAAAAATGGAAATAAAGCTTTTGTAAGTAAGGAGGGGAAGATGGGTTACAGGGAGGAGAGGGGAACGGGGGAAAAAAACAAGCAGCAAGATATGTTCAAATTCCCTATGATAAATATGATCATTGTACGCATCTAAATTGTACCAATAAAATTAATTTTAAACATAAATTATGTATGTAGTTTGTTTTTTTTCCAGTACCGAGAATCGAACTCATGACCTCGCGCTTGCCAGGCAGGCGCTGTGCCACTGAGCTAAATCCCCAGCCCCCCCCAATACATTATGTACTTAAAACAAAAAATGCCTATACTACTAAAACAGTATATAAATCAACAATTTTTTTCCCTTTTTTGGAGACAGAATTTCACTGTGTAGTTCAGGTTGGCTGAACTTACTACATAGTCCAGGCTAGCAGCCTTGAACTAAGAGTGATCCTCCTGCTTCTGCCTCTGAGTGCTAGGATTATAGGAGTGCTGGAATTGCAGGTGTGCGTGACCATACCCAGCTCATAATCTAACAATTGTGAACAATGCTCACTGTCTCCTTTGAGTTGAAGTGTCTCTCCTGCACCTATATGCTCTTTCCAAATAGAATTACCAGACCCATGAGAACCCTGACCGAGACTTATGGTCCTACCCTACACTATACACTGAGCCAGGCAATAAACAACCACCTTGCAAAAGTAACATTTCAATTGTAAAAAACTCTAATACTCCACAAAACTGAAGTCCTCAAGTTGTCTTCAAAAACAATAATTTAGTGTTTAGTCATCCATGGCAATCAAACCCAGGGGTGCTCCACCAGTGGGTTAGCTATTGTCCCAGCTCTTTCATTTTTAAGACAGGAACTAGCTAAATTGCTCAGGCTAGCCTTGAACTTGTGATCCTTCTGACTCACCCCCCAAGTAGCTAGGATTATAGGTATGCAGCACTGTACCTGGCTTTAAAAAATAAAAATTATAAGCAATTTTTAAAAACAGAACTGAGGTCATCTTTACAGCATAGTCTTAAGGGGAGGCACTAGGACTGAACCCAGGGCCTTCTCACTGAGCTACATCCAACCCTTTTTTATATTTATTGTTATTTTGAGATAGGGTCTCAACAAGTTATGTAGGTTCGTCTTGAACTTGCCCTCTTCCGGCCTCAGCCTCCAGAGTAGTGAGGATTACAGGGGTGTGCCACCATGCCAGTCTGTGGCTTGGTTTCTTCATCTGTTAAGGAAGTATAGGACAGATGCAGTGGTATGCACCTGTAATCCTAGCTATTCTGGAGGCTGAGGCAGGAGGATCACAAGTTGAGACCAGCCTGGGGAAAGTCACCATGCCTCAAAATTTTTTTTAAAAAGGGGTGTTTGGGGATGTAGCTCAGTCATAGAGTGCCCCTTGGCTCACTCTCAGTACCAATATTATTGCTATTAATAATAGTAATAATAATACCTACTCAGAGGATTGTAAAGATTATGAGCTTTAAGTAATGAGTTTAGTACGGTATCTGTCTTATAGGAAATGCTTAATAAATGATTATTGCCTTTTTTTTTTTTTTGTACCAGTAATCGAACTCATGACCTCAGGCTTGCCAGGCAAGCACTTATGCCACTGAGCTATATCCCCGGCCCCTGATTATTGCCTTTTGTAGTCTGGATGCCATTAAGTGCTGTATGGCTTTAGAACACTACTCATCACAGATTTTGCCATTCTGCATGGTGATCTTACCTTGGCACCAGCCAATTCCTTCATCATGAAGAGAGAATCATCAGCTCTTTCATCATCATCATCATCATAATTTGGGGAGGGAGCTCCTTCTGCTCCTTGCCTCAGTAGGCTGCCACTTCCTCGAGGGTCAAAGGGATCCACCACGATGGGTTCTGTACCTTTGATTTCACATCGGCAGAAAGGACAGCCCTGACCTTCTGATTCCTGCAGAGGAAGGAGAAACTGGTAACACATACATCTGAAAGTACTTAAAACACTCATCTACTAAGTACATTTACTACAGATAAAAAATGAAATTAAAAGCTTAGAGCTCAGCACATGCTTAGAACGTGGGAGGCACTGGATTAAAAAAAAAAAGAGTGAGAGAGAAAATTAAAAATTTTAAACTTCCTCACAAACCAGCCACCTTTTATACCTGTAAAGGATACATAATCACTCTTCAGAGATTACACAGCCGAGAAAATGCATGGCGTGGATCCGTACCTGCCAGGATGTCAGACAAGACGTGCACATGAGATGTCCACAGGGCTCAATCTTTACATCCTTATCATTTTCAGCACATATTTTACACAGTTGGAACGTGGAGCCCATCTCACAATACAGTTCATATTGTTCCTTTGAACAAAAAAATTAAAGTTTATTGAATGAATGAATATAAGTGTAAGTGCTACAAAAAAATTGAAGACTGTTACTTTCTATACAAGTTTTGCTTGAATAAAAATGCAACAAGAGTGGTCAGTGTTCTCTCATTAAACCAGAAAACATTTAGTCTTGCTCCTCTTTTAAACTGTATGGTTTAAAGAGAAACCATACATACTCAAATTCACTCATGTAGTCAGTGGTTTAAAATTAAGTGTTCCAATCACTTAGTTAAATTATACTGTCAGTTCTATAAAGTATATCCAAAATCTTGGCACCACTGATATGGTTATAATGTAAAATAAACCTTACCTGGGTCACTTTGATGTGGTCTTGGGGAGTTGGTTCACATAGGCCTGTAAGGTCAGGATTCTGATTTCGTCCATCAGGAAATAAATAACTAAAAAAGAGTAACCAACCTTGAGGCCTTAAAGCCAATTTATCAGTGCTTATTAATACAGACAGATGATGTCTAGCAACTCCCCCATTCTAAAAGGACAAGGTTGTGTAAAATGTTGTATAAAACCAAGTCTTAAAAAACTTCAGAAAGATGAGTAACACACAACACTTCCAAGAAGATATTTTTCAGGGTGCAAAGCCATAGGCTCTATTTTTTAACTGAGGGCTGGCAAGCCTTTTCTACAATGGACCATATTAAATAAATTAGGCTTTGTAGGCCACGTAAATCTATGTCTTTTTCTTCTTTTATACAGTACTTTAAAAAGAAATAACTATCTTGGCTTATAGGCTGTACCAAAACAGCTGGGCTGTGGGCCTAGTTTGCCAAATGCTATTTTAATCAACAGATGACCACAGACATAAATTCTTAATTTAAGCTGCATTTGCTTTTGATCAAAGACCTAAAATACCTTTACTTCCAAGTATAACAACCTAAGAGGGACCCACTTAGTAGTAATTAGCAAGAAGCAAATTAAACCACTGAGATCACCTACCAGGGCGTTTCTAACACCAAACTCCTCAGACACCTGGGGCAGCATTTCTTCTAATCTTTTCTTTGTCTCTTTGCGACAGGGTCTCACTATGCAGTTCAGGCTGGCCTTGAGCTCACTTTGTAGCCCAGGATGGCCTCAAACTCTCGGTGATCTTCCTGCCTCAGGCTATAAAGTTCTGGGATTACAAGCATGAGCCACCATGCCTGGCTCTTCTAAGCCTACTGTAGGAGATGGTGCATAAAAGAAAATGGATTTTCCTAATCACTTTAAAACACGCTAAGCCAGGTGTGATGGCACATGCCTGTAATCCCAGCACTTGGGAGGCTGAGGAGGAGGATCCTTGCAAGTTCAAGACAAGCCTGGGCTAGAAAGTGAGCTCAAAGCCAGCCTGAATTGCATAGTGAGACCCTGTCTCAAAAAGATAGATAGATAGATAGATAGATAGATAGAGATAGATAGATAGATAGATAGATAGATAGATAGATAGACAGACAGATAGATAAAACATGCTAGTTTTCTGATACTTGGTCAATGGTATCTTTAGTACTAATGATAATCTGAGTTTCCTAAGGAATAGCAATTCTGTTGCAAGAACTCAGTCATAAATATTAGCATACACTGCAAAAGCCAAACACCTGAAGAAAAGCTGCTGACAAAATGAAGTTGGAATAAAGGAAATGATGTCACCGATGCCACTGTCATTAGGAGCATCTAATCACTCTAATGAAACAGTTGGCAAAGTTTCCTGCTAATTGTATAATTATACTTCTATTACAGACTTGGAAAACAAAAATAAAGATTTATTCATGGTAATAACAGAAGCAACACAGAAAAAAAGTTAATTTACAGAATTCATATAAATAGCCAGGTGTGCTGGCACACATCTGTAATTCCAGCACTCTGTAGCCTGAGGTAGGAGGATCACCGAGAGTTTGAGGCCAGCCTGGGCTACACAGTGAGTTTAAGGCCAGTCTGAACTAAAGAGCAAGACCCTGTCTCAAAAATACATACATACATATATACATACACACACCAAAAAACATACATACATAAGTCCTACAGAATCTGAAGGTCAAATAAAGCCTGTTAATATGTTTTCTAAATCTTAATCTGTAGCAGAAACCTGGAATAAATTTATTAATGATGAAGTATTACAGACCTTAGGTTCCTAGTCTGTAGTAGAAGATAACAGTGGGTACTCACAAGCCTTCCCTGAAGCCATCAATCAGTGCTTGGAAGAGAGGTTTATTGTGAGGGATTGTCTGCAGAATGTTCCCATCAGCAGTAACATACCCAATAGCCCACTGCCCCAGACGGGTACAGCTCAGCCTGAAGATGTAACTGGGAACAAAGATGAACAAAGGTTTTAATATATATACTGCTATTAGGGTAGAAGGCAAGACAGAGACAAAAATCAGAGAGACCATTAAGGATAACTTCTTTGGGGCCTAGAGGGTAGCTCAGTGGGATAGTTCTTGCTTGGCATACCTAAGGCTTTGAGTTCAATTCCCAGCTCTAATAAAGGAACATGGAAAAAGAAGATTAACTTCTTTGAATGACTCCAGACCAGAAGTAAAGAACATGTAAACTCCATTCTTAAGGGGCTTTTATCAAATCACAGGGTTTGAATATGTCAATTCCTCTGATAAACGGACATCAGTCCTATTGAAGAAATCTTGGTCACTGAGGAACTAATACAAAGTTATTTATCTTCTACGCCAGCAGAAGTCACAAGAGAATAAAACTCTGGAGAATAAACCTATCTGCTTTATGGCACTGACCTGCCAGGTTTGTGAATGAATTTCTGGAGCCGAGCTTTCACTTCATCATATGTCAGAAAAGCCATGTAACCAGGATGCGTTACAGCAAGGCTGTTCCAATTCCTGAGCAAAGAGGACCAGGGCTAAAGAAACAAGAGATCAGGCACAGATGAAATCACAGGCGATCCAGCTCGAAACATACAACCAGCCTCAGAGCAGTGAAAGAAGGGAAAAATCTTCCATTCTCAATGATAATTTCTCAACTATCACATACTCTCAGTTACAGTGTTACTCTAGGAGAATGTAAGTATGTTTGGAAGATGAAACACTAAGAAGAATATATGCAAAAGGAAGAAACTTAACTATACAAAATGAAACTCAAGAAAACAGTTGTAACCAGTATTGAGGTTAAAACAATAACAGACAAAAGTCAGAAAACAGAATGGAGCCTATGTATGCAATTAATGAATTCCAAATAAATGTCTATATAACTGGAGAACACTTATCTATATCCACTGGAGAACACTTTGGGAGAAAGAAATAAACTCTTTTTGAAGCATCAATAGGTCTCAACATTAACAGTCAAGAATTTCACAGTAAGAAGAAAAAATTGAAAATGTACACTTAAGTCTAGTAACAGAAAACTGGTAAAACATACTGATAATCAGCTGGGTCAGATGGCATGCACCACCAGCTGTTCAGGAACTTCAGGCAGGAGAACTGCAAGTTCAAGGCCAGACTGGGCAACTTAGGGAAACTATCTTAAAATAAAACTTGAAAAAGGTGCAGGGTTGGGGGTGAGGTAGCTGGGAATGTAGCTCAGTAGCAGGTGCTTGCCTAGCAGGTACAAGACCCTAAATTCAATCCCAAATACTGTCCCCACTCACATTTTAACATACAGTCCACTTTCTGGTACTTCTATAGCCATTAAAAAGATGTAAATAATAATAAACAATAAGAAAGAAGACTATATAGTTATTTCAGGCATGTTAATACAGACTGGCTTTAAGGTTTTCTTTCTGCTAATATTTTTTTTTTTTTTTTTTTTTTGGTTTTTTGGTTTTTCTCCGGTACCAGGAACTGAACTCACAACCTTGCGCTTGCCAGGCAGGCGCTTTGCAGCTGAGCTAAATCCCCAGCCTCTCTGCTAATATTTTCTAAAATTAATTATACTAGAAAAACCCCCAATGTTGTTAGAAAAGGCTGTTCTTCAGAAAAGTAACAGTAGCCAGGTTGGCCAACATTTTTAGTATCTTACCTGAAAAAGCCGTGTAAAGATGTCAAATTCAAAAACGGAAATATAATCATTACAGGTCAGATCAATGGTAGATTTCAGAGCCATGGCCTCCAGCCCAGAACTGATAGGATGTACTTCATGTAGGGCCTGTCGAAAGCTCTTCCAAGGGACTATTGTTCTGGGATGGGGTGAGACAGAAGGCACAAACTGAGATAACAGAGAGAATTCCAGGCTTTGCTACAATTAAGAAAAAGAAAGCGAGCCAACTGGGTGTGGTGATCCACACCTGTAGTCCCAGCACTAGGAGACTGAGACTAGAGGTTTAAACCTAAAGTGGTCAATTTAAGAACTTAGCATGATCTGTCTCAAAAAATAAGAGAGAGGCCAGGTGTGGTGGTGAGCAATTGTTAGTCCCAGCAATCAAGAGGCTGAGGCAGGAGGATTGCTGCAAATACAAGGCCAGCCTGAACTATACAGCAAGATTGTATCTGAAGAAGAGAGAAACTGAGTTATATTTAGATTAAGAATAGACAGAAGAAAGCCAGGTATGGTGTCGCAGGCCTGTATTCCCAGCACTCAGGAGGCTGAGGCAGGAAGACTGTTGCGAGTTTGAGACCAGCCTGGGCTACAAAGTGAGCTCAAGGAGAGCATGAACTGCATAGTGAGACCTTGTCTCAAAAAAAAAAAAAAAAAAAGAGAGAGAATAGACAGAAGGGAACCAGGGATATATTTTTAAACTTTCTAACAAGTAACAAGTCTTATCCCACTGTTTTTTGACAGAATGGTACAAATCAATCACCTTTTCTTTCCATGGAGATTTGTTCTATTAGAGAAGCATAGAAAGAGACATGAGACTATCCTTTTAATATAATAAATGTAATGTATAGCCAGACCTTTACTATCTAAAAACCTGTCAAACTAAATTTTGAAAACATATAAAACATTCTGTGTTCTTTGAGGAACCTATACTATCAAAGAAGACTGGGGAAAATAGGTCCCAAAATACCAGATGAATAGAGTTCTGAAAAAGAAAAAGAAGAAATTATTTAGCTTAAGGCTGACTAAATCCCAGACAGAGCCAGGAAGAGATATTATAATATTCATATTTCTCAATATCTTTAAAATAAATACACTCTCACTCCTTTAGCAAAGTTTATGTATTCACCTGCCTAAAAATAAAAGATCAACTGATGTCTTGTAGTCTTTTCCAATGTAGCTATAGAGTTAAAGGAACAGGGTTAAATTTATTCCATTCCTCTTCAAACCGAGTGGGTGCAGGGGTTGAATACACACGCTAAGGATATGTTCTGCCGAGTTACACCATTAACCCCTCAACGAGGCTTTTAAAATTATGAATCAGTGTATAATTTATATATAAAATCATTCTGAGTTTGATTTTGGGTAGCTGATGGGGAGTGAGTCCAGGCCCTTGTGTGTACTGGATAATCCCTCTATCACAGACCTTCACCCCCAGCCCTGGAACTCTTATATACTACTTATAGACTATAAACCACGACAACCACTTTGGAAAGCAGTTAGGCAATTCTCAGTGATACCAATCCTCGGTGTGTAACTAAGGAGATATTCTTGCTTATGAAGACAAGCAAGATACTGTGCATTGCAGCACTGCTGCAAATTTCAACAGCAAATAATGTCAAATCCAAATGTCCAGTAACAGCAGAATGGATGAAGAAGGGAAGAGTATTCAATCAAAACGCATGAGTTTTGGCTGGGCATGGTGGTGCATGCCCTGTAATCCCAGTACTCAGGAGGCTGACGCAGGAGGACTACTGTGAGTTCAAGGCCAACGTGAACTGCATAGTGAAACCCTGTTTCAAAAACAAGCCCCCCGGCCCCCCGCCAAAAGTATGGGTTTCAACTGAATCTATACAACTTTTATTTCTTTAAAAAAAAATGATTGAGGAAAAATGTTGATCCTCACCAAAGCTAGGAAATGAATATACATTTATTTTTCTCAAAGCTTTTCTGTTTTAAATATTTCATTAATAAAACACTAAACAAAAAGTTCTTAAGATAAGCTTCAGTTTTTCATAGTCCACATTCACCATTGTGAGACTCACTTTTCTCCAAAAGCTTTTCTCCAGAATTCCGCAGCATCTGCTTTAGTGATCCTAAATGTGTCTCCTTGGAAGAGCCCACTTGGAAAGATGCCTTTCAGTTCTGCCAGCATGTGGCTGAAGATCAGGGACAGTTTGGTGAGGTTTCGCCTACAATGATCAGACACACAATAATTAAGTAAACATATGAATTGTTTTTATTTTAAATGCACGAAATTCACCATTTAAAACAAATTTAGGGCCGGGGGTATGCTTAGTAGCACAGCACTTGCCTAACGTGTGTGAAGGCCTGGGTTTAGTGTTGAGCACCATAAATGTTTCTTTATTTAGTTACTTACTTATTTTAGAGGTTAGCTCTTCAAGCTGAGTGTGGTGACACGGGCCTGTAATCCCAGCACCTGGGAGGCTGAGGTAGGAGGACCACCACAAATTCAAGGTCACCCTGGGCTACATAGTGAGTTTAAGGCCAGCCTACATCACACAGTGAGATTGTGTCTCAAAAAATCAGAAAGAGGGGCTGGGGATTTAGCTCAGCGGCAAAAGCACCTGCTTGGCATGCGCAAGGCCGTGAGTTCGGTTCCCGGTACCGGAGAAAAACCAAAAAACAAAAAAAAAAAAAAAAAAATCAGAAAGAACCTCTTCAAATATATTTTTTGGTCAATATTATTCAAAGATGTTTAGAACAGGGAAAATGGAATGCG
>NW_004955412.1:20318232-20363709 GCF_000276665.1 Chinchilla lanigera | reverse complement strand
GAGTTCGGTTCCCGGTACTGGAGAAAAACCAAAAAAAAAAAAAAAAAAAAAAAAAATCAGAAAGAACCTCTTCAAATATATTTTTTGGTCAATATTATTCAAAGATGTTTAGAACAGGGAAAATGGAATGCGCTCCTGAAAATATTAAATGGTCTGTGATATTGTTATCTTTGTTCCAAGAAAGGCTTCAGAACTGCAAATATAACAGAAGCAAGACTTCAATAACTAGACCTCTTCCCACGCAAACAGGTATTATATACAGAAAATGTGGGGGGGGGACCTCTGCAGTCATACATCTTAAAGTTTAAACTTCTAATAAGGCTTTTAATAACAGAACATAAATAGAAGCAAATTTCCTTTTTTATGATGACAGATAATCCAACAAACAGTAAAAACTTGTGCACTACTATCACCAACCACAACAAAATGTTGGAAAAACAAAATGTGTTATTTGTGCTTTGCATAACCTACTTTATTTTTAAGTGTACTCCATCAGACAACTCATCCAAATTAAGATAAATTTAAAATTCTCAATGAAAAGTGTTTAAATATCCAGACCTAACAAATATTTTATTAAATCAGACCTTGAAGTAAAACAACCCCTCTTACTTAGATAGAAAAATCAAAACATAGGGCCAAGGATGTAGCTCAGTGGCACAGTGCCTACCTAGCACACGCAAGGCCCTGAGTTCAATTCCCAGTACCAAAAAACTCAATCAAACAAAAATTATATGCAAACCACATAAAAATTTCCATATATTAAGAGCATGTGCTACTACTGTTTTTAACAATTGTTAGTTTTGTCCCAGTAATCTGTATTTAAAGATTACAGATGTGCTGCACAGTACCAGTTTAACAGATGATGTAATTTTAGGGGTGTACTTTGTTCAGATTATCTTTATCTTTAATGCTGTCACACAGAACA
The DNA here is from genome assembly GCF_000276665.1 of Chinchilla lanigera. Lineage (NCBI taxonomy): Eukaryota > Metazoa > Chordata > Mammalia > Rodentia > Chinchillidae > Chinchilla > Chinchilla lanigera. Next base: position 20,362,784 of record NW_004955412.1, on the reverse strand, counting down.
AGCTGCTTCAAATACTAGTATAAACCAAACCAACGACCAACTACTCTTATTTTTCCTCATCCCTATCATCTGTATTGCATATTCAAGTCTATTCTTGTCATACAAATGGACTGACTTAAAAAATTTCAAGTCAAACCATGATCAATATTATTGACACTCTAAAAATCTTTACTAAAGACAGATTCTTTTTTTCCTTTTTTTGGAGACAGGGTCTCAGTATAGTCAGGCTGGCCTTGACCTCACTATGTAGCCCAGGCTGGCATAGAACTAGCAGCAATCCTTCTGCCTCAACCTGTGCTGGGATTACAGATGTTGGTCACCACATCACAACCCTCAGATTTTTTTTTAGATTAGACTGGAGGTCACCAGCAGTGCTAGCTTTGTCTTTCCAGGATAAAATGCAACAAATTAACTAACCCTGCTTCTAATCCTTTGCAAATTCCTGCAGTAATCTTTTTTTCTTTTGACAGGGTCTCACTATGCAGTTCAGGTGGCCTTGAGCTCACTTTGCAGCTTAGGTTGGTCTTGAACTCACAACAATCCTCCTGCCTCTGCCTACCAAGTACTGGAATTACAGGCATTCACCACCACACCTGGCTTGGAGTAATCTTTTTAATAAAGTTTTCAATAAATCAACTTCCGCTTTTTGTTGCTGAAATTTTTTTTCCACTTATAAGCAAGCTATTGCCTTTCAGTTTGATTTCTGAAGGCACCTATAAAAGTGGCAAAATATTATCTTAAGATTTTCTAAATTCGTACGCCAACAGCTACAGCGTAAAATAAAAATATACCTAACCAATCTCTAAAGCCCATTAACCATCTTCTACACTTTGATTACTACACTTTGATTACTAATTTAATCTTTTGATTACTGCTGGTTAGGACTTGTATAATCTACCGAAGAGTAAACAAAAAACAGGATTTAAGAATACATCATAAGACTGGGTGCAGTGACACATGCCTGCAATCCCAGCACTTGGGAGACTGAGGCACGAGGATCTCCGTGAGTTCCAGGCTAGCCTAGGCTACACAGCAAGTTCAACAACAGCTTGGCCTGTATAGCAAGATCCTGTCTCCAAAAAAAAAAAAAAAAGGGTCATAGGCTGGTGGGGGAGCTCCATCGTAGAATGCTTCCCTGCATGAACAAGCCTGTGGGGTTCAATCTTTTGCACTGGAAAAAAACTATACTGGATATATGAAGCAGGTAACTTGATCAAAAATCTGCAAAGCATAAATTACTACCGATGAGTTTAGTTGTAAGTCAGCACTCTGAGATTACAACAGAGCTCTTTCTAAAAATACAAGTCTAAATCTTATTTCTTCCTTCTTATACTTTTCCTTAGTTCTACTGTTGTCTTTTCCTGGTTCTATTTGCTTCCTGACCCCTCTCTCAGTTCTGAGACTCGAACCAGGGCCTCTGCACTGGACTATATATCACCAGCCACTCCCTGGGCCCACTTAATTTTTGCAACAGGGTCTTGTTAGGTGCAGTGGCACCCAGGCTAGCCTCCCAGAGTGCTGTGAGCACAGATGCAAGCCAAGCCTGGCCGCTTTCATTCTTTCCTTCCCATCTTTTTAAGAGGTACTTCCCAGGAATTTGCTATCTATTTTTCATTCATTCTCCACATCTTCGTCCTCTTCTTTTGCAATCTTAGTACCTCAGAAACTATTTTGCAAATAATTCCCAAATCTCGGGCCTTAGTAGCTTTTCAACAGCCTACCCTACTTCTCCACTGGAATGCCAGCACTTCAAAGCCACCTGATCAAAATTAACGCCCCCCCCCTCCTTGTTTTTTTGAGACAGGGTTTCACTCTGCAGTTCAGGCTGGCCTTGAACTCCGGTGATTCTCCTGCCTTAGCCTCCCTGTGATGACAGGCATGCACCACCACATCTGGCTATCTTTCAGATCTCTTCATTCATGTTCCCTACTGCATTCTGTGTTTAATGACAGCATGTCCCACTTCCCACAATTTTAAAACCTTAAGTGCAGTCTTGGCTTCTCCCATTCCTCTAGTTCTCCATATCTGATGTGTCAATTTCCTGACAATGTGTTGTCAATCCTACCTGTTATGGTTTGGGGGATATTGTGCAAGGTTAACAATATAATACAGGACACATATTTTATAAGGTTATTTATAATAGTCACTCAAAGAATAGATATACAAGAGAGTGCAGGAAATCTGTCCATACATTAAGACCAAAGAATCTAGCCAAGGGCCTGAAACCCACAGAATTGTTCTGCATGAATCCAGCTGAAGACCTAGAGCTCATAACAATGCCTTCCACGAGTCCAACTGGCGGCCTAGAGCCCATAACAATATCTCATGCAGGCCTGTTCCACGGATCTGTGCTGGGAAGGCCCAAAGGTCAGTGGTGGAATCTAGGAAGCCTGTGCCAGTGGGATGAAGTATCTCTGCTAGCAGACTGAGGGATCTGCACTGGAGCCAGGAAGTGATATGTAAAGTAAGAACCAGAGCTCCCCCGCAAAGAAAAGTAGCACAGCCACCCTCAGCAAGAGTGAGGTCCCAATCTCCTCCAATGATCAAGATGGCTGAGTTCTCATCAGGAAAGCCAACGCAGCAAGCTTCTCCTGGAGACAGGCAGTGCACCGTCTTCCCCTCTGGAGCCAGGAAGTGATGCTGAAAGTGAGGACCAGAGCTCCCACAAAGTGAACTGAAGCTACTTTCTCAGTGCCAACAAGGTCCCAAGATCCTTGGAGGATGAAAACAGCCAAGTTCATCCGGAAAGCCAGCATGACAATCTCCTCCAAAACAACCAACAGATCCTTACAGCTTCTACCAGCTCCCAACAGCCTTTCTTCGCTCCCAACAGCCTAGCCTCTTCTTTTCCAGTTCTGCCTCTTATGTGGCTGGCAACAGTCCCCAAGTGGGCCTCCCATACCCAGCACCACGCTGATTCAGTTCAGCTGGGGGTTATAAGCTGACCACCACTGGTCAATCCAGTATACTACCTTTGAATTATATTACTCTAATGCAAATTCCTGCTGCATCTGCCTACTACATAATTTAATTCTAGTTTTTCTTTAGTCTCTTCCTGTGCAGGTCCAATCTTACTTTAGTCAAGTGCCTTTCAAAGGGAGAAGGGGAGATAAACTGCAAGAGGAGATAAACTTCAGACTTTAGACAGACCTGGATCTAATCTACCTTCCTAAACAGTTTCTTAGTTTACTAGTATGTTCTAGCCAACTGAATCCATCGCCTTTTCTTTTTACTTTTTTTTCCTTTCTCCAACCCCGGTCCCACCTTATGTTACTGGGAACTGAACATAAATCTGAGCACTGACTACCTCCCCAGCGGCCCCTCAGTCTTACCAGCTTTCACCTTTTCTTATACCTACCACCAGTTTTGCTTTTGTGTATTTCAGCCTCTGCTTGTTTCCTCAGTCTGAAGTAATACTCAGTTAAATGCACTTTTTGTTTTCTTTCCCTAAGACAGGGTCTTGGCTATGTACTTTAGGCTGGCCCTGATCTCACTATATAGCCCAGGCTGGCCACAAACTCATGGAGATCCTCCTGCCTCAGCCTCCCCAGGGCTGAGTTACAGAGATGTGCCACCACAGCTGGTTTAAATGTGGTTTCTTTCAAAAGCCAGGTAGACATAATAAAAATCTACCCCCGCACCCTTTTCTGATACATCTTATGCCATCCAAACCCATTTTGCACTCTGTTTACCTGCGCACAAACACTGCACCCATTTCTGACTTGTGTTTACATCAGTTCTTCCAGGTGTCTGGCATGATTTCTAACCTTCCTTATGCCTTCAGGAAACACATGACGCCTGCTATATATGCCAGGCTCTGGGGGTGAATAAGGCAGTGACCAAAATAAAACTCTTCATTTTACGGCACTGACATTCTCATCAGTATCTGGAGGGAAGGAAAGTGCTCTGAGGAATGAGAAGCCAAGCAGCAGTGCTAGCAGGGAGGGTGCTCTTACAGGACTAAGCTGATTTTTTTTTGTTTGTTTGTTTGTTTTGTTTTTTGTTTTTGTTTTTTTTTTTTGGTTTTTCTCCGGTACCAGGAACCGAACTCACGACCTTGCGCTTGCCAGGCAGGCGCTTTGCCGCTGAGCTAAATCCCCAGCCCCCAGGACTAAGTTGATTTTTAAACTGAGTCTGAAGTGAAGACAGTGGACCCTAGAATGCCCAGGGCATGCCTATATCTATGGCTATTCAAATAATTTTCCACTGAAAAGCTACTAGGTATCTACTTCTATGCTGGACCAGAGACAAAATATACACAGAGAAATAATAATGGGCAAAAAGCTTTTTAAAGCTGTAAAGCAAGCCGCAAAAAAGGGAAAGGTATTGATCACAAGGACATAAAATGGCATTGGGTACCTAAGAGCAGTTCGAAGTGCTGACTGAAATAGTTACTGAAAATCAATTTAGGCCATTTTCCTACTCCAGGATGTACCCTACCCCCACCTCAAAGCCAGCACACGTTTCATAAAACCATAGATACGCACAGTGAGCATCACATTTCTTAAAAGTTCCTGGTTCATTTTGCAACTCACCTGAGTTGAAATTCTGTTCAATAACATTTTAAAGCCTTAGGCTTAGGGTTCACAGTCTACACTGTATAGGGCAACATTTAATCAGCAGAATCTGTCTTAATACATAAACAGACCAATGAGGCATGACAGACACTTGAGTTTATTACATGGCAGGGAACTTTTCAAAATTTTGTCAGCAGTTAGATTCATACAATGTTTCTAACAATTCTGCAAATTTTTATAAACGCCCTGCAGAACTTTCCTAAGTTCCAACAACAAGTAGTGCAGGTTTCTCTGTAACTGTTTGAAGGAGGACAGCATTTCTTTAACTCTAACCAGATACATGTAAACAACTGCAAATTCTCCTCTCTAGCATCCACCTTCCTCTTCTCTCACAACTTTCCCAGGAGACGGGTGTCAGCTTCCCCCCTTACCCCAATTCTTACTCTAAAAGCCAATGCACCCTCCAACCTCAAGCCTAAAATAATGTGCATTTTTCAGTGTGTAATTTTAGCTAATAAGGAACTAAGATTTTTATGTTGCTAACACATAAGTATATTAAAAAGTAAAAGGGCAATTATAGTTCCTATTTTGCCTTCAAAAGTAAAAATATAAATACAACCTGATAGGACTTACAGTTACTATTTCAAGCAATACCTAAGAAGTTGAGAAGTACCCTTTATATAAATAATGTTATACAGCACAGTACTATATAACATACTGAAAAAATTGTCTTACAACTTTTTGGCCATAAAGTTCTTCACAAAGAAAGGGGAAATGGAAAAAAGAACATAGTATGAGGAGATAAATTAACCCCTTCTATTAAAATGCATATCTTATTAGTGGTTAAGACAAGTACTGAAAGTAGTATCTCTTTTTTGTTAGTAAGAAGTTTTATCCCCCCCCCAAAAAAAAAAGTTTTATCCCTTAAAAGTATTATCACAGCTTTAAGAAAAAAAAGATGGCTGAGAAATATTATTAACAGATTGAGATCCATCAAAAAATAACAAAATGATTTATAAAAAAAAATGAACCCAATGTTCCATAGATATTCTCCATCAGGATTACATTTTTTAAAAATCCATTTTGATAATAATACATTTCCAGTAGACAAACATACATAGTTCTTCTTTCCCCAACGGGTGCCTGAGCATATTTATGATAGCAGTCAAAAAGGTCAGAGATCTAAAATAGCTTTTCTCACTAACTAACTTACTGTATTAATGATTTGACCTCCATGGGCTTCTCACCCAATGTGGTATGAAGAACCTGAGCTAATTACTCTCAAAGATCTCATCCACCCATAAAAATGTATGAATCTGGGCCGGGGATACAGCTCAGTGGCACAAGTGCCTGCCTGGCAAGTGGAAGGTCCTGAGTTCGATTCCCTGTACCCCCTCTACAAAAAAAAAGTATGAATTTATGCCATTCCACTAATTTGAAACTGGAAAGAATCCTGAATTTCAGCAGCTTAATTTCATAAGAGCACCGAAGAGGAAAGGAAAGACATGAGAGAAAGAAACCCAGTGTTTCTTGCATGACGGAGGACTCAACACTATATTCCGGAACAGAGACACAGAGAGACGAGCACTAACCACAAGTCACATCCTAGCCCATTTTCAATTTTATACGGAGACAGCACATTAAGTTGTCTAGGCTGGGGTTGAACTTAAGATCCTCCCATCTCAGCTTCCTTAGTAGCTGGGACTACAAGATATATGCCTGACTAGAAATTATAACTTTTAATAGTGTACGTTCTATATGGAAATGCCACAATGAAACCCATTAATTTGTTTTTTGGTGGCTTTTGTTTTTGTTTTATTTTGTTGAGACAGGGTCTCACTGTGTAGCCCAGGCTGCCCTCAAACTCCTGGCAATCTTTCTACCTCAGCCTCCTCAGGACTGAGACTGCAGGCATGCACCACCATGTCTGGCAATGGAACCCACATTTTTGTACAGTTAATACAAACTACTAAGTATAATATCTAAAACATGTAACCCTTGGGGGGGAAAAGTATCTTATAAATTTTTTGTTTTGTTTTGTTTTTTGTTTTTTTTTTTCCGGTACCGGGAATCGAACTCACGACGTTGCGCTTGCCAGGCAGGCGCTGTGCCGCTGAGCTAAACCCCCAGCCCTCTTATAAAATTTAAATGAATAGTTAATTGTATGAACACAGCTGATAAAGCTAATCTGCTAAATTAAAATACTGTTATGTACATTAGGGATTTGCTAAATCCTGCAATGTGTTATTTTCTGATGAAATAATACAAAAATCATCTCAGCCATTTCAAATCAGATTCATGTAAAAATGGTTCAAAAATTCAAAGACATTTCTTTGCTATTTATCTATTTATTTGTTTGTTTGTCTTTCTGAGACAGTCTTGCTATGCAGTTCAGGCTGGCCTTGAGCTCACTTTGTAGTCCAGGCTGGTCTCAAACTTGCAAAAATCTACCTGCCTCAGCCTCCCGAGGGCTGGGATTGCAGGCATAAGCCACCACACCCAATTTATTTCTTTGATTTTTAAAAGAAAAAAAACTTTCCTTTTAAAAGCAGTAATTTAGCTAGCTCTATATCAGTATATGACAGTTATAAAATTCTATCAACTTCTGTGTATAGCTGAAAATTTTCCTAACAAAAACACTGAGGGAAACGCCCAATAATTTAGATATAAATCTACTTTAACAATATCAAAGACCTACAGTGTCCCTTTTCCAATAGAGTAATTTCATAATTATTTAACAATTTTAATACAATGCCAAACAAACCAGGTGCAAAACCTCACACCACTTTGAGACTATAAAATACTCCTCAAAATGAGGTTGTAACATAACCTGGTTTTTGCAGACATCTAGCTGCACTATGGGCTAACGACCTACTTAAGCAAGTAGTAAGAAGGATGTTTTAAGTATTGCACTTCATTTGCTTCATGTATAGTTTCAGTGTCAGCTGGTGCTCTTCCTATTTATTAAAACTCCAATAAACCTTATATGTAAACACCAGTGTCATCCAAAGAAAGTGGAGCGAGAATATACTGAGGAGGGCATTTACAACTCAGAAGCAGCATCCTCTGCTCATAGTAACCAGCTTTAAAAATAGATACAACGGAACTTCTTTCAACAGAGCTTCACAGGAAGTCAATGAAATACTGTTTAACTCTTATCTTCTGAAGCTGTTAGAAAAAAAAAAAAAAGAAAAATGAAAACTATCACCTACCAAATTCTCACCCAACAGAGCTAAAAGTATCAAAGGCCCCTTTTACTAAGTTCACACTAAATGTATTTCATACAATATTTATGGTCCTACTCTTAAGGTCCTTGAGCAACATGGTAACAAACAGCCATTATTAATCATCCAGAGCATCCCCGAGCTGCTTCACAGAAGTCCAAAGCTAAGGAGGGAACTCTGCTAACTGACCAAGGAAATGCAAAGCAGCAACCCACTGGAGCCTCCAACATTCCGTCATACTTCCCGCTCCAGCAAGTCAATTGTTAAATATACGCGTAATCTCCTCCAGCCTCCTATATGAAACTCTTCAAATAATGCCCAGAAAACATCCCAAAAAAGTTCAATTTAGGAAGACTGAGCCCAGAGTGCACAACCCAGTGAGACCCTTTGTCAAGATTTAAGAAACTGGAGCTGGGAATGTCGCTCAGCGTGAGAGCCCTGGATTCAATCTCCTGTACCACCCACACAGAAGTTCAACCTGCTCCACTCATACATCTCAGAACTCACAAGATGGTCCTAAGTCACCTTTCCAAACAATACTCATACATTCCCCATTGTCTATCTGGGTGGTGTGGCTACAAGCTAACTAGCACCCCGCACTCCTGCCACCCTCCAGCAGGGGTAGTTTCTTCTAAACATCCTTCCAAGGACCCCACAGACTCTAGATACCAGACAAGCTAGTTCTTGGCAACTCCTAAAACAGGAGCCCAAACTCACATGTTTTTCTCACTTCCAACACTCAGTGTCATAAAGAGAAGAACAGGCGTGAGGCAGGAGATGCGTCCCTCTTCTGGAGCAGTCTCAGGGCTCGTCTCACACCCCTCTGCACAGGATGCCCAGAAAACCCTGCTCATCCTTCTGCCCCAGTCGTAGTCCATTGGCACTCCCTTGAGTCTTAGCACAAGCTCTCAAAAATACGTGCTGACTGGTACTTACATAAAGGAAATTCCATAGCCTTTAAACTATGACTTATTCCTTTCTAAAAGCTGTAGTTAAATATGCAGAGCAACATTTACAGTTTTAACCATCTTAATTACATAATTCAGAGGATATGACTTTTTAACATTTTTCTCTTTTCTATAACTTTTCATCAGAGTATACATCTCTAATTTTCTTTTAATCAAATATTTATATACTTCTTTCTGTGCCCCAAGCATTGTTTTCTAAATATTTAATGCAATACATCAGCCTTTTTTTATTTTTAATGGTACAGGAGACTGAGCTTCCTACTGAGCCATGTTTCTAGCCCTTTTTAAATTCTGAGACACAGTCTCGGTGAGTCGCTAAGTTCCTCAGGCTGGACTCAAACTTTTGGTCTTCCTGACTCAGCCTCCTAGAGTGCTGGGATTACAGCCCTGCCTGGCTCATAATAATAGAACAATCCTATGAGAATATTTTTATAAAATTGACCTCTTTTGTCTGTAACTCACTATTATTTGTCTATTTGTTTTCCTGAGAAACTATTTTGTAGACAATAATATGTAAAACGATAACCATTGATAATTTCCTACCATTTTGTCTGTAATTTGCTAAGTCCCCCCTATTATTATGTTATCCTTCTTTTATTCTTTAAAATTAAAATATATATATAAAATTGTATTAACTAATATATATTGCATACATTTATGGGGTACAATGTGATGTTTTGATATATTTACATTGAGGAACAACTAAACTATGAGAACATTTCAAAATGAGAAGTCTGAGTTAGAAAGGACACTTGTTTAGGCAATGTAGAGAGCGAAGAGTAGAGTAGTCAGCACAGAACAAGTCAGCTCCAGAGTCACGTACCTGACCTTGCTCCACAGTGCCTTCACAGTGCCACATATTTTCCGAGATGTAAGTGGGCTACTGAGTAACACTGCGCTACAAAATAGTACCTTCATCATGTAGGGTTTGCAAGGAAGACTGTAAGACTTTGATCCAGTGATGAAAAGAATAAATAAAAGAGGTAATGGTCACATACTGGCCAAGAGAGTCCTGCACCAGGGATCACGCCAAGAGAACTTTGGTCACTGTTAACAGAAAGACCAATGGAAGATGTCCTCTAGTAAACAGTTTTTAAATCATCTTTACTGAAGTCAGAGTAAGACCTTCTCACTCTTAGTGCTTTTTAAAATTTTAAATTTAGAGACAGGGTCCTGTCAAGTCTCTAAATTGCCCAAGCTGGACTAAAACACATGATCCTCCTGCCTCAGCTTCTCAGACTGCTGGGATTACAGGAGTGCACCACTGTGCCTGGCTGAGAAAATATTTAACTGATAGTTAAACATAACTGGAAAAAAGTCATGAAAGTATGATATAGGCCAAGAAACATTAAATCTCAATACTTCAACTTAGATTTCAACCATCTAGATATGTTTTGTTAGTCCCTGAGATGGATGAGTGTTTTGCATGTAAAAGGAGTAGGGGGAGGACTCAGGAAAGAGAAATGCTAATCACTAAAGCTTTTTACTCCACTTCTTTAACAAATTTAATATACTGAATTTAAGCTTTGTGAATAAATTTTAACTTCGATACACAATGAGAAGTAAAAAAGTAAGCTGCCAGGTCAGAAGCGAACAATGTTGCTAACATTTTCCTACTATGAGGTTTCTCTCCAGCAGGCACTGGCTGGCTTTGTATACTACAGGCTGGCAAGACAGACATTCTGGTGGCCAGCTTTTGAGTTTGTTCTTTACGATGTTCTCATTTAAATGCAGTTGTAGACCTCACAAGCACTCAGGTTTTAGAGCAAGCAAGTCTCGGTTGGCACTATTAGGACAAAGTGATTAGAAAAGCTCTGCACATCCCTCTTGCCATTCACTGCCTATTTCCTACAGTGCTTCTGCTTCATGAAAGCTATCACTGCTTCTTCAGCAGCAGGTGCAAGGCAGTGCCTTCATATTCCTTCTTGTAACTGCATAATCCAGCCTATGTCTTAACTAGAAATATTTTGAGCTGAAGTCTTTTGTTATGTGAATACATAATCCTGTGGTAAACCACACTGCTAATCTTCTGTGTTCAAAGGACAGGCTTACTAAAACACAGTCTAATTTCTTTCAGTTTATGTAGTTTAAAGTTTGATACGATGCTTGAAGTGTAGTCTCCAATGGTCCACTTCTATCATAAGGAATGAAATATATAGTCACTCCTAGACACTGAAAGAAAACAGAATTGGCAATAACCATTCTGGAAACTAGTTTAAAAAAACAAAAGGACCTCCCACTTACTAGCTACACAGACCTAAGTAACTCATTCTAACTCTCTGGGCCTCAGCTTCCACATCTATACAGTGTCCTTACAAAAGGCAATGGCTATATACTACTTTGTTCAGCAATGAACACACACACAGTGAGTGCTCAACACACAGAGAATGTTCAACTAGTATGTCTAGCAAGGTAGAAAAGACCATGTCAAGCACATGGCAAATATTATCTGCATCTTAACCTGGAAATGGCCTAAATAACATTTTAGATTGGATCTCTGCTTTTATCCAAAACAGAATTAAAAAGATTGGATTTACATTCTGACCTGAAAAAACTGAAACTGGACAAAATATATGAAACAAGCATTTTAGACACCAGCTATCAGGCAGCAGAGGAAGTGACCGTGAAGAGAGAAAAAAGAGCAAAGCCCCGTGACTGACCTAACTTACATAGAGGAGACACAACTTCAGGTCTGAAGCTGGGCATGGTGGCACATGTCTATAATCCCAGCACTTGGGAGGCTGACGCAGGAGGGTTGCTGTAAGTGGAGCCCAGCCTGGGCTACATGAGTTCAAGGCCAGCCCAAACTGCAGAGTGAAACCCTGTCTCAAAAAAGACCAAACAAACAAACCAACAAAAAAACCACTTCAGGTCTGAAGAAGCCAAAGCAGATACCATGTACCGGAAAAGGGAGCTATACAGAAAGAGCCATTCTGGCAATCTCCAGATGAGGGCACCTTCTAAGTCTTCAAATGGGCACTGATCAGCAAGGAAAATATGTGAGGCTGGGGAAAGAACCACCTAAAAGGAGAAAAATCACCCCCTGGGTCCCACACAGGGACAGCAGAGAGGAAAAAACCTTATCACTCAGTGGGCTGTGGAGAAAATTTGTCCTAGATTGAAGGCTGTTCTGTATCTGCCTAACAAGATTTAATTTTTTTGTTTGTTTGTTTGTTTTCCGGTACCGGGAATCAAACTCACGACCCTGCACTTGCCAGGCAGGCGCTGTGCCACTGAGCTAAATCCCTAGCTCCTGCCCAACAAGATTTAAAAAGATCAAAGTATTCTAAATAACACAGCTGTGTCCCATTACACAGCTAAGGGATAGTTGTAAGGATATCAAAGTATTGCTGGACATGTTGGTGCACACCTGTATTCCCAGCACTCAGGAGGCTGAGGCAAGAGGATCACTGCAAGTTTGAGGCCGGCCAGGGCTACAAAGTGAGCTCAAGGCCAGCCTGAACTGCATAGCAAGACCCTGTCTCAAAACAAACAAAAAGAATACAAAAGTATTAAGCACAAGGTAAAACTGGCACTGTCTGCATTCAATAAAACATTATTAAGCACACAATGAAGGAGAATTAGCAAAGATATCAAAATAGCTACTTTTAACTATATCCCCTGTATAAAAGAGTAGAGAAACACTTACAGATGATATATATTCAGAAGATATAAAAAGACCCAAATCTAACTTTAAATTTCACTGAAAACTTCAATAAAGATGATTAATAGCAGATTTTTAAAATACTGAAGAACAGTAGTAATAGCTTTAAGACAAAGTAACAGAAACTATCCAAAATAAAACAAAAATGAGCACAGTAGGGGACTTCTGCAGAAGGACAAAAGTTAAGGGTCAAATATGCATGTAAGTGGGTTTTCAGGGAGAAGATGAAAACAATTAAGATAAAATTTTTCAAACATAATGAAAACTCTGTTTCAGGCTAAGAACATACAGGTAACATATTATGGTCCTCTCATACCTCTTTCCCAAGTTCCAGAAACCATTTCTAATCTACCCTGGAAACCTCTGCTACTGAATGCAACCCAGCAATCTAAGCAGCTACACAGGACCTGGTACACTTATTCCAATCTATATACTAGCCTTGAATTCTTCTTTGAAATGCAAAATGGTTCAACTTCAAAAACAGAGAACCCTGCCTTTCTCCAGAATTATTAAGCAATTCAGGAGCAATAGATCATAATGAAGAGATAATTTTTTTTTTTGAAGCATGCTTTCACTTTGCAGTTCAGGCTGGCCTTGAACTCACTTTGTAGCCCAGGCTGGCCTCGAACTCACAAGGATCCTCCTGCCTCAGCCTCTGAGTTATAGGCAGCTGGACATGGTGGCACATGCTGGGATTACAGGAGTAGGCTACCACACTAGACTAGAAGGAACTGCCCCATGTGACAGTAGCCTTAGTCACTTTTTTTCCCCTTGTGTTACTTTTTTCAATTCCCTATAATGTGGCTACAGCATTTAAAAAATTTAAAACCGCTATAGAACAACACAGCGGTTTTCTCAAAATGTGATTGGTGATAGTCCCTATGACCTTTTGAGAAAGTCTACAAGGTTAAAAACTGCCTTTATTATAATACTAAAATATTGTGTGATTTGCCTTCTCCACTGTGTTGATGTAAACATACATCAACACGACGATGTATAGATGATACAGAGGCAATGGTGGGCAAGACTGATGGTTGCCAGTATTTGAATCAAAAAATAGTACCCAAATGTAAAAGCAGTCAATATCCTATTCTTCACTATGACGTCCAGAAAAAGCAAAATGCCATTTGAACATAAAAACATCCTTGAGCAGGGCATGGTGTTGTACACCTGTAATCCCAGCACTTGGGAGGCTGAGACAGGAGGATTGTTGCAAGTTCGAGACCACCCTGGGCTGCAAAGTGAGCTCAAGGCCAGCCTGAACTGCATAGCAAGACCCTGTCTCAAATTGTCTCAAAAAGACAAAAAAAAAAAAAAAAAAAAGTATTTAATGAGCAAGGAACAGTGATCATGCCTGTCCCCTCAGCTATTATTAAGGAGCCTGAGGGAGGAGGACAGACTTTGAAGCCATCCTTGAGTAGCAAGACACTTCCTTAAAATAAAACAAGGGACCCAGGTGTTTTAGCACATGCCTGTAATTCTAGCACTCAGGAGGCTGGGGCAGGAGGATTGCCATGAGTTTGAGTTCAAGATCAGCCTAGATTACATAGTGAAACTCTGTCTCAAAAAATTTTAAAAAATTAAAATAAAAAAATAAAACAAGGGGTGGAGATATAGCTCAGTGGTAGAGCATTTGCCTAGCATGTGCAAATCCCAGGATTTGATCCCCAGCCCTACAAAGGAAACAATATCCTCGCCACTAAAAAAAGTTACAAGGAGAGGAAGTCCTTAAGGAAGTAGAAACAATTTTTTCTTTTTAGGTCTTGACTATGGCAGTGTGTGTGACAAAGTAAGAATACAAAGAGCACTTCTATAACCATTAAGCAGTAACTATTCTCCCTCCATACCTTTGTCTCTGATAATCTGCCTATTCTAAATACCTCATGTACATACAATCATATAGTATTTGCCCTTTTCTGTTTGACTGAGTTCACTTAGAATGTTTCCAGATTTCCTCTGAGTTGTAGCAATGTAGGAGAACTTCACTCCTTTTTGTAAGTGAATACCATTTCCTTCTATGGCCATACTGCATTTCTTTTACCCATTCATCTGCTGGTAGACACTTAGGCAATTTCTCATGTTTTGGCTATCACGATATTACTGCTATTTGAACTTGAGACACTGGGGATACAGCTCAGCGGCACAGCGCCTGCCTGGCAATCACGAGATTGTGAGTTCGATTCCTGGTACCAAAAAAAAAAAAAAAAAATACTGAGTGAACTTGAGAACACAGGTATCTGGTCAAGTCTGCTTTCAATTCATTGACACAAGAATTACAAACTCTCTGTTCAACTTTTTGAGGAAATGAACTGTTTTTCACAGTGAGTGTACCACCATTCCTGTCAGTACAGCGAGTGTGTTCAACATCTATCCTCACTGACGTTTGTTTCCCTTTTTTTTTTTTGATAATATCCATTCTAATGGGCCTGAAGTGATATAATGATTTTGATTTGCATTTCCCTAGTGATTACTGATGCTGAGCATCTTTTTCATGAGCTCATTAGCCAACTGTATATCTTCTTTGAAGAAGATACACTGATTTAACCTTCAACTCTGCAAGAAGCAGGGATAGGGGCTGGGGATTTAGCTCAGCGGCAAAAGCGCCTGCCTAGCAAGCGCAAGGTCGTGAGTTCGGTTCCTGGTACCGGAGAAAAACCAAAAAAAAAAGAAGCAGGGATAGGCTCTTACTATGTAGCCCTTGAATTCACTGTGCAGGCACTGAACTCACAATCCTCCTGCCTCAGCCTCCTGAGACAGGATCGCTAGTATGTACCACCATGCCCAAGTTTTTCCTTTGACTTTTTTTTTTCTTTGAGACAGGGTCTTGGCTTACTATGTAGTTCAGGTTGGCCTTGAATTCAACTGTGTAGCCCAGCAGCCTCTGAGTCCTAGGATTACAGCCATGTGTCACTATGCCCAGCTCCTCTGACCATTTTTAAACTAGTTTGTTTTTCTGGTAAAGAAGTATTTTATGTTATATTCTCACTACTAATCCCTTACCAGAAACATGCTCTGCAAACTTTTCCATTCTGTGGGATGTCTTTTTCTTTTTCTTTTTTTGGTGCTGGGATCAAACCCAGAGACACTTTTCCATTGAGCTATACCCCCATCCCTTTTTGAGACAGGGCCTTGCTAAACTGCCCATGCTGGCCTTGAACCTGTGATCCTCTGCCTCAGCTTCCTGGGCAGCTGGGACTACAGGTATGTGACACCACAACAGGCTCTTTCACTCCCTTAATAGTGTCTTTTGACTAAGTTTTTAATTTTGAGGAAGTTCAACTTATTTTTTTCTTTTCTAGCCTATGCTTTTGGTATCATGCTTTAAAGTTCACCATTTAATTGAAGGTCATAGAGATTTTTTGGTTATGGTTTTCTAAAATTTTATTTTAGCTCTTAAATTTAGGTCTTTGCTGGAGACAATTCTGCTTAATACAGCATAAGATCCAACTTCCTTCTTTTGTGTGTGGCTATCCCTTTGTCTTTGTACCATTTACTGAAAAGACTGTCCTTTCTCTCTTACTTCAGGAAATGCGCTGGTCCTTTTCAAAAGTAAACTGATAGGCTGGGGGATGTAACCCAGTGGTAGGACCCTTGCCTGGTCCTGTGTTTAATCACCAGGTTAAAGGGGGCGGGGGGCGCTGACTGACACAAATGAAAGGGTTTATTTCTGGATTCTCAATTTTACTTCATTAATATACATATCTATATTAACACAGGTACTATACCATCTTGATTACTGTAGCTCTGTAGTAAGGCTTTGAAACGAAGGTGCACAAATCCCACCTTTGTTCTTTCTTGTGGTTACTTTGGCCTATTCTGAGTCTTGAATTTCTGTATAGCTTGTCAATTTCTGCAAAAGGCAGATGAACTTTTTGCATCAAATCTACAGATCAGTTTCGGAAGAACTGCTATCTTAATACGAAGTTTTCCAACTGACCAACACTGGAAATCTTTCCATTTATAGTATCATCTTTCCTTTATTGAGTACTGTAATGGTTTGTAGCTCTTAATAAGCAAGTCTTTTACCACCCTGGTTAAACTCATTGCTAATTCCACTTTTGGGTCATTCATTGCTCATATATAGAAATACCACTGACTTTTCTATGTTGATCTTGTTTTCTACAACTTTGCAGAATTCATTTTGTCTTTTAGTGGATCCTTGGGATTTTTAAAATACAAGATTATGTCACATACAAATGGAGACTGTTTTTTTTTTCCTCATCTATATTGTTTCTTTTGCTGTCTAACTGCTCAGGCTAAAACTGCTAGTACTATGTTGAACACAGTGGCAAAAGTAAGCTTCCTTGTGTGGCTGCTGGTGTTGAAGGAAAAGCTTTCAGTCTTTCTTCCCTACCAACTATTCTATTAGCTGATGGGCATGGAGGTGTATACTTGTGATCCAGGCAGTCAGGGGGCTGAGGCTGGCGAACTCTCACAAGTTTAAGGCCAGCCTGGACTACACAGTAAGTTTAAGACCACCCTGAACTATATACCTGTCTCAAAACAACCACCACCACCACAAATAAAATAAAATAAAATAAAAAACTGATGCAAAAAGAGAGAAAAAAGAGGGAGCCCTGGCAACATTTTAATCCTAGTTTCAGTTGTTCCTAAAGCTGTATTCTTGCTCCTAGTGCAATTTAAAATACTTACTTTTTAAAAATTCTCCAAGTCAACAAATTTCTACTTTGCCTTAAGCTATTCAAGCTAGTGTATTTCTTTTATGAACAAGATTATTTTAATATACAGTACTTAAGTATTCCCAAAAGGAAATCACAAATGAATTATTGAAATTCAACATTCAGAATTTAAAAAAAATTAAGCAAAAAATAGAAACTTTATCAACCTGAGAAAGGGTGTCTAGGAAAATGTCATAGTTAACATTCTACTCAGTGCTGACAGACTAAAAACATTCCTCCTAACACCAAGAGGAAGACAAGGACACCTGCTCTTGCCACTTCTACTCAACAAAGGTTTTATTCACCACAGAAACTACAAGGTAATAAGAAAGGAAAGAGAAATGAAAGGCAACTAGAAAGAAAAGGAAGAAGATGAGAACATACCAAAAACTGGCTAGAGGCCCATCTAACAACTGAAGTCACAATGGCCAGATGTACATATTTCCCTAAGGGATAAATGGCAGTTTGAGATTGTTGGTACCACTCTTTTGAGATTTCCCACGTAGATAAACCGTGATCTCATTGGGGTAGGCCATCCTCTCTGACCCACCAAGAGTACTAAGACTGAGACTACAAAGACTAAGGTTACTGTTATTGACTGAGGTTAATGATGTCATCCATATGCCCTTGCCACTACTGGACCAATCTAATCTTATTGGTTGATTATAATTTGGCCCACGTTGTACCCAGCCTTATGACTTTGCTCTATAAAACTTTCTCAGAAGCCAGGCATGGTGGTGCACCCCTGTTATCCCAATACTCAGGAGGCTGAGGCAGCAGGACTATCACGAGTTCAAAGCCAGCCAAAACAACACAGTAAAACTTTGTCTCAAAAACAACAACAACAAAAATAGACAGGGGATATAGCTCAGTGGCACGGCATCTGCCTAGCAAGCGCAAGGTCTTGAGTTTGATTCCTGCTATCAAAAAATAATAATAAAATAAAATGCTTTCTCAGAGAAGTGGGCTCACTGAGAACCCATTCAGGACCTCCTGTTTCTCAGGAGCTATTCCTATTCCCCATTCCAATTCCTCAATAAATTTTCTTACTCTTAACCTCCACTGTTCCTTAGAATTAATTCTTCTACTTCAGGGAACATGAACTTGGGAGTATCTGACATCTAGCTGGTTGGGAGTCACACTTTTCCCATATATCAAAAGGACTCTACCGATAAAGTGAAAGATGACTCTCAACTGGAGTAAAGTTTTATAAATCACATATCTAGTTAGTTATATAATATTAGTCAAGTATCCAGAATATGTAAATAACTCTTAGAGTTCAACAATAAAAAGAACCCAATTAAAAACGGCCAAAGGATTTGAACAGACATTTCTCCGAAGAAAACATACAAGCATCCACCCAAATGGCAGGGAGAAAGATGCTTACATCATCACAAATATTAGTAAGAAGAAATTAGACCCTTGCTAGGCATGATGGTACATGCCTACAACCCTAGCACTTGGTAGGCTGAGGTACGAGTATCAACAGTGAGTTCGAGGCCTGCCTGGGTACATAGTGAGGTCAAGGCCAGCCTATGTTGGAAGGAAGGAAGGAAGGGAGGGAGGGAGGAAGGAAGAAAGGAAAGAAGAAATGAAAGAAGGAAGGCAGGAAGAGAAAGAGAGAGAGAAAGAGAGAAAGAGAGAGAGAGAGAGAGAAAGAAAGAAAGAAAGAAAGAAGCAGGGAGGGAGGGAGGGAGGGAGAGATGGAGGGAGAGAGCAAGGAAGGGAGGGAAGGAGAGGGACAGAGGGAAGGAGGAAGTAGACCCTTGCTAGGGGAGTATAAAATGCTGCAACCTCTGTGGAAACAGTCTGGAGGCTTCTCAGTTATGACACAGAATTACCATATGACTCAGCAATTCCATTCCTAGGGGATATATCAAAGAGAAGTGAAAACATAAAACTGTCCAAAATTTATACACAAATATTCACAGCACATTATTTATAATAACCAAAAAGTGGAAACAATACAAACACCCATTTAAAAGAAAAATTGTGGGCTGGGTATAGGGGCTCACACCTGTATTCCCAGTATTCAAGAGCTGGGCCAGGAGTATCTCCTCAGGTTCAAGGCCAGCCTGAACACAATGAAAATCTGTCTCAAAAAACAAAACAGTAGCATAACTATACATTACAGCTGGGGTTACGCACACCTGTAACCCCAGCACTTGGAGGCTGAAACAAAGGATACAGGCTTGACCCCCACCTGGGCAATTTACCGAAGATTCTGACTAAAAATTTTTTTAAATTTTAAATGCTGGGGATGTCGCTCAGTGTGAAGACCCTGGGCTCAATCCCCAGTCTGTGTGGGGGGGGCTGATGAAGTATTGATACACACAGTAAAGAAGAACAAACTATGAAAACATGCTAAATTAAAGAAACCAAACATAAAAGGTCACACATTATGTGGTTCTATTCATACATGAAGTGTCTATAAGAGGCAAATGTCCATAACTGAAAAGGGAATGAGGAGTGACTGCTAGTGGACCTGGGATTTTGTTCTGGGGAGGTGAAAATGTTCTGGAATTAAATAGTGCTAACAGCTGTACAGCTGTGTGAACCAATGTAATAGTGTAGACCACTGAATTGCACACTTTAAAAGAGTGAATTGCAGTGGGGGTGTGTTGGGGTGGGCCTGTGATCCTAGCACTCTAGGAGGCTGAGACATAAAAAATAAGCAAGTTCCAGCCAGCTCGCTCCCTGCCTCGTAGGCACCCAAAAGGAGGGCCCCTGGCGCACAGGGAGCCACGGGCGGGGAGCGCCGGTCTCCCGACCGGCCTTGTAGGTGCCAGGAAGGAGGGCCTCTGGGGCAGGGGGATCCACAAGGGGGCAAGTGCTGTTGCGCACCAGCCCTGAGGCCGGTCGCCACCACTCAACTACCATGACACAGAGAAACAATGACACAATTGGCCCACCATGCACCGGCTGCAGATGCCCACCCATGGACATGTGTGAATCATTCAAACATGGAGAAACCCCTGGGAGTACATGCCACGAAACGGCTCACTCTTGCTCCTGCCACTGAGAACCAGAAAGGTCCAGAGTCAGCGGAGGAGCAGCTGCTGAACAAGGACTCAGAGAACATGAGAATGCAGACTAAGCCCACGGAGTCAGAGGTCCTATGGACTGGGGTCATGAGAGCCGCTCAGAAGCTGTAAACCAGGAGGACCTTGCACAATACCTGTGGAGACTCCCTGGAAGCCATTCTTCCCCTGACAGTACAGGCTGTGGTAGAGCTCTGGAGAAGTCTGCAGCAGGATGCCTGCTGCCTGTGCTGACAATTGAGGAGAGGACACTAACTGGTTGTGGGGTCCCAATGCGATGGGAGGCTGGAGAGAAAATGCTACAAAAAATGGCTTTCGCCCCAGATGGCTCACTTGATTTTTGACAACCCTTACACTGTAACTACTTGTTAGATCCTTCTTGCGAATCTCTGTCTTCCTGAGAAACCACTTTGAAGATACCACCATGTATTACAGCAGCCATTGATATTTTCCTACTAATCTATCCATAACTCTGCAATGTTTGTATTGTTCCTATCCTATTTTGTAAATGGATGCATGTCTATCGTTATGTGTTTCCTACAACAACCATTGAGAAAAGTTAATGATTATTCAATAGGTCACTCATGTATAGTTCTATTTATTTTCTTTAGAAGCCACTTTGAAGATACCGAAGTACAGTACAACTACTATTGATAATCTCCTACCTCTTTTGTCTGTAACTCACTATTATTTGTCTATTTGTTTTCCTGAGAAACTATCTTCTAGGTAACAATATGTAAAACCATAAACATTGATAATTTTCTAAAAAAAAAAAAAAAGCAGGCTGAGGATTTAGCTTAGCAAGAAACCTCCAAGACAGTCAGGTGTGGTGGCACACACCTGTAATCACAGCTCGAGCCTGGACTCCATCCTGAAACCCTCTCCAAAAAAAACCCCACAAATAAAAATCTAGGACAGGGCTGGGAAAGGAAATGGGATGGACCTGTAATCTCAGCTACTGGGGAGGCCAACAAGTTTGAGACCAGCCTGGACAATTTAGCGAGACCCATGCTCAAAATAATAAAAGAATTTTTTTTGGTCTTTTTGAGACAAAGTCTTGCTATGCAGTTCAGGTTGGCCTTGAGCTCTCTTTGTAGCCCAGGCTGGCCTCGAACTTGCAACGATCCTCCTGCCTCAGTTTCCCAAGTGCTGGGATTACAGGCACGCACCACCATGCCCAGCTTAAAAAAAGAATTTTAAAAGGGGGGCTGCTGAGGATGTAGCTCAGAGGTACAGTACTTCCTAACAAAAGGTTCAAGCCTTAGTAGTACTCAAAAAAAAAGGACAGAATAAATTTTATGGTATGTAAATTATAGCTAACCCAAAAAATGAAAAAGCCTCTAAAATATCCAAATCATAATTTCACAGATCATATACTAAACCTCATGTATTTTCCCTTACCAAAAGAAACCAGCTCTTACCTGAAATCTATTTATCCTCACTTTATATATATAGTAATTTGTACAGATCAGGGTTATATAACTGGGTTATATAGACCGAAAGTTCACAGAGGATCAAAACGTGAGTATTTAGGGAAAAACCAGGGATATAGCCCAGCAACACAAGCGCCTGCCCGGCAAGGACAAGGTCCTAAGTTCAATTCCCAGTACAAAAAAAAAAAAATTTAGAGGAAACTGCATTGATATGGCAACAGGTATACTGACAGTGAAGTTTAAATAGAAGCAAAAGAACTTGTTAGCACAGCCTGAAGTCATTTGGTAAGAGCGAACTATATACACTTACATTTTAGTATGTCATATATTTACAAATACACATTTAGCAAGTTCAACCTATAGACTTTATCACAGACACATAATTTCTTGCAATAATCTATAATAAAGAAGTTAACCCATTTATCACTTTCATCATGCCATTCACTTTTCTAAGTACTCAACATTTTAGCTACTCATTCAATAAATTCTGACAATCCTACAATGCAAGTATTACTATCACCCCTCACTGTACAGATGAGGAAACAGAAATCACATAGCTGAGAAAGTGGCAAAGTCCACCTTCCAACTTGGCAGTTGGTTTCAGAATCCATCTGCTTAACCAATATACTATACTGCCTCTCCATGATGAGCCACTAGTCATAAAACAATCAACGAAGTGCAGTATGATCTAAACATGGGATACTCAGCCTGGGCATCATAGCAATACCCCTTTCAAATGTTCTTCTAAAGCTGTTCTGTGGGTGGTGGAATGAAACAAGTTATATCATGTACAGGAATAAATTCTCTATGATGAATGTGACCATTATATATATATATATATATATACACACACACACACACATATATATAAAATGTACAAATAAAATATAATGTAAAATAAATAAACAAACTGTTCTATAACAACCTATCATCTGGAGGAAATCTGGAGATCAAAGGCCAGCCCTCTGACTCTCACTCCAACCAGTATTTCTACTTATCCATCTTCTGCAATTCTAAACCAAACCAGACTTCCAGTGTTTTGAAGCCTGCATTTTCCTGTGTTACAGGCCATTCTTTCAATTCTCTGCCTAGAAAATTCCTACTTATCCTTCAAAATCTAATTTCCCTATGCCACCTTCTCTGATTCTACCACACCAAACTGTGTTATCACATTCTGTACATACCTCTATTAAAGCTTTGTCGTGTTACATACTTGAATGCACAACTCTATCACCTTCCATTTTTTAAAAACTCTGCAATACTTCAACCTAACCTCTCCAAAGGACACAGTACAAAATGACTAGTTACCTAAGAAGTACTGTCAAAATTTCTTTCCTTTTTCCCTTCTTCAATTTTTCTGTTTTCCTTTTTGCAACACTGGGCTCACACCCACGGACTCACATATACTTGGGAAGTGCACTCCAGCTGAGCCATACTATCAGTCCTCAAGATTCCATTTTAAGAAAAGTCATAAAACTTTAGGTTTCACAGAAATAAAGTTCATCTGCATATAAACTAGAAATTACAAAGGCTCCTACAGATTAAATTTAGTCACCAGGAATATTTTCAAGAAAAGACTGCTATTACGGACTTTAAGCCTGAGGAATTTGTTTTAGTAAAGATAGTAAGAGTAATGATGTAAAAAGAAAAGCGGTTTTTTTTTTGGCGGGGGTGGTTTCCAGTACGGGGAAATCGAACTCAGGACCTTGCGCTTGCCAGGTAGGCACTGTGCCACTGAGCTAAACCCCCAGCCCCAAGAAAAGTTTTTTGAGAAAATTTTAAATTAAGACTAAGTGTGCCACTGGGCATGGTGGCATATGCCCATAATCCCAGCACTCCAGGGAGGCTGAGGCAGAAGAATCACATGAGTCAGGCCAGTGTTGGCTACATAAAAAGCTCAAGGCCAACCTGAACTGCCTAATAATACCCTGTCTCAAAAAACTAACAAAAAAAAAAACCTAAGGTGGTCAAAATCTAAACCAACAGAGTCAAAGGAGTAACAGATTACAAGGATACCACTTAGCAGGTTATTGCTTGAGTTGTAGATAATAACCTAATGCCACCTAATTGAACTCACTCCTCAAGACTAAATTACTCACTAAGAAATGCTAGTGGAATTTCTATTTTATCCATTGTCCTAGATGAGTATCTCCAACTAGGAAAAAACCAAATACAACCACACCCACATCACCGTTAAAGGCTGTTCTTTATTTTCCCCCACTATGTGACTTATAACAACCAAGCAAGCCGGCATGGTAACACACACCTATATTCCCAGCACTCAGGAGGCTGAGGCAGGAGGTTCACTGAGTTTGAGACCATCCTGGGCTACAAAATGAGCTCAAGGCTAGCATGAAAGAAAAAAAGGCTAGCCTGAACTGCACAGCGAAACCCTGTCTCAAAAAAAGACAAGAAATAATAGTAACAACCAAACTAACAGCCGGGCACGGTGGTGCATGCCTGTAATCCCAGCACTCGGGAGGCTGACGCAGGAGGATCATTGTGAGTTTGAGATCAGCCTGCACTACAAAGTGAGCTCAAGGCCAACCTGTACTGCATAGCGAGACCCTGTCTCAAAAAGACCAAAAAACAAAACAAAACAAACAAAAAAACCAAAAAACCAAGCTAATACCACATAGAATAGCCTAGTTTTTAGTATTTAGTTGGTACAAAAAAATACAAGTGATCCCTCAAATGTTTACTGAATTAACTGCATTTGCCTCTACTTAACTCCATTTGAAAAATTACTCTTGCCTATTAAGGAAAAGTCATTTCACTTTGCTTACAAAACAAAAAAGTAGTCAAGCACTGCATGGTGGCCCACACCTGTAATCCCAGCACTCTAGGAGGTTAAGACTGGGGGCGGCGGGGTGTACTGCAACATGAAGCCCAACCTGAGTGATTCAGTAAGACCCCCGTTATCAAAACAAGAACAACAACAGAAAAAAAACCAAAAACAAAATACTGAGGATACGGCAGCATGTGAAGTCCCTGGTTTCAATCCCTAGTAGCCTCCCTCCATGGTTATCTAAACTATCAGCTTATTTTTTTCCCTATTATCCCATATTTATTTGTAATACTTAATCTGCAAAGAAGCTTCTGTTAACTCAGACCTATTATATACTCCCAATCTCAGTTTAGCCTCAAATGTCTTTTTTTCAAGGTCTCATCATCTTCCATGCTCCAAAGGTTCTATTGCCTCAAACTAACCCCTCCCCAGCAGTACTGACAACTGAACCCAGAACTTCACAGTGAGCTACATCCCAAACCTTTTTACAGATTTTATTTTGAGATAGGGTCTTCCTAAATTGCTGGTTTCTCCAGGCTGCACTCGAACTTGGTGATCCTCCTGTTTCAACTTCCCAGAGCACTGGGATTACAGATGTGTACTACTGCATCCAGTTTGACTACAACAAATTCCATGACTGTTTTTCAGTAGTAAATAAGTCTATCTAACTAAGGATGGTTTAACATCCTCCAAGGCAACTTTTCATATAAATCACACCTTTAAATCATATCTCAACTCTCTGTTCCTGCTAACAAAATTCAATCCAGGCTGGGTGTGGTGGTGTACACCTGTAATCCCAGCACTTGGCAGGTTGAGGCAGGAGGACTGCCATGAGTTCGAGGCCAGCCTGGACTACACAGTGAGTTCAAGGCCAGAGTGAGCTACACAGTAAGACCTTGTCTCAAAAAACAAAACAAACAAACAAAAAAAAATCCAACTCAATTGCTTCTATATGTTACCCATTCAGACAGTCACAGACCTGAATTAATATTTGTGTAGTATTTCTCCATTACCTAGGCTGAGAATTTTCTTCATACATTCTTTCTTTTCCCTCCTTGAAAAGGCTTATGGTCTGTTTAGTTTTCTTCATCAAATTTTCCATGAATACCCTAAAATACTCATTTTCTCCAAGCGTCTCCATCTTCCCCTCATATCTTGACAAGATAGTACGAAGATGCTGGTAAGTGTCGGGCAGCAGGTCTAAAATATAAGGTGGACTATTCTTTAGTGCCAGCTTTGGATTTTGACACAACCGCACCACCTGCAACAAATGGAAAAGAGGTGTATTACTTGGAGGATCTTAAAGACATTTCCTCTTTAAAGTTAAAAAAAAGTAAAATTGCTCTGCAGAAATAGGAAAAATACATGAGAATATAAGAAATGATCCATAATCCACAGCCCACAATCACCACATGTTCAGTGGTCAATCAGAAGAGGTTCTTATGACACTATGAGTCTAGGGGTACAGCTGAGGGAGGGAGCACTCGCCTACCATAAGAAGACAGGTTCAAGCCCCAGCTGGGAGAGAAGGGATAACAACAGTGACAAAGCTCCACAAAAGATATCAGTATAGACACACAACAGACTAAACAACTAGAAGGGGTGGCTGGGGGTCCCCACAAACACCTGAAATGTGCTAGATGAAATGAAATATGGCAAGATACTTTTGCACATGGCTAACCTCACAATAAAGAAAATTCCCAGACACAGAAGTAAAGTATATGGCTGCCTTTGGGGTTAAATCTGTTACCCAAGGGTTTGAGTTTTAATAATCACTATGTCAGGGAGAGATGTCCAGGAAGACAGCAGAGCAGTAAGCAGCAAACCACCCTCTGTATTCTTGGAATGCAGACAATGGAAAATACAGACACTGGAAAATAACAACTTGTAACAACCTGGGGAAGGAAAGGAGGAGAAAGGTAGATCCTTGGGACCCAAGAAGGACCTGAAGGGAAAACTGGCGTCTACAGAGAAACTGAAGAGACAGACCACAATACAGCAAAAAAAAGGGACAGGGCTGGGGATTTAGCTCAGCGGCAAAACACCTGCCTGGCAAGCTCAAGGTCATGAGTTCGGTTCCCGGTACCGGAGAAAAACCAAAAAAAAAAAAAAAAGGAAGGGACAACCTGCACTTTCTCCCTGGCTCATGGCATGAGAAAGGAAGGTGGAAGCTACAGAGACACAGTAAAAGCAGGCAATTCCAGAGAGCTCCAGGGAAGAGGGCTCCAGGGAGAAATGCACCAGTGATGGGAATCAGTGCAAGCCATGTGCTACAACAGCTGGTGAGCGACTCCAATCCAAGCAACTGCTGTGTCCTAAGAGGGTGCTTGATCAGATGCCATTTTAGGGAGGGGCCAACTGTGCCTGGGGCTCAGAGCAGCCACAGGTCAGCTTCATCTCAGGGCTCCCAGTGTTAAACTGCCACCAGTGAGGGAAAATCAGAGAGATGTCCATGGTCAGGGACCCATGGCCAGGACCACAACTATAAACTAAACTCTAGCCCCAACCCCATGACCGACATCAGGTGCAACCTCAACTTCCATGAATTTTGAAAGTCCCAAAACAAACCCCATGCCCTAATCCTACTACCAGCTCACTGGTATTCAACATGGATCTGGGCTCTGACTGTCTCCTTTGTCTACTAGCAAGAGCAGTGTCACAGTTTGAACTAGACACTGCCACGAAACTATAGACCCCAGATGAACCACAGAGAAATGGCTTTTTTTTTCCTTTTTTTTTTTTAGTTTTCTTTCGTTTTTTTTTTAACCTCTTCTTATTTGTGTTTCTTTGTGAGAATGAACAATTCATAGTTTTTTTTTATTTTGTTCTGTCCCTAGTTCTGTTTTTGCATTCTTTCCTTCCCTCCTGTCTTACCAGTTTCCTGAATCTTGGGTAATCTTCCTCTGTCCTCCAGCCTGCTTTTAATCTTCTTTTCTTCTTTTATTTTTCTAATTTTTCCCTCTTCTCTCTTTTAATTTTCTCACCTTAGGGTAAAACTGCTCTACTGAATGGTATCTGCTGTATATAATTTTCTGATTTGTCTTAGATTTTGTTATATAAGTATAAATCTTGTACATATGGCTAAAAGTAGCAAATTGTTAGTTATCACTGCTTGTCATTTTCCAATCTGTGTTTGATGCTATTGTTATTGTTGACTGTACTAATTCAGCCAAGGTGACATAGTTGCTGTAATCAACGGATCTTCCTTGTATGCCAAAACAATATTACAATACTACAGTTAAGTACCAAAGAATGGGTGCTAGGCCAAACAGGCTGCAACCTCTCATCCCTAATAAACAGAAGAGGAAGGATCCTGGAGCAGACTCAGAAGGCCAAAAGCTGGCTACACCTAGAAGACATCTCTGGAAAGTAATCACTTCCTAAAGAGGTCACAATACTAGAGCTATCTACCACAGCATTTATAAGCATTAATGCAGAAAATAAATTAATTAAAAAATGAGAAAACGTGGAAGCAAGACACAATCCCAGACCTCCAGCTCATCCAAGGCAAATCTAGGGGACACTGAGATAGTAGAACTCAAAAGCCACCCAGCTGAACTTTCTGCATCAGAAGTAACAAAGTACATGAAAGGAGCTCTAGAAAAAAAAAAGTAATTTCAAAGACAATTAAAGAAATAATGACCATAATGAAGGACATGGTTAATGAATCTAGAGCAGATATAGGTTAAAAAAAAATGGAGGTGTTAGGAAAGTGATTAAAATTATGAATGTCCAACATTGAGAAAGAACTGGATTCCATAAAAGAGATTCAAACGGATATCCAGGAGACTAAAACTTCTGTAGAAAATATACACAGCAGCATCAATCAATGTAGAAATAGAATATCAGATCTAGAAGACAGGGTTGTGGTTAGTGATCATCAAAAGAAAAACTTCTTAAAAATATAGAGACCATGAAAAATCAATCCAACAAGTAATACATGATCCAAAGAGAATAACATAAGATTAGTTGGGATCAATGAAAAATCGTAAGATAGCACAAAGGACATAAAAAAAAACTGTTCACAGAGTAACAGAAAACTTTCCAAGCACGAAGAATATGACATACAGTTGAGTAAGGCATACAGAACGTCAATTAGCCATGATCAGGAGAAAACTAGACCAAGGTATGTAACAGTCAAGATTCCAGAAATCCAACTCAAGAACAGAATATCAAAAGCTATCAGAGAAAAGAAACAAATCACCTATAAAGGAAAACCCATTAAATTCACAGCAGATATCTCAACCCAAACCATTAAGTCAAGGAGAGGTTGAAGTGTTCCAAGCTCTAAAAGAAAATAACCTCCAACCCAGATTAATAAACCCCCAAAAAACTATCTTTCAAAATCAAAGGAGAAATGAGATACTTCCATGATTCAGGTGTTCCAAAACACCTGAAGAAATTCATGACCATCAAACTAGCACTTCTTAAAGGACAGTCTAGAAAAAAAGAATGAATCCACCAGGCAAGGCAAGCAACTAATAGAAGAAAAAAGAAGGGAAACCAGGAAAGTAATATGTTGACAAGGACAAGGTAATACCTTGTAGTTATACCCATCAATTAATGTGAATGGTCTCAATTCACCAATTAAAGGAAACAGATTAGCAGAATGGACCAAGAAACAAGATCCAATCATATGCTGCATACAAGAAAAACACTTAACTCAAAAAGAAACTCATAAACTGCAAGTCAAAGGGTAAAAAATAATTATTTCAAGCAATGGGAACGAGGAAAAAAACCAAGGGTCACCATTCTATTTGCAGACAAAACGGATTTCAAGCTAAGACTGACCAAAAGAGACAAGAAGACACTTGTTAAAAGGATAATCCAAAAGGAAGAGATAACAATCATGAATACATATGCGCCAAATACTGGCACTTCTAGCTACATAAAACAAATAATAATGGATATGAAAAATCAGTTAAGCACTAATACAGTTACAATAGAAAACTTCAATACTACACTGTTACAGATAGATCAACCAGGGGAATATAGCTCAGCAGCATAAGTGCCTGCCTGGGAAGTGTAAGGTACTGAGTTCGATTCCTGGCGCGCGTGTGCGCGCACACACACACACACACACACACACACACACACAAAAGATCAGCCAGACCACCCCCCAAAAAAAATCCACAAAGAAGTATCAGAGCTAAATCAAACCTCTGAACAAATGGACTTAGTAGGCATCTACAGAGTGTTCCACCCAACAACAGAATATACATACTTCTCAGCAGCACATGGGACTTTCTCCAAAACAGACCACATACTTGGCTGGCCGTGATGCTGCATGCCTGTGATCCAGTACTCTGGAGGCTGAGTCAGGAGAATCACCATGAGTTTGAGGACAGGCTGGGCTACATAGTGAGATCCTACCTCAAAAAACAAAACAAAATAGACTACATACTAACTCACAGAACATGCTTAAGTAAATGCAAAGCAACTGAAATTATCCCATGCATATTATCAGGTCACAGTGCAATGAAATTGGAAATCACTGACAAGAGACCACAAAAACTATATAAACACATGGAAATTAAATAACATCTTCCTCAACAACCAGAAGGTCACAGATGAAATTAAAGAAGCAATTACAGACCGTTTCTACAATTAAGCAATAATGCCAAGAAAGCATACCCAAACTTCGTTGTTGTTGTCTTTTTGAGACAGGGTCTCGCTATGCAGTTCAGGCTGGACTTGAGCTCACTTTGTAGCCCAGGCTGGCCTCAAACTCGCAACAATCCTCCTGCCTCAGCCTCCCGAGTGCTAGGATTACAGGCATGCGCCACCACACCCGGCAGCATACCCAAACTTATGAGATGCAATGAAAGCAGTTCTACAAGAGAAATTTATAGCAGTGAATTCCAATCAGAAAAACAGAGCAAGCTCAAATAAACAGCCTAATGTTGACTTCAGAGTTCTAGAAAAAAAGAGCAAATTAAACCCAAAGTGTGAAGGAAAGTATAAAGATCAGAGCAGCAATTAAGGCAATTGAGCCTAACAAAACAAGGAATCAATGAATCAAAGAGCTAGTTCTTTAAACAACTAAATAAAATGAAAAGCTGGGCATGGTGGGGCACACCTGTAAACCTGTAATCCCAGCACCTGGGAGGCTGAGGCAAGAGGACTGTTCCAAGTTCAAGGCCAGCCTGGGCTACAAAGTAAGATCAAGGTCAGCCTGAACTGCACAGCGAGACCCTGTCTCTAAAAGACATAAATAAGTAAATAAATATTAAACTAAAATAAAATGGAAAGAAACAAGGCATGGTGGCATACGCCTGTAATACCAGCATTCAGGAGGCTGAGGCAGGAGGATCACCACAGGCCAGTCATGCAGGCATGTGTGGCTATCCTGAGCTACACAGTGAGTTCAAGGCCAGCCTGAACTACATAACAAAGTCTCAAAGAAACAAAGTGGGAGGGGCAGCCTGGACTACATAGTGAGTTCCAGATCAACCTGACCCATACAGTGAGATCTTATCATTTAAAAAAGATAAAAACACCTAAATCCATGCAATAAGGAATGAAAAGGGTGAAATCACAATGGATCCTGCAGAAATCCTGATGATCATTAATACCTACTTTGAGAACCTGTACTCTGAAAGAAAATTCATATGAAATGGACAGATTGCTAGACACATATGAATTATCACAGCTGAATCAAGAAGATATAAAAATTCTAAATAATCTAGTATCAGTCAATGAACCTGAAGAAGTAATAGGAAAACTACCAACAAAGAAAAGCCTAGGTCCTGATGGGTTCACTGCTGAATTCTACAAGAACTTTAGAGAGGCTCTAATGCCACTAATCCTCAAACTCTTAAATGAAACTAAAAGGAAGCAATGTTCCCCAAGTTATTCCTGGAAGCAAGCCTTACCCTGATACTAAAAGCAGAGAAGGATCCAACCAAAAAAGAAAACTACAGTCCAACCTCCCTAATAAATACAGATGCAGAAAACCTCAATAAGATACTAGCAAACAGAACACAGCAAATCATCAAGCAGAGTATGACCAAGAAGGATTCATCCCAGTGATGCAGGGATGGCTCAACATACACAAATCAATAAATGTAATATACCAAACTAACAGAACTAAGGACAAAAACCACATGATCATCTCAATAGATACAGAAAAAGCATTTGACAAAGCCCAACACATATTCATGATTAAAACCATACAGAAAATTGGATAGAAGGTTGTAATCTGATAAAAGCCACCTATAAGAGTCACGCAGGGTGACACATATCTCAGCAGTTGGGAGACTGAGGCAGCTGGATAACATGGGCTACATAGTGAGTTCAAGGCCAGCCTAAACTACACAGCAAGACCCAGGGTCAAACAACAAAAAAAATACATCTATGATAAACCAATGGCCAACATCATACTAAATGGTTAAAAACTGAAAGTTTTCACTCTAAAACCAGGAACAAGACAGGATGCCCACTATTACCACTCCTGTTCTATATAGTATGGAAACATTAGCCACAGCAATTAGACAAGAGAAAGAAATAAAAAGAATATAGACAGGAAAAGAAGACGTTAAATTACCATTATTTGCTGATGATGTAATACTCTACATATAGGACCCCAAAAACTACTAAAAGAATTAATAACTAAATTTGGTAGGATAGCAGGATATAAAGTCAACACTCAAAAATCAATAGCATTTAACAAACTCACTGAGAGAGAAATTAGGGAAACAACACCTTTGAGAATAGCACCAAGAAAAATGAAATATTTAGGAATCAATCTAATGAAGGAAATAAAAGACCTTTACATTGAAAACTATAGTACTCTTGAAAACAGAGAAAGAAGAGTATCAGAGAATGGAATGATATCCCCTGTACTTGGATAGGCAAAACCAATATAGTGAAAATGCCCACACTTCCAAAACTGTTATACAATTTAATGCAATCCCAGTCAAAATACCAATAGCATACCTCACAGAATTAGATAAAATAATCCTAAAATTCATATGGAAACAAAGAAACAAACAAGAGCAAGGCAAGGAGATCACAACACCCATGATTTGAAGTTATAACACAAAGCTACAGTGGTGAAAGAACAGCATGGTGGTAGCTGGTCATGGTAGCACATGCCTGTAATCCCAGCACTCAGAAGGCTGAGGCAGGAGGATCGTTTAGAGTTCAAAACCAGTCTGGGCTACAAAATGAGTTCAAAGCCAGCCTGAACTGCATAGGGAGAACCTGTCTCAAAAAGACAAAAACAAAACAAAAAACACAACAGCATGGTACTGCCAAGAAAACAGACCCGACAATCAATGGAACATAAGAGAAGACACAGAAACAATTCC
This sequence comes from Chinchilla lanigera, assembly GCF_000276665.1. Taxonomy (NCBI): domain Eukaryota; kingdom Metazoa; phylum Chordata; class Mammalia; order Rodentia; family Chinchillidae; genus Chinchilla; species Chinchilla lanigera. The sequence goes on along the minus strand of NW_004955412.1, from coordinate 20,330,158 downwards.
AAGCACACATACTCAGCTACCTTATCTTTGACAAAGGAGCCAAACACTTTCACCAGAATAAAGATCGCCTCTTTAATAATGTTACTGAAAAAACTGGCTTTCCCCATGCATGCCAAAGATTGAACCTAGACTCGTATCTCTCACCATACACTAAGCTTAAATCAATATGAGTCAAGGATCTAAATATAAAAACACAATTTGCTGGAATATAGAATAAGTTAAACTCTTGAAGACATTGGTGTAACCAAAGACTTTATCAACAAAACCCTGATTGCAGGAGAAATATTATAAAAAGAATAAATAACTGGGATCCCATCAAATTAAAAAGCTTTTGCACAGCAAAAGAAACCACCAGCTGAGTGAAGACAGAACCTATAGAATGGGAAAAATTTTCACCAGTTACTCCTCAGACAAAGAACTAGTATCTAGAATATATGAAGAACTCAAAATCAGACCGACCCCCAATTCAAAGACCCAATCCAAAAACAGGCATCTGAAATGAATGGACCCTTCTCAGTGAAGAAATACAAACAGCAAATAAATGTATAAACATCACTGGTCATTCAAGAAATGCAAATTAGAACAACACTGATATCCCATCACACTCCAGAAATAATGGCTATCATCAAGAAAGCAACCAAAAACAAATGCTGGCAAGCTGTGGGGAGGGCGGCAGGGGCGGGGGGAGAACTCTTTTCCACTGCTGGTGGGCATGTCAACTGACACAAACACTACAGAAATCAGTATGGAGATTCCTCAAAAGATTAAAACTAGAAGCCAGGGATATAGCTCAGTGGCACAGCACCTGCCTGGCAAGCACAAGATCTTAAGTTTAATTCCTGATACAAAAAAAAAAAAAATTAAAACTAGAAGACCCAGGTATTCCTCTTCTAAACATCTTCTTGAAAGAGTTAAAAGGATATTACAATGATATATACATGTCATCTTTATAGCAGCACAATTTATAATAGCTATAAACAGCTCATATGCCCACCAACAGATGAATGGATAAAGACAATGCATTCATCTACAATGGAGTACTACTCTGTATAAGGGATAAACTTGAGTCATTTGTAGGAAAATGGGATGCATCACGAGGCTATAATTTTAAGTGAAATAAGACACACAAGTTTAAATATTGCATTGTTTCTCTTGTGTGACAAACTCTAAGGGTAACAGGAGCAAAATGGAGGACAGACATTGGGAAGTAGGAAGAACACGTTCAAATGAAAGGGGGAACAAAAGAAGGGGGAGAGGGAAAGAAAGGAAGAGAAAGGGGGTTAAAACAACAAAAAATGGAAAGAAATAAAGCCTTTGTAATTGGGAAGAAGGGTTAAATGAAGGAAAAGAGGAAAAAAAATTAAGATATATTACATAGAGGTACAAATTCTCTATGTTGAATGTAAACACTGGGTATGGAAAATACGTATTAATAAAAAATTTTAGAAAAAAGAAAACAAAGGAAAATACCCCCCCATTCCTAGTGATAAGGCGACAGGAGCAGAAAGGCCACAGACCGAGCAATGCATGGAACTGAACTGAAACATCCATTCCTTCTTAAAGAAATGTAGGACTCTCAGAATGTGCCAGGTAAGTCTTTTAGCCCTCTTTTCTTTTCTCCCCTCCTCACCAGGAATCGAACTCGCAACCTTGCGCTTGCCAAGCAGGTGCTGTGCCGCTGAGCTAAATCTCCAGCCCCCCCACTTATTTTCAACTTTTCTGAATTTGTATGTTTTAACTGGGTCTCTTTTAAAGCCAGATTGTAAAAATCTAATGTAACAATCTTTCATTTTCTTTTTTTTTTTTTTTTTTGAGACATATCTTGCACTTGAACTCATTATGTTGCCCAGGCTGGCCTCAAACTCACAGTGATCCTCCTGCCTCTGCCTCCCCAGCACTGGGATTACAGGTGAGCTCTACCACACTTGCCTAACAATCTAACTGGTGGGTTTAGTCCAGTTGTTACAGTAACTGACAAATCGTTATTTATTCTTACATCTTGTTTGTGCTTTCTATTTTTAAGGACTTTTCTGTGTCTAGAAAAGATAATTCTACAACAGAAAACTCCAGAAATACACCCAAACAGTAATCCCCTCACTTATGACAAAGTGGTATTTCCCACCAGGTGTGGTGGTACATGTCTCTAATTCCAGCACTCTGGGAGGCTGACACAAGAAAATCATCATTTCCACCCACACCAAACCTGGTCATCTTGGGCACTTTGCAAGACCCTGTCTCAAAATAAAAAATAATAAAAGAGCTGGGGATGTAGCTCAGTGCAAAGGTCCTCAATTCAGTATCTAGTACCACAAAATAAATAAAAATTTATTTTACCTGTTTTCTTAGCAGTGTTACTATGATGTGTCTAATGTGGTTTTCCTTGTATTTTTTTCAGCCTGGTGCTTACAGAAGTTCTTAATTTTTGACGTGATGATTTTCACTAGTTTTGGGAAATTCTCAACCAATTGCTCATCAAATATTGCTTCTGTACCATTCACTTTCTCCGCTCCTGGGAGTTCAACTACACATGCCTAAGATGTTTTTACCATATTCTATGTCTTTACGTTCTTCAGTATTGCCCATCCTTTTTTCTCAATGCCTCATTATGAATTATTCTACTGACTCATTAATCAGCTTTTGTGTTTTGTTCTAGAATTTCTACTTTAATCAGTCAAGCCTTTAATTCTAACACATTTACCATAGGCATATTTTAAGTCAATAACTGATAACAAATGTTTGTGTCTATGTTTCTATTGTCAATTTTACTTGGAGTTGTCAGTTGCATCTTGTCTTTCCATACTCCTAGTTATTTTTATTTTGTTTTGTTTTTGTTTTTAGACAGGGTCTCACTATGTAATCCAGGTTGGCCTTGACCTCAATGATCCTCCTGCCTCAGCCTCCCCAGTGCTAGAATTATAGGCATGTACCACCATGCCTGGTTCTCCTACTTATTTTTCAATGTTCAATATTTTATATAAAAATTATAGCTAATCTTAGATTATGAATGCTGTTATTCAAAAGGATTTACTTTTTGCCTCTAGCAAATAGTTATGCTACAGACACTAGGAATCTCAGATCATTTTACTCCAATCCAATTGAGAGATTAAAGGTCAGCCCTCCTTCCCTGTGTAACCTGGCCTACTTCTATTTCTTCCTTAGTCCCAGGACCATTCACCTTGGCAGGCTTCAATTTCTATCTGTTTCTTCCTCAACACAAATATTTTGAAAAGTTTATCTGGCCTCTTAGCTACCACTTCCAGAGTCAAGGTCAAATGAGCTTCAAATGACAGAGCCTCACCTCTGATGGCTTCATTCATCCTGCAGAAGCCAGGCGTGGTGGCGCACGCCTGTAATCCCAGCACTCAGGAGGCTGAGGCAGGAGGATCGCTGCAAGTTCGAGACCAGCCTGGGCTACAAAGTGAGCTCAAGATCAGCCTGAACTGCAGAGTGAGACCCTGTCTCAAAAAAAAAAAGAAGACATCCTGCAGAATTTGACTTCAAACTTTCTCACTACCTTGAGAACTCTTCCATCTATGTCTTTTAGCTTTTCTAGTTGTCAAAGAGTATATTTGGTTCAAAACAACTTAACCTAACACTGGTGGAAGCAGACATGTGACATTCTCCTCCTTCTTTCTTAAACAACAGCTGGGCTGGGGTACTGCTAAGTGCTAGAGCACTTGCCTATCATGGGCGAGACCTTAGGTTCAATGTCCAGCACTGCAAATACAAAACAAAACAAAAAAAGATTTCTTCGGTCAGCAAAAGTTTATTATAAACTCTTTTAAAATGCCTAATGGTCCCATTCTATGTGTACACCATAATTTAACTATCCTCACTTCTGTGCTTTAATACTTACATTGTTTGCAAGTGTTCACTATTTCACTCTCCTTGTGATGAGTAGGCTCAGGCAATTTCATTTTTCTATATATCAAACTGTTTCCTTAGAATAAATTCCTCAGAAGCAGAATTATTAGGTTCATCTAACACAACTGCAAAATTTCCTCTTAACTAATCAAGAATTCTTCAAATGACAAGGTAATTTTAAAACATAAAAACGGGACATTTCATCTTTGTCTCTCCCTGCTCCCTCCCAGTACTAGGGATTAAACCCAGGCCTGCACACAGAGCTAGAGCTACATCACTAGGCCTTTTGAAAAAGGGTGCTAATTCAGTTGCTAAATTGCCCAGGTTGGGCTTAAACTTCCCATCCTCCCATTTTTGCCTGCCAGAGTCCTGGATTACAGGAGTGCACTCCTGTGTGCCCAGTTGGTACATCATTTCTTAAACTCTTAAAAAAATAGCCCTATGTATGCCTAGGAAATAAAGACAAGCTAAATCAACAAAAACATTTGACATATGAATATTTTAACAGTATTTTAGGAAGCTGCTCATCCTATAAATTGTTCAAGCCAAATGGGAACAACCTAGCCAAGGAAAAAGGCTTCACCTCAGAAAACAACTGTATTCCAAGTACGAGAGTTAAGAATTCATCTTAATAAAACAAATACAGCTGGGGATATGGCTCAGTGGCATAAGTGCCTGCTTGGCAAGCACAAGCACAAGGTCCTGAGTTTGATTCCCGGTACCAAAAAAAAAAAATAAAACAAATACAGACAACTCCCAGTTGATGAGCATTACATCTCAAAACCTCATTTGTAAAGTCAGATGTTATATTTAAAGGGCTGGGAGTATAGCTCAATGGTATATAATGCCTGCCCAGCATACTAGGGGCCTGGGTTCAGCCAGGCATCGTAGTGCACACCCATAATCCCAGCACTCCAGAAAAGTACCGCAGGAGCACAAGTTCAAGGACCTGGGTTCTATCTCCAGTACCACAAGATGGGGGGAAAGAAAGAAAAAAAGAAAAAACTCAAACAGATTTTTAATAAAAATATTTAAATGGTAGGTTTCCTAGTTTATCTCACAGAGGGATGGGATACTGACTTTGAGACTACAAGACTGGGCTGGGGATTTAGCTCAGCGGCACAGCGCCTGACTGGCAAGCTCAATGTGGTGAGTTCGACTCCCAGCACCACGGGGAAAAAAAAAAAAGACTACAAGATTAAGACCGAACATATCCCATAAATATATGTAATTTTTATGTGCCAATTTAAGATAAAGACTACAAAAGATTTTTGAGGACTTTTATTTTCAGAGAAAACTGAATGCTCTTTATATTAACTCTCATTAGCAGTCTAGGTTGGCCTTGAATTCACTCTGTAGCCCAGGAGGCCTCAAAGGCACAGTGATTCTCCTGCCTCAGCCTCCCACTGCTAGGATTATAGGCGTGCACCACCACACCCAACCCACCAAGTACATTTAAAAAGAATGGAAGCCTCCTGAAAAAGGAAGAAAGGAATGAAGATTGGTTGAGAGAGAAATCTGGAGATATTTTAAGGAGGAACTGTAACCAAGATGGCAAAATGGATCTTTAAAAATTCCAATTTTTCTTTTGGCAATAAGCTGCTTTCTCCTAGCTTCACCCCTCCTCTCCTCGGCTCAGGTGAATGGGGCTGTTCTTCCCGTGCAGAAGAGAAAGAAGGGGTGAGACCAGGATGGAGTGGTCTGCTGGCTCACTGTATCTCCCCTCCCCTCGTCCTCATTATAAAGGCCCCTACACATCTGACCACAGTGAGGTGCAACCCGAGGCAGTAAGGGGACCTTTACCTCCTAGGAGCTGGCTTGGAGCAAAGTCATCTTTTCCCTAGATCCTCTTTTGTTAGTGAGCCGCAGGTAGTATGGACCTGAGCTACGAGTTAACAGACACGGAGGCAATAACTTATAGGTTGTACCTGACATTTTGATCTTTCTTAACACAACATTCAACAAATGTATATTAGGTACTGGGATACAGAAGTAAGAAGACAAGGTCTCTCCCCTGAATCTGAGAATTATCTATCAATAAAAAAGAAAACCAACAACAGCATCAGGTATGCGGCTGAGAATTAAAGGAGAATAATATTTTAAAAATAGTAGCCATGCTGAGTGTGGTGGCGCACACCTATAATCCCAGCACTCAGGAGGCTGAGGCAGGAGGATCGTTACGAGTTTGAGGCTACCCTGAACTAACTACACAGTGAAACCCTGTCTCAGAAAAAAAGAAAGAAAGAAAGAAAGAAAGAAAGAAAGAAAGAAAGAAAGAAAGAAAGAAAGAAAGAAAGAAAGAAGGGGCTGGGGATTTAGCTCAGCGGCAAAGCACCTGCCTGGCAAGCGCTAAGTCGTGAGTTCAATTCCTGGTACCGGAAGAAAAAAAAAAAATGAAAGAAAGAAAGAAAAAGAAACCTAGCAGATAGAAGCCAGGCATGGTGGCACACACTCATAACCGCAACGGTCTGGAGGGCTGAGACAGGAGGAATGCAAGTTTTAAGCCAGCCTGGTCAACTAAATGACTTGGTGAGACTCTGTCTTCCAAATTAAAAAAAAAAAAAAATGCTGAGGATGTAGCAAAACCGAAGGCCCTGGATTCAATCCCCAGTACCACAGGGACAGAGACAGACAGACAGACAGACAGACACAGAGACAGAGAGAGACAGAGACAGAGAGAAAGAAGAAAACCTCAAAGGTAACATTCAGCTAAGGGTTGAAATTATAGGATGATGAATGGATAAAGAAGATGTGGTTTTTTTAAAAGATACAATGGAGTACAATTCTGCCACAAAGAAGGATAAGCCTGAGACATTTCTAGTTAAATGCATTCACCTAGAGACCATACTCTTAAATGACATAAATTGGATACACATGTGTAAATACCACATTGCTTCTCTGGTGTGAGAAACCAAAAAATGTAAATAAGGACCAAAACATGTAATAGATATTGGGAAACAGGAAGAAAATGTTCAAATGGGAAGGGAAACTAAGAGGGAAGGTGGAAGAAAAAAATGAAAAGAAGGAAAAAAACAGAGACAAAGCTTTTGTAAATCAGGTTAAAGGGAGGGTAGGGAGGATAATGAGCAAAGAAAAAAGAATCAAGTTGTGTCATGCACAGGAACTAATTCCCTATGATGAATGTGATCATTATATATACCTAAAATGTACCAATAAACTTAATAATTTAAAAAAATTACAAGAGAGCCAGCAGAAATCAGCAGAAGAGTAGCCCCCAGAGAGGAAGCAACTACCTTTGAAGTGGGAACAGGTTTGGATTTGTCTGAGCAACAAAGGTCAGTGAGACAACAGTACAACAAACAAGGTGATTAGAGTTTTTGTGGAACAGGCTGGGAATTACCAAGAAGACATTAGGATAAAGTCCAAAATTTAAGTTTTCAATTGAAATTTAAAAGGACTAGTAACATTTTAATATTCTGACAAGACTGCATCAAAGATGTATCAAAATGTCTTATTTCAGTCATTCTACCTTAAATAAACTTCTTACAACTGCTGAGCCTCAGTTCTTTCATAGGCAAAAGAAATACCTACTTCACAATAAAATGTCTACGAAAGGCCTGCACAGAGCCGGGCGTGGTGGCGCATACCTGTTAATCCCAGCACTCGGGGAAGCTGAGGCTGGAGGATCGTTGAGTTCAGAGGATCGTTGCAAGTTCAAGGCCAGCCTGGGCTACAAAGTGAGCTCAAGGCCAGCCTGAACTGCATAGTGAGACCCTGTCTCAAAACGACAAAAAAAAAAAAAGGCCTGAACAGTGCCCAATAAAGAAGGCACCTGATACATGTTCACTCCCCTTCCCACGCCACACAATCTGACCAGGCTACTCTACAGCACAGACAGGAAGACTGCTGGGTAGCTGGGGCAGGGGTATTCACATGCAATTCCAAGCTACTTAGCTAGGTTATGGCAAATACCTCTTGGGTCTTCTGTATTCAGTGCTTTATTAATTTGTGCATTTAAAGAAAAAGGAAAGGAGGCAGGAAGGGTAGGATGGAGGGAAGGAGGGAAGACAGAATGACAGCTTTTACATGCCCCACTGCCGACTACCAGAGCTGGAAATGTTATTCCTACCGTGCTGGACTATACCATAGTTACCTTCCTAGTCCTGCATGGTCTCCGGTAACCCAGGAGAAGGCAAAATGCAACACAGACAAGGGTGGTCAACAATCTGCAAAAGGTAGAGATGTACCCCTTCAAAAGTCTAAACCACGTACAACCCCAAATAAAAATGTCTACACTTACATCCAGAGTTATACACAGGGAGAAAGGGACACTTCCCTTCACCACCAACAACAAAAACTAAGCTGAAACTGTTCTGGTCTTACATAAAAAGTGCAATTAGTACGTGTTTTTAATGCAATGAACTAAAAAAAAAAACCTTCAAAATACTTGGTTAATTTGCATTTTCAAACTAGTAATGTGCCTTCCATGAATACTACTTGAGCTTCCTTAGAATGTGACCAGGTAAAGATCATTTGAAGATTAAATGTTTGCTTTTTTCAAGATCTTTTTGAGCTGAATCATTGCATGACCAGGGAAATTAGCGCTCCATGAACAACTCCAGGTTTTCAACTACAAAACATTAACACAGACCATAAAGAAAACACAGAAGTAGGCCCACTCTTCTAATATTAATGTTCTTTGGAAAAGAAAAAATATCCTAAATATTAACCTCTTTAAAAAAAGTTCCAAAAAGGTCCCATGTGAGTAATTCAAGTGAATGGCTAACACACATCAAAAAAAAAACCAAAAAAACCTGCCTTTATGACTTAGTGCATTTTAAATCGGCAGTCACGGTTAAGCTCCACAGCACAAAAAATGTGTTCTTTAAGTTTATACAACAATCACCAATTTTCTTTTGCTTTCCAAGTTGTGCAGTAGCATGAACGGCTGCGTTTGTCTCCTGCCTGTGCATTTACAGCAGCACTCAACAATGTCAAAGAGGGATGCTCATGTTCTGGGGAGCCAACAGCACTGTATACAACTGCCACACACTCCATTCATAACAGCTTCTTGCTGGCCTCACTCCTCCCTCTGGTTCTGCCAAGGCTGAATGGTCAATGGAAAAACTTTGCAAAGTGTTATGATCACAGTAAAGAGAAATAAAAATATGCCTGAAGATTGCTGATTTTTTAAAAAAAGAAAAGCTATATAGGATGGTGCAAAAGCCTGTGTTCAGAAGAATACAGAATCTTTTCTGACACTAAGGAATTTGCATTTCCAAATAGGCAAAAGCTCCAAGCACCACAGGACTATCAGTTCATCTCTCAAGAAGGGCAGAACTTTTATCTAGCTGTCTTTATCACCACACCTCCAGCTCCTAGAACAATGTGACACACAACGGGTGCTCAATCAAAACTCTCAGAATGAGGGGCTGGGGATTTAGCTCAGCGGCAAAGCGCCTGCCTGGCAAGCGCAAGGTCGTGAGTTTGGTTCCTGGTACCAGAGAAAAACACAAACAAAAACAAAAACAAAAAAAACAAAAAAACTCTCAGAATGAGAATGAATATTCACTTGCTTCACAATCTTGAATGGGGGGGTTAATACTCTTATCTCTGTGACCTCAACTTATCTATGGAAGCATTTTTCATTTCAAAATGTTTTAAAATGAAGGGCCAGGCATGGTGGCACAAGCCTGTAATCCCAGCACTCAGGAGGCTGAGACAGGAGGGTTGCCATGAGTTCAAGGCCAGCCTGATCTGCAGATATGAGACAGATACAAGACAAGAGGATGGATCCCTTGCAAATGGGAAGCAGTCCAAGAGATCACAGAGGAGGGGAAAAAAGATAAGAATAAAGATGTGCCATGTACAGGAACCTAACAACCTCAAGGAATGTAAACATTATATGCCATAAACAGGACCTAAGATTAATAGTATCAGTGAGAATGAAGATGGGGAAAGGGGAATTAAGAGTAGAGAGGGAGGGAAAGGAAAACGGTAGGGAATTAAAAAAAGAAGCAAGTTGCTAATGTCCACGTACCCACTTCCCAAGATGACTGTACAAGAAACGGCACACACTGCACACATGTACTGATTGTTTAATAAGAACCAATTTTAGTCAAGAGAACGGGAGATACAGTGGAAAGGATAACAAAGTAAAAGTCCAGAGACCAGAGTCTAGTCTAGTAAAAGACATTAATTGGTTATGTGCCCTCAAGCAAGTCATTTGCCTCCTGGGTCTCAATTTCTGCCTCTGTATAATGAAGAGTTAAATCAATTTATTTCTGAAGTCTCTTAAAGCTTCAAGTTTTAGAAACTCCATCATCTCAGAAAGCTAACCAGGTTTTGAAGTGTTTTACAAGTATAAACACACAGTGAAGCTTTTAAACAAAAATAATTCATGATTGTTTTTCAAAGACAAATCAGAAACCTATACTTTTCAAAGGAACATATTATCAGTAAATAATGATCCCAAGAAAGTGTTTTACTTTTAATTACTATTCTCCATTATTGATTTATTTAAAACTCCACTCAAGCTCATGAATTGTAATTACTACATAACACTTCCTAAATACCACCCAAAGGCATTTATTTAAAAACACCATGCTACATCTCTTTACTTTCATATATCAACTGCAAAAAAAATACATCTGCTACAACCTCTGAAATTAAGTAACTGACACATTCTGATAGCTTAACCATGGAGTTTTTATACATGTCTTCTACTTTAAAAGGAAAACAAAAAAATTTTTTTTGAGACAGGGTCTTGTTACATAGCATGGGCTGGCCTCCAACTCTTCATCCTCCTGCTCAGCAGCCTGGATTGCTAGGATTGCAGACATGGGCCTCAGTCTTTAGCTAAAGTTATCGGTACAACTTCAAATCAAACACTTAGCACAAACTAAAGACTAGATGCCACACATCAAATATGACACAGTTATAGATCATGGTATTGCAGAGCCACCTGCTTGGTCTCAAGCCTCTCCCCATTCCCAAATTCCCTTTCTGTCTCCTCAGAGAGTAAGGGTTTGGTCCACAGTACCCATCAAAGGCCCTCAAACCCTATATATACTTTCATTTTATCGTTTTGTTTTGTTTTGTTTTGTTTTGTTTTGGTTTGGTTTGGTTTGGTTTGGTTTTGGTTTTTCTCCGGTACTGGGAACCGAACTCACGACCTTGCGCTTGCCAGGCAGGCACTTTGCCGCTGAGCTAAATCCCCAGCCCCTACTTTCATTTTATCATACAGATTAGACACGGCAGCCCTAGGTCATCTATAATTTTCCAGCATCTGAGACATAGTTTGTGTTCAATACAAAGGTGAACGTAAGGCCAGCCTGGGCTATACAGCAAGTTCAGGGCCCCTTTATTACATAGTGAAACCTTGTTTCAAAAAACCAAAACAATTTAATTATGGAAAGGTGCCAATATAATTTTCATCAAAGCTGAGCGTGGTGGCGCATGGCTCTAATCCCAACACTCAGGAGGCTGAGGATTCTTGAGAGTTCGAGGCCAGCCTGGGCTATAAAGTAAACCCAAGGCCAGCATAAACTACAAAGCAAGAGCCTGTCTCAGAAATGACCAAAAAATAAATAAAATAAATAAAATAAAATAAATCAACAAACTAGCTGAGGATTGTTGGTAGAAGCACATTTTTTGGAGGGCAGATATATTTAATTTATATATATAAATCTACATAGGTATTTTTTAATGTATGATTCCTTTAATCCACTGATTCATTAATACTTTTTCTAAAGATGCTCTTCCTGTATAGTGCACAGTATTACAGCATGGTTTCTAATATGAAAACTCAGATATAACCTAGAAGATTATCAATATGAATTTATTAGATAAGCATATATATATTTATAAAATTCTATATACTCCTTTTTAAGAAGAAAAAAATTCCAAAATTATGCTTAAAATCTGATTCCACACCAGGCTTGTTGGTACATGCCTGTAATCCCAGTACTCAGGAGGCTGAAGCAAGACGATTAAAAGTTTAAGGACAGGGGGCTGGGGATTTAGCTCAGCGGCAAAAAGCGCCTGCCTGGCAAGCGCAAGGTCGTGAGTTCGGTTCCTAGTACCGGAGAAAAAACCAAAT
>NW_004955412.1:20307010-20317047 GCF_000276665.1 Chinchilla lanigera | reverse complement strand
AAAATGTTCAAACAAGAAGGGGAACAAGGGAGGGGGTAGGGAAAAATGAAAGAAGGGACAAGAAATATAAAAATAGAAGGAAAAAAAACAGAAACAAAGCTTTTGTAAATAAGGAGGGGAGGAGGAGTTAAAGGGAGGGGAGAGGAGAGGAATGGGAAAAAAGGAAACAAGACATATTATGTAAACGTACAAATTCCCTATGATGAATGTTATCATTGTGTATATCTGAAAGATATCAAGAAAAAAAATTCCTGAGTGACTTGGAAAGGTTACTGAGTGACTTGGAAAGGTTACTTAATCTTAACCATATTGTATGAGATTTCTGATGAATCAGAGAGAAGATTATAAACTGTTATGGCCAGGCATGGTGACACATGCCTGTAATCCCAGCACTCAGGAGGCTGACACAGAAAGATCACAGCAAGTTTGAAGCCAACCTGGGATACACAATGAGTTGAAGGTCAGGCTAAACTGTATAATGAAGTTCTGTCTCAAAAAAAAAGATTGTAAAATTGCTGTACCATACAAGAAATTACTAATACTGGGTTGTCAGTTCTAGAGAGTAAATGATACGTCAACTGCTTGCTAAAGTCAGTAAACCACCCTCAAGGTGACACTGTCCACATCCACTGTTCTCAGAGCCACTTAGGAAAGAGGGCAAAGGCTGGAAGAACGAATCCTGAACTACAGACTGTGTATACCTCTGCAAAGTGTACTCGTACTCATTTGGAGATGAGAGCTTGTTCTGTACATTTTATGACTCACAAATTAAGTTTCTACTTCCTGAAAGCATGCTACAGCTATGTACTATTGTTGAAAATTGGCCTAAAAAAAAAGGAAGGGTGAGTTGGGTGTGGTGGCACACACCTGCACTTGGGAGGCTGAGGCAGGAGAAGACCAGCCTGGGCCTACAAAGTGAGCTCAAGGCCAGCCTGAACTGCACAGCAAGATCCTGTCTCAAAAACACACACACAAAAAAAGGGTCAGGAAGTAAGATCACATCCCATTCAAAGAAGCAGCAATGAGCTGGCCTTTAAAAAGCCTTAATGAAGGCTGGGGATTTAACTCAGCAGCACCGTGCCTGCCTGGCAAGCGCAAGGTCATGAGTTTGATTCCTGGTACCAGAGGAAAAAAAAAAAAAAAAGAAAAACTAAAAAGCCTTAATGCCAGGCATGGTGGCACATGCTTATAATCCCAGCACTAGGGAGGCTGAAGCAAGAGGACTGTCATGTGTTTGAGGCCAGCCTAGGCTCCATAGTAAGTTCAAGCCCACCCAGCCTGAATTACAGAGTGAGACCTTGTCTCAAAAAAAAAAAAAAAAGCCTTCCTCCATGGCAGATCCAAGCCAAAGGAGAAGGCAGCAAACAGTGCCTGGAAGAAGGTACTCAAGTACTAGGCAGGACTAGCACCCATTCCAGAAGCTGCAGAGAGGAGACTGTCACTGTCAATGTCCAAAGGTCACATCATGGCAGTAGCACCCTACCTGCCCAGTGCCTGGATCTCAATGGATATGCACCACCCCTTTCCTTCCTTCTGGGAGCTGCAGCCATAGAGCTGAGGTAGGCTTCCAGTGCTCTTGCTTGACTACTCCCACCCATTTCCTTCCAGCACCAAATGCGCTAATTGTGAAACATTTCACAATGGCTTACTTATTACAATCCACCTCTTCTAACAAATCCAATGTAAAACAGAATTAACAACTTTATTGACACCTCAGGAGTGGCCCACATGTAATCCCAGCACTTGGGAGACCAAGGCAGGAGAACTGCTGTGAGTTCTAGGCCCACCTGCACTGCATAGTGAGACCCTGTCTCAAAAAGACAAAAAAGCCAGGCGTGGTGGCGGACACCTGCAATCCTAGTACTCACAAGGCTGAGGCAGGAGGATCGCTGCAAGTTTGAGACCAGCCTGGGCTACAAAGTGAGTTTAAGGCCAACCTAAACCGCATAGTGAGACCCTGTCTCAAAAAGAAAAAAAAAAAAATTAAAAAGACAAAAAAAATAAAAAGTAAATATACTATAAAAACGCTGATCAGGAAGACTGATCTGATAATGACTTAACAGTTCATTGTATTTATACTACTAACAACATATTAAAAATAGGTTACCTATACAGAGTCATCAAACACTTCAACCAAAGCCACAAAAGAAACAGAGCAGATTATCTTCTTCCCTACTTTTACTCTATATAATTTTATATAACTTTTCTTGGGTAGATGGGCAGTACTAGGGCCTGAGCCCAGGGCCTTCACACTGAGCTCCATCTCCTACTCTTTTTATTTTTTGAGACAGGGTCTCACTAAGCCCCTAAATGGCCCAGGTTGGGCTCAAACTTGCAATTCTCCGGCTTCAGCCTCCTAGAGTGCTGGCTGAATGTCACCAAGCCCAACCTACTCTACGTATCTTTCAAAATTTGTCACTAATGATAATGAAATATTCAACTGACTCATATTTTGTATCCAATAAGAAATTATAAGAATTTTATATACTTTGGGGAGTTCTTAAAAGACATAAAAACAATACATCCATGTTTTACAATACTGCAATACTATCTTTATAAGATAATACCACTTTTAGTAAATGTTCCTTTAACTCAGGCACCCAAAAAATATTTTTCTGCCAACTGGATCCCAAAGGAGACAGAAAACACCGGATTATGTAAAAATATGGTTTGGACGGGGCTGGGGATTTAGATCAGCGTCACAGCGCCCGCCTGGCAAGCGCAAGGTCGTCCGTTCGGTTCCCAGTACCGGAAAACCGCCCCAGCAAAAAAACAAAAACATGGGTTGGTCCTATACAGCTGGGGGGGTTGGGGGGGAACAGGTGTATGTCAGTAAAATGAAATTAAATAACAGTGAAGTATGGTTGGGTGTGGCGGCACATGCCTGAAACCTCAGCTACTCAGGAGAATCTCAACTTTGAAGCCAGCCTCAGCAATGGGCCAAGACCTTGTCTCAAAATAAAGATTTTTTAAAAGGGCTAAGGATGTAGTTCAGTAGTAGCACACTTGCCTAGCATAATGAAAGGCCTTGGGTTCAATCCCTAAAGCCACAAAAAGTAATAAATAATACTGTACTGTGTAAGGTACAGAGGCTTGAACCCAAGACTTTATTTTGAGACAGAGTCACTAAATTGCTCAGGTTGGGCTCAAACTTGTGATCCTCCTTCCTCAGCGTCCCAGAGTACTGGGATTACAGGTGTGTACCACCATGCCAGGCTGAGAAACACATCTTTAGGTGACATGCTACAGGTCAGTCACTTGATGTGGCCTCTTGACGCGATCAAATACCAACACTGCAAAACCAAAACAAAGAGCCATGGTAAGCACAAGACTATAAAGCTGCTGCTGGTATGATAAAACATTTTTTTTTCTACTGTCCCCATTGCCTAGGAAGCTTTCAGCCATTGCAAGCTGGCGTTGGGACAGCCAGGCCAAGATTTGGGGGAAAACACAGTGTTTTATAGTTAACTTTTTTTTAGTAAGTAGAAGGCACCGGGGATATAGCTCAGCGGCACAGTGCCTGCCTGGCGAGTGCACGATTCCTGGTACAAAAAAAAAGGCCTGGCATGGTGGAGCATGCCTGTCATCCCAGTACTCATGAGGCTGAGGCAGGAGGACCGGTCTTAGTTTGAGGTCAACCTCTGCTACATAGTAAAATCCTGTCTTAAAATAAAAATAAAAGTAAAATAAAATGCCCAGGCTGGGTTCAGCCTCTCCAATCTCCTGCCTCAGCTTCCCAGAGTGCTAATACATTTTATTGTCAAGTCTTGCGTAGTACAGTAAGTGCAGGTGAGTACTTTGCACTGGAGGTCTGTTTACACCAGTGTCACCACACATGGGGTGATGCACTGCTACCCTGGTGATATGCACTAGTGTTAAAATGGCGGGCTCCATTATCATCTAATGGGACCAGCACTGCATATGTGGTGTGAGACTGACTGAAGCATCCTTTCCGGCAGCAGAAGACTGAAAATGGTTTTTGTGGGTGTGACTTTACAGAGAACAAAGAATAAGAAGTTTCTAAACTTTGGGGAGCCAGGCATGGTGGCATACGCCTGCAATCCCAGCACTCAGAAGGATGAGGCAGGAGGACTGCTTCAAGTTTGAGGCCAGTCTGGGCAACAAAGTGAGCTCAAGGTCAGCCTGAACTGAATAGTGAAACCCTGTCTCAAAAGGACAATAAATAAATAAACAAACAAACTTTTGGGGGCAGGGGGGACTCCTGGATTCAGGCTGCCCTGTTAACTAAATTATTTATTCTCTGCACCTACATGTCTTCATCTATAATATAAGATTACCAATAAAAGGCTTTTGCAAGAAATAAATAAATGTAGCTGTGTTTGGTGATGCATGACTGTAATCCCAGTACTCAGGAGAGTAAGGCAGGAGAACTGCCAGAAGTTCGAGGCCAGCCTGGGTTACACAGTGAGTTCAAAGTCAGCCTCCACTACATAATGAGACCCTGTCTGTAAGAAAAAAAGAAAAGAACAGAAAAAACTTTAAGCCTGGCCTGGTGGCACATGCCTGTGAATCCAGCAGCTGGGAGGCTGAGGTAGGAGGATCTCAACAAGTTCAATGCCAATCTATGTAGTGAGACCCTGTTTCAAAAAAAATACCTTTTTAAACCAAAAATACTGTTTTAAACTCAAGCTTTACCAGAAAGAAATTTTCTAATAAATTATATCCCATTAAAAAAAAAATCAAATCAAAAGTAGTGGCACACACCTATAATCCCAGCACTCAGGAAAGCTGAGGCAGAAGTACTGATCACAAGTTTAAGCCCCAGCCTAAGTAGAATTTAAGATCCCTGTCTCAAGGGCTAGGGATGTAGCTCAATGTGAAGGCCCAAGATTCAATCTCCAGTACTAGGGGAAAAAAAAAAGTAAATACAAATACCTTAATGTTTAATGATACCAGCTAATTTAAAATGAGGGCACAGGGCTGACTTTGCAGCTCAACGGCAGAGCACTCGCCTAGCATTTGTGAGGCCCTGGATTCCATCCCTAGCACCAAAATAAAATAAAAATATAGTGCAGCCCTACAATACTACCAGCACAACGCCATTCTGGGGGTGGACACATTATGACATGCAGCTTTTCTTCCCCTAGTACATCTGCAAGCCAAGTGCAGCTTTTACATGTTTTTGGTCTGTGTGTTTTCTGGGTTTTTTTGAGACAGGGTCTCACTGCATAGTTTGGACTGGTCTTGCACTCACTATGTAGCCCAGGCTGGGCGGGGAACTCACAGTGCTCCTCCCGAGTGCTGGGAATACAGGCATGTGCCACCATATGTGGCTGACTTTTACATTTCTAAAGACTTGTAACACAAGCAAGAGTATACAGGTTCAAGCATGTGACCAACAAAGGCTCAAGTACTATGTCCCTCACTATAAAGAAAAAGCCTGCCAACCTTGCTGTATTTCACACTGAATTTTACATTTCTCACTACATTTAAGTATCTTAGTACTTTGACATTTACATTTAAGGTCATTTATGACTTTCTCTACTTGCCATTCCTCTTCCCTGCTCGGTTCCTCTTTACTTATTAGCCATACACAAGTATTTACTACAATATCCTGAGGAAGCAAAATAAACTAAAAACAAAAACCCTAGACGCTGAGCATGCCTACCTTTTGATTAGTAAGTGTTCTAACATAAGCATTTTTCCACCTGTGAGTTTAAATTCAATAATGTATTAGTAAATTAGTGAGCTGGGTTTATGCTGACCAGAATGCACGACTTCAGCTTATTTTTCTATCTGCATACCTCTAGTACTGGGCGAGGGAAGGAGACTGACAGTTCCCAGTGCTGAGTCAATAAATAAACTGATTAATAGTAGGCTAGAATAGGAGTCATTGAGCTTCAATGATAAGGACAAAGCATGCAATTTAAGAGACTGTATTCACCAGGCGTAATCCTAGCCTGTAATCCCAGCACTCAGGAAGCTAAGGCCTGAGGGTCACAAGTTTGAGACCAGCCTATGCTACATATTGAGACCCCGTCTCAAAACCGAACAAGAAAGACTGAATTCAAGGGGCTGGGGATTTAGCTCAGCGGCACAGCACCTGCCTGGCAAGCACAAGGTCATGAGTTCGATTCCTGGTACTGGAAAAAAACAAAAAACCAAAACAAAACAAAAAAAAGACTGAATTCAATAAACATACAGGACATCTGTGGATGTGACTGTAAGTTCTTTCCTACCAGTACTTAATGCCATGTGAAGGTGCAGTGACCCATTAAAGATCTTTGGCAATAAAATTAAGAAAAAAAAGAAAACTCCCTATGCTCAAAACACCAAGAGTAAAAAGATGGTGCAATCTGGCAAACTGACAGAAGTATTGAGAAAGTCTGGAAGGCAGTGTGGACCTACAGGACTGATACGTCAGAAGGCACCACGTCTGTTTCAGCACAACTAGTAACATGTGACACAGGGCACAGACATACTGAGGTCAGCTTCCCAGACAAGCAAGACAAGAATACAACATCCGCCTCCCCAGGATAGAATAGAAACCGTCAGAAAAGCCTACTGTCCTTTAAACTACCAAGGCGAGCTGAATCATTTCCACTCAAATCTTTGAGTCCACTTTATTCCCCCCAAACAAACACTTTGTAGAAGAACTCAAAACTCAACGTGCAGCCAGGGGTGGTGGCGCACATCTGTAACCACAGCACTACGGGAGGCTGAGGCAGGAGGATCACTATGAGTTCGAGACCAGCATGGACTACAAAGTGAGCTCAAGGCCAGCCTGAACTGCACAGTGAGACCCTGTCTCAAAAAGACAAAAAAAACCTCAATGTACAAAGTTTTGGGTTTTAAAAAACTAAAAATTAAAATTAAAATTAAGGCTGGGGATTTAGTTCAGCAGCACAGTACCTGCCTGGCAAGTGCAAGGTCATGAGTTTGATTCCCGGTACCAGGAAAAACAAAACAAAACAAAACAAAACAAAACAAAACAAAAAGAATGGGTAAAAAGAAAAATTAAAAAAAAAACAAAGTTTTGGGTTTTTTTGGGGGGGTACTGAGGTTTGAATCCAGAGGTTTTTATCACTAGGCTACCCCAGCCCTTTTCATTTTTTATTTTGAGACAGGGTCTAAATTGCCCAGGTGGAACTACAACTTACCATCCTCCTGCCTCAGCCTCCCTCTATGCTGGGATTTACAAGCATGTTCCACCACTACCACACCCGGCTCAATATACATAATTTATACACATACTTTAAAGAGATAAGGGATAAGGGAGACTATCATGTAGAATAGGGCTATTTATAATTTATTCTCTATTTATAGTAGCATAAAAGTTTAAAAAACTATTTTTAATGAGGGGTAACTTATCAGTATAATTTTGATATACTCACATGTCCTATATGAGACCCAATTAGAAATATACATTTTTTTTCTATACTAGAGGAAACTTTTTAGTCCTTAACAGTAAATATCTAAAACATCAACCTACAAACTTCAGGTTTTGAATACATTCAATATTTTTTATTTTGGTTTTGTCTGTTTGTTTTTTTCAGACAGGATCTCAGTATTTAGTTCAGGTTGGCCTTGACCTCACTATGTAACACAGGCTGACCTCAAACTCTCTCCATTATCCTCCTGCCTCAGCCTCCTGAGTCCTGGAATTTCGGGCCTGCACCACCAAGCCTGGTTGAGTAGATTTTTTTTTTTTTTTTTTTTTTAACTTTTTGAGACAGGGTCTCACTATGCAGTTCAGGCTGGCCTGGAGCTCACTTTGTACTCCTGGCTGGCCTCAAACTCACAACAATCCTCCTGCCTCAGCCTCCCAGAGTGCTGGAATGACAGGCGTGCGCTACCACGCCCTGCTAGCACGCCCGGCTAGCTTCAACATTTTTTAAAAGGTATCAGCACATTTAGCCAGGCGTGGTAGCCCACGCCTGTCATCCCAGCACTCAGGAGGCTGAGACAGGACGATCACTGCAAGTTCAAGACCAGCCTGGGCTACAAAGTAAGCTCAAAGCCAGCCTGAACTGCATAGTGAGACCCAATCTTAAAAAGACAAAAAAATTTTTAAAAATTACAAAAAAAAAAAAAATATCAGCACATTTAAAGTTTCCCTTACGTGCCTAATTTTCTGTAATGGATTTATTATAATTTATAATAATACCAGTACTACACCACTAATACAGTCAACCTACAGTAATACTACAGTACTCAATATAAAAAACCTACAATGTATATAAACAACATATTGTACACTATATACAATCAATATAACACTAGTATTATACTCTAAAATAACTGACACTTGTTATCAATTACAAGACCATCGGGGGAGGGTGCTGGAGATGGAACCCAGGGCCTTCTGCAATACCAATTATTTAACAGGAGGAAAAAATCAGCCCTGAAAAAGTGGCTCTGAAACCACTGGTATGCACTATCACAGTGTTAATTGTCACACAGGACTTGTTAAGCATTTATATAGCACATTTATATTCGCCGAGTGCTTAATAATCATTTTATTAGCTGCTTCTAGTCCAAAACAGTCCATGAAGAAATTTACAGAAGAGGAACCTCGGCCCAGAGAGGAACCAAGAAAACTAGTGGTGGAGGAAACACCACCACTCTCATGTGCCAGATCCTCCCAATCACTTTGCATCTGCAGTATACATTTGGCCAAAATTATTATTAAACGAACGTCAGTAAAACACTAACAAAATATTTGACTTCCTATACACTCTTAAGTACACGGGGCTAACTGCTGTAATTTCATTACACAGACACGCTATAAAGAAATAAAATTCTACCAAGTGACAAACTTAAAGGGCTCTACTGAAAAGATACTTTTTCCGCACTTGCTGAGCAAAGGTGGGGGAGGGAGGAATAGGCTCAGTGAACAAGTGCAAGTCAGGTCCTTTAATAATAGGGAGCCGGCCCGTTACTAAACAAGTAGGGCCCAGCTGAAAGGGTGAGCAGCGAGCTCGGGAGGAAGTCAGAACAAGGGAGAATGTGCTGTTTAGCAGGCTTAGTCAACCCACCTTTCAGCAGATAATGGTTCTAACCAGAACTTTGTGGTTTAATCAGTGCATATCTCAGCACAGACAGTTTCGAGGGATAACAACGTACTTGAACCAGAGCCAGATGGGGCATAAAGTTCCTTCCTTGCCCCACTTAATCCTCTCTCTCTCTTTTATGTTGATGCTGTATGTTATTTTTAAAGAGAAAAAACTATATGCTCACCCCGGGCACAGTTAGACGGAGTTGTCCTGACACCACATCCCTCGATCAGAGCCCATAAACCTAATTCTATAACCAGACCTCGGCTCATCCAGCGAGGAGCCCTGACCGGTAAATTACAGTACACACTTCCGCACCCCATCCCTCTCGTCTCCCAGGGCCAATTTCGCGACCCACATCTCTGCATCCTGCGGAGCCCCAAACTCCTCACCCCCACCGCACTTCCGCCCCGGTGGCTTACCAGTCAACCCTCACCCCAGCCCCCAACCCACCTTTGTCTCGCTCCCCAAGCACCCCAACGTTCCCAAGTCCCAACGGCAGCCCTTCCCCCACACGACCCCGGCCCTCCGGCCTCCTCCCCGCCCCCACGGCCCCCGGTCCCCCGGCGTCGGGATCCCCGACCCCTCCCCCAGCTTCCTCCGTCCGTCCGTCCGTCCCGCCCCTCACCGCGGCCCCTCCGCCCACGCCCACCCCGCGCCCGCCGCGGGTCCCCAGCAGGCCTTCACCTTGTCCATGAGCTTCCAGCACTTCTCCACCATCTTCTTGTCCACGGTCCCCGGCGGGTGCGGGCTGAGGTGGTGGTGGTGGTGGTGCGGCTGGAAGGCGTCCTTCATAAGCCCGATCAGGCCGCCCGCGCCCGAGCCCCCGGAGCCGCCGCCGCCCCCCGCGCCTGAGCTCTTTTTCACGTTGCCGGCCATGGCCGGGGAGGGTCGCGGGCCCAGCCGGGTCGGCGGCTGCGCTAGCGAGGGAAAGAAGGAGGACGCGAAGGAGGGGCCTCTCCGGCCGCCGCCGGCGGCTCTCCGGGCGGAGGGAGGAGCGGCCGCGGGAGCGGAGTGGGC
>NW_004955412.1:20283698-20306407 GCF_000276665.1 Chinchilla lanigera | reverse complement strand
CGGCAAAGCGCCTGCCTGGCAAGCGCAAGGTCGTGAGTTCGATTCCTGGTACCGGAAGAAAAAAGAAAATAAATAAATAAATAAATAAATAAACTCTTCTTTAGGATCCAATCCACTGAGCACCTGAATGCAAAGGCTACGGGTTGTTAAAGCCTGAATAGGCCCCAGGAAGGATTGAAGGCTTGGAACACTCAGGCCCTGAGCGCTTCTTCCAATCCTTTTGACCTCAGGAAAACAATTGACCACTTCTGAAGAGTGGTTCCTTTTCTGGGAATGGAATATGTACTTCAGATTCTCAGTGCATTGCACCGCACGTCTGCATGTGAGGCGTGAGACGTCTGGAAGGGGATCAAAGGGGCGCACCCTCTGACCAAGAAGCAGAAACACAGTTCCCGGTCACTTCCACTTCTCTAAAAGTTCCTTTGGAAGAACTATGAAAATAGGAACTTCCTTTCCAAAGAAGGAAGTACCCTGCTCTTGTTTAGTAATTCTGAGCAGAGGCTCTTGTGAGATACAAGCCCAGGTGTGTCAGTACCTACTTATTTCCTCCTAAAACCACCCTCCTGGCTATTCCACAAAAGTTCTGAATGATAAGGAGTTTATCAAGTACTCCTGCAGGAGGAGTTCTCTGAACGTGAGAAATTCAGCCAGAGATCCTGGTTTGCAGATCAAACGCCTCTATGTAAGACTAATCTTTTAATCTTTTTTTAAAAAGGTTTAATTTTTTTTTTAAATCTTCAAACTGATCTTTATTACATGGTCACAAAATTGCAGTTGGGAGCGATAGACAGGGAAAAACTAGTTTTGAGAGTATTTGGATAGGGGCTGGAGATGTAGCTCAGCGGCACAAGCATCTGCCTAGCAATTACAAGGTCCTGAGTTGGATTGCCAGTACCAAAAAAAAAAAAAAAAAGAGAGAGAGAGAGAGAGAGTGTTTGGATAGGAACGAGATTAGCAGAGCATGGCGGGGCATACCTGTAATCCAAACACTCAGGAGGCTGAGGCAGAAGGATCGCTGTAAATTCGAACCCAATCTGAGCTACATAGTGAGTTCAGGGCCAGCCTGAACTACGTAGTGAGACCATGTTTCAAAAGCAAAAAAGAAATACGAAATTAAGTCTTGTTTTTGTTTTGTTTTCTCCCTATTGAAATATCTTATTAATGCTTTATGGAACTTTTTAAAAAGACTAATCATGGAGTCAACATTTTCATTTCCTATCAGTAAAACTGTTTTTTTATCAGTTCCTAGCTAGAAAAAGTATCTACTGAACAAAAATCTAGGCGAAGCTCTTAATTCTGAAAATTTTCCATCCCTTTCCAGGCGTGGTGGCTCACACCAATCATCCTAGCACTCAAGAGGCTGAGCTAGCAGCATCACTGCAAGTTGCCTGGGCTACAGCGAGTTCAAAGCCAACCTGAAGTGCAGAACAAGAACCTGTCTAAAAAGAAATAAATAAAAGTTTCCATCCCAGGTGCCACCACCCTAGGTGTAAACCCTCCTTTTCCCTTTTTTTTTTTTAACCTGGCTCTTCTTAGGGGGGCCTTCTTGCTACTGCCCTTACATTGACAGAAAGGTCAAACAAACTGCCTTAGGGTCAGTCTCTCTCTCTCTATCTCTATCTCTATTTGCGGTGGGGGGGGGGGGCGCGTTGGTACCAGGAATTGAACTCAGGACCTTGCACTTGCCAGGCAGGCGCTTATGCCACTGAGCTATATCCCCGGCCCTCTATCTTTTGTATTGGTACAAGTTTGCAGTACATATGATTACATTCATCATGGGAAGTTGGTACACATCTTTTTTTTTTTTTTTACACAACACATCTTAATTCTTCATACCCTCTTCTTCCTCTCCCTCCCCCACATATCCCTCCATCTCTTGGTGAATCTGTTTCTTTATCTTAGGATCAGGTTTCTGCCTTTTACCTTTTCAACTGAGGTAATTTATGGACTTGTCTTTAAGGTGTTTGGTGTGGAATGGGCCTGGGTAAAAAACCGCCAAAACAGCATAAACAAGCCAGGGGAGTACAGATATGGAGTACAGATATGGATGACCTTGGGTAACTTTGGCTCTGGCATGAAGTTGCAGTCTTCTTAAAAGTACAGTTCGTTGTCGTTGTTTTGGGTGGTTTTGGTGAGTATCAGGAATCGAACTCAGGACCTTGCACTTGCCAGGCAGGTCCTGTACCACTGAGCTATATATCCCCAGCCCCAAAAGTATAGTTTTTAAATTACAATTTTCCTTGTCTCCTTTCTACCTATCTTTACTTTTTCTATCCTGCTTCAGGTACACCAAGGTATTATTTACAGTTAAAGCCTAGATTTAATGGTGTACTGCTGAGATTTTTACCTGTGAGGATATGTATGTGCTCGTCTGGTGTATACCTCTCATCCCTGGTGTGGCTTAATGTTTCTCATTTATATTCAGTATGGGCTGCACAGCATGGAATTAGATACTGTGAGCTTTGTTTCTGCTGCAGTCAGCCTTTTCAGTTTGTTGCCGTTGTTTTGTACTCGGGATTAAGCGCAGGGGCACTCTACGACTGAGCTATATCCCCAACTCTTTTTTATGAGACTTGTGCTTCTCATACCACAGCCTCCTAAGTAGGTGGGATTACAGTGTGCACCACCATGCCTGCCTCCAAAAAAAAATTTTTTTAAGTGCTGGAAGTAAGCCAGGTGTGGTGGCACATGCCTGCAATCCCAGCACTCGGGAGGCTGAGGCAGGAGGATTGTTTCAAGTTTGAGGCCAGCCTGGGCTACAAAGTGAGCTCAGGGCCAGCCTGAACTGCATAGCAAGACCCTGACCCAAAAAGACAAAAAAAAAGCTGGAAGTGTAACTTAGTGGTAAAGCACTTGCCTAGCATGTGCAAGGCCTTGGTTTCAACCATTAGTACCAAGGGGGGCGGGTGTTATATTCAAAGGAATAGAGAGTTCTGCTGGAATGATCTCTGCTGTCACTTCTAAAGTGAAATTAATGAAAAAAGAAACACAGCTTGACCTTTTTCCTTATAATTTTTATTTGGGTTGGCTTTTTTTTTTTTTTTTTTGAGATACAGTCTCTCTATGTAGTTCAGACTGGACTTGAACCTCAGCCTCCTGAGTTCTGGGACCACACAGGCATGCACCGCCACACCCAGCTTCATTGGCTTGTTTTCTAAATGTACTAGACATTGGATTGTTGTTGTTGTTTTGTCTTTTTGAAACAGGGTCTTGCTATGCAGTTCAGGCTGGCCTTGAGCTCACTTTATAGCCCAGGTGGCCTCGAACTCACAGTGATCCTCCTGCCTCAGCCTTCCGAGTGCTGGGATTACAAACATGTGCCACCACGCCTGGCTTTTGACATTGCATTGTTGAACACACTGTTCTTCTCATTCTGGGTTGTGCTAGAGCTGATTCATCTTGTATCATATGATACATAGCACTTTTCTTATTCCACTTCTCCATCCTAAACTACATCCTCATTCTGCACTTGAAAGTCGTTGACTGAACACATTTGCAAATGCTCATCTGAGGCTGGATACACTGCATGTGTTCTATAAACACTGTCCTTTATGTGCCATTATACATCAGGATAACAGAGATGTATATCAATCTGTAGACATCCCCAAACAGGCTCCTGGATGAGAAGGACAGGGATGTACACTCCCACTGTATTCCTGAGCAGAAGGGGCTTCTGGTAGAAGAACAGATGAAAACATGATGTAAGATTAGAAGAAAATTTTTCTCCAGACTTGTGCATAAACTATTTATTTGGTGTTTGTTTGTTTTTATCTCTTTGAGACAGTGTTTTCACTATGCAGTTCAGGCAGGCCTTGAACTCACTATGTAGCTCAAGCTGGGCTTGAATGTGCAGTGCTTCTCCTGCTTCAGTCACCCAAATCCTGGAATTGCTCACCTGTACCACCATACCTGGCCTTGTTTTGTTTCGTTTTGTCTTTTTGAGACAGAGTCTCACTATACAGTTCAGAATGGTAGTGAACTCACTTTGTAGCCCAGGCTGGCCTCAAACTCACCACAGTCCTCTTGCACATCCTCTCGAGTTCTGGGATTACAGGCGTGTGCCACCACACCCGGCTATGATGTGCATAAATTATTTTTTGTTTTGTTTTTTGCTATTTTTCCGGTACCGGGAATTGAACTTATGACTTTGCGCTAGCCAGGCGGGGGCTGTGCCCCTGAGCTAAATCCCCAGCCCCCCATGTGCATGAATTAAATTCAGTACTAAATTATAGGACCTGTAAGCATTGGAGGGAGAAGCCCGGCCTTTTTTTTCTCTATAAAATGTCCAAAGGGTGAGAGAAATACCCTGCAGCCAAAAAGAGTCAAGTGAAGTTGCTGCAGCCTCTGTCTGACTCTTCCTGCTTCCCGGGGGCAAGAGGGTTTTTTTGTTTTTTGTACCAGGAATCAAACTCAGGACCTTGTGCTTGCAGGGCAGTGCTGTGCCACAGAGCCATTCCCATGGAAGGAGCAAGACTTTTGTTGTTGTTGTTGTTGTTGTTGTTGTTACAGGATCTCACTTTGATGCTCAGGCTAGCCTCCAACTCTCGATCCTCCTGCCTCAGCCTTCCAAGAGCTGTTATTACATAACCATGCCTGCCCAAGGCAATACTTTCCATCCCCAGATCTTGTGTTCTATGACTGCAGATCTGCTTTTGACAATAATCAAGTAACTAAAAATGTTGAAGGGGATAGGGGTGCCTATAAAAAGAGTCTGCAGGTTCCTTAATGGAGAAGGAGAAAAGCTCTAAACTTACTGGCATTTTAAGTCTAGCCAGTTTGCTGCCCAGAGCTCCAGGTGGTGGACAGGAACAGATAGCAAAGCTCCAGGATGGCACCAGGCTGGGGAGGGGCACTGCCTGCCAAGAGCAAGCCACTCATCGTACTCTCTGCATCAAATTCATTTTTGCAACCATTTGTGACTCAAGCATGATACCGGGAAACATTCCCCAAAGCAAGCTGACCTGTCATTCATTGCCCAATAATTTGAAAACAAAAAGTGAGCCCAGTACTCTGAAAAAAGAAGTGGAAGATGGTATCAGAAAATGGAAAGATATCCCTTACTGTTGGGTAAGAAGAACCAATATAGTGAAAATGGCTATACTTCCAAAACTGGTACCCAGATTTAATGCAATCCCTATCAAAATTCCAATGGCATGGGCTGGGGATATAGCTCAGCGGCACAGTGCCTGCCTGGAAAGCATAAGGTCCTGAGTTTGATTCCTGGTACAAAAAAATAATTAAAAAATGAATATGATCATAAAAAATTCCAACAGCATATCTCACAGAATTAGAGAAAACAATCCAAGAATTCGTTTGGAACCAGAAGAGACCTAAAATAGCAAAGGCAATTCTGGGCAACAAAGGCAAGGTGGGGGGGTATTACAATCCCTGACTTGAAATTATACTACAAAGCTACTGTGATAAAACCAGCATGGTACTGCCCAAAACAAAACAAACTAACCAGACCCTGGGGATCAATAGAATCAACAGAACAGAGTAGAAGTTGCAGAAACAACTCCAAACACACTCAGTCACCTTATCTTTTACAAAGGTGCCAAATGTTCACTGGAAGAAAGATAGCCTCTTTAATGAATGGTGCTGGAAAAATTGGCTTTCCACATTCCAAAGATTAAAATTACATGCATATTTTTCACCATGCACTAAACTAAAATCAAAATGGATCAGGAACTAAATATTAAAAGAGAAACACTAAATCTGCTGGAAGATAGAATAGGTAGAACTTTTGAAGATATTGGCATAGACAAAAACTTCTATGAATTGTGGTGGATTGACCATTGGTGGTCAACTTATAACCCCCAGCTGAACTGGTAAGCATGGTGCTGGGTGTGGGAGGCCCACATGGGTACTGTTGCCAGCCACATACGAGACAGAACAGGAGAAGAAGTTAGGCTGTTGGGAGCTGGTAGAAGCTGTAAGGAGCCATTGATTCTTTTGGAGGAGCTCATCATGCCGGCTTTCCTGATGAACTTGGCTGTTTCCATCCTCCAAAAAGCTCAGGACCTTGTTGGCACTGAGAATAGCTTGGGTTCACTTTGGGGGAGCTCTGGTCCTCACTTTGAGCATCACTTCCTGGCTCCAGAGGGGAAGATGGTATACTGCTGGTCTCCTGGAAAAGCTTGCTGCATTGGCTTCCCTGATGGGAACTCGGCCATCTTGATCATCAGAGGAGCTCGGGACCTCACCATTGCTGAGGATGGCTGTGGTACCTTTTGGGGGAGCTCTGGTTCTTCTGAGCATCGCGTCATGGCTCCAGTGCAGATCCCTCAGCCTGCTGGCACAGGTCCTTCATCCTGCTGGCACAAACTTTCTAGATTCCACCACTGATCTTTGGGCCTTCCCAGTGCAGATCCGTGAAACAGGCCTGCATGAGACATTGTTATGGGCTCTAGGCCACCAGTTGGACTTGTGGGAGGCACTGTTATGAGCTCTAGGTCTTCATCTGGACTCATGCAGGACATTTCTGTGGGACCCAGGCCCTTGGCTAGATTCATTGGTCTTAGTGTGTGGACAGATATCCTGAACCCTTTTGTATAGCATTCTTTGGGTGACGATTATAAATAATCTTACAAAATATGTGTCCTGTATTATATATTGTTTCACCTTGCAAAATAAGCCCCAAACCAACACATGAATAAAACCCAGCTGCACAGGAAGTATCACAAAGAATCAACAACTGGGATCTCATCTTATTAAAATGTTTTTGCATAGTAAGAGAAACCACCAAGAGTGTGAACAGACAACCCACAGTGTGGGAAAAATTTTTTTCCAGCTGTTACTCAGACAAAGGACTACTATCTAGAATATATAAAGAACTAAAAACAACAGATGCCCCAAATTTAAAGACCCAATCAAAAAATGGGCATCAGATGAATATACACTTCTCAGGTGAAGAAGCAGAAACAGCAAATAACTATATGAAAAAATATTCAACATCATTGGTCATTTCAGAGATGCAAAGTAAAACAATACTGAGATTCCATCTCACCCCACAAAGAATGGCTATCATCAAAAAAATTAACCAATAACAACTGCTGGTGGGCTCTGGGGAAAAAGTACCCTTCTCCACTGTTGACGGGATATAGACTGGTGTGACCATTGTGGAAATCATTGTGGGGATTCCTCAAACAACTAGGACTATGGGCTGGGGATTTAGCTCAGCGGCACAGTGCCTGCCTGGCAAGGCGAGGTCGTGAGTTCAATTCCCGGTACTGGAAACGGCCCCCCCAAAAAAACACTAGGACTAGAGGTTCAATTATACCCAGCTATTCCTCTTCTCCATATCTTCCTGAAAGAATTAAAAGCATCTACCAGGTGTAGTGGTGCATGCCTATAATCCCAGCACTCAGGAAGCTGAGGCAAGAGGATCATTGTGAGTTCAAGACCAGCCTGGGCTACAAAGTGAGCTCAAGGCCAGCCTTGAGAGGAAAGGGGATTGTATGAACTGCATACCAGTTCAAAAAAAAAAAAAAACCAAACAGAGAAAGGAAAGAAAAGCATCATATCAAGGCCAGGGATACAGCTCAGTGGCACAAGTGCCTGCCTGGCAAGAGCAGGGTTCTGAGTTTGATTCCTGGTACCAAAAAAAAAAAAAAAGAGAAAGAAAAAAATAATAACAGCATCCTATCACAGGCATATATGCATACCCATGTCTCTAGTGGCACAGTTTGTAATATGTAAATCTCAGAAACAGCCCAAATGCCCATCAACTGTTGAATGTCTAAAAAGAATGTTATACAGTGGAGTACTAGTCTGCCATAAAGAAGAATTAGTTTGAGACATTTCTGGCTAAGTGGATGCATCTTGAGGACATACATTTAAGTGAAATAAACCTGACACAGGTGTAAATACAGTAGTATTTCTTTGGTGAGAAAAATTGAAAGTGTAAATAAGGATTAAAATGTATAACAGCTATTGTGAAATAGGAAAAAATGTTCAAATGGAAATGGGAACTAAAGATGGGGAGGGGAAAAGGAAGGAAGGGAAAAGAAAAAGTGAAAAAAAATAGAAATAAAGCTTTTGTAAAGCCAGGCGTGGTGGCTCACACCTGTAATCCCAGCGCTTGGGAGGCTGAGGCGGGAGGATCATTGAGAGTTTGAGACCAGCCTGGACTACAAAGTGAGCTCAAGGCCAGCCTGAACTACCCAGCGAGACCCTGTGTCAAAAAGACCAAAAAAAAAAGTTTTTGTGAATAAGGAGAAGGGGGGGTTGTATGGAGGTTAGGGGAATGGAGAAAAAAGAATCAAGTTGTGTCATGTACAGGTACAAATTCGCTGTGATGAATGTGATCATAATGTATACCTAAAATGTGCCAATAAACGTAATTAATTTTAAACAAAGAAGAAAACAAAGTCAGGAGACCTAGGAGGTCAAACACGTCCACTAGAGGGAGCCCCACCAACTCAGTGCTGCTGGGAACCTCACAAGATCGCTCCTCAGCACCTGTTTGAGGACTACCACGTGGGAAAGAGGGGAAGTGAAGCAGTAGATTAAACACTGCGAGAGAAAGCAGCCTTGTACATACCCAGCTAACACCCAGGACTGTCAGAAATCACAAAATCAAAGATTTAAAGACCAAGAAACTGAGACTGAGCAAAGTTAACTAGGCTGCCCGAGCTCAGGTACTCGATCTCACTCACATCTCCTCTCTAACCAGTCCCCTTTCCTGACCTCTGCGTCCCACTGGGTTAGCACCCTGGAGCCCACAGATCCACTGCTCAGTTCTCATTTATCTGAAGTGGAAAATTCTTTTCGCTATGTGTTCCTGCATTTGTTTCCTTTGTATGCTGTACAATGCTTTTGTGAAGGGCTCTTCAGTTGTAAGCCTAATTATGTCATTTTGCTAAGGGGACCCCAGGATGTAAACTGTCCAAGATGGCTCCCGTCAGTCCTTTTCCTCCGTCAGCACGGCACTGTTATCTCAGATCCAAACTGCAGCAGTGCCTAGTCATAGCTAATCAGCAACAAAGCCTTTGCTCTCCAAACCATACCTAGGGCTTGGGGACAAGGGGAGAACTGACCCTCCAGGACCTTCCTATCTTAAGCTGGGTGAGCTGATTTAGCCCGCTGCACCTCCCAGCGAACTCCGTGTTTCCCAGTTGCCTGGACAACAGGCAGCCCCGGGAACCCAGCCTGCCATTCTCAGTCCTGCCCCGGGAATTTTGCCATCCTGGATTGGCTCCCGGGGTCGGGCTCCTCCTCAGGCTCCACCTACTTGGGGCTCTCAGCCCTTCCCTGTGGGTGGGGCCCTCCCCTGGGAGACCCCACACTGAGAGAGAGACTGAGACCATCCCATAGGTAGGAAAAGGGGGTGAGGATGATGGAGAGGTACAGAAACTTATTTTCTCTAAAAGAGGGATGCGGGGAGGGACTCCTGACATAGAGCCATCCTGCCCCTGACCCCAGCCCCGCCTGCGGTTCCCAGGAGACCAAGAGCTTCCGGAGAGTGTGAGACAGCTTCCAGACCGGAGTGTGACTCTCATGAGACTCCTGGTTCTTTCCAGGGGTCAGGCAAGCATCCCTGCGTCCAGCCCTACACACCAAGTCCTTCCTTCCCCAGGACATGCCACCTAAGAGCAAAGAAAAAAGGAGAAAAACTGGCGCACAGAAGAAAAAACAGAGTCCGGGTGCCGGTGAGTGGCGGTGGGAAATGGGTGCCCCTGCTTGTCTGTGTCCTGGCATGGAGACACACAGGGCTCCTCAGGGAGCATTCAGCCCTCTCTGTATGACAAGGTGGAGTTTTCTTGTCCTCTTCACAGCCTTGAACATGGGTTCCACAAAGCTAAGGAACGAAAGAAATGACCTCACACACTCCCAGAGTCCTGTCTATCTCTGTGCCTTCCTATAGATTTGTCACCCACAGGGGCTGAGCAGGGAGGACACACAGCGGTGACGTCAGCAGACTTTGTCATCAGGGATCAATGGATTGGTCCTCTGATCTCATGCAAGAGCAAGTCCAGGGGGTAAGACTGCCTGAGACCGTGGTAAACTAAGTCAAGCTTTACCAACTTGTCAGGACAGATGTGGAGGCCGAGGCCAAGCACAGGCTGGTGTTTCTGGAGAAGGAGCTGCTCCAAGACCACTTGGGTGAGAAGGGTGAAGACTGGGGGACATCAGAGGCGGCACATGGGCATTTCTGTGTCCTGGGGGCGGGGGGCTGAAGGATTGGAGATATGTGTGGGACTAAGACAAACACTAACCATCACGAATGGAAAAAGACTGAGGGAGGGCTGGGCAGTAAGGGCTGATGAAGAAAGCTCCCACCCCCATCCTGGAGGTGGAAGCCAGGGCTTTACTCCTGAGGTACATCCCCAGCCGCTTTTATTCTATCTTGAGACAGTCTTACCAAGTTTCCCAGGCTGGCCTTGAACTTGTGATCCTCCTACCAATATTTCCTAAGTAGCTGGGATTATAGGCAGGAAGGTACTTTTAAAAAATTATGTTATTTATTTATTTATTTATTTATTTAGGGTTTTTTTTAGAGACAAGATGTCACTATGTAGTTCAGGTTGGCCTGAACTCACTATATAGCGCAGGCTAGCCTCAGACTTGCAGTGATCCTCCTGCCCAGTGCTGGGATTGCAGGTGTGCCCCATTACAATGCCCGAAGGGAAGGCACTTTTTTTTTTTTCTGCATTTTTGAGACTGTCAAACTCACAGCGATTCTCCTGCTTCAGCCTCCCGAGTGCTAGGATTACAGGCATGCGCCACCATGCCCTGCTTGGAAAGTGCTTTTTTTAAATAAAATCATGAAGGGAATTTTTACTTCTTAGTAATGAATAGCCCATGGGATTTTGGGGTAGGGGAGATAAATAGAATAACAGGCTGGATACCCTGCCACCACGTTTACAGAGGTGGGCAGAGTTCATCGAGCCTGTGGCTGATGATTCTGCGTGACCCGCAGCCAATTCTGAGGATGGCTCTGGGACTATTCACAGCTATGTGGAGGGATGAGGCCCGCCGAGCCAAGGCTTCTGAAGACCAGCTGAAGCAGAGGTTGCAAGCACTGGCAGCTGAACTGGAAGGTGCCCGAAGCGAAGGGAAGGCCGTATTTGCAGGTGTGTGGTGAGCAAAAGACAGAGGACTGGAGGAGGACAACCAAGGGGCCCAAGGATGCAGGAAGATGAGTTATGGAGAGGCTCTGACTGCCAGGCCTCATCTCAGTGTTCCCTGCACAGGCAGGATCCAGCAAGATCCAAAGGCAGAGATCTCTGGCATCCCAGACAGGGACCTTCCTGAATGCCTGATGTCATCTGCTTGATGCTTTGTGGGGTACAGAAAGCCATTATGTCATCCCATGAGTTGGGAGAGGGGCTGGAATCTATCCTAAGCTGGTATTGGGGAAGGAGTGATGGTTCAGCACCTCCCAGCTTCTCAGCATCACCACAAGTAGGACCAAGAAGTTCTCATGCTTCTGTCTTCCGCACCCACAACCTCATTTCCTTTCCCTATGCCTCTGTCCTCCTCGGGTCCCTGGCTGGCCTCTGCCCCACCTCAGAGATGAGCCGCCAGCGCCGGACCCTGCAGGAGGAGATGGAGGCCCGCAGCAAGCAGCTGGAGGAGGAAGTGAGGTGCCTGCAGGAGCAGCTAGGTAAGTTCCCCGCCCCCTTCCTTCCGCTCAGAAGGTGACTGACAAGGTCCCCGGGTGAAGGGTGCTCGCCAAGGTCTTTCTCGGAAAGGTCGCCATCTGTTGGCTGCGTGTGAATTTGGATCGCTTTCTCCCCTGACTTTTCCCCTTACCGTGCTGAGATGCAGGAGATGAGTTAGAGAAAAGCTAGGTCTTCTGCTCCCTGTCCTCTTTTGCTTGGTCTCTCCAAATCCAGTGTGTACTCCCCTCCACTTTGTTCTCCAGCGCAAAACTTATTCCCTCTTCTTTTTTTTTTTTTTTTTTTTTTTTTGGTACTAGGAATTGAACTCACAACCTCACACTTGTCAGGCAGGCACTGTGCCGCTGAGCTATATCCCCGGCCCTCCCTCTTCATTTAACTGACTTACAACAAAACTAAGGGAAACTGTTAGACTCATTTGCTGCTATGCCTTCAAGGTCTACCCCCTAGAAAATGCTAAATAACTACTTACCAAATAAATGAATAGAGGGCCAGGGATATAGCTCAGTGGCACAGCACCCTCCTGGCAAGCGTGAGGTCGTGAGTTCCATTCCTGGTACCAAATAAATGAATAAACCCTCTAAAAAGCAGAAATATAAAAAACGAGAAGCCTTTGTTTCTCTTCCCTCTTGCGTATAGGAAAGTTGAAATAGCTTAGTGTGGCACAAGAGATCTTTCACAATTCTGGCCTCGAAGTGTTCTTATTCTCAAAGTGTTCTTATCCGAAAATATCTTCAGTAGCTCTTTATCTACCATACAGACCCTAAATTCCTTCCCTGCTCTTTGCCTTAGTTCAAATCAACATTTATTGAACACCTTCTGTATACCAGGCATTTTGCTGTCCATTTTCACACTTAAGAATCACAACAAGCAAGATATCTATCTTCTTCTCTTTAAAGATGAAGAAACGGAGACTCAAAAAGAGCTGTGTCCCAGATTATACAAGTTATAAATGCCAACCAGACTTTGGACTCATCTCCTGTCTCAAACCCACTATTCTTTCTGTTATACCCGATGGGTTTTTGGCATTCTGTTTTGTTTTTTGTTTTTGTTTTTGCCTTGAGACAGTGTCTTATTATGTCATTCAGGCTGGCCTTGAACTCTCTTGTAGCCTGGGCTGGCCTTGAACTCATGGCAGTCCTCCTGCCTCAGCCTCCCGAGTGCTGCTGGGATTACTGGATTACTGGTGTGAGCCACCACACCCGGCAGATCTTTGGCTTTTATTTATTTATTTATTTATTCTGTCTTTTTGAGACAGGGTCTTGCTATGCAGTTCAGGATGACCTTAAGCTCACTGTGCAGCCCAGGCTGGCCTCAAACTCACAACAATCCTTCTGCCTCAACCTCCCGAGTGCTGGGATTATAGGTGTGAACCACCACGCTTGGCAGGTCTTCGGCTTTTTGAGAGACTACAGGAAAGTTGGTGACCCTGAAGGAGTCTAGGAACCTTTGAGGACTGTCCAGTGGTAGAGTGTCACATCCTGTCCTCTTTGATCCTTCTGCCCTACCCCCCAGAAACCTGCCAGACGGAGGCTGAGGCTTCGAGGAAAGAAAATGAGCGAGCCCTTCGAGAACGAGACCAAACGCTGGCTCAGCTTCGGGCCCATGTGACAGACATGGAAGCCAAGTACGAGGAAATCTTAGATGTAAGCACCGCCCCTAGAGCCCCATCTGCCCAGCACTCTGCACTCCTCCATCACCACACCCCATAGCTGGGGTGACAAGGGGCAGTCCAGGGGAGGGTGCAGGGTCTCTAGGGCACCGTGCTGTACCCCAAGTGCAGCTGGAGGGGATACACCAGCCGGTTGGTTCAGGGGAGGTGTCTGCAGGGCAGCCTGGACCTGGTCCTGGCCAAGCTGAGAGCCATCAAGCCTCAGTGGGACGAGGCTGCGCTGAGACTCCATGCCAGGCACAAGGAGCTGCTGCACCAGTTTGGTCTCAACCCCCTGGATCTTTGAGGCCACTGGCCTCTAATTTCCAAGGCCCAGCAATAAAGTATCTTGACGTAGAACTCAGCAGGGCTGTGGGCTTGGCCTCTGGTGGGGAGGAGGCACGATTCAGTTCTGAGTTGACCCATTATCCCAAAGGCTGAGTGACAGGAGAGAAACTGACAGAAACGGTATCCCATCCCTTCAGCCTAGGTCCTTGGTGATTCCTTCAAACTACCTCCCTTTCCCCCCCCCAAAACACAAAGACACACAGATTTATAGGAAAAGGCCATTCTATAACAGGACATGGTAGTAACTAAGCACCCGCCTTCACAATTCTCAGGTGTCCAGAGGGCAGGGTATAACCACTCTCCAAATTCTTGTATTACACTGGAGTCAGACCTAGGCCAGCTTCCAAATGGTTTTAATCCTAGCCAGCCCCACAGCACCCCCTCCTCAGGCAGAACTTCATCCTGGTGTGAGCTCTCTGGAGTTCCCACAGCGTTCCCTGGGGCCTCAGGTTTCTTCACCGGCCTCTGACCACATCCTCAGCTGGAACGGGGCCCAGGGGAGGGGAGTGAGCCCTGGGCAGCCCCGTTAGTGATGCCTCGGAATCCTCCAGCTCCCACCTCTGAGCACCCCTGCTCCACCACTTCAGGCTGCAGAATGGCAGTGGGAAGCCACCCGGAGATCTGGTAGATCCGTGCTAAGCAGAGCTGTTCTACAGCAGATCTGAGGCCAGAGCCCAGTCCTGCACAGAGAAAGCAAGGTTGTTCCAGGAGCAGAAGAGTTCCCTTTCCCTGCCCCAGCCTGTCCTGAAATGTCCAGGAGTAGCCCTCGTTCTGCGCGTCCCCACCTCCCAGGACCTGAAGTCCCCACCTGCAGCCCCACACAGTCCTCCCGGTCTCCTGTTTACTGGCTTGTCGTTGCCCTTCTTTGGCTGTTCACAGCTCTGTCTGTTCTTCCTTACCTCTCCAGACCCGGGGGGAATCCAGGCATCCAAGCCCTCCTGAGACCTGGCTGCCAGCGTCAGGCAGAGGGGTGGCTCAGCTTCGGCCAGCTGCCGAAGCCTTTCCGGGTCACTGTCACCTCCCACAGGATACCCGTTCACCTCCAGAACCATGTCTCCCATTTGCAGCCCTGCCCTGGCAGCTGAGCCTCCTGGGGTCACCTGGGGGTACAGGGGGACATATAGATCATGGGGCAGCATGGAGAGGTGCTCCGGGAGGGAGGCAGAAGTAGGCTGATGGGGAGGTAGAGGTGGAAAAGACCCAAGGTTCATGGGGCATCGGTCACCTGAGAGATGAAGAGACAAGGCCCTCTGGCCGCACAGCTGAGTCGGAAGCCATAGCCACCACCGGGCCCGGGGTACAGGAAGCACTGGCATGAGCCAGGAAGACCCGGAGACCCAGCTTTGTGTTCGACTGGTTGATTCTGGGTCTCACCGGGAGAGGTCAAGTTGGTGGCCTCGGGGGAGGCAGCAGCCTCTGTGACCTCCAAGAAGAGGAGTGGGGACAGGCGAACCTGAGGGGCAGATGGAGCAGCTGTTGCCCTTGAGCCCTGCTCCGCTCCTGCCCATCGCCTGGCCCCGCCTCGCAGCACCTACCATGCGGAAGAAGCGGTCAGCCTCAGGGTCGACGACAATGAGGGAAACCTGAGAACCCTGCTCCCGGATCCTGGACACCGTCTCCTCGTGGCCCAGCGCCTCCACACTCTCCCCAGCCACAGCCACCAGCCGGTCCCCTGCCCGCATCCCGGCCTTCTCGGCCGGCAGTCCTGGGTCCACTTCCCGCAGGAACTGCCCTGGGACATAGACATCCTCACTTCTCCTCCCCAGCTCACCCCTGTGCAGTCCCAGGTCACCATGTTCACACGCAGGGGGTGGGGGACACGGGAGGAGGAGGCCCCAGCCTGGGGTTTAGAGAAGGACCCCTCTTTTGTGCCCTAAGAAGCATGCACATGCGTGTACCTGCCCAGCCCAAGCCCCACCCTCCCTGCCCACCGCCAGGGCTCCCACTCACCAAGGCGGCCGTCTGTGTCCTTTTCCTCCCGGAGAAGGAACCCAAAGCCCTTGGGTCCCTTCTCTAGGTGCAGGCAACGGGGCTTGGCGGGCAGTGCCCAGCCCTCTGCCAGGGGTGCAGCTAGGGGCATCCCCAGCTGGTGACACTGTTCCTCCACCTCTGGCCCTGCCACCAGCAGAGTCACCTGCTTTCCACTCTGCCAAAGCTGTGGGGACCCAGCGGGGCACAGCGTCAGCCATCTGGATAGAAAGGGAAGAGGCGAACGCCGCCTCACAGCCCCTCCTCCCAGGCACAGGACTGAGGCACTAAGCGGAGGGCCTGGCACAAACTGGAGAGGGAGGGAAGGTGAGGAACGCAGACCACCAGAGGAGGAAGCCGGGTACCGGTGGAGGAGTGGGCGGCTCGCTGTGGGCCCTGCCCAGACGGGTGGAGGTGGGGGAAAGGGCAGCAGGCAGCTACCTTCTTGCTGAGCTGGTTATGAGTGAACTTCTCCACACTGACTCCATTCACTTCCAGCAGCCGGGCCCCCGGGGGCACCCCTGCCCGGTCGGCTGCTCCTCCTGCACTTAGCACCAGCCAGAAAGGACCCTGAGCTCCTGGAACCAAAAATGAAAAACAGAAAGGAAGATCCAGTCTGCTGCCTGCCTGGAACAGAGGCTCAGATCCCCTCCTTGACCATGGACTTAACCTCTAAGCTCACCGTGGGTGACACTGAAGCCAAAGCCACCCTCATCTTTCACTACGTGGCACAGCCGGGGCCGGACCCCTGAGCCTAGGACAGGACAGAGGTGGGCATCGTTCCCTTGCTGAGCTCGGGCCACATCATACACATGCCTCGCCAAGACTGTCAGCAACACCCGGGGACCGCTGGCCCGGATGTGACGCACCACCTAAACAGAGGCATGTGGGATGAGAGGAGGTATCCCCCTTGCCAGTTCCCAGGACCTCCCTGGAACTTACATTTTGCACTGTGGAAACTAGCCCTCTAATATCTTTACCCAACTCTTCTTACCTGGGCACCCTTAAATCCTGGGGCAGGGGTGGGGCTTGGGTCCTGTACCATAGTGCGAGGGAGGTGGCTGACCAACTTCCCTCCCTGAAGTGTGATGGAATGCTCTCCCATACCACAGGGTGGCCCAGCCCAGCCTCACCACCGCATAGTCCTCGTGTTCCACCACACTGTTGTTCACTGCCAGGATCTGGTCTCCTGCCCGGAGACCTTGGCGGTGGGCAGAGGTGCCTGGCTCCACCCTGCACACCTCATGCCCAGCCCTGCCCAGCTTGTGCTGAAGGTGAAAACCAAAACTCGTGCCCTCCTCTTTGCTCAGCAGACAGAAGCGGGGCCGCTCCAAGTTCCAGGGATCTGGAGGGGGAGATGGGCAGTAGGAAAGGGGGAGGGGAGGGCCACATCCCAAGTATAAGTCCATTGCATGACTGGCAACTACTGCCTCCTGCCAGGGTCCCCCTCCATCCAGTGAGAGGTTGGGCAATGTGGCTAACATTGTGTGGGCATCGTGCCTAGGACAGAGGAAGCACTGCCCCCCACCCCCGCTCTGCACAGTCACTGATATCAGAGGGAGGCAGAGTGGTTGCCAAGGTGATAGGAAGCTGTGTGAACTGCGGTGTCTCCAGGGAAAGGCAGCGGTTGTCAGGGGGCAAGAGAGGGTTACCAGAGTAGTTGTAGTCTTCGGCCAGGCAGAGGACTGGATTATCAA
This sequence comes from Chinchilla lanigera, assembly GCF_000276665.1. NCBI lineage: Eukaryota > Metazoa > Chordata > Mammalia > Rodentia > Chinchillidae > Chinchilla > Chinchilla lanigera. Next base: position 20,289,119 of record NW_004955412.1, on the reverse strand, counting down.
TACCCAGCTTGGGGTTAAACTTAAACTTCCTGCAAGGAGGCAGGAAAGACAGAAGAGGCTGGCAGCTGGACTGGGGGCCTCAGCTCTCTTCCATGCTAATGCTGAAGAGCCACCCCCACCTTCACCTTCTTCCTCCCCTTGCCCAACTTCACGCCACTTACAGAGATGATGACGCTGTGTCCCGAAGGTCTACTGGACAAAGAAGTAGGTGAAAGGAAGGCAAGTCTCCCTCCCCCACACTCACACCTCTTCTATGGTCATAAACTGAAAGAACTTGGGGAACCCCAAACCCAGTTTTTTCCCCTGTTCAGCTCCAAAAGGAGTTTCCTTTTTTATGAATGTCATATGAACAGGGTTGTTGTATGTTTCCCCTGACCTTCCCTCCAAGTTGTGGCTCATAAATCTGAGCATATCAGTACAGGGTGTGGACTAGGTAGACAGAAATATCAACTCACTTCTTTCCTTCTAACTTCTGGGTATTTGCCTCAGGGCTCCAAGCCTCAATATCAGGTGTCCCCTACTCCCAAAGCCTCCAAATCTGCCCACCAACCCTGACTGCCCTACGCAAACCCCCCCAGAGGATCTCCCAGCCTCCTACCTGCAGCTGCTTCCATAGTTGGATCAGTGACCCAGTGCTCAGACTAGGGACAAGGTCCATTGTAAACAGCTGACCTTCCCACCTACCCCCTCCCAAGTCCCGCCTCCTTGAAGACGCTGTGATAGAAGCCACAGGGTAATGGTTAACAATGATGAGAGTCTTATCCTCTGGGGAAGTATGTGTGTTCCTCCTGCCCATCCCTGGGCCCCAACTTTCTCCGGAGATCCTGTACTGAACCCGGTTGCCCCTCAGCACGTGAAAAGGCAGACTGCAAGGCCATCAGGAGAAGGGAGATGGGAGTTCTATAGGCCTCTATGGCCAACCCCATCCCAGTATCTTGTACACGAGCCCCTCCCCAGCCCCTGCAGCCTCTGAACCTAGTGTCCAGGAACCTGTGCAATGGAAAGTGGTCAGCATCTTAATCAGAATGACCAAAAACAATGCCCTTTCTTGGAAGCATCAAACAAGGAAGTGGAGGCATGATAGGTGGAAGACACTCACGTTTTTAATAGCAGCAATTTGGGTGCACCTGCCCGCCCGTGGAGGCCACCAAGTCATCAGTACCAGTGCGGTGCAGGGAGCATGAGGACCAGGGAAAGCACCAATGTGACGGCATCTTCACGCTTACAGGGGAGCACATGGCAGGAGCGAAGGCCTGGAGTGGCAGATGTGAGAAGTGTGCCCCTCAGTGGCACAATCAGAGGCTCCTTGAGTGGAAGGAAAGGCAAGACGGGTGGTGGCACCACAGAGCAGTGTGGCCACTCAAATGCCACAGCCTTAGTCCTACAGGAGAAGAGGCATGCCCCATCTCCAAGACCAAGCATCAGTTCACCATCTCTGACTCTGACCCTGGAAACTCCAGCTGTACAGGCCCTGGTTAGACACATTCCAGGGGGCGACTGGCACAGCTGCGCCCACTGCTTTGCCTCCAGCCCTGAAGCATTATATATATATATCCATATATCTCTAGATAGTGGGAGTTGAACCCAGGGCCTAGCATGCTAGGAGAGCACTTCACCACTGAGCTAGATCCCCAGCCCTTTCTGTTTTTTTATTTTGAGACAGGGTCTCACTAAGTTGCCTAGGCTAGTCTAGAAATTGCAATCCTCCTGCCGCAGCCTCTTGATTGGCTGGGCCATTACAGGCATGTGCCACTGTGCCCAGCTGAGGGGGGCTTTCTAGAAGAAGTAGGACAAGCCAGGCAGGAAGTAGTCTGGGCCAGAGAGGAGGAATTCCAGCCAGTGGTCCCACAGTTAGGTCTCAGTTGCCACTGTTCAGCTGCCAGGGCTTCCGAGCTGCTCCAGGAGGGCCTTGACTTCACCCTCCACTCGCAGCAGCTGGGCCTTGCGCCAAGGATTAAGGGTGGCGCCTCGGTTATCTTCCAGATCCCGAAGCAGTAGCTCGAGGTGGCGCCGGACCCGGGTCCAATCCCAGCTGTTAAGGTTCCGCTGTACTTCGCTGAGGATCATCGACCAGTACTCCGACACGGCTGCCCCCTCTGTCAGTGATGCCACGACCCGGGCACCACCTTCAGCAGTGCCCCCCAAGTCTCGAAGGACCTGGCGGCCCTCTGAGCTCAGCTCATTGAAGTAAAGGCTGGCGGGAAAGAGAAGGCAGACATCAGTCATCAGGGCTCTGAGAAAGAGGACCCGGGGTGGATTCACGGAGTCAGCAAACAGGATGGGCGCCTCGGCTGCCAACCTTGATGGGGTAAGAATTTGCAATAAGCCAGTGACAGCAGGTGTTGGCCAACAGGTGGCAGGGACTGACATGAGACTTCAGTAGGTCCCTATGAGAAATGGCAGTAGGAAATCGGGACGGGGTAAGACCCAGTCACAGACAAGGTGGGTTGGTTCAGCACTGAGTTGGCAGGGGTCAGCCAGAATCTAGGAAGAGAGGACAGGCACCAGGCCCAGGCCAGAGCAGTCCTGGGGCAGGAAAAACATGGTGGAAAGGAAAGGACTGAGGGGCAGGGGCCATGGGACCAGGGACAAGACTCACTGCAGCAGTTCCAGGGAAGGGTGCTCCCGGGCCGCCTTGGCCAGGGCCAGGGCTGCCTTGTCACCAGCGCCATTGTAGGCCACGTTCAACTCCTGCAGCTGATGGTTGTGGTCCAGCTGGGCAGCCAGCAACTCCAGGCCCTCGTCCCCAAGGCCAGTATGCAGCAGGGATAGGTGTGTCAGCGAGGTGTTTCCTGTCAGCCCCTCCAACAGCAGGGCGACACCTGCTGCTGTCAGCGGGTTGTTAGATAGCCTAGGGCCACGAGCAAGCCAAGGTTATGAGGGCCCATGGTAGATCTTTTGTGCTGGGCATCAGGACTTGGGCCAAACGGGACACAACCGGGACACAAGCTAGAGTGCAGACAGCCTGGGTACAGAAATGCAGGCCCAGGAGAAGGAGGCAGGGACACAGGGGCTGTGGCCCCTACAGAGGCGGGACCACAAGGGAAAGTGGGCTTTTCCTTTCCTTTTCTCCCTCTTTCCATCTCTTTTGCTCCCCGACTCCCTTCCTCGCTCACCTCTCCCTCTTCCTCAGCACTATGTCCCATCGTCCTTTTTCACTGCCTCCCCAGCCCCTGCTTCTCCCTCCTCTGGCTCCTCCTCCTGCTCCCATCTCCCTTTACTACAATCAGAAATGAGGATCCCAGTAAATCAGCCAACACTTTGGGAGCTCCTAAGAGTGCCCAGCCTTAGGGTTATCCTTACGAGGCTGCAGGGAAGGACCAGTGGTTCTGTTACCAGGCAACCGGCTCAGTTATTACTGAAGCCTCCCTGCCCCTAGGCTGATGTTAGCTGGAAGGCTCTCTCAGCACCTATTACCCGGCTCTTGTCTCACTGCTAGTAATGAACCTGGGCTTGGGGGCCGCACAGGGTCTTGACTCCCACTCCCTGAACTGTGCCAAGTATACTGTGAGGCACACAGTCACACTCGACCTGCGCTGGCCACCAGGATGGTCACAGCCTCGCCCCAACACCCCTCCCAGGGCACTCACCGCAGGGTGGTAATTTGGCACTGGTCATGCAGCAGCAGGTCTCGGAGGTCCCTGCAGGCCTCGGGGCCCAGGCTGTTGAGTTGCAAGCTAGAGCAGAATGTGGCCGAAGAGGAGGCGAGAGCAAGGCGGGAGTTTAGGATGGAGGCTTCCCATCCACAGTGCCCTTTCCTCCCCAGTCTGCCTCTTGCATCACACCTGCCTGCTACCTGTTGCTCCTGTCACCTCCGCCCACACCAGATTTCATTCTACCCTAGTATGGCCTGGATGTGGTTTGTTCCACAAGACTTAGGAGGCTTGGTCCCCAGCATGGCAGTATGGGGGACCACCACATTAGGAAACGAAGTGGCAGAAGCTTGAGAGAGGAGGCCTGGTGCAGGGCAATTAGGTCGCTGGGGTTCCCCTCTTGACGGAGATTAATATTGGCCTCAGAGTGAAGGAGTCTCCCTGAGCATGGGTAATGTTAGAAAGCAAGGCCACGCTGTGCTTGGCCTCCTCTGCTGCATGTTCTAATGCAGCCAGGGGGGCTTCTACACAGGTTGAGTCAATGCAACTGCCCAATCTCAGACTCTCAACCTCCAAACTGGGAGTTAAATACTTTTCTCTTCTTTCTAAAGTATCCAGCCTCAGCTGTTTTGTTATGGCAACAGAGAAGAGATGAATATACACCTTCTGGTCCTTCTCCAGGATTGTTGGCTTCCCTAGCACCTTCTCCCTCCCACAACTCTCTCCTCTCTTCATGCCTGTGCATGAGGATGGGTCCTCACCCCAGCTTCCGGGCACGCAGGAAGACAGGCATGAGCGTACGCAGCCCAGCAGGGTCCAGCTGGCAGGAGGCCAAGTTCACTTCGTCCAGGGCATGCTTTCCACTGCCCAGGACAGCTGCCACCACCGTACACTTAAGGGGTGTCATGCGCACACCTGCCAAGTTGAGCCGGCGCAGGGAGCTCAGCACCTCCGCAGAGAAGCGCTGGTTTTGGAACTCATAGTGGAAGAAGAGGTAGTCAAGGAGCTCCGAGGGAGGCAGCGCCTGCCGGCCCAGCTTGCCCAGCTTCTTCTTGATGGCCTGGGCATTCTCCAGGACATCCAGGTTCTTGATGGAACAGCCGAGCTGAGCCAGCACTGCCCGGTTGTGGGCAGACAGAAGCCCCCCCATGAACACAGGGAAGAGTTCAAAGACTTCATCCTCTGGGGGCTCATCAGGGTGGCGCCGGGGACCCTCTACGCCCAGGATGCTGGCACCCATCTGGTCCAGGACATCATCATTGTAGTAGTCCTCCTCTCGGAACATTTCCAGCACCATGGCCTGGGCCACGGCCTCCCGGCTCTTCCCCACCATGCGCCCAAACACTCGAGGAACCACCTGGAAAAGCAGCAGGGAGGGTGCTGTGACCTCCCAGGGCTGGCTCAGCCACCAAGGTGCAGGTTAAAGTCCACCCCTTCTGCTCCAGCCTCACAACTTGCAGGGTCACACTGCTCCCCTGCCGCAGCACCTCCACAGCGCCCCACTCCCTGTGTGGCAAACTAAACAGCCTAGAATGCGATGCTTTCCATAATCTTGCCCCAGCCGGACCCTTCCAGGGCCATCTGTCAAACACCTGTCTCATGCACTCCAGGCATTAGGAACTTCTTCCTTTTTCCTAAACACCCATCCATTTCCAAGCCCAGGAATTAGGAGGGAGGAGTGAGCATGCGCTGTTGTCCCTTGGTGTCATCAGGGACTTGGTTCCCAGAACCCCTCATGGAGACCAAAAACCCATGAATGCTCAAGCCCCTTATATAAAATGCTGTAGTATTTGCATCTGGCTTACCCACATCGTTTGTGTATATATAT
>NW_004955412.1:20275412-20283483 GCF_000276665.1 Chinchilla lanigera | reverse complement strand
CCTGCCTCAGCCTCCAGAGTGCTGGGATTACAGGTATGTGCCACCATGCCCAGCCTATCCTTCGTATATTTTAATCATCTCTAGATGCTGCCTCTTCCTGGGGTGTTTCCCCCAGTTCTCCTCTTGACTAATCCTGCAGGGATCAGACTAAATACCTTGCCATAGAAAAGCTTTCCTGATCACCCACCCCAACCCTAGGGTCCCCCCAGTGTACCTTTTACAGCACCTGGAACTTTTTTTCTAGGCATTTACCATAATTTTTCATTATATAGTTACATTGACTTTTTTTGTATTCAGGCTATAAGATCAGAAAGGGTAGAAACCTGCAGTTATGCTCACTGATTTTTTTTCCCTCAAAATCTCAACACCCTGCCTGGCACATAGCAGGCATTCAAATATTTGACAAAGAAATGAATGTCTGGGAAGGATGGCAGTGTCATCTCCCACTCTGTAATGGTTCTGGTTTTCTTTTATTGTGGTGCTGAGTATTGAACCCAGGGCCTCACACATGCTAGGTAAATTATCGACCCCTGAACTGTACTCCTAGTGCCCTTGCAAGGGCTGTGAAAGGCGAGAAGGAAGGTTCTATTCCTCTAGCACTGAACTGTGAGACAGTTTTGTGGCACCTCCTCTGTTGTCTGGGTTTTCTCACTTTGCGGGAAGAGGGAGATTGGGTCTGTTTATGTAGTCTAGGCTGGCCTTGAATTGGCCATGTAGCCCAGCCTGGTCTCAAACTCGCAATCTTCCTGCTTCACTTTCCCGAGGGCTCCCAAGTTCTTTCATTTTTTTTTTTCTTTTGGTTTTTTGGTTTTTTTCCGGTACCAGGAATCGAACTCACAACCTTGTGCTTGCCAGGCAGGTGCTGTGCCGCTGAGCTAAATCCCCAGCCCCTCACTTTTTGTTTTATTTTGTTTTGCTTTTTGTGGTACTGAGGATTGAACCCAGTGCCTTTGCATTGAGCTACATCCCAGCCCTTTTTATTTTCTGATACAGGATCTCCCTAAATCACTAAATTGCTCAAACTGAAATTAAGCATGTGATCCTCTTGCCTCAGCCTTCCAGAGTGCTGGGATTACAGGCATGTGCCACCACTCCCACCTTCTCATTTGTTGTAAGAGTTTCCTGCTGTGTAGGTGGCAGTGTCCCTCCTCCAAAACTCATCTGGGGACAGGACCAAAAATGTCACCTTGTGAAGCTGAATCAATAGCATTATGAGGGCGTGGTGGTGCACGCCTACGATCCCAGCACTTGGGAGGCAGAGGCAAGATGATCATGAGTCCAAGGCCAGCCTGCCCTGCATGGTGAGTTCAAGCCCAGCCTAGACTGTACAGCAAGACAGTCTCAAAACAACATCAAAATTTTAAAATTTATATAAAAGGGATCATGGTAATGCTTCATCTCCAGGTTGATATGAAAAACAAAAGAAGCCTGAAGAAGTGCCAGGCACACAGCAGAGTGGGTCTCTCCGTCTCTCAGGAGTTCTGTGCACCAGCCGCTCCCTGGTCAGCCTTCAGGCCTCGGTGGCTTTCTGAGCAGGACTGCACCCAGGATGGAGCATCCTAAGCCAATTACCACTGCCACTCATCCTCCCAGTATAAATGAATAAAATGGCATCTGCTTTATAAACCTGTCTCTTGTGATTGAGTTAGAATGAGTCATCACTCCCAGAGCCTAATCATGTCTGAGGAAACAGATGCAATCAGGTTTCTGAGCTACCAAAGCAAAGGACAGATCCTGGACTGTAGTGACCTCTGCTTCCTGGCAACCAAGGCTAGGAGGAGAGATGGAAGAAGCCAACTGCTGTTCAGCTCCATCTGGGCTTGTCAGCGAAGTCCCCATGCCCTCAAATCCCTCCCCGCTACAAGCCTTTCCCAGCCAATGGCTTTCCTCCCATTCCTCAGGCCTCAACCCCAGTGGAAGCCAAATTTCCCAGAGCTAGAACCGGAGCTCAGGTGAAGACTCGCACCTATGCGAAAAGCAGTGCCTTCCTAGTGGGAGAAGGGCGAGTGCTCGAGGAGCCAGACGGTGGGCAGTTTGGGGTCCTGGAAGAAAAGAACAAGGGTAGGGGTCCTGGGGCTGTTACCTTGAGCAAGTTGAAGAGCAGAGGCAGAATCCGCAGAGGGAGCAACTTGGCCACGATGCCCAGTACCAGGCTGACATCCTCCCCAACACGGCCCACCAGCTCAGTCACCTCCTTGCCCACCCGCTGCAGGGTCGTCTTGCGCAAACCCAGCACGATGTAGAGGGCAGCCAGGTACTCCTGCATGGCAGGCACAGTGAACACGAAGGTGCCCAGGTGCCCTGGCTCTACACACGGCGCCAAGAAAAACCTCAGGGCATCCCGGCGGAAGACATACAGCAGCTGGAACTCCTCTTCCGTCTTGATGCCAGCCTCCAAGCAGCCCTGGACATCCTCTTCAGAGAAGTAGGTCTTGCGGGAGGACACACCCTCGTAGGCCAACTTGCCCATGGTTCGGGCTGCATAGGCCATCAGGGATAAATTAGAGGGGTCAGCACTGTCCAGCGTTTCCCCGCTGAAGTTGAGCCGCAGGAAGCTGGTGTAGATGCTTGTGAGGGTCTGGCCAGCAGGCATTGGGGCATGCAGGAAGTGCAAGGTGGCACAGACAAGCCAGCAGTAGGAGGGCAGGAAGCAGGCAGTGGCGATCTGGTGGTGGCCCTCCAGGTTCCGGGACAGCATCTGCACCAGGTGATCCCGCTGAGCTGGCGTGGCCAAGATACCTGCACTGTGCCCACAGTCAGGCTGGTTGAGGCGGAGCTGGAAGTAGAGCTTCTGCAGGTTGGTATCAGAGAAGCCACAGATCTCACCATAGCGGCCCACATATTTGCTGGGGATGCGGCCGATGGCAGAAGGCCGAGTAGTCACCAGAATGCGGGCCTGGGAAGGGCATATTGGAGGGTTAAGACCTGCCAGGCATACCTATAAGCCCAGCACATGGAAGGCTGAGGCAGGAGGATCTCTGTGGGTTCAAGATCAGCCTGGGCTACATAGTGAGTCCAAGGCTAGCCTGAACTGTATAGCAAGACCCTGTCTCAAAAAAAAAAAAAAAAAAAAAGACCTGAGTGCGCTGATGACTTCAAGCCCCTGAAGACTGAGTGTCCATCCAAGGATGAAGGGAACAATGACTAATTGTAACTAACAGTTACTGAACATCTATTATGGTCCAGGGCACCAAGTTAAGCACAGGATCTCACTTAATCAGTATGACTCTAGGACACTGGAAATTGAAGCTTGGGGAAGTTAGTCACTTGCTCAGCATCTCACAACTGGGAAGTAGAAAGTCCAGGGCTTGAACTAAGCCAGGGCCTACCCTACCAAACAAATATGTGGGCCAGGACACAAGACTCCTTACAGCAGTGATGGCGAACCTTTTAGAAACCAAGTGCCCAAACTGCAACCCAAAATTGCCAACACTGCAATTAAACCTGAATACTGAGATATAGTTTAGAAAAAACAACTCATACACTTGGCTGGCGTGCCAGCAGAGGGCTCTGCATGCCTGCTGCAGCACGCGTGCCACAGGTTCACCACTGCCTTAGAGGGCAGGTCAAGGGACAGCAGTGGCAGAGTGTTCCATGAGTCACCCACCTCGGGCAGCATGTATTTGCGCAACAGGTTGACGATGATGGCAGCTGGTACACCCGGCTCCTTGGGGTCACTACAAAGCCCTGTGCCTGCCAGCCGGAAGTCCAGGTTGAGACGCTCCAAGCCATGGAGCACAAACAGCAGGCGGGACCCGGCCGCAGACATCAGGGGCAGAACCTCCTTCAGGGGTGTGTAGCGCTGGGCCACAAGTTGGCACAAGGAAGCAGGGGCAGGGCCCAGGGATGACAGGTCCTCACAGGAGAAAGGGATGAGCAGCTCAAAGGCCGGCAGCTGTCCATAGCACCAGTCCAGGACCATCTTGCGCACTAACGTGCTCTTGCCCATGCCCACCGTCCCATAGAGCACCACTGTCTGCACCTGGCGCCCACAGGCATCTGGGTTGAAGAGCTGAGACAGGGCCAGAGGGGGGAGCCCCGCCGGGGGCGACTGATGGTCCAAGGCCAGTGCCGAAGATGAGCGAAGCAGCTCATCAGGGGTGCTCTCGCGGATCACAGGGTCAACATGGGCTGTGTCGAGGGCAAAGGTTGGGCCAAACTGACGCTCCTCCCTGGGCAGCCGGCTGAACCACTCAGCCAGGTTCTGGCGGTGCTGATGGATCGCTTCTAGATGGGAAGGCAAGAGACTTGGCTCAGGGAAAGGGGCTGGAGATGCTGCAGTCAGGGTCAGGTTGGGCATCAAGACACAGCACCCCAAGATACTGGAAGCCAGGACTCCCTCAGAAAATAAAGGTGTTTGGAACCCCTGTGGCAGAAGGTGGGGAGCCTCTGGGATATAATGCTGAGGCTATGCTAACCAGCTTCACAGATATCTGTGCATAGTCTTAACCTGGTTGAGGGCTGGTGATACAGCTCAGCAGCACAGTGCCTGCCTGGCAGGTGCAAGGTCCTGAGTTCAATTCCTGGTATCAAAAAAAAAAACCCTGGTTGTTAGCCCCAAAGTTGGTTGAAGGTAGAGAGTGCATCTCTAAGTGCTTTGTGCACAGTAAGTGTGCCTCGCACGAGTACTGCAGGCAGGGATCACAGACGCAGGGAAGAAAGGACTGCTGAAGGATGAGGGCAGTGGATCCTCTCACCTCCTTCATCCCGCTTCTCATCTCAGGCCCCGCCTCTCCACCCCGCCCTCCATCTGGATCCCAGCCAGTCCTTTACCAGCTGCAGAGGCGCTCCGGAACAGCGGTCCATGTCTCCCGGACAGGGGAGCTGTGTCTGCCGAGCTTCCATGGTGGCGTACAAAGGCCCTGGGAACAAGGAGGGGATGATCTGGGGCTTGGATAGGGGGCTCAGCCCTGTACAGGCTCTGAGTCCAGCCTGCCCTGCTGGACTTCCCACTGCGACCCAAGCCCAACACTGGACACCCAATTCTCACGCCTTCCCAGGCACTAAGCCTTCGCCTTGGCCCTCCATGCCCCACAACCAATGGCCTGCATGGAACTCAGGCTGGTAACTGCCAGGCCCACCCACTTCTCACAGGTGCCCCGTTCCCCCACCATGACTGCTACATAGATGATCTAAGCCAACTTCTCCAAGGCCTGGGAGCTGCCTCCCTGCCCTTCCCACCTGCAGGATCCCCATCCCCTCTCCAAGGGGATCCACTTAGTGCCATGTCCAGGCTCTTTCCAGTCTCAGGGATGTGCCCAAGATGCTTTTTCTTTTTTTTTTTTTTTTCATCTTCTTGAGACAGGGTCTCGCTATGCAGTTCAGGCTGGCCTTAAGCTCACTTTGTAGCCCAGGCTGGTTTCGAACTCACAATGATCCTCCTGCCTCAGCCTCCCGAGTGCTGGGATTACCGGTGTGCGCCACCACACCCGGCCCCAAGATGCATTCTAAGGCATGACATCAAGGGCTCACCTAAGGGGCCCAAGGGGGCGATCCTCTTTAGGGAGCCAGCTCCAGTGGATCAGGAAGGGTATATGACCATCTACAGAGAAAAGGAAGAAACAGATCTACAGATCCCATTCACATTTTCCCACCTGTGCACAGACCCCTTATTTGTTCTCATAGCAACACAAAGTGCCCTCTGTAGCAGTTATTGTGCAATCCTATATTTTATTATGTGATTGATTGATTAACATTCACTGCCCCCCATAAGGGCAGGAACCACATCTGTTCTTGTTCACTGTTATACATCTAGAACGTAATCTGGGATTGAGCCCATGGGTTAATATTCAATATCTGTTAAATGCAAAAGAAAATCAGACAACTATTCCTGGACTTGTGGAGCTAGAAGGGGCCCCAGAAGATCACCTAGTCCTACCCTCCTATTTTAGGATGGGAAAAAGGAAGCTCAGAGAGGTGAGGTGACACGGGAAGGTCACCAGCTAGAGAACCAGAGCTGGGTCTAGGGCCGCTGGTGTCTGGGATCCCCGCTCTCTAGGAGATGCATCCAGACTCTGAATAGCAAGGAAATAGAAAGAGAAGCCCCTGCTTCTTGCTTACCTGGTGGTCGGGGTGTTCTTCCCAGACCACAGCCCCAAGAAGCCCTGGACAAATGGTGCCCCCACCTCATCCTGGGAGAAAAGGTCAGCAGCTGGGGGACTTAGCACCACCTTCTCGCCTGCTCCCCTGCAAGGAGAACCGTGTGAATGTACAGCCAGTACTATTCTCTCCTTCCTTCCCTCACACCTCTGCCCCACGCCAGTCAGGGGGGACATCCCCCAGGCCAGGCCCAGCCCTCCCTCGTACGCATGCTGCCCTGGCCAGCTTCCCGCTCTTGTCCTTCTCTGATGATCTCAACCTGATCCCATTTCATCTCCTACCACTGCTTGCCTCTCTCCTGAGCCTTCACAAACACCTTACTCCTGACATCTAGCCCAATAATCTGCTTTTAGAAACTGGGTGCAGTGGTGCATGCCTGGAATCCTAGCATTTAAAAGGCTGAGGCTGGAGGATCGCCACAAGTTTGAGGCCAGCCTGGGCTACAGAGCAAGACCTTGTCTCAAAACAAAACAAAACAACAAACTCTGCATTTAGGTGTCCTCTCTACCACCTTGGCTGCCAGCAAGCTCAGAGAGGAGTTTTGTGCTTATTTTCAATAGCTTTCTGGAACTTACATTTTCCAGTAATTATTATCTACTCCCTTCTGCCTTTGGTCCCCAGCCATCAGGTCCTTTTAGCTGAGTTGTAATGGTTTCATCATTTTATCTTCTCTCTGACTTTTATGTAAGCTGCTTTGAGGCTGATATAAATAATAAATGAACGAGTGAATGAACTTCCGACGTGACATAGTCAGAATGCCATTCTGCCTCAAACTTCACCCGTGTGAAACTGGACTCATCCTTCCCTCTCCCCTTCTAGTTATTTCGCCACGGCTCTTCCTCAATACTCAGGCCACACTGGAAACCTGACTTCTTTGTTTAATCCTTCCTTCCCTGCCTGCTCCATCAGTGGGAACTGTCCTCCAGCCCCTCCCACTGCTCTGCCTTCCGGTCACCTATCTCAGAGCCAGTACAGACACTTCGGGGTTTACTGGACCCCCTTTTCCATAGGGGCGCTCTCCCTGCAGTCTCAGTCCATCCCAGTCCCTCTGTCCAGACTGCCCTAAAGGTTACTGACAGGTAGCCAGTGCCTGGCCCACAGCTATTTTGAGTTTGCCCCCAGCCTCCTTCTCCCTGTGCACTGCATTCCTGCTCTCACTTTGTGAACTTTGTGCTCACATTATTCAGCTCAGAATGACCTTTCTTCACTATCAGAATCCCAATCTTTTAAAATACTGTTCAAGAGTCTTCTCTCTTCGGAAGCCTTTCCTGAGCCCCACGGCTCCTCTAAACGCAGGCTCGGACCCGGAACCGCCGGGTCTCTGGAGACAGAGATTAAGGGAGGGCACCCTTTTCTGCATGGCTGCATAGGGTGGCATGCCTTAGCAGGCCCAACCAGTGCTGCAGCTGGCCAGGGTGTTGACAGGACGGGAAGCAGGAGTCCCAGGAGGTGAGGAAGGGGTAAGAGCGCACCACCACCACCACCAAACCTGGAATCAGGGTTACATCAGATCCAGGGCCACTGAGTCAAGGTGGGACGCACAAGGACACAGCAGTTCTCTGCTGATCACCCTGTCTCCAGGGCAGTACAGGGACAGTGTGCCCACAGGTCCAGAGTCACGCACCAGACGGGGTCCCAAGCAACTCCTCTCCTTTCAGATGGCTTTGGGGACCCACAGGAAAAGCTGCGATCACCCCCTCTTCCCAGAGGCCCAGCCCAGTGCTACTCGTTCCAGCCCAGAACTCCCAGCCGCACTTGCACCGCGCCTCCCCACTCCGCATCCCGCTCGTGCTCCCGCCAAGCGCAGTCGTCCAGCCGGGCTGGAGGGGCGACCGACGCAGCTAGGCCTTTACCCGCGGCTGCCCAGGCCCGGGAGCCCGCCGCCGCGGCCCTGTCGCGGTGACTGCTAGTTCCCGGCTCGCTCGGCGCGGCACTTCCTGCCCGCCTCCGCCCGCTCGCGCCAGCCCAGCAG
>NW_004955412.1:20256268-20275220 GCF_000276665.1 Chinchilla lanigera | reverse complement strand
CCGCCCGCCCCGCTCCGCCCGCCCCGCCCGCTCCGCCCGCTCCGCCCGCTCCAGGACACAGACTTGGCACCCGCGCGCCCCTGCCGCCGGTGCTGCCCCCTGCAGGTTCCCAAGCGCTAATCCGGGCAATGACCTCACTCACCACCTCTCAGGCTGGGTTGTTGATACGCCCATTTTACAGATGAAGACACTGAAGCTCAGAAGGGTGAAATGACTTGGCAGGCTGACCCAGTTGGGAAGTGGATGAGCCAGAAACAGAATCTGGGATCCGCGCCTTCCTACCTCATCCCACGGCCTTCCTGAAATCCCCATCCCCAGGGCATCCTTCCCCCTAACTCTGTCCTTTCCCACCTCACCCCCACCCAGTCACTTCCACAGTCGGCCTCCAGGCAAATACCAGAGCCCTTCCTGGGTCCCCCTTTTTGTACCTGGCCCTCTCCAGGCCCCAGATCTCTGTATGCAGCTTGTCACTTTGGTGAGGACAGAAGAATGGGGTTGAAGGACAGTTCCTTCACTGACTTGCTTTTCCTGTCTGAGGCTTCAGGTTCTCAAAGCCCCACCCTTATGCCACACCAGGAACACCCAGGGCTCACGTAGCCCAGAGAGAGGAAGCACCTACCTCCCACAACTAAGGCACGCCTGCACGTGCAGACATAGGTGTGCAACATGCAGGGAACAGAGGTGTGCAACACGGAACTCCCCGGCTCCCCAGGGCAGGGCTGGCAAGAAGGCTTTGTGGTCTGCACCATCCCAGCTAAAGACAATGTTGGTGTCTCATCTAGGCATTTGCCCATTCACTCAACATGTGATGTTGGACTGGTATAGAGCACCTACCCTCACCAGGGCTTCCTCACCTGGGCTATGTGAGGCCAGGGTGTTCCTTATGTGGCACAGGGTGGGGGCTTTGAGGGCCCAAAACCTCAGGTCTAAGCCCCAGCACTAAGCCCTGCGTTGCTCACCGAGCCGGGTCTACAAATCATGTGCCTCAGAGGCAAAGTGGTAGGAAAGCCCAGAAGAGGAAGCAGCTGCCTCTGGCAGAAGAAATGACATTTGAGCTGGATGTTAAAAAAAAAAAAAGTCAGGGTAGACAGAAGGGGTGACAGTAGGACAGGAGGGTCCAAGTTCAAGGCTATCTGGGGCAACTTTGCAAGAGAAATTCAGGGGAACATGGCACGTTCACATTTTAAGGGAAGTTTTCTGAGGGGAGTAGCGTGAGGTGAAAAAGGGGAATTAGAGCAAGCTATCACTGTGGTCTCAGGGTAACATTTTGGGCCTGGAAGACTCTTCTAGGATCACTCCCTTTACCCAGCCCTGCCAAGCAGTCGTCACCTGGCTGGAGTCAGGCAGTCACCTGGCTGCAGTTACTGGATGTACCTCAGAGTAAGGTGTTCCCCTCCCCCATGGGTATGACAGCCATGTAAATTTTATTAATAACATATAATTTGACTGGTCTCTTGCAGACAGAAACATGCTGTGAGTCATGCTGCAGGTGTGTCCTCTGGTGTCTGACCTCAGGATGGGGCGCCAGGAGCCCTAAGAGCCATAGCATGAAGAATTGCCTTGGTCAACTCCAACCTTCATCACTCTGCACAGGTCCCGGCATGGAGCATGGGGTTGTGTTAAAGAGCATGATGACCAAGTCCCAGCAGCAATCTGGGAAACACTGTCACACTTAGGGCGATGCTTAGGGAAATATACCTAGATGGCAAACACATTTATCTCCAGGTTAGCAGATTATGGGCCCAGTGGAAGGCACAGTGTGTGGCTTACCAATAGCAAGAGCACAGTGCATTGAGAGCTTGCTCAGGTAATTTCTTTCGACCCTGGTTTCCGTTGTCTGAAAGTATTATAGGCAGCTAAGTCAGATAAAAATTCATATACAGTCAGAGAGGGATTGGGCCCTCAAGGAAGTCATCACAAAAAAAGTAGACATCAGAATTGTGGCTAGAGATAAATCTAAGGAGAGCCAGGCCTCAGGATGGAGATGCAATAGCCAGGCCTGCAAAATAAACAGCAACTTGAGATTATACTGTAATTAGCACCCCCAGGCCCAGTGGACCCAGCTAGGCATCAGACACATAGGTGGGTGATCAAAACATCCAAACCCATACTCCCCTCCCATCTTAGTTACTTTTCTTGTGGCTGGGACAAAACACATGACACAAGTTAAAGGAGGAAAGGTTTATTTTAGCTCAGCTTGTAGAGGTTTCAGTTCATAGTTAGCTGGCTCCAAGGCAGGGCAGCCTGGCAGAGGAGGAACAGTCCATGGCGGGGCAGGCAGGAAGCAGTGCCAGCAGTGAGCCTTCCTTTCCTTTTTATCCCATCCAGGCTATAAGCCTATTGGGTGGCACCACCCACATCCAGGGTGGGCCTTCCCATTATCACACCCAGAATTATGCTAAACCAATCAATGGGCTAATTTTTTTTTTTTTTTTGGTACCAGGAATCGAACTCATGACCTCAGGCTTGCCAGGCAAGCACTTATGCCAGTGAGCTACATCCCCGGCCCCATAATGTGTTTTTTTTTTTCAGTAGACTAATTTAGTTATCATATGCCCTCAGTCCACATACACACACCCTAGATCCAGCCACCTCTGAAAAGCCCCATTTATGAGCACAAGAGGCTTTGTGGGAGGACATCTAGATACAAGCCATAACATCTCCCTTCCCCAAAATTCCTTTGTTCTTTCCATGTACACATGCTGTGTGACTCATTTCCCTATTGGATCAATATCAAGTGACTACATTTGTAATCCTGTAGGTCTGACCTGTATTGTACCCACACTGTGATTTTGCTGTATAAATTACCCCTCCAGTGGCTACCCAGGACCCCTCCTGGAAATCCAGGAGCCATTTTTCTTCTCTTTTCTTCCAATAAAACTCTCCTAACTTGCTCCTTTTGTTTGTGACTTCATTCCTTGATCTTATGAGACCATGAACTTAGCATATCTGACTGGCTCTAAGGCAGGGCAGCATAGCAAAGGGAATTATATTTTTCCTATATCAAAAGAAGGAAGTGATAGTGATCATGGTGATTCTCCTACCTCAGCATCCTAGCTGCCTCTTGGGGTTGCTGTGGGAACCATAAAAGCTCTTTTTGCAAAATTGTGAACCATTCTACAAATGTTCTCTGTGCCAGAAGGACTGTTGCTGGCTCCAGAGCAGCTATTTGCCTAGGAAACATAATTGTGTGACTTTGTAAATGTTTAACACTTCCAGCAGTATTTGCAGCTTTTGCTGTGTGTGTGTGTGTGTGTGTGTGTGTGTGTGTGTGTGTGTGTGTTACTAGAGATGGAACACAGGGGCATGTGACCATTGAGCTACATCCCCAGCCCATTGTTTTGGTTTGGCTTGGTTTGGTTAGCTTTTGCTGTTGTTTCTGGGGCTCCACTTCTTTTTAAATTAGATTTTGTTGGTACATTTTAGATACACACAACAACCACATTCATTATTCCTTTGTTTTTTGAGACAGGGTCTCGCTCTGTAATCCAGGCTGGACTTGAACTCACTATGTAGCCCAAACTGGCCTCAAACTCATGGAAATCCTCAGGGCTTAGCTTCCCAGATGCTGGGATTGCATGCCCAGACCCAGCCCATTTTTCAATTTTTATTTGGAGATAAATTCTCACCAAGTTACCCAGGCTACCCTTCTGCCTCAGTTTCCAGAGTAGCTGAAATTACAAGCATGCTTCATCATATCTGGCTATTTGTTTGGATGTTTTTTGCTTGGATTTTTCTGGGGGCTTTGTTTTATTAGGGGTTTGTTTGTTTGTTTGTTTGTTTGTGATAGCCTGGCCTTGAATTCAGTTCTGCTTTTTCTGCCTCAAGTATTTGTATTTTAAAAGAGAAAGGATAAAGATGAGACCTGCAGAAAGACTGGTTGATGGTCTTTTGTGCCCTTTGACTTGTAAGGAGCCTTTTACTGAGCTAGGCATGGTGGCACACATCTGTAATCTCAGCACTCTGGAAGACTAAGGCAGGAAGATCACAATAAATTCAAGGCCAGCCTGAACTACATACCGAAAACTTGCCTCAAAATAAAGAAACAAATAAGCAAAGACCCATCTACTGGCACCATTCCAGGGAAAAAGGGGTTCTAAAAGTTTTCCCTAAAGCTAGCTAGAATTCTAGAACGAGAACTCTGACCTCTTCCCATTTCCTACTCTCAGCCCAAACTTCCAGAAGAAACAAAGCTAGTCCATCTCTAGCCCAGCACTTGACCTGTCATAGACTGAACTCTAGTCTAGACCAGAGAACTTACTCTACAGACGGCACAAGTAGGGTGTTCCAGGTGGCTGGCAGGGCTGGTGCCAGTCCCTCCCTTCAATTCCCAAGCTTCAGGCCCAGAAGAGTAGAGACAATGTGCTGCTTCTCAGATCATCCTGCCACCAGCCCTCAAGACCCTCTGGACCCTGACCTCTTCCAAACACAGGGCCTGCAGTCCTGGTGGGTAATGGCTTGGCCCTGCTAAGTGTGACCTGGCAGGAAAAAAGCAGGGAATAAAAGGAGAAAAAGCAGAGTGAGCCCAGTGAGGCCCATGCTACTCACATTCCAGGATGGGGTTTCCTTCTTGATCATGGAGACGCACCCTGCCCCCTTTAAGCACTGAAGAACCAGGCATGTATCACTCAAGCAAGAACACAACATGCCACAGACACGGGACATCACAGGCGGTATGAGGCACTGTGAACAGGGGTGCCAACCAATGCCAAGAACAGCAGTAGGAGGCAGAAGACCTGGCCTCCAGACCTGGCTCCATCTCCACTGGCTGAGGGCTCATGGCAGATTCCTTAACCCAAGCCTCAGTCCTCTCATCCACACAATGGGATCACCGCAGGGTTAGTGTGGACCCTCCTTGCAATGATGACCATGAAGCGTTGTGGTGGGGAAAGCATGATACAAATATTTCATTGGACCTACATTCCCTCACTTGATTGACCTAGGACTTACTGTTGCCTGCCACAGGTTCCCTGAAGCTGACGAACCTCTTGCCAAGAGCCTCCCTCACAGCCTGTGGAACTAGGCGGCAGATTCACTCACACACTGCATACTGTATAAATATAGGTTTTATTAATAATGAGTGAAATCCCACCAATACAACTGGTATCTCTGTGTAAGGAGAATCAGGGGAGCAGGAGAGGTGTGTGTACAGGAGTAAGGGGAAAGCCCTGGGGAGGGGAAATCAGAATGATCCTGGGCCCACCAGGAGAGTCAGACATGCTCTAGGAGTGTCTGCCACCTTCGTGCCCAAGGTTTGTTGTTCTGATGCCCAGGGGCCACCTGCTGATGGGAAGGGCAGGTGGCTGGGCAGGGGTAGGAGAGTGAGAATGCCAGCTTAGAGCACAAAAGGAGAGCTGTGGGGTGGCAGGGGCCACGGCCAACTTATGCCTATGCTTGTGCTTGTTGGCTCCTGAATGACTCCAGGAGGCTCCTGCCTGCCCGGTCCCACCCCTGGCTCAGGAGGAAGACTGAGGGGTGGACACCTCTAGATCCTGGAGTCCCCCTGGGCAGCACCGGCCTCATCCTTAGCACTTCCAATGTGGGACCCCCAGGAGGAGGTCGACACCACTTCCCCGCAGCACCCACTGCCACCACCACGCCACCTCCACTCTTCCTATGTGCCATCCAGGTGGAGCCTGTAGAGGGCTGAGATCGCCTGTTTTCAGGTAGGGCCCTAACTCTGAGAGGGGAGGGAGCGTATGGAACCCTATGTTAGGAGCAGCAAGAAGGGAGGGTTGGGTCTTCCCCCAGTCACCCTCCAAAATAAAGTGCACTCTCCAGTTTCAGTGGCCAGTGGGAGAGAATCACAGACAGTATTGCAGAATGCCCCCAGCCCTGCCCCGAACCAAAAGTATACGGAGTGGGACGGAGCACCCCAGGGCCTCTCCAATCACCAGGATTGGGAGTGGTGGCCCAGACAGAAAATCCAGCTTCTGTCCCCGAAGATTGTCCATGTCAGCCAGGGCCTGGGAGTGGGAGAGAGGTAGGAGGAAGAAGAGACTTCAGAGTCCCTCCCCACTCAGTCACCACATCCAGGACAAGACGCCCGGGGCACCCCACCAGGGCCCAGCCCTGGAACTCCAACCTTGCAGCAGCCCGGTTTACAAACACTGGTGCAGCGGGGACCCCAGTAGGGGGCCACTTTGGTCAGTTGTAAGTGGAGGCCCAAAGATGCTGCAGCTCCCAGGCAGACAACAGAGGGGGCACCACAGACAGAAAGGAGGGTGGCAGCCTCCCAGAGGTCTTTGCATGCAGGTGGTGGTGAGGGAGGAAGCTACAAAGTGCACGAACTTGGAAAGGCTCCTGGGCGTGGCGGGTGGCCCGAAGTCCCCACGCCAGGGCCGTGGCTGGCAGCTAGCGGCCGGCAGTGCAGTCCAACAGCCAGTCTGGAGCATTCAAGGGCCACCAGTGCCCAAGTCTACAAGGTTAAAACAGCCCCAAAAGGCTGGGGCTGGGAGTTTTCTGCTGCGGGGGCTGGGCAAGGCCAGGGCAAGACTCTATCTCTCAGACTTGACCCGGTAACGGAGCACAAGGTATGCCAGCAGCCGAAGGGCCAGGAAGAAGATGCCCAAGACCAGGAAGTCCATGTAGAGCTTGGCATCCTCCACATCCAGCGCTTGCAGGATGCTCCGCGGGTCCTGGAACTGGCAGGATTCCTCTAAGCATGACAGCTGCTCACGCTCCATGCCGTAGATGGTCAGGATCACCCCCTCAAAGCCATACCTAGGTAAGCAGGGGCATCAGAGCAGGACATTGAGCACATGGTCCCCATTCCCTAAGGAAACTGCCAGAGCACAGCTGCATCATCCTCATTTCTGTGGCCAGCCAGGGTACCCCTGCCCAAAAGATGACGGCACCAGACCTGGTACAGCCGAGGAAGCACTGGGCAGGGCCTCCTGGAGGGGAGCGGCACGGGCAGGCTGGAGGGACAAAGCACCCACCTGACATAGGAGAGGTAGGAGCTCCACTGCAGATACGTGGGGATGGTCTTGAAGCTAACAAAGAATCCAGAGAACAAGAGGACGGGGATGGCAGTTACTGGGCCCACAAAGGTGGCTACCTAGAGGGAAGGCAGAGGGGCCAGGCCATCACAGGGGTGACCAGGACTAAGGTGGTCCCAGGGTTTCCCAGGATACCAGCCCTGTTTCTCCCGTAAGACTCTCCCCCTGCTTGTGAGTCCTCACACGCCAACCTTCCCACCTGTAGGGAGTTGGAGGCAGCTCCGATTAACAGTCCCAGAGACTGGGCCACTAAGGCGGTGGCGGTGGCCAGGGCTGAGAAGAGCAGGAACCGGCTGGTCTCGGCTGGCTGGCCCGTCATCCAGTACACGATGCTGCAGTACGCCACCGGGCACACCACCTGGAGGGCAGGCACAGGGCTGGGCAGGGCTGGTGAACCCGGGCCACAGGCCTAAAACCCTCAGCTGGGAATGAACCACTAGAAGGCCTGTTCCCAAGGCGTGCAGGCCTGCCGTGCCTGCACTCCTGCTCCTGCTGCGCCCAGGCTGACACGCCTCCCCTCCCTCCGTGACCCTATGAGCTCCTCTTCCCTGAGGCTCACTCTCAGAGCACCTCAAGGCCTTGCCGTCTGAACCAGCGTCTTCCTTACATCAGCAATGAATTAATTCTCCCTGGCATAGTGGTTTGCTTCCCCTTGAGATTATCAACCGTGTGACACAAAGAAACAGACAGGTAGGATCAGCAACTCTAGAGAGCTAATATGTAAGGCGGGACTGTTGTTAATAAAATTACATTGTATAAATAAATAAATAAAATTGCATTGTATCAGGAATCTTTGTTAAACATCTTAGCTGCTCTTATCACAAAAATGTAAGTTAAATATTTAAAGATAGGCAGGCATGGTGGTGCACACCTATAATCCCAGCACTCAGGAGGCTGAGGTAGGAGGATAGCCGCAAGTTCAAGACCAGCCTGGGCTACAAAGTGAGCTCAAGACCAGCCTGAATTGCATAGCGAGACCCTGTCTCAAAAAGACACACACACAAAAAACAAGAAAGTATTGAAAGACATGTTAATTTGCTTCACCTTACTATTTGTATGTATCCATAATATCAGTTTATAAACCTGAAATGGAAACCATGATTTATCATATTCTGGGGGAGCTGGTTCTTTACTTCTTTTGTTCATGTTTTGTTTTGTTTTGTTTTTGAGATAGGATCTCACTATGTAGTTCAGGCTGGCTAACCTTGATCTCAATATGTAGCCCAGGCTGGCCTCAAACTCTTAGCAATCCTCCTGCCTTAGCCTTCTGAGTGCTGGGATTATAGGCATTTGCCTCCATGCTTGGCCTGTCTTTGTTTTTGTGGTGCTGGGGATCGAATCTAGGGACTCATAGATGCTAGGCAAGCACTTTCCCACTGAACTGCATCCAGCTCAAAATTATTTTTTAAATTAATTCTTTATTTATTTATTTTGGCAATACTGGGGATTAAACCCAGAACCTTCATACTGCACTACATCACCAGCCCCTTTTATTCTTTATTTTATGACAAAGTCTTGCTAAGTTGCCCAGGCTGGGTTCATGTTTACAATCCTCCTGCCTCAGCCTCTCCATCACTGGCATGACAGGCATGCATCACCATGCCCGGCCACTCTTTTTTTGAACGGAGAGATTATCAACCACTGGGGACAGGGGTGGAATGCATTATACACAGTTCTGCAGGCTGGTCCCTGCACAAAGAAATCCAACCTGAGGCAACCAGAGGCCAAGATGTAGCTTATGCTCCTCCCACTAAATGCTATGGCCTCACACATGGCACTGCCCACCCTGAGGAGGTGCACATTTGTGTGATGGGCTTGGAACAGGCAATACTGGTAACCACAAAAAAACCAGCTAACATGTCTGGGGCACCCGTATGTGCTGAGTGCTAGTCTAAGAGTTTTACATTACTGGCACGGTACCACACACCTGTAATCTCAGCACTGGAAGGCTGAGGCAGAAGGATCACATGTTCAAGCCAAGACGGGGAAACTTAGTGATTTAGTGAGACCCTGTCTCAAAATAAAAAAAGGCCCGAGGTGTGGTGGCACACACCTGCAATCCCAGAACTTAGGACACTGAGACAAGACATTGAGACAGGAGGATTAACACAAGTTCTAGGCCAGCCTGAACTACATAGTGAAACCCTGTCTCAAGAAAACAAAAGACAAAAACCTGTATCAGTCTAGTCTGCTGCTGTCTCCCTAGTGCCCAGCATGAAGCGTACCAAAACCTGTTTGCAAGCAAGAAGAAGGGTGAACATGGCAAGGTGGAGGGGCTGGGAGCCAGCTGGGGGAACAGAAGGCAGGCAGGTGCGAAGGCTCACCTGAAAGGGCACGTCGGCCATGGTCTTGGCCAAGTAGTACGCTTTGAGGCTGTACCAGTAGTTGAGGTGCTCCCGCATGAAGACTGCCATCTCTAAGGGGACTGAGGACACAGGCGGACAGGGTGCTGCTGGCCAACCCCTGCCCTGCCTCCTACCCAGTGCCCACACCCGCCCCCGGACAGCTCTGCTCACAGGTGAGCACGGTTGGCATGAGGGCAGCAAACATGAGGAACAGCATGGAGAAGAAGAGGCAGCCGGTGTTGTTGAAGACCTTGCTGGCGTCGTCGCCAATGTGCAGGTACAGGAGACCAATGAGCACGCCGATCAGCACGTGGGACACAAACCGCAGGTGGGTCAGGACCTGGGGAGGGGTGGCGACGAGAAGCAGGATGTCTCAGGCCAGGGGCCACAGGGTGGGAACTCAGATCCACCACAGGGGCACTGGAGGGCTGCGGGGAAGGGTCCCAGCTCCCGTCCCGCCTGCTATGACCCGACAGCCCAAAAAGCCAGGCCTGCTCCTCCTGTCCCCCAACTTGACGCCTTACCGTGTCCCTGAGAATGGACAAGAAGGTCCTCCTAAAGAGGATGCAGAACTGGGTGAGGGTGCTGGTGGCAAAGGTGTGGCTCTCAATGGGATCCACTTCCTGGGGAGAGGAAATGGGTCCAGGTGAGCCTACCCCTCCTGCCCACTGCCCACTGCCTGCCTGGATCGGTGAGCGGAGAAACCCCTGAGCCCTTCCCAAAGCAGGGGTCGCAGGCCACAGAGGGAGAAGCTCCATCACTGAGCTATGTGCCTGGGAACCGGGCTGTAGGAGGCCCTAGAAGCTAAGGCAGGAGGACCACCAGTTCCAGCCTAATTTGGGCAACCTGACAATTTAATGAGACCTTGTCTTGAAATTTAAAAAAAACATTTTTTTTTAAGGGCTGGGGATTTTGCTCAACACAAGGCTGTGGGTTCAAATCCCCAGTATTTGTGTTATGGGAGCTGTCGGTAGGCACAGTGGTCTATGCCTGTAATTCCAGTGCTCTGGGAGACTGAGGCAGGAGGATCACAAGTTTGAGCCACTCTTGGGAAGCTTAGTCACTTAGTAAGACCCAGTCTCAAAATAAAAAAGTGCTGGGGGTGTAGCTCAGGGGAAAGGCTCTGGGTTCCAGCTCCAGTACTGGAAAATAAAAAGAAGGGGGGATACCCTTAGGCCACTAGTTTCACTAAACTATTTAATAATCACATCAGTGACAAAGGCCCCGCTTTTCAAGGGTGACTGGGTCTCATCTAAAGAGACCGGGCACTGGACAAGCACCTGCTGCTCCAGCGGCCTGCACAGTTTTTGGCGATTATCTAATTGGTCCCCTAGCACCCCTGGGAGGTGAGTGTCATCACTGCCCAGGTGGCGAGGACAGGAGGCCACACTAGTCACAAGGCCAGCAGCTGTGCCAGCATGCTCACCAAATGGCCCGTGAAGCTCTGAGGACAGTGCACTAGAGGTGGTCGTAAGAGTTTGCCGAGGAAGTAAGTGGTGAGAAAACCGGAGGCCCAAGGTCACATGAGTGTTCCTGGTCATTCTGTGCCAAGTCTGATGCCTTTCCCCCGCTCAAGGGGACAGCCCTTTGGCAGGGCCATTGTCCACATCCCTTCGCCCCTCTGCCCACTCCACATGACTCACCTGAGGGCAAGCGAGACAGGGGGCAGGGACCTCGTTCTTCTCCGGGCCGCCCTTCTTCTCAGCCATGGCACACAGCCCGCTCTGCACAGCTCTGAACAGCATGGGGTTCAGGTCTCCGTACTCTCCAGAGGCCACCTCAATGACTGGGGACACAGAGCCGATGCTCAGCTGGGCCTCACCTTTCTCTCCCGGGCATGTGGGGAGGGCAGGAGGGGCAGTGAGCTCCCTGCTCCAGGGGAGGCCCCAGATCCAGGTCCCCACCGCATCCTGGCACCCACTGGCACACTCACTGAAGTCAGCTGGGTTGTGGTAGGTGGGGCAGTGTAAGCCCAGCCCCTTAAGGTAAGGGATCAGGTTGGTAACGACGCCCTTGAAGATGCACTGACCCTGGCTCAGGATGTAGAGCTGCAGCAGAAAAGGACGGGTAAGAAAAATGCAACTAGCCAGGCATGGTGGTGCACACCTATAATCCCAGCACTCCAGAGGCTGAATCAGGAGGATCGCTATGAGTTCAAGGCCAGCCTGAACTGCACAGTGAGACCCTGTTTCAAAACAAAAATGCAACCAGTGGGCAGGAAGTGGTCCCTCCAGCATCTCTCCCAACTCCTTTCTGTGCCATCTCAGGTCAGTCTTCTTCAGGGCCCAGAGACACTCACCTTGTCAAACATCTCAAAGAGCTTGGCACTGGGCTGGTGGATGGTGCAGATGACAGTGCGGCCCCCGTGAGCCAAGGACTTCATGAGTGAGACCACTTGGAAACAAGAAGCGCTGTCCAGACCACTGTCCAGAGAAAGGCCACAGGGATGCCCATTGAGGTGGGTGGGGCCAACAGGAGGGAGTCTCTGGGGTGGGCGGGGCAGCTGCTGTGAAGGGGATGGAGCTGGCAGGAAGAAGCCCCTTTGGCCAACCCCATATCCTGTACTCTGTGCGGGTCAGGCATTTGTTTATCAACTTCTCTTTTCTTCTTTTCGTTCTTTTTTTTTTGTCTTTTTTTGAGACAGGGTCTCACTATGCAGTTCAGGCTGGCCTTGAGTTCACTTTGTAGCTGAAGCTGGCCTTGAACTCACAACGATCCTCCTGCCTCAGCCTCCCAAGTACTGGGATGATTGGAATACAGTACCATGCCCGGTTTCTTTTTCTTTCTTTCTTTTCTTTCTTTCTTTCTTTCTTTCTTTCTTTCTTTCTTTCTTTC
Source organism: Chinchilla lanigera (assembly GCF_000276665.1). Classification (NCBI taxonomy): domain Eukaryota; kingdom Metazoa; phylum Chordata; class Mammalia; order Rodentia; family Chinchillidae; genus Chinchilla; species Chinchilla lanigera. The sequence continues at coordinate 20,263,039 of NW_004955412.1, read as the reverse complement.
TTTCTTTCTCTCTCTCTCTCTTTCTCTTTCTCTTTCTCTCTCTGTCTCTCTCTCTCTCTGTCTGTCTCTGTCTCTGTCTCTGTCTCTGTCTCTCTCTCTCTCTCTCCCTCTTTCTCTCTCTGTCTCTCTCTCTTCTGAGATAGTATCTCACTATATAGCCCAGGCTGGCTTTAAATTCACATTGATCCTCCTGCCTCAGCCTCTCAAGTGCTGGGATTACAGGGGTGTACCACCTGAACACCTGTTGTATCAGGTACTGGAAATTACAGTGATGCATATATAAGACTGGTCAGGAAGGAGAGACAGACAAACTCAGGTGATTTTAGGGAGTCCAGAAAGTGCCATGGCAACACAAGTGAAAGAGGTGGGAAATCAGCCATGCTTGTAGCAGGGTGGTAGAGAATAGTCAGAGAAGCCTTCTAGCGTCTGGAAGAAGTAAGAGCTAAGGTGGTGAAGGTGGAAGGGAGAGGATGGATGAAGGGTGTTCCGGGGGGAAGACGGCAGTGCAGGCTCAGAGACATGAAGCACCTGGTTTGGCTAGGGAATCTCAGTGCTATTAGAGCATGAAATATAAGATAGGAGGTTGGGCAAACAGATTCCAACCAGGACCTTGTAAGCTGCCTGGCCATTCTGAGGGCAAATGGGACACACTGCATGCTTTGAAGCCGGGGGGAAGTCTCGCCAGACTTGTCTTTTAGAAAGTCCACTCTGGCTGTTGTCTGGAGGGAGGACTGGCTGTGTGAGACAGGGGCTGGCAGATGAAAGGGTTGAAGATGTCTTGAACCCAAGCACAGGCACTAGAGAAGGGGCAGGGCAAATCTAAGAGCCCCCGAAAGGAGGTAGAATCTATAGGACTTGGGGACTAAGGACTCTGGGGGAGGAGAGGGAGGCATCAATCAAGGGGACAGCCGGAGCTCCGCCTGCGTGAGCGACAGGACTGCTGGCTGCGGTAGGATTGGCAAGGCTGGAGGCAAGGAGAGGAGGCAGTGCTGATCTGGGCCCCTGGAGGCCGCAGGGGAGGCGCTGTCCCCAGCCACAGAGAAGACACAGCTCCAGCCGAGGCTCAGGGCTGAGGGGAGCGGGGAATCCCGGTGCGAGAGCGGGGAGAACTACCTGGTGGGCTCATCAAAGAACATGACAGGTGGGTTGTTGACCAGCTCCAGGGCGATGGCCAGGCGCTTCCTCTGCCCGCCAGAGAGCAGGGCTGTCCTCGTGTGTGAGCAGGACATCAGGCCCAGCGCTGTGAGGATCTCTGTCACCTGGACCCGCGCCCACCGCACCCAGGTCAGCGTCAGAGTATCTGCTTCCCCAGCACCACCCTGAATTCACAGAGCAGCTCCCCTAAGCCCACTTGGCTGCCCCGAAGGGCTCCGGAGCTCGGGAGCCTCCCAGAGGCCGGCCGGCCCCTCACCCCTCCTCCTCGCTCACCAGTTCTTTCTTCACCTCCTGCTTCTCACTCAGCTTCAGGTTGGCAGAGACCTAGGGCCCCGAGCGGGCAAGAAAGGTGTGAGAGGAGCACAGCCATGCCCTCCCTGAGGAGGGCGAGGGGGCAGATGGGAGAGGGGGCTGGGGAAGGGGAAAACCGTCCAGCCCTCACCATCATGGCTTCTAGCACCGTGAGGTGCGGCAGTAGCATGTCGTCCTGCATGATATAGCAGGACATCTTGCGGAACGTCCTCAGCTCCCTTGGCCTCCCGTTGACCAAGATCTGCCCCTTCATTCCAGACTCCCTGCGGGGACATTGGTTGGGTGAGGGCCAAAGTCACCATGGAACACCTTCTGTGCCCCCTTCCTGAGTCCTGCGCCCAGCCTCATCTTCACCTGTATCCTGCCAAGATGTTCATGAATGTGGACTTGCCAGCCCCGGAGGGGCCCATGATGCCAATCAGCTCCCGGCGGCAGAATTTACCCGATAGGCACTTGAGGAGGGTCTTATAACCTGCAGTAGAAAGGAAGGGATTTTTGATGAGGGCTAGAGTGGATGGACGCACTCCCAAAACTCTTCTGAGCAGCCGAGGTGGCTATCAGAGGAAGCGTCAAGCAGTCTCTGCTCAGTTTAGGGTTAGGATGGAGACACGACCCTCAGAGTCCCAGCAGTGACCTATACCCTCTCATTTTGTCCCTCTAGAAAGGACTAGCACTAATGTCAAAGTACCAGAGGTGACAATCTCCTGGAGACTGTGGGGAACCCATGGATGTCACAGATGCCCATGGAAAGGAGACTGAGGTTCTAGAAGACCCTTGCCTCCTCTGTGTCACAGGGCCCCCATCTCAGGAGGACCTTCCCGCTGGTCCAGCCTGGACTGGCTGCCTGTCTTCTCTGTGCCTCTGACACTGTTGATACGCCAGCATGTTTGTGAGTTGATGTGCCTGTCGCTCACCCCCTCCGGCTCTTAGTCGGTGAGCTCTAGACAGGCAGGGTCTGTCTTACTCGTCTTTGTAACAGTCTGTCTGGCATGCTGTAGATGCTCAGCAAGTGTTTTTGCTGTACAAGTGTGTGTTTGCAGAGCTTCTTCCCCATCCTGGAAAAAAGAAAAACTGCCTTCTCTGTGTTCTGTCTGCCCTCTTCAGCTGCCCAGAAAAATCTCACCTTTCCTTCACTCACAGGAGGCAGCCTATGCATAAAGAACACCAGTATGGAGTCAGGTGGATATGGGTTCAAATCCTGGCTCCACACCTACCAGCTGTGTGACCCCAGGCAAGTTGTTTAACCTCTCTGAGCTCCAGGTCCCTCCGTAAAATGAGGATGCTCTGTCTATTTCATAGAGTTGTTGAGCAGATGCAATGAGATGAGCAAAGGTAAAGCACATAACATAGTGCTTGCTATGTAGGGAGAATTTACGAAGAAATATTGTACTATTAATCCCATTTGACAAATGCTTTTGATATCCACTATATACCAAGCTCGGTACCAGACACTGGAGCAAGAACATGAGGAAGGGCAGTTCTGACACTTAAGAAGGTCAGAGTCTAGGTAAGAGAGATAAACAAAAGAAATCTGTGACCTGGAGAACAGTAAAAATGAGGGTATAAATAATGTGCCGCAAGAATGAAGAAAATGGCATTGATGACAGTGGATGGCTAAGGGGGAAATCAGGAGCAGCTTCCTGGAAGAGGTGACATTTGAGCTAATGATCAGCAAGTTTTCAAAAGGCAGAGGCTCTCCAGGCATTAGGAGGGAAAGCTCTGCGATGTAAAAGGAGGACCAAATGTATGCAGAGAACAGGGGGACGGAGAGGAGAGACTCTACAGGGAGTCCTGGTGCAATGGGGGTGGAGAGGAAGGATGAAGCCAGCAAGGAGGGTCTTGGCAACCTACCCCGGTGAGGGGATGACACCATGCCCTCACCCCTTACCTAGCACTGTGCTCACTACCGCCTACTGCCAAGCCACGACGCCCAGTCCCCACTCAGCAGAGAGAGCAAAAGGACGGCTTACCCCACCTCCACCCACTGCACCCAGTGTCCCTTAGGAGGAGACCTGACCATCTCAGGGCCCGGCCACACTGCCTGCCAGGTTGCTCCTCTGACAACATGGCTGAGGCACCCAGGACCAGAACCAGGACATGCAGGAACTCAATCAAGTCACACAGCAAGTTCTCGACTAAGAAGGAAGTCATGGGTTCCAGTCCCCTGCCCCAGGCGCCCTCACAGTCAGTCAAAAGGCTGCTGAGTGGTGCCCTCCACCCCATGCCTATCAGTGTCACTCACAGGAAGTCATGTCTTGTGCAAGGGAAGCAACTGGCAAGAATGAACTTTCCTTGCCTTTAGTTGCAGCCAGGCGGCTGGTCAAAAGCTGGGGCCTAGCACAAATATCAGCTTACACTTCCTTGCCTTTCGTTAAGTACTTTCACAGATGCAGATGCCCTGAGCTCACCCAGTGTATACCGCTACCATCCTTGCTTATGGATAAATGAGATGGGGAGAGGGTAAGCAACCTGCCCAAGGTCATCCAGCTTCTGTGTGAGTAGAAACCCGTGTCTCTGGACCCCAACTGCTTCACATGCAAGAGGCCTGCCAGGCCTTCGGGCTGGAGAGACATCAGAGTTCTAGTCCTGCTGCAGTCAATAACTCTGCAATTCTGTGAAGTCAATCTTTAGGGCCTCTAAGCCCTCATTTGTAAAAGAAGGATCATAATATTGCTCCAGAGCTGGGCATGGTGGCACACCCCTGTAGTCCCTGCACTTGGGAGGCTCAGGAGGATCACTTCAAGTTGAAGGCCAGCCTGGGCTACATAGTGAATCCAGGCCAGCTTGAACTACATAGCAAGACCCTGTATCAAAAAAACAAAACAAAAACAAAAACAGGGCCAGGAGTATAGCTCAGTGGTACAAGCACCTGCCTGGCAAGCTCAAGGTCCTGAGTTTGATTCCCAGTAACAAAGAAAACCCCATAATATTGTTCCAAAAGACTTAGTAGGGTTATTATTAATATTAATTGAGATTATTAATAATAATGGGAACTCACTATGTAGCCTAGGCTGGCCTCAAGCTCCCAGTGATCCTCCTGCCTCAGTCTCCTGAGTGCTGGGATTTCAGGCCTGTGTCACCACACCTGGCTTAGGGAGGCTGTTTTGTTTTGCTTTTTTGAAACAGCATCTTACTATGTAACTCAGGCTGGCCTTGAACTTATAGCAACTGTCCTTCTGAGTGCTGAGAATATAGGTGTGCACCAGCACACTCTTTCCATATCCCTTGCTCTTTTCCTCTCTGCCTACCCCTAATTGTTCTTGGTCTCTAGAGAAGGGGCAAGGGATTCAATGGAAAGGACGAGTCACAGAGAGGAGGGCAGAAGACAGAGGGCAGAAAGAGATGGAAGGGCTAAGGGATGAAAGAGGCAGCAAAATGGACAGTAAAGCAGGACGGGGCTAGCAAGGTCAAAGGAAAAGCAGACCTATCTAGCCACGTTTCTTTTTGTCTCCATTTCTCAGAGTTATGAAAAGACAGGTGGGGGGGCATACCTGTCTTCCCAGCTACTCAGAAGGCTGCAGCAGAAAAACTGCAAATCCGAGGCCAGCCTGAGCAACTTGGCAAGACTCCCTCTCAAAATTCTAAAAGAGTTTTTTTTTTTAAAGGTAGGACTGTATCTGAGAGGTAGAGTAGGTGGCAGCATGCACAAGGCCCTGGGCTCCATCCTCAGCACTGGGGCAGGGGTAGGGAGGTAGTTAAGAAGAAATGAGAGGGCTAAGGATATAACATCATCCTTTTCCCCACAGCTAATCTCAGGCCTGAGAGAAGGTCCTTAGGGACCTGGAGCTGGGTAGAGAGCCTAGGTGCCTCAGTTTCCACTGGCTGTACCCTGTGGGTTTTTGTCACCATGGGAGTAAGGGTGGAGAACGCAGAGACAGCTCATGGCCAGCTCTTCTCTGAAGCACCCTAAACCTAATTCTTAAACCTGAGACAATAATATCCCAGCTCCACCCCTGCCCACACCCAGCCCTGGGAAACAAACTGAGCCTCTCCATTCCAAGCTCAAGCTACCCAGGATAGCCATGCAAGGGGTGGTCTGGGCTCAGGGTACCAGTCCTGATGGGAAGGAAGGGTGGAGGGGGAACTGCTCTTCTGGGCTTCTGGCCCAGCTCTACCACTTTACTCGTTGTGGGACATGAGTCAAGGTAACTTCCCTGAGCCTCAGTTTCCTTATTAGTAACAGAAGGGTGACATCTATCTTGCCAAACCTCCACCCTTCCTGCTTAGGACTGTGGCAAGAATGGAGTTAGGTGACAGGGACGAGAACATCTTTAAATACAGGTGCAAGGGTATTGTTAAACATCCAGAAGGCCCCTTGCACACACCTCCTTTTCACACCAGCCCTCACAAGTGGGGACCCTCCAAAAGATTAAAGAAGGAAAACTCATTAAAGACCAGAGGTCCTAGGGTCTATTTACTTGAGTAACCAATGGAACCTAGCATCCTGCAGTGTTCACAGGTGTGGGGAGCAGGGGTTCTGTACCCCAACCGCGTGCACTGTGATGAGAGGCGGGAGCCTGTCGGCCCCCCAGACGCTCCCGGACGGCTGCTGCCTACCGCGTTTGCGCCAGCAGGGTCCTTCTCGCACGGAGTAGGACAGCTCCACGAACTCGATGTCCACAGCGGAGCGCTTGGGGAGATGGGAGAAGCGCTGGGCCTCTGTGATATGGTTCTCCACCTTCTTCAGGTGCGTGGTCAGCACAGGGGGCTCCGCCCCGTCCTCCAGCGCCACAGCCATGGCCACAGCCCCCGGCCCTAGCGCACAGCCCACGGCCTCCAGCGTCTTCTCCGCCATCGCCGCCGCCTGCAGGGAGAGGGCCTGCTCGGTTCAGGGCGGCCCGGCCCCGGCTCCAAGCCCCTTGCTTTCTAATGCTGCCCACCCCACCTCCTTCCCAGGGCAGATCCCCAGTGCTCAGCAGCCCGGTGCGGGCCTGGGCATCTGGCCCTGGCCCCACGCTCCCCGAGCAGCGGCTCAGCCCGGACCTGTCCTCCGTCCCAGGCAGCCCCAGCCGCAGCCGGGCCCCTGCCTGGCCTAGCCCGGCCCCCCAAGCCGCCCCGCGCCTCCTCCCGCGCGGCTCTAATCTCCTTACGCTACAGCCAGCAGCGCCCGAGGAGCCGGGGGTCGGGGAGGGCGGCGGCGGAGGTGCCCGGGAGGTCGGGCCCTGGGGGGCGCAGGAGAGGAGGCTCTGGGCGCTTCCCCTCCACCCGCGACCCTGCCCGGCGTCCCCGCTCCCCAAAGCCCCGCGCGCCGGGGACCGAACCCCCGCGGCTCACTGCGCTCATCCCCGCGCGCCCGGTCACCTT
>NW_004955412.1:20241839-20256048 GCF_000276665.1 Chinchilla lanigera | reverse complement strand
GGGCCCGGCCCGCGGTCGGAGGAGGTGGCAAGGTTGAGGAGCGGAGGCTGGGGTAGCGCCCGATTCCGCTTGGCCGCGCGCACGCGGGTCGCTGAGCCCGGTCCCCGGCGCTGTGTCCTCCGAGCCGCCGGCCCCTGCGTTCTTCTCCGAGCGGCTGCTCGCCGGTCCCGCTGCTCTTAAAGGGCCCGCGCCGCCCCACAGCCCGCGGGGGGCGAGGACCGAGAAGGCGAGAGCGGCGCCCGCAGCGCGGGCCGAAGGGGAGCGGGTGTGAATCCAGGACTGAGAGTCAGCAGCGAAAGGTCGACTTGGGAGCCATAAAGAAGGGGAGCTGGAGTCACTCCGTGGAGACAATAGCAGTGACGGCAGGAGGGTGTCTCTGCACATAAGCCTGCCTCCAGAGATTTTCCTCAGCTTTAGCCTAGAGTTCAGCCCCCTCCCATACCCAAACTAAGTACTAGTTTTTAAAACGCAGGAGTCAGGACGTTCTCCTCCCGCACTCACTTGCCCTGTCTAAGGGAGAGCACGCTAGTCAGAAGGGGAGCGCAGCTTTGGGGACGCTCGCAGGCAGCTCCAAGGTTATACCGGTACCCAGACTCCTGCGCTGACTGCAGGAACCCTTAGTCGGCCAGCCAGACTCAGGCCCCCAAGGAGGGCGCGTGGCGGGTCCTGGAGGCACCTACCTGCGCAGGGCTGTGCACAGGGCTCACAGACATTGCCTCGGACATCCCCGCATATGCATTGTCATTCTCTCCCTAAGCTTGAGCGACGGGTCCCCTAGAGCACTTGAGGCTCCTGTCCCCACCCTGCGCTTTCCCCATTCCTCAGGCAATTCCTCCCGGCCCCTGCCTGCCCCAGCCTTTGTGTCTTCAAGGGGTAAGTAGGTTAGCCCGCGAAGACACGTGACCTGAGCTTCTAAGTTCCCACCTGTCACACAGCAGAAAGGCTGAGAGGGAAGCGGCTGAGACTGTCGGGGGCCACTGCCGCGCTGAGCCTTCTGACTGCAGCAGCTGAGAGAGAGGTTACTAGCAGTCAAACCCTGTCTCTCTGCAGCTGGTAGGCTGGAGGCTCCAGCCGGGCATCTCCTAGCCTGCTCCCTAACTGTGAGGTTGGTGTGGGATTGGGATACAGCCTGTCCTCCCTCCAGCCCCTGAAGCAATCACCATCATTCCTCGGGACCAAATATGCCACTCTTCCCCCATTTTCCAGGTTAAATGCCAGTGTTTCTCTATAGACTCTGCAGTCGCCCAACAGTTGTTTACCGAGCAACTGCTCTGTACCAGGCATCTCCGCATTTAATCTCCGTCAGCGATAGGACAAACTGAGGGATAGGAACTTAAGCAATATACTCCCAAGGGGCACGTCTAGCTGGTAGTAAAGCTGAGCATGAACCTTAAAGTCCCTTTTGCCCATTCTGCTAATTGGTTCTGTCATAACCAAATGCACTGTCTCCCTCCGTTTTCCAGAGAGGCTCTTCCCCCCCCCCCCCCCGCCCCCAGACTCTCTTTAAACAACCTAGATGGGACTGGGACCTGCGGTCCTGTCGCCCCAGCCTGCCAAGGTGCTGGGGCTGAATGCCTTCACCACCACATTCAGCTCACCTTCCCCACCTCCTAATGCCTCTCCTCCCCACCACCCCCTGCCAGACAACTTTCCAGTTCCAGGAAGTTTCTTCTCCCATGAGGGAAACACTATCTCCCATTCTCCATCCTCTTTTTAAAATTACTGCATGTTTGTAATACATAAAAATTACAGTTCTCTAGGGGCATTGGTACATATATATCACATCTGAATAATTTTTATTTCCCCTTCCTTTCCCCAGTCTCCCCTTCCATTCTCTTTTATTTATTTATTTTTTCTCTTTTTTTGAGACAGGGTCTCACTGTGCAGTTCAGGCTGGCCTTGAGCTCACTTTGTAGCCCAGGCTGGTCTCCAACTTGCAACGATCCTCCTGCCTCAGCCTCCTGAGTGCCAGGATTACAGGTGTGCGCCACTATGCCCAGCTATTTATTTTTTTTCTTTAAGACAGGGTCTTGCTATGTAGTTCAGGCTAACCTCAAACTTGTAGCACTGCTGCTGCCTCAGCCTCCTGAGTGCTCATTTTCCCATCTTCTAAGACCAACAGTCCCTGTCTTCTGTCAGCTTTCCACACTGTGAGAAGCACATTCTATGCCCAAGCTGTGGTCCTGAGCCTTGCCTGAGAGCTGGTCTCTCTTGGGGCGCTTTTGAAAGTTTTTCAGATACCATTCCAGACAGTCATTCTCAGGATAGGGGGAAACCCAGGCCACAGTATTTTTAGAAGCCCCAGGGTAATCTTCCAGGGCAGCAAAACTAAGAGCTGCTGCTCTACAGAAACTTTCTGCTCCTTGGGTAACAGACCCTGGCACATGCCCACAGTTGGCCCAGGGCCTCTCTTCCCTGAGCAGGACTCCAATGCTCCGGATGCCTTCTTCCCACTCTGTGAGCTGTTGTCCACGTCCAGAGCTGCGAGTCAGAGGATCTGTGTTCTTACCTAGCACCGCTTCTCTCCAGTTCTGAATTTTATTTTCATGTTTTGAGAAACTATGGCCGCTTAGTACTTACCATCTTATGGGGTACAATGTGATATTCCAATAAATGAAAACAATGGGTGATGATTTTATCAGGTTACTTGGCATATCCATCACCCATTGGTCATTTCTTTGTGTTGGGAACATTAAAAGTCCTCTCTACTATCCTGAAACGCACAGTTAATTTTTGGCAACCAGCTCCCGTACCCTGTAGAACACTAGAAGTTAATCCTCCTATCCTGTCACACCCTGTACGTGTTAGCCAGCCCGTCTCCCGCCCTCCTCTCTTAAGCAAATCCCCCACCACCACCCGCTGAACCTTATCTGAGTAACAGGAATGATAAAGTAACTGTGCATTGTCTCCAAAGATTCTAATGCAGGTCAGATGTCCAAGTGCTTAGCAATAGATGATGATTTTTATTAGTATATATTTGGAATACATAATATATTCGTGGAATACTGGTCCTTTTCCTGGGGGTGGGAGGGTTGATATAGGGTCTCACTATGTAGCCCAGGCTGGCCTCAAACTCATACTGATTCTCCTGCCGCAGCCTCCTGAATGCTGGGATTACAGGTGTGCGCCATTACACCCAGCATACTAGTCCTTTTTATTTCCCCTTCCCCTCCTGCTCTTCCATCTCCCCCATCTCCATCTCCCCTTCCCATCGCCACAGGATGCTTTTTTGGACACAGGATCTTGCTATGTAGTTCAGGCTGCCTTGAACCCACTATGTAAAGTCCAGGCTGGCCTCAAACTTGCAGCCGTCCTCCTTGTTACGGCTTGTATCTAGATCCTCCTTGTTACGGCTTGTATCTAGATGTATCTCACGCACTCCTAGGTAGGGCTCTGGGGAGGTGACTGGGTCATGGGGGTGTGATACCCATCCCTGGATTAGTCCCCTGATGGCTTTATAGCTGGGTGTGATGTTGGGAGGTGAACTCTGGGGGGAAGAGGTGAGTTACTGTGGATTCGGCCTGGAAGGATAATATCCCTCTTCCTCCCTTGATTCTGCTGTTTCTCCTTCCTGCCTGCCCTGCCATGAGCTGTTTCTCTTTGGCCACAGCCCTCTGCCATGTTGTCCTGCCTTGGAATCAGCCAACTATGAACTGAAACCTCTACAGACTGTGAACCAAAATTAATATCTCCTCTTTTAACTTGAGGGTGTCAGGTATTTAGTCCCAGCAATGAGAAAGTAACTAAGACACCCCTGCCTCAGCCTCCCAAGCGCTGAGATTACAGGCATGTACCACCACATGAGCATATATGGTTTTTTTTCTCAAGAACAGACAATACATCTTTACTATGAAGGTCACACATACCATAGTTTTGGGTCAGTTCCTTTCCCCAGAAGGCTCTCCCACTTCCTTGGCAAAGAAAGGAAGCTACATTTACTGCATAGCTACTACACGTGGGGCACCTAGTACAGAGATGTGATCTCTGAGGAGGGGTATGTCTGTCTTTCTCTTTCTCCTCTGTATTCCTAAAAGCGTTATACAGAAAATGCATTCAAGCCGGGCGTGGTAGCACACACCTGTAATCCCAGCACTTGGGAGGCTGAGGCAAGAGGATCGCCAGGAGTTTGAGGGCAGCCTGGGCTACACAGTGAGTTCAAAGCCAGCCTGAATTACACAGTGAGACCCTATCAAAAAAAAAAAAAAAAAACTAAACTAAAAAAAGAAAAAACACATTCAATAAATACTTGTTGCCTCGGGGCTGGGGATTTAGCTCAGTGGCAAAGCGCCTGCCTGGCAAGCGCAAGGTCGTGAGTTCGGTTCCCGGTACCGGAGAAAAACCAAAAAAAAAAAAAAATTCCTGTTGCCTCAAAGTTCTGACCAGTCCTATGAGGTATCACCTTATGTTTCAGATAAGGCAACTGAAGCTCAGAAATGTCCAGTACAAGTTTAAGGTCACACATCTGATACGATGGCTGCAGGGGTTCAAATCTAGGTCTTAGTGGTTCTAAACTATAGCCTTGGTGTACATCTGTAATACTAGCACTTAGGAGGCTGAGACAGGAGGAATGCTGGTGGAGGATCACAAGTTTGCAGGAGGATCATAGGCACATCTCAAGTTCGAGGTCAACCTGAGCTACATAGTGAGACTCTGTCTCAAAAATGCCAAAAATAAAAATAATAAAAATTTTTAAAAAACTATGACTTTATTATGTGAGATTCCATTCCCCTGCACAGAGCTTATTCTATGGTATAGAACCTATCTAGGGCTAAGGATATAGTGCAAAGGCAGAGCACTTGCCTATTGTCTACCATATGCAAGGCCTTGGGTTCCATCCTCAGCAATAAAAAACAAACAAAAAACTTCTCTAACTTGCCGGAAGGCCACCAGCGTAGACCTGCCCCATCCTGGCAGTACTCGCCAATCCCACCATATGGCTTCCTTTGACTTCTAACAACATGCTTCTAACTCCTAGAATAGACTAGGGACCACACTTTGCAGAACACTGCTCAAAAGAACCCCCTTTACTTAGCCTAGAACTCATCATTTCAGAATACACTTTTCCCACCACAGACTTCCCCTAAAGCCCAGATGGGCCTTCTCCCATCTCCCCAGATAGATCTCCTCCCATTTCAGAGGACTAATCTTGAAACAGGATTTCGCTTTGTAGTGCAAGCTGGTCTTGAACTCACCAAGTAGCCCGGCAGGCCTTGAACTCACAGCGATCCTCCTGTCTCAGCTCCCAGAGCGCTGGGATTCCAGGCATGCACCACCATGCTGGGTTTGATTCTTCCTTTTTTTTTTTTTGGTATTTGAAATCGAACTCAGAACCTCATGCTTGCCAGGCAGGCACTGTGCCGCTGAGCGATATCCTCAGCACCAGACTCTTCCTTGTTTCCCAGCTCCCACCTCAGGCCCCCTCACCTTTACCACCTGGCATGAACTCTTTCTAGGGCGGGTTCCTAGACTCAGGCTCACAAAGGTTGATGATAATTAGCTTAAGAGGAGCAAAGCAGAAGCAGAAAATTCTCATCTCAGCTTAGTGCTGGGAGCTAATCTAAGTGTTGCTCTGGACAGGGATTTGTGGGAGAAGCAGTTGGTAAGGAGCTTTATGGACCTCTGGGGGAAGGAAGGTGGCAAGGCCCTATAGGATCCAGAAAAGGCCTCAGCTGGAGACTTTGGAACGGAATCAGTTCTGCTTCCATGACCCGGCTCCTTTTTTCACTGAGCCTCCCTGGCCTATCCTGACCTAGTCCTCTCAGTGCATTCATCAAGGGAAGGGCCCTCTGCTGGCTACTTGAGAAGGTGCAGCAACTGACAGAAGCCTCTCTCCCTTAGCTGGCGTCCCTCTCCAGGGCAGGACATGGCAAGAAAGTCTGTATTTCTGGGTCCCCAATGGCAGGGGCTGTACTGATTGCTGTTCTTGAACTTTGACATGAGGCAGTCTTTACTGTTGCTACAGTTGTTTCTTTGAGAAAAGGTCTCACTATGTAGCTCAGGCAGGCCTCAAACCACACCCAGCAGCAGTTATGGTTTGTTTTTTTTTTTTTGGCTGAGACAGGGTTTCACTATGCAGTTCAGCCTGGCCTTGAACTCACTTTGTAGCCCAGGCTGGCCTCAGACTCTCAGAGATCCTCCTGCCTCAGCCACCAGAGTGCCAGGATTACAGGCATGTGCCACAACTTCCAGCCTAACATTTGTTGAAGTTAGAAGAATATAACAAAATCAAGTAATACTGACATGCATATTAAAAGTGCAGCACTCCTTTTTTCTCCTTTGGTAAGAAGAAAGTAAGTGCTGGGTGTCGTGGTGTATTCCTGTAATTCTGGCAGTAAAGCAGGCTGAGGCAGGACGATCACCTCAAGTTCAAGGCCAGCCTGGGGTACGTAGTGAGCAGCTGGCTCTCCAAAGTGGTAGAGTACCAGTGTTTTCTGCCCAAGTCTTTCTTTGTTCTCCTAGAACTTGAACTCTTGCTACATCCTATGGCTTTGCAGAACCAGCCTCAGGTCCTGTCTTCCCCAGCTTTTTATTTAAAAATAAAAAAATAAACTAATAGTTTTCTGCTTCTGCTTTGCTCCTCTTAAGACAGGACCTGTCTTCCCCAGCTTTGCTCTGGGATTTACCTGTTCCCCTTCTCTAACACAAAGGCAGACAGGTCAGAGGTCATTGTTAACTCATTCCTTCTACTCTGATGACCTTGGTCCCACCCTGCAGCCTACTTCCTGGTGGACATATTCCAGACCCTGAATAGCTCCCGTCGCTTCTGCCCGAAGCTCTTTCCTGCCTGTCCATCATCAGCGGCCTCTTGCAGCCTCCAGCCTTTTTACTCTAACCAGCAGCTCCAGATTCCCTGCTGTCTGCACCCATGACCCCGCTCCCATGGGTGTCTATGCTATGGGTGTCTTGCTCCCAACCCTGTGCAGTCCACTCACATGCTGTCACCGTGGCTCTACCCTTCTGCTTTTGTTCCAGGGTGCCAGTATGAAGCTGCTACTGCCTGACCTTGGTCTTCCAACAACTTGGTTTTTAGGTGATCTCATGTCATTGTAAGAGAAACGAAGGTACTGTGTACTCAAGTATTGTCTCCTTACCTTGAAGAATTTTTTTAAAAATTTCTTATATGGACTCAAGAGTTCCTGTGCCCATCTCTGAGGACTAGCCCCAAGAAAGAAAGCCGGGCATGGTGGCACATACCTGTAATCCCAGCACTTGGAAGATTAAGGCAGAAATCACCTCAGGCTCAAGGCCAGTCTGGGCTACATACTAAGTTCAAGTCCAGCCTACACTATACAAGACCCTGTCTCAGAAAAAAACAAGGTGTAAGTGTCTGCCTGGCAAGCACAACATCCCGAGTTCAATTCCTGGTACCACCCCCCAGCCCCTAAAAAGGGAAGGAATACCACCTTCAAACACCTGGGCTCCGTTCCTGCACATCCTTTAACAAAGAGTAAGAAATGGTATCTTCTTACTCCAGATACTGTGTAATTTCATGGATTTTCTCTGAGACAGGATATGGTCCTTAACCCAGGATGGCCTTGAATACAACAATCCTCCATCAGCCTCTGGAGTGCTGACTACAGGGGTGCCACCACACCTGCCTCTTCAGATTTAGTATTTGTTTGAATTACACAGCATATAAAAAATGAAGTGCCACAATCTTTGCAGGGTTTAGTATTTAGTCATTTGTCTTGGTTAGGAGTCTCTTCTTGGGTGAAGCCTTCCTAATCTGCTTCTCTGGTAACGCTATCTACTCTGATGTTTGTCTCTGTGGTGCTGGGGACTGAACCCAGGGCCTCATGCATGCTAACCATGGGCTCTACCCCTGAGCTCCATCTCCCAGCATCTACTCTTTGGGCTCCTAGATGTACTCCACTGAGTCCGTCACTGTATACCCAGTCCTCCCTCATCTCTACGCTGCAAGTCCCTGCAAGGTAGGGACCAGGTTTGACTCATCCTTATATCCTTAGCACATGTGCCGAGACAACAGCTGGAACTCAGTAACAGCTGACGAACGAGATTTTTTCTTTTTTAATTCTACCTGTAATAGGCATACCTTTTTTTTGTATTAGTTTATTTTTTTATTTTTAAAGAAGTTTTATTTAGCTTGCAGGCATACTGTTTTTGTAGTAACAATTAAGGCTGGGATGCAATTCAGTGGTAGAACACTTGTCCAATGTACATAAGGCCTTGGACCTCATTCCCAATACAGCCCACCGCTAAAAAAAATCTTTTAAAAACATCACACAGATCTTTCTTGCTAAGTTCCTGTCTGTCCAATACCCCTGAAAGTACTTCCTTGACCTCTCCAGACTGCCAGAGACCACAAAAATGGAGCAGGGGCTGACACATGAACAGGCCTGAAGAATGGTTATTTTATGGGGTTTCAACCTCTATATACTTTCCCCAAGAAAATGGACATCCAGGAACACAGATTTCTAATTTGATACCTGGGCCCAGGAGTACTTGGCACTAGTCACGATCCCTCCATCCTAGCTTCCTTCAGTCTCACAGTACAGAACCTGACCCTCGAGGCCTCAGGTGCTAACAGGACTGACAGTGCAGCCCTGGTCTGCTGCATCATCGTTCTTGTCCATTCTACAGTGCTACTACTGCCCACTTAACACTAAGTGCTAGGGTCTCCATGGAGCTGGCAGATGCTTTAAGAAATGAACAAGTTCTACCAAAAGGAATACCATGGTGGCGCATGCCTGTAAGCCTAGCACTTGGGAGCCTCAGGCAAGATCACTGCAAATTCAGGGCCAGCCTGGGCTACTTAATGAGTTCAAGCCCAGCCTGAACTACATAGCGAGACCCTGTCTCAAAAAAAAAAGTTCCACCAAAGGGGAACAACATGAGAATTAAACAAACCACCTCCATCAGTAAAAGGGAAAGAAGACTAAATATTCAGCTCCTCTTTTGGGAAGCTGTATCTTCATCACCTACTTAACTGCCACAAAACTTAGAGAAGTAAGAACCCAAGTGTTTCTTTATTACCAAAAACAATGGTTACACACACACACACACACACACACACACACACACACACACACACTGCCTCCAATGCTGTCCCTGAGGATAACCACAAATGTCCCTGGGTTTTCGAGGAACCCTTGAGAGAAATGGCTGCCTGGTTTTCAATGCCTTAAATGGTATGGAGGAAAGGGCCCTTGTAAGCGACAAACCATTCAGCATCTTTGGGCCTGTGGACTCCTAAAGATGGGAATGGATGTGAGTTCACTAAGAACTTAACTACTGTCCAGAACACTGAGGGGGTTATAGTTAAGACTGATAACAAGAACCCCACAACAATAACACATACATCCAGGATCCCCTCAAAGAATCCAAACTCCTCAGGATCCCTACAAAATGCAGTGTGGCTAAAATTGGAAGTTCTTAGAATCTGCAGAATGATGCAAACCCGGCCCACAGAGGACCACACTGTTCTCAGCACCACTCCTGAAGGCATTCATTGGCAAAGGCTGCCCACTGGGGACACTACTATCTGCCTGGCTCAATCCCCAAGGCCCAGGTTAGGAATGATCAGACTTGGTAGCCTTCATGCCATCTGGACCTCGGGCTCCTCAGCTCCTCCTTGAAGTTTTTCTTCCAAGCCCCCTGAGGCTGGCTCAGGGACTGGGGGTGGCTCTCCCGGGGCTTCGGACAACACGTAGTACACAATCTCTCGATGGCCTTGGGCGCTGGTCTGATTCACCACATGGATAACAGGGCTTGAGCTGTCCTGAGAGGCAGAGAGGGCTGTGCCTTCACTGTGCCCACTCCCTCCTTCTGCCTCTTCTTCCGGTCCTGGCTCCCCCAGCTCTGTTTCTAGAATGATGCCCTGCAGGCTGCTCTCACTCAGCGCCACTCCCAGGCCCGAGCCCTCTTGTGGCTGCCGTAGCAGCTGCTGTGTCAGCTCCACGCTCTCATAGCGAACCAGCTGCAGCCGCATGTAGCCATCTTCATGCTCCTTGTACCTGGTGGCGGAGAAGCACAAGGGCAGCAAACAAGGGCAGAAGGATGCAAAAGGGGCCCAGACACTGGTGAGTTAAAGAGACAAATGTGAGGGACAGAACTCCTGGGATTCGGAGTGACAGGACTGAAAACAAAAGACACAGTCTTTATTGGAATACGTAAAAGAAAAGGCAAGGAAGGATCATTACTCAAAATGGAAAATTTTATGCAGAAACCCAACCCAGAGAAAGAGAATGATTCTCCATGTGGAAGAGCAGGAGCATTAAAGGGTTTGCAGAAGGCCGTGGAGGGTCAGAACCCTTAGGCTCTAGTTCTGGCTTTAGGACTATTGGTATCATTTACTGAGTCTGCCACTGTGCCCTGGATTTTAAAAGTTCAGAAAAATAACCTTGGCCCACTACACTGCTGTTGGACTCTATGAGGGTGGAGCCTACAGAGATGGCAGACGTTAGCGTGCTACCAACTTCAAGTTTCTAACTTGTTGAAAGGTAGAGGAAGAAATGTGTGTGATCTGGGGGTAAGGTCAAGACATACCGAAAACGGGGGTGCCCTGAGGGCCACTTGAACTGGTGCTTCTTACGAAGATGCACAGTGAGGTTGTTGCCGCGCGTGAAGCACTTGTCACACACATGACACTTGTACCTTGGCTCAGAGTCTCCCTGATGGGGAGGGGAGGGGAAGGGAGGGGAGGAAAGGAGAAGTGAGGCCAGGCTCCCCCACACTCCTGCCAGCCCTTCCCCACCGCCCGCCCCACTTACTTCATGCACTCTTCGGTAATGGTACTTGATAGAGCAGAGGGTGCGGGCACTGAAGCTGCAGTTCTCAAAGTCACACCTGTAGGCCGGCCCCTTGCTGTGGGTGTCCAGGTGTTTCCGGAGGTCAATCATATTCTTGCAGCTGCCAGGAGAGGTCAGGAGGGGTTGGAGGGCCTGGGGGACCCTGGGACACAAGCTCTCTGTTTTCTGGTCCCTGGTACCCCTTACCTGTAGTCACAACAGTCACATTTAAAGGGCCGGTCGTCACTGTGGCGAAAGCGCATGTGGTTGCGGAGGGAGGAAGGCAGTGGGCAGGTCATGTCACACAGAGGGCACTTATAGTGATTCACTAAGAGGAGCAGAGAGGAGGCTGTAATCTGGGAACAGGGAACCTAGAAGGGCAGAGAGTCAGCTAGGACAGCAGCTACTCACCATGGTTGCGCATGTGGTCCCTCAACAGTCGCTCCGTGGCAAATCTCTTAGAACAGTGAGAGCACTGGAAGCGCTGCTCTGAGGTGGGGTGGGCAGAGGAAATCGGGGCTGTAGGGGCCAGTGTAGAGGCACAGAGAGGAAAACCAACCCAGGCAGGAGGGACCCACCCAAAGGGGAACTATGGACAGGACTTGGAGTTAGAAACCTGAGTTAGAAGGTCAACTTTCCCACTTACTAGCTGTGTGATCTCAGGTAAGTGGTTTAACCTCTCTGAGACTCAGTTTCCTCATCTGCAAAAATGGGAATAAGAAGCCTACCTCATGGGGCTGTTGTGAGGGTTCCCTGAGATAACTGACGTAACACACAGTGAGTACAGAATAACAAGATCTAGGAAGGGACTGTGGGAGGTGCCTGAGCCCAAAACAGGGAAGGAGCCTCGCTGCAGGTATCTCCAGTGGCCACCTTCCCTGGGAACATGCCCCGACTCCACTCCAAGCAGGATGGCCTATAGCCACAGCCACCCTCTTCTCTCTGATCGCTTACGGTCCAAGGAGGTCTGGCGACGGATGTGATCTAAGAACTTAGTGTTGTTGGCAAACATGCCCCCGCAGGTAGGGCAGGCCACCACCTTTTCCTGAGTGTGGCTACGGAGGTGCTCCCGAAGCTTACAGCGGTCCTTGAAGGTGCAGGTACAGCCTGGGAAGAAAGGCCTGGTCAGGCCCCAGTCCTGAACACCCCGAGCTGGATCTGGGAACCCAAGTCTCTGTAGCTAGCTTCTAACCAATGGTGGGGTCCCATCCCTGGCTACCACGGCCCCTTAGCACCCCAGGTTTGCTTCCAGAGGCCACAGCAGAGGAACAGCCTACCTTTCCAGCCACACAGCACGACGTGGTTGTCCTTGCCGACTGCTTGGTAGTCACAGCACAGGCAGTGCGCGTCCACATGCCGATAGAACCACTCAGGATTGTCGAAGGAGCTCTGTGCCAGGGCAACTTGGGGTGAGGATGCGGTAGTGGAAAGACTCATACCCCTAAGCCAAAGGGGGCCTTTCAGCTCTCTCCCATATTAACTAGGTGGGTTGGGAAAAGTCTGAGGAAAGGGGCTACACAGAAGTAGAAATACCAGGAAGAATCTTGGGAAATAAATAAAAGGTGCCCCAGAAAGGGTCAAGATATTGTGAGTTGATCCCAGTTTCCTTCCACCCCTATTTTTGGCACTGCCTGCTGACCTCACAATGTTCCCACAGACACAGGAAGTGGTCAGGAATGTCAGGGACGATGTTCCGGCTCTGGAAGTCCAGGATACAGGGGCTGAGGTCGGCCTGGCTTTGCAAGGCCTGTTGCCCCCACTGTTTGAGCTTGGTGTGGTAGCAGTGGAAGTAGACGTGGCGGATGAGGTCAGCTGAATTATCCAGAGAGCAGAAGCCACATTCCTGCCACAAGCAGGAGAATTCTTCTTCTGCAGAAAGGGGTTTAGAAGGAACAGTCTGATACTTTTCAAGGCTCAGACTGCCTTCCACCTGAGCTATGTACAGCAGGACTCTGACCAAGCTGACTGAGCAAACAGCAGTATCAGTCATCTTCCATTGTGTGTCAGGCATTCAAGATATATAGAAAGAGTCTCCATCCTTGTCCTCACATAGCTTTCAGCCAGGGAAATAGAACATTAATCAAATAATAACTATAAATATAAAACTGCAACTTATGACAAGTACCATGGGGTGAGGCATAGAAGATACCATAAAAGCATTAAACAGAAAGATGGGTGTGGTGGTGCACACCTGTAATCCCAGCACTCAGAAGGCTAAGGCAGAAGGATGGCTGTGAGTTCAAGGCTGGCCTGAACTACAGAGCAGAGAATCTGTCTCAGAAACATAACAAAACAAAGAAAGTATTAAACAGAAGTACTTTCATGTGGGCAGAGGTTCCTTCGGAAGTGTTCCTTGTTGAGAGCTAAAGGACAAGTATATACAAGAAGATGAAGAAGAGTGTGGTCTAGGCAGAGGCAAAGGTGTATGCAAGGCCTGTGCCAGAAACTGAGAGACAGTAAGTGCGACTAGGACAACCTCCGTGCAGAGCTTCTGCCAGTTCCTAAGGAAGATGTGCTCTCCCAACTTCAGAAACAACCAAGCGTCCTGTGCAGAAAGGTCCTGGGTTTGCTCAGCATCACAATCAATCAATCAAAATAACTGTCCCCCTTGATGGCAGGATAGAGATCATTTCTTATATCCTTGTTGAATTTTCTATAAATGAGCTTATGTTTTTATAAACCAAAAAGCAAAAGTAGGATAGTAAAATACCATTCTCCCAGGTTGTCTTTTCCCTCTGGAAAAAGGAAAGTCTCAGATTTCCCTCCTGTCCCAGCCCGTGTCCTGCTTCCTTACCAAGTGGGTTGTCCTCGTCCTCCTCTCCCTCTTCTTCCTCGGGGCTGTGTAGGTGCTGCTGCAGGTGCTGAGTGACGTGCTCGCAGAACTCCTCCATGGCTGAGCAAACAAAGGAGCAGGACCCCCACTCACACTGGAGCCCCAGGTTCTCCTTCCGTGGAACTTTCCCAGGAGGCGACATGGCCTTTACCTTAGAGGAATAGGAAGAAATTCACAGCTGCAAAGGTTCTGCCCAAACTGAGCAGGCAGCCTGCCAAGAACAAGCAGGTGTTTTACCACTGACCCATGAGAAACCCTGTGCCTTTTTCATTAAGATGGAAGAGCAGTTCCTCACACACCTGGAAGCAGTCTGGAGTTCCTGGGAAGGGAGAATGAAAACTGACACTGTTGAGCATGTGCCAGACACTGAGCTAAATACTTTAACAGACATCTCATGAAGCTTCAAGGCAACCTGTCAAGAAGCACTTGCTATGGGAGGCATGACACTGCACAAGTTCAAAGAGATGACTGCACAGTGGCTAGAGTTCAAATCCAGGCTCTGCTTCCCACCACCTACTACTGGTAACTGCGAGGCCTTGGCCAAAATGGTAAGAAAACTTTTTATTATGAATATCACACTATGTCAGGCACATTAAACATTTTATTTGCATTATATCATTTAATTGGT
>NW_004955412.1:20223889-20240247 GCF_000276665.1 Chinchilla lanigera | reverse complement strand
CATGTGCACCACGCCCGGATCGGTATGTCAAATCTTTAGGTGAGTCCTCTCTACATTTCATTTGGCATGAGGGTCCAAATGCAAAGATCATGTAATGGTTGATACACTGTGTCAACTTGAGAAGTCTAGAAGCTTAATTAAGTAACTCAGCACCTCTATATCCTACTGTGTAGAAGATATGGCCTCACTGCTCTAGGATGTTGTACATCCCTCAATTTGAGAAGTTTTGAAGATTAACTAACTGCAAGGGGCCAAGGTCCTCACTTTGTAAACATCCTGAGCCTGTGCAAGAGGAGGGCACCAGGATGGTGTGAAAGCGCTACACCCACCAGAGGGTGGGTAGCCAGCATACAATACAGGGGAGGAAAAGAGGCTTGCTCTCTTGCTCCTCCCTTTTTGCTCTTGCTGCTTTAGCTGTGTTCTGCCACCCTGAACTGTTGCCCCTGTGCCAGGCCACCCTGCCTTGCAGCCAGCTGATTATGGACTGAAACCTCCACAAATTGTGAGCTAAATAAACCGTTCCTCACTTAATTTTGGATGTCAGGTATTTTGTCTCAGCCACGAGAGGAAAGTAACCAAGACAGATCACGATCTTTTCCCATGTCTTTCTGCTTCTCTGGCTTCATCCCCCACATATCCATTCTCTGTTCCTTTCTGATTCAATCATTTTGTCTTTAAATAGCTTACATTTTCCTAAGATTCTACTCATCCTTCAAGCCCGAATGTCTCTTCTTTGGTGACCCTTTCCCAATTCATCCAAATACAACTGAAATACCTCATCTCCTGTCCACAGCACTCCACACACATCTTAATTATAGTACGTGTCTGTCTCCCCTAGACTAGCAGTTGTTCAGGGCAGGGAGTGTCACATATTCCTTTCCCATTCTCAATGTCAGCAGAGTTTTGTATACCCTAGATCAGTGGCAGCAAACCTATGGCATGTGTGTCCCAGCTAGCTGTTTGTTATCACTGAAAGTTCTAAAAGGTTCGCCATCACTGCCCTAGATGCTCCATAAATATTTGGATATGACCACATTTCAAGAAGTCAAACTGTCTCACCCCTCAGTGATTACTTTTATCTTTTGGTTCTACAGCTGTCAGACAACGTAAAATCTCAAAACTATGTTATGCTGCCATAGTTACCCATTGTCCTTTCAACTGTTCTAATTTTCTTTGCCTAACTGGGTTATAAGCTGCTTCTAAGCAGAAACCAACCATGTAGTGCCCGCCTGTGTCCATACACTGTGTTGAGCATGGTGCTGAGCACATATATTCTGAACATATACCTGGTTTACACTGATGGATAAGATCCAGGAGGAAGACTGACTAGCAATCCAATGACCCGAACAAGCAAAATTCCCTGATGCCTTCTTTCACTGTCCCTCAGCTTTCTTCAATTTTTCTGTGTTCCTGCTTTACCCTGGGAAGATAAGGGACAAGTAACTATACAGTCATCACTACACCCTCTGTAGGCAAGGAATACAAATTGAACAGCTAGTATACTAGAAAGGAAACTGAGCGAACTGTGAGAAAGGTGGGCTCAAGTTTCCTGTCTCAATTAATTTGCTCTGTCTACTAAATATCTCTTAAATACCAAGCACTGTTCTGGTGTTTTATAAGAATACAAACTCATCAATACAACAACTTTATTGGGTAGGTACTATCATTATCCCATTTTAAGGATGAGGAAATGGGTTAGGACAGGTTAGGTAACTTACCCAGGGTCACAGAGCTCAGAAGTAATGGAGACAAGGAAAGCTAAGGAATTGGGCTCCATTTTCCTATCCTGTCTTACCCCTCCTGTTCAAGGGCCTCTCATTACAGACCTCATACCAATATATACAATACCTAGAACCTGTTTTATTAAGTCATTATCTTCTTAGCATTCTCCATTTAAGCTGTAAGATCCTCAGAACCTTAGCCTACGCCCTGCTCAGTTCTATATGTACGGCAAGTGCACACCTACTAAGAAGTTCTTGCAGTGTTTTGTTTGTTTTGTGCCTTTGGGGATGAAACCCAGGGCCTTGAATATGCAGTGGACATGCTGTACCACTGAGCTAAACCCCTACCCCTCTTGCCATGTTTTAAGGAAATCTATAACTTACTACTTTATTTTGGACACATCACCTGGGCTCTCTGAGCCTTTTTCCTTAAATGTAAAACGGGATACTAACATTACAGCCATGGGTTTTGGATTCTACTGATCTGGTTACAAAACTCCAACATTTACAACTACATGATTTTAGGCAACTTAGTTAAACTTTAGTTTCCCATGCAGCACGGGAACAATTATACACGACAGTGAATTAAGAAATCAAGCACTCCCAGCAGGGGGTGGTAGCCCACGCCTGCAATCCCAGCACTCGAGAGGCTGAGGCAGGAGGATCGTTGTGAGTTCAACACTAGCCTAGGCTACAAAGTGAGGTCAAGGCCAGCCTGAACTGCATAGCAAGACCCTGTCGAAAGAAAGAAAGAAAGAGAAGAAGGGAGGGAGAGAGAAAGAGAGGGAAAGAAAGAAAAAAAAAAAGAAAGAAAGAAAAAGAGAGAAAGGAAGGAAGGAAGGAAGGAAGGAAAAATCGAGCAAAAAAAGAAAGAAGAAAAGAAAAAAAGAAAAGAAAAGAAATCAAGTACTTGGGTGCAAGAGGTCCATGAATGGAACCCCAACACTCAGGAGGCTGAGACTAGAGGCTGAGGCTGGGGGCTGGTGAGTTCAAAGTCAGCCTGGACTAAGTATCAAGGCTGGGTCTCAAACAAAAGAACTAGACATTGGATATAAAGTATTTAGCTTAACTCAACAAGTGTCAGCTATAACTATCCTTGCTGCTGAAGGTGAGAGGCCCAAGCGTGGATACTGCAAAAATGCCAACAAAAACAACCTAAGAGCCTCTTCATCAGAAGTCAAAGAAAGGAGCAATCAAGCAAACACGTGTGTGTGTGTGTGTGTGTGTGTGTGTGTGTGTGTGTGTATACCACACACCGACACCCAGCACACACCGGTATCGCAAGACCCCGAGTGAATCCTGAAGGCTATTCAAGGAAAGGATGGACCCACGTCCTAACCTCCTAAGGACTCCCGATTTGGCAGAAGGGATAAGCCTCTGACGTGTGAAGACAACGACCAAAACAGCGCCCGACAAGGGAGATGAGGACGGACAGAAAGCCCGTGGGCAGCTGAAACCGGGAAAGCTCGCCTCAGCAAAGAGGGTGAGGCGCGCGGGCCAAGCTTCGAGGACCGCAGGATTCGGACGGACGGAAACAGACCTTCCAGAAGGCACAGGCTTCTCCTTCGAAGCCCTGCGGACTTCCGGGACTCCTTTCTCCGGAGGCGCGGCGGTGCTCGAGTCTCGGCGGCAGCGAAGCCCCCAGACCAGACGCGGGGAGGTTCGAGTCGGGGTGAGGGGACCGGGATAGCCCAGTGCAGCGTGGCCGAGCTGCAACAGGAACCCGCGGGGAGACGTCTCGGAAAAGCCTAGCCTCTGTAACTCCCGCCGAGCGCACCATAGCCGCCAACCCCGCCGCGCACGGAGCCCCAACTTACCGAGCGTCAGCTCCCGGGCTCTCCAGCTCTCCACCCACCTCAGACCATCCACCCCGACGGCGCTTGAGCGACGGCCAGCGACAGCCAATCACTGTCCTCTGTTCGACTGGCAGCCAATGGTCGCTGCGCCTGACGGAACCCGTGCGCACCAAAACACGGAAGGGGCGGTAACGGTGGGTGGGATTGAGCGTCCACGGCTGGAGTGAGGGGCGACCGGATGCGGCAAAAGGTGTAGGCTGCCGGCCTTGCAGGGTGTGCTAGCGGAGAACTTGGGGGCCTGAATTTACCCAACTGCGCAGACTCGGCGTGCGGGGCCTAGTGGGCATGCGCAGGGCTCTGGCGGGGGGGACTTGTGGGGGTCTTCCCGATCGCTGGCTCCAGGCTTTAGTTAGCCCGCCGCGTGGGCGGCACGAAGCAGATGGTGTGGGATGCTCTCTGTCCAGTGCGGCTGCCAGGCTCTGCCCTAATTGAGAACCTTACATCCATCCTTCATCCTCTTAACCTTCTTTTAAATACTGGTATTCCTGTGCCCACTTCCCCGCTAATTTCTGCCTAGTTTCCAGGCTTTTTGAACGCCCTGTCATCCGTCCAGTCTTTTACTTCAGAAACCGAGTGTGTAGCCTGATTCCTCCCTCACTCGTCACATCCAGTCCGCTGCCAAGTTCTGTGGAGTCTATCTTCTTAAAAACAGTATCTAAAACTTATCCCCCTTTATTTTCACCTCCTGCAGCCTAAACCATGGGTGCGGTCCAGCCCAGATTTCTACATTAAACTAACTGGTCCCACTGAGATTTGCGCTAGCTTCCCACCAAAACATCCTCTACGGAGCACTCAAAGTGATCGTAACAAAAACCGCAAAAAGCAAATAACAAAAAAACCCAGATCTGACCGAATCACTATCCTGCGTTATCACACTGAGGCTTTCTAGATCCTTCAGCATCTGGGTCCTGCCTTCTTCATTCGTATGTTGAGTCCTGCTCCATCTTATTTCCACACCTAACCACCTTCAACCTCTTATCCCTTGTACTTCCTCTTTTCTCTGCTCTTTTCCCCGTCTCCCTGTCTCAACATTTATGACTGACTGCTAGTCATTCTGGTATCAGCCGAGATGCTTTGCTTTGCTTTCTTTTTTTCCAAGAGGACTTCCTTGACAGTCCTTTCCTGTATTTGCCAATACGGGTCCAGCACACAGTATTGTATTCGCCCGTTTTCTCTTCTACTTTCTTTTACAGACTCCCTCAGCGAGGGAGAACAGGGATTGTATCTATTATTTCTGCACTGGTAGAACCCCATCACTTAGTCCAGTGGCTGAACCTCTGTAAGGGTTCAACATATTTGCTAAATAAATTCTGTACCTTAGTAATGTTCATTGGGATTGACATTTTATTGTAGTTTTCTGTATCTTCTAACCCAGAAATACCGGATATCATTTATATAATCAGAGAAATACATTTCAATATAAATAAAATGAATTTAAAGATATCATTAACAGTGGTAAGGTCAGGGCTGGGAGTATTGCTCAGTGGTACAGCACTGGCCAACAGAGGCTCTGAGTTTGATCCAGCACCCTCCCCGCAAAAAAACCTGTGAATTTTTTTGTTGTCGTTGATACTATTGTTTGTTGCAGTAATGGGGATTGGACTCAGGGCCTCAAACATGACAGAGAAGTATTCTGCTGTGAAGTTATATCCTCAGTATGAATTTTGTTTTTAACAGTGAATTTTAGCTTACTCCCCATTTTAAAATAGGATTTAAAAAAATATAATTGAAAAATACAAAATATATTTTACCAACTTGATTCATTCAGAAATGCATGTAGTAGAACTTCATGAAATGCCAACCTCATTTTAATTGAGACTTAACACCACTGAAAATGCCTCTTAGCTTTATTTTAGCAGTTTCGTGATGAATAAATTCAATCACAGAGTTATGTGAACTCCAACATAGGTTTTAGAGCAAAGATTTCAGTGTTGCTCTAGAATCCATCTATGTTTCCAAAATTTAAGGCAGTTTCTTGCTGTCTAGCATAGTTTACTTCTATCTCAATCTGCTTCTATTGAAAATAAGCCAAATTTTGGCTGGCTAATGCAGACATATTCTGAGATTTATTCTTTAAAAGCTGCCACAAAAAAGAAAATTTAAAGCATAATTTATTCTCATTACAAGCTGTAGATCTCTAGTGTAAAATGGAATATTAATAGAATTGTTTTATTTATTTATTTATTCGGCCTCATGAATGCCAGACAAGCACTTGGTCATTGAGCTACATGCCCAGTCTTTTTTTTTTTTTTGGTCTTTTTGAGACAGGATCTCACTATGCAGTTCAGGCTGGACTTGAACTCACTTTGTAGCCCAGGCTGGCCTCAAATTCACAACAATCCTCCTGCCTCAGCCTCCGAAGTGCTGGGATTACAATACACTCCCAGTCTTGCATTCATTTTGAAAATCTATGTTTGAAATGTGATTGGGCTCATCTTGACTTTAACAATGTCTCTTTCCATTGATCTCTGGGCAACACAGCACCAGACACACATGTCCAGTAGGACTCTATCTGCCCTCTTATCAACAAGTTTCCTATGAAATTACAAAGTCAGTGTGTTTACCTGTCTTTAATACTGGTAAACCAGCTGCTCCAGGAGAAACAGCTCGAAAAATGAGTTTTCATGACCTATTCTTGAGCATTCCTATATAAAAGTAACTAAATGCCCAAATCCTGCCACTCTTTCTGAATCCTGTATATTCCATGACTAATACAGAAAGGAGCATGGAGAACATTAATGGTTCTATGCTATCTGTCTAGGCATGTGCCCTGAACTCACTGTGATGCAAGTCACAGAATGTCGAGGATAGAAGGGACCTGACTGATGATCCAGCCCATACTTACTCGAGATGAGACAACTGAGGTCCAAAGAGAAGTGGCCTGCACACAGTCACTTGGTGTGTTTGCGGTAGACTCAGTTTTCCTACCTGTTGCCTCTGTGGTCTACCCAACATCCTGCAAAAGCTTACCTGGTTCAAATCCTTGTAAGATCTTAGAGGACAAAAACCAGGGACACAGAGATTGCCAGTACCTATGGCTCCCTAAAACTTGCCCGAGTTTAGGAATAAAAGACTCTGAAACAATGAAAGGCATTAAGCCTTCTCCCTCCCTATTGGTCTCTTCTGAAGCAACAGTGAACACTTAGCACTGACTATACGCAAGAGTTCTAAGCACTTTACTCATTTACTTCTCATCCACAACTGAATGACAGCTGTTATTATCATTATCCTATTTTTTTTTTGTTTTCTGGCACCAAGAATCAAACTCAGGACCTTGTGCTTGCCAGGCAGACGCTGTGCCACTGAGCTATATCCCCAGCTCCATGATTCTCTTTTTACAGACAAGAAAACTGAGGCACCCAGAGCTTATATAACTTGCTTGAGGTCATATAGGCAATTAATGAAGCTGGGACTCAAATCCAGGCAGTCTGGTTCCAGAGTTAATCCTCTGAACTGTTGTCCAGAAAGGAGCAGCCTGTTTGACAAAAAAGGGATGAAGATGCCTAGAGGAGCCACTTGGCTTTCTTTCTGCAACTTCACCTTCCAGAGATTCTTGTCCCTCCCATCATCCTGTCTCTACACATCCCTTCCTCCCTGCAGGACCATCTGTCCCATCTCGCTACCTACCAGCACCACAGCCTCACTGCCTATTTGTCTTTCAAAGGATAACCAGTTGTCCAGCTTATAAACTCCAATTTGACTTTAATTTAATAAATTAAATTCCAAGCCATCACACAGCAATGGACATCATCATCCCCCAACATACAGAGGTGCAGCCGTGCTCTTGCTCATCATCACAGTCTTTAAAGCCCCTAAAGCCGTGTCTGTGGACAAGGCTTCCCACCAGGCTCCTGGCTCCCTCCTTCCATCTGAGCCACTGCTCATGGAGAAGGCCTCAAGTACAAAAACCAGTAAGAAAAGGGAAGGCAGGGATGAGGAGCACAGGGGAGGCAGGGAGGTGGGGAGTACCTGCCTCCCATCCCGGGCACCGGCCCGGCATCCTATGAGCTGCCAATGTCCTCAGAGGCAGACATTGGTGCTGGTCTGAGTGGGGACCTGAAGGAGGTGTGGGAACCCCTCCTGGGAATTGCCTACCCTTCTGGGGCAGAAAAAAAGGGTCACCTGGGAGAGATGCCCTCCGTCATCTGTTCACTGAGGGCCCTAGATCACACATATAAATAGAAAAGAGAATAAATAAGGGAGGAAGGATCCACTGAGGAGCTGAGCACCCTGGAACTCCTCTTGGGGGGGGCCAGTGTCAGCAGGGGGCAAACACTTCTGAGCAATGTCCCCAAATACAAAGGAAAAGGATCCCTAATACTTTTTTTTTTTTTTTTTTTGTCTTTTTGAGACAGGGTCTCACTATGCAGTTCAGGCTGGCCTTGAACTCACTTTGTAGCCCAGGCTGGTCTCGAACTTGCAATGATCCTCCTGCCTCAGCCTCCCGAGTGCTAGGATTATAGGCATGTGCCACCACACCCGGCCCCAAGCCTACCTTACTCCCAGCTACCAACTCTCTTTTTCTGTGCCTGCAGCAATGGGTGCCCACCTCTCAAATGTTTCCCACCGCAAGTTCCCTTCCAACCAGTCCCACAGCCCAGGGTGGACAGGGCTTCCTGGAACCCAAGGGCTTTCCTGACCCCAGCATTGGGAATCCAGGAAGGGGTAGAGAAGGGGATGTGGGGAACGAGCTGAGAGAACTCTTGCCCTCTCCTAACTCAGGAGGTGAGGCAGCCCCTCAGAGCTGGGGGCTGGGGTTGCCATTGGCCTTGGGTTTGGATTTGAAGGAAAAACGCTTGATAAGACGGCGGGAAAAACTGCCAGCCTTCTTTCGGACACTGGGTGTGCCCGTCGTGTTGGAGAGGTCATCATGTGATTGGCTCAGGCCAGCTTCCTTCTGACGAGGTCTCCGGCGGAAGATGAGCTTAGTGCCACTGCGCAGGAAACTCACTGTAGGAGAAGAGGGGAAACTGAGGCAGAGAGATGGGCATGGGGGTGAGGAGAGATGGGTGACAGAGAAAAGACTGAAGATGGAGTGACACAAGATGAAAAACAGAACCAGTGTCTTGGGCCTAAAGCCAGACAGGAAATAAAGGAGAGCCAAAAATACACTTTATCCATCCTGATGAAAAAACTGTATGCTCATGGCTTTTGTGTGCACCTTTGAGTCTGCCCCAAGGAAGAATGGCCCTGGCCACTGCTCTGTGTAGACAGACTGAGACTGGAAAAACAGAGGCTAACACAAGGTATTCTCCAAAGTCTATAAATCATTAGGGAAAAGGTGGGTTGACACCAACTTGTTTACTGCATTCCAGGGTATGCACAGGAAGCTGTGTGTGTGGAAACTTCAAAGAGGTAAATCCAGGAAGAAGACAATTGAGGAAGGTGCTTACACGAAGTGATGTAGGCTTAAATCATAAGGAGATAGATTTCTGGTTGACAGGCTCACTATTAAACAGGTGAATAGGTTTGGCAGTGAGCTCCTCATCCTTTGAAGTTAGAACTGCCACAGCTGTCGACAGCCAGAGGGACAATCCTAAAATGTGCCTGGGTAGGATTTCTTTTACTCTTGGGGTGGCCTGGTACACAGTGAAGGTGGGAGAAAAAACAATGGGAGGAAGACAGACCATTGGGCTCAGGAAGAAAGAAAAATAGAAGTAAAGGGAAATAACTTCAAATCCCTTTCTGTTACCCAAGCCTGTCTGAACCAGACCAGGAACCCAGGCATCAAGTTCCCCTCTACTGGAGCTTGGCAGAACCTCAGGGAGGAAAGCATCAGGCAGTTGGCCAAGCCTTTCATTTTCTAAAATATCTAGTAGGACCCATGTCACGATCCTGGGTGTAAAAGAAGAGGTGGGTTGGAGTGCCCTGCCATTATCTCCCCACCTTTGTGATCCTTGAGGCTGCGGGTCTCCAGGGCACCAGTAGACCCTGTTTCTGACTCAACATCATCCACAGATGGCCTCTCGGAGATGTCCGAACGTGTGGTTTCATCTGCTTCCTGGACACTTGTGGGACTGGAGAGGGCATCTACATGTCCTGGGGACATGGCTGGTGGGTCTGAGGGAGGTGAAGAGGGGCCTCCGCTGGTCCCTGCGTCATCCTGCACTGAGGCTTCCAGGGATGCCGCATAGCCCAGGGATAATGCCAACTCGTCCTGAGCAATGGGCACCTGGCAGGAGGGACAAGTTTTAATGGGCAGGAGTGACCGAGTAGGGCTTTCTCCCTATCCTGGCTCCTTTCCCCAGAGCCCTGTTACCTTGGAAACACCAGAGATGATGAGAGTGCTGCGTTTGGTGGGTGTCTTCTTGGCTGCCCGCCCACTGGGCTCAGTCAGCTGGCGAATTGCTGTCTCTGCTACTGGGTCCAGGCCATTGGAAAGGTGGCTCTCCCCTGCTATGGGTATGGCGGATGGATAACTGGACTTCTCCCTGGCTCCTTCTTGGACTCAAACTCCTTCCGCCCCACCCAGAGTGGTTTTGGACTGCAGGGGACCAGTGCCCACCGACATTCGCACATCCCCACTCCCCACTCACGGCTGCTACTGTGGGAGGCGTTGCTGGGGCCGCTGCTCTCACTCAGCACAGTTGTTGTCTTCTCAGTCACCTCCACCTTGGACGGGGAGCGGGAGGGGGAGTCTGCTGCGTGGGGGAGGGTCAGTGAGCCGGGAGGTGCTTCAGATTGGCCCTCCCTTACTATCCTTGTTAGGATGCAGACTCTGGTTGACTCAGAGGCCAAGGATGATTAAGGGTGATTAATCACAAGGGTGATTAAGAAGATGCTGTGGGGACAGAGACACTATAGGAACCAATGAGAGTGTGGGAAAGGCCCACTTGAAGGTGTGAGGAGATGCTATAAAATATGAACAGTGTACCGAGGCAGTTCAGGGCCTTGAGGGAGGGGACCTGTCACAGGAGCCCTCAAGATGGGAGGAGTATAATGGAGTCTCCTACTGGATGTGGGAGAAACACCATGGAGGCCATTGAGTTTGCTGGAGAACCTCACAGGGTGCTGGAGGGTTGAGGGCAGAGGGAGAGACAATTAGCCAGTTGTGGGTGGAGATAGGAAAGGAAACAGACTTGTATAAAAACAGAGGGAAACTTGAGCAGATGGAAGAAAAAGAGTCCTGTGGAAAAGCTGCTAGATCCAGAAAGACTGAAGGGTGAGAGGGACCACTGGGGAAATAGAGAGGTAAAGGAAAATCTGAGAGAGATCTGACAAAGTTTGAGAGATCATGAGGAAGAAGTGACAGAATCAGAGGGGAACATCAGGAAACAGGGTACACCGGAATTACGGCTTCATTCCCCTTTCCTGTCCTGCAGTGGGTCTGAAGTCTAGGGCCCCTGCCTAGAGCTGGGATCCCAGGCTCCTCCTCTTTACCTAATTTGCCATCTACACGGGGCCGGGACTGGACAGTGGTGACAGTGGTGACAATGGTGCCATCGGGCATGATTGTTCGGTCCAGCTCAATCTTCTTGGTAGGTGTGATGCTGGGGCGTGGTGTGGAGGGAGTAGATGTGCCCAGGTTTCGGGGGGAGCCCTCCTCGTAGTGCAGCTGCCAAGGGGTGGGAAGGCAAAGGTCAGGGCCTCAGAGACTGCCCATCCTGTGTCCTCCCGTCTCCCCCCTGGGTGAGCTCACCTCTGCTGCCATGGTGGCTGCTGGGCCCAGGGCTTTCCCTGGCCCTGGGGTGAGTGGGCACACCTGTCTTCGAGACAGTGGCCTGGAGGGGGAGCCCACTGGCAGTGTGGCCTGGCCCAGGAGCTCAGCTGGGGACAGGGGTGGCAGTGTGAGCTGGGCCCATGACCAGGCTCTGCTCAACACCCACCCAGGAGTACCCATCCTGCCCCATACTCACTGTCTCCGCAGCTGCTGTTCCTTAGCACTTTGAGAGTCAGCTCCCGGCTCTGGGGACTCAGGTCCCTGTGGGCCAAGAACAGATGGGGCAGGGAAGAGGAAGATTAGCACAGTGAACCACAGGCCAGAGGTAGGGTTAGATGCATATAAATAAGATGGTCTCAGCGCTCAGTTAGATGCATATAAATAACTCAGGTCTCAGTTAGATGCATATAAATAAGATGGTCTCAGTCAGATTATCCTGCCCTCCAAACCCTCTCTTTTCCCAAGAAAATGTGGCCAGACCATGCTCGTCAGCCAGGTATTCAAATCCCCAGGCCCTGCTCCATTCTGTCTAGCCAGTTCCCCTAAGTCTCAAGCCACCCTCTTTCATTTGCTCAAGCTATTCCCTCTGCCCAGAATATTTTCCCACTCTGATGAAATCCTACTCTTCCTCAAAGGTGTGGTTTAGATGCCACTTCCTTCATGAAGCCCACTTGGATCTTTATTCTGCTATAGGAATTAATCTTTCATACCTAAGTACTCCCATGGTATGTTGTATAAACTTTCTTTCTTTCTTTCTTTCTTTCTTTCTTTCTTTCTTTCTTTCTTTCTTTCTTTCTTTCTTTCTTTCTTTGTCTTTTTGAGACAGAGTCTCGCTATGCAGTTCAGGCTGGCTTTGAGCTCACTTTGTAGCCTAGGCTGGCCTCAAACTTGCAACGCTCCTCCTGCCTCAGCCTCCCAAGTGCTGGGATTACAGGCCTGTGCCACCACGTCCGGCCCTGTGTTGTATAAACTTTAAATAGCACATCTGTACCCATATCTCTACGTATATCTCTCTCTGCATCAAGCAGAGAGATCCACTGTGGTCAACTGCAGGGTAGATGCTGTATTCTGGTCATATCTGTATCCCAGGAACTAGACCAGGGCCTGGGATCCAACAGGGGCTCACATCAAAGGCTACTAAAAGCAAAGGTGATTCATGCCAGGGCTAGACTGGAAGGGTTTCATCCTCAGTCTGAGTATGGGAGCAGGGGTGGTCCAGGATCATTCCTTACAGTGCTAGGTCCTCTGTCCATTCCACCTCAGGGCCAGCCCGTACAGGCTTGGTCCACTTCTGTTGCATGGGGTTGTCGAGCTCAGCTACACAGCATAGTTCTTCTGTGTCTATGGGGAACCAGAAATAAAAATGCTCAAACCAAAGATGGAAAGCCATTGGGGAACAAAGAGACCATACCCTTGCCAGAGGGGCAGGGAATGCCTGCAAACATATCCCTGGTGGTGCCCCACGTGCTTCTAACTCTCACCTCCTAGCTGACTTCCCAGGTGAGATGCTCGAAGCTGACGCAACAATAACCGGGTAGGTCTAGGGCGGGCCGGCTGGGCCTGGGGCATCACGGGTGGCTTCTCACCGAGTATCTAAGAGTGGAAGGAAGTTTAAAAAAGTACGCTGGGGATGGGGTGCATGCAAACTTTTTGCTTTGGGTGCCTACTCACCAGGCCTCCTGGGGCAGAGCAAGCTCTGAGGTTGACCATCATGGCTGGCTGGGTGCTGACTATAGCATCCTTAATCAGCTCCTCAATTGTTGAGAGCTCTCCTTGTTCCTCACCTTTCTGCAGACAGCAGGAAGAAAAAGAGGCAGAGTTCCCCTTTTGCCCACCTTGTGCTGCCTCTTTTCTCTGCCAGCCCTGCCTTCTCACCTCCCTGGTCTGCAGCTTGGGAAGCACCGTCAGGCTGAAATCAGGGCGATCAGTGAAAGCCCAGGACACCAGCAGTCCCTCACCAGGGATTTCCTCCAGGTTGACTTCCAACTGCAAACAGGGAAAAAAGGATTGGGTTGACTTGCCCCACTCCAACAATTCCCGACTCCTGAGGGCCCCCCTTCCCAAACTTCATCCCAGAGATGAATCAAACCAAAAATCCTGTGCCAACAGAACCACCCCCTCCCCACTTCAGTTTCCCACATTCCCCTCTACCTGTGTTGGTGGCAGTGTCAGAGTGACGTGGTAGGTCTCCATGGAGACAGCAGCGGGGGACTGCTGGGTCACAGAGACTGGAAACCGTACCTCCTCAGCAGAGAGCTGGCAGTGCAGCACCTGACACAGGCAAGGCAGGGTCAGGCACAGAGGAAGGGTGCTTACCCTGCTTTGCTCTGCCCTGTGATGGTCTAGCAGACCCCTCCCCACTTCCTGTTCCTTTCTGTTCAGCTTTATGGGGCCATGATCCCCTAAATTAAGCAGGTTTAAAAGCCAAAGTTGCCTCTCCCCAGAAAAACAGTTATTCACACACATACAACAATTTTACCCATAATTTCAGTGGGATTCTCAGACTTCCTGAAGCCAGTCCTTAAATCATTAAGGCATACATAGACTCCAGGTTAAGAACCCTCCAATTATAGGGAACCCTTGGGGTCTGCCCACCTAAGACCCAAAGAGGGCAAGCCCCCTCAGACCCTTACCATAGTGCGCTCTGATTGGTCTACGCAGGTCACATGACTAATGCTGGCTCTGGGTGGGAGTTGGGGCACTTCTTCAAAGGCAATCTGGATGGAGCTCTGAGGGAGTAATGCGGGCACAGGATCAGGTCCCTGGAGCTGCCCCTTGCAGGGCTGGCCTGCTCAGTTGCTGGCTGGTCCCTGGCACTGCAGAGGCTTCAGCTGCAGGCTGGCTTCTGGCCCCTCCTTGGCTCAGGAATTTAGGACAGGAGATAGTACCCTCAAGTCCTACCTCTCCAGGGGCCTGCAGCTGCGAAGGGCTACTGAGAAGCGGGTGGGCACTAGACCACCTCAGAGACTAGATCACCTTAAGAAGGCCCTGGAATACCAGCAGCCTTTCTATTCTCTCCATTTTGCTCTTCACCCTCCCCCCATCCCCAAAGAAACGTGTGCACAGAAGAAAATTAAGGTGTTGGCTGCTACTTATATATACAGTAATAGCTGGGCAGAGAGGAACAGGGCTGAGCTAAGGGTAAAAGCAGTAGGGCCACTTATTACAAGATAAAAGCTAGAGAAATGAGGCTAAGCCTTCTTCCAGAGAAATAGGATGTGAAGGCTCAGGAGCATGACTCTGCCTATATTCTTGGCGATGAAGACAATCTCAGTATGGCCCTGGAGAACTTCGCCAGAGGTAGCAGGAAGAGAAGCAGGTTCAAAAGGCCCAAGGGTCCACAGGCCTGGCTAATTCCTCAAGGCAGATAGCAGGATGGTATTAGGGAACAGAAAGCTGCTTAGCTTAGATCTTGAAAGAGCTGCTCCCTAATTCTTCTCCAGCAGAGGAGAGCAGGATGGGAAGAAGAATTGAGGAGAGGGCAAGGACTGGGCTGGCAACTTCTCCTTGAGTCTTGAGATAGAGGGAAGAAATGTATGTGGCTCATTTTCCTGGCAAACCAGGAGAAAGCCAACTTCTCTGCTCTGGTAGCTGTCTTCTTCAAAGGCCAGGCATTGGAAGACGGGAGATGAATACTTGGGCCTCAGTCTCCCTATTGCAAAAGGGAGGCCGATGTCCAGCTGCATCAGTGGTACCAGGGAACTGCTTCTGACCCAAGAACAAGGTACAACAAGAGCTAGGCAGAGCAGTGGGTTGAAGGTGTAAACTGAAAGATAGCATCTGGCTTTCATCTGGCCAGCTGAGAAGAGGAAATACAGCAACTTCTTGTGGCCATTTCTGTTTCCAGGCATTTGGGGAGCTATCTGGGTTAAATCTCCGAGCTTGTGATGGCTGAATATGCAGACCTCTCTAAACTAGGAGCGGTTAAACTGTGAGGGCATGGAGAGATTGCTGGGCTAGGATGGGAGAGGGCCCAGAAGAGGGAGACCTCTGCTTTCTACCCAACCTCAATCACATGACCATGCTTCCTGCTCCACTTCCTGGGAGGCCAGATGCCCAGGGTACAATAGGAGGAAGTAGGCTGGGCTGGTTTGTGGCTGACCCTTAAGGGACAGCTACAAGTTCATTTACTGGAAAGGACATGGACTGTCAGTCTGCTCTACCTGAACACTATCCCCTCAACAAATACATTGCAAGCCAGCATGGAATAAAAGGCTGTGCTATGAAATGACTGACGGGTAGGGGGGTAATTCAGGTTCACTGGGAACCTGCCTGTTTGGGGGCATGAAATGTTACACGGGGGAAAAAATGTCACATGGGCCTGGTGGCATGAGAACCAAGCAAATTCCTTGTGCAGGTGCACCTGTCTCCCCTTGCCCAACCAGCACCCTGGCTAGGCGGAAGTGCCCTCAGGCACAGGGATTAGCGTTGCTATGAGAACAGTAACTTGTGCTGGGTTTTGGAGCCGGAGAGTACCTTGTCCACAAAAATAGACTTGAAACATAACTGGGTTTCTACAACCCCCAGCCTCACCTGCATCCTTCCCTCTAATCTAGAAGGGAAAGTGAAGGGCTCCCCAGCTGACACTCCACTGCCCCCCAAGCTCCCCCTCCTAGCGTGAGCAGTCCCTCCCCTGGAAGGAAAAGCTGAAGGGACCACACACAAGGGCTCCATCCAACTCACCCCGTCCCTGCAGGCCTGCTCATTCAGGGCTCGCACCCAAGCTCGCTGCCAGTTCTCGCGGAAAGACTTGAAGGCGAAGAGCGACGCCAGGAGGCCCCGGACGCCCGGCTCCTCAGGGGTGCCAGCCGGAGTGGCCCGCAGCCGCAGCAACGAACGCCACACGCCCAGCTCCCTCAGGGAACCCCCAGGCTCCGCGGCTAAGGCGGGTCTCGGGCCCCGACCCCCGCGAACACGCGCCAGCCACAAACCCCGGGCGTACTGCAGCAGCCAGCCGAGCACCATGAGCAGCGAGGCGGCAAAGAGGACCAGCAGGGCCGCCCAGCCCACGTCCCGCTGCCCCCAGCCCAGCTCCATGCTCCGCGCCGCTCGGGTCGCGGTCCCGGGCCCGGGTCTCCCGGGTCGGGCTCAGCCGCTGCCCCGGGGGAGCATGGCCTGGGC
>NW_004955412.1:20215290-20221964 GCF_000276665.1 Chinchilla lanigera | reverse complement strand
AAAAAAAAAAAAAAAAGAAAGATCTATCCCTTTTGCTGGGCATGGAGGTGCATGTCTGTAATCCCAGCACTTGGAAGACTAAGGCAGGAGGATTGTCATGAGTTCAAGGCCAGCCTGGGCTACATATGGAGTTCAAGGCCAGCCTGAATTACAGAGAGAGACCCTGTTTCAAAAACAATAATAATAATAATAATCTCCTTCAGGCTGTGGATTCAATCCCTACAAGACTGGGCCTTTTCAAAGCTAGTCTGAAGGAGCAAGACTCTCAAAAACAAGACTGGAGTTCTTCTTTGCTTCCTCTGGACAGGGGAAGGAAAAACTGACAAAAGCATATAAAGGAATCCTTATTCTCTCAATGTTTGGGCCCCTTCTTCATACATATTGGAAGGTCTTTGTCACACAGACCCTTCTGTAGAGAGGTAGAAGGGAAGGTGTTAACATCTCCCGAGTCCACTTGGTTGCCTGAGGAATGGTCACATGCGCGAACAATGCCTTCCAAAGGTGAGGTTGCAGGGCAAGGCAGGACCTACAAGGTCAACAACAAGGTTGCCTGAGGCAGAGGAGCTGGTGGAGCAACCCAAGCTGCCCCTGAATTTCACTGTAAGAGATGGTGGGGAGGGAAGAGGTGAGGGGGTTGCCTTGTTGTGGCCCTCACTATACTCTATTGTCATACTCCCAAAAGCAGTGGGGCTTCCTAGAGTCTTGGTTTCCAAATTCAAAGGGGAGCAGAAGATGTGAAATCAAGGGAGTAATGAACTGAGGGCCAGAACCCAGGCACGGAGGAAGCATCACGCAGGAAACGGTTCAGATGCAGGATATCACTATGAGGACCAAGAATCCTTCTTCAGGAACTCCAGGGCAGCCCAAGTATCTCAATTCTTTGAGTTCTTGGATTTATTCTCTCAGCTCCTCTACCAAGTGCCTGATCTGATGCTGCCAGATGCTGCGTCACCATTCAGGCTTTCAAGAATCTCCCAATCTTCTTTCTACCTGTTAGCTAAACCCCTTGAATTTATTTAGCTGTGTTTTATCGTTCAGCTGGTTTTTATGTCTGCTTTTTCCACTTATGGGGACATTGCCTTAGAGTGAGGACCTTATTTTACTCATCTCTCTTCCCTCCTATTCAACCCAGGTGCTTTAAATATGCTGGTGTATTCTTTGGGGGAGGCAACTACATTTGTATCACTTTGTGTTCCCTACAGCACTTAACAGTTTCCTATTCATATAATAGGCTTTGCAATTTGTAATCTTAAATTTTGCTGGGCATGGTGGTGCACACCTATAATCCCAGCATGCTGGGTGGCTGAGGCAGGAGGACCACAAGTTTAGCTGGGGCCCAGCCTATGCAATTAAATGAGACCTTGTCTCCGAATAAAAAAGTGACTGGTGGTAGTGTCACGTGCCTGTAATACCAGCACTCAGAAAACTGAGGCAGGAGGGTCACCTTGAGTTCAAGGCCAGCCTGGAATACAGAGCTAGACCCTGTCTCAAAAAATAAATAAATAAATATCAAAAGGTCTGGAGATACAGGTCAGTACAAAGACCATGGGTTCAATCTCTAGTACCAAAAAAAGTATAACAGAAAATATTCCAATATAAATGTAAAGATGAATTTCTTTTTCTTTTTTTTTTTTTTGTCTTTTTTTTGAGACAGGGTCTCACTACACAGTTCAAGCTGTCCTTGACTCACTTTGTAGCCCAGTTTTGTCTCAAACTTGCCGCACCAATCCTCCTGCCTCAGCCTCCCAAGTGCTGGATTATAGGTGTGCGCCACCATGCCCCAGATGTAAACATGAATTTCTTAGAGCTTGCTTTCCGCTAATGACTTTTGCTAGCTTAATTGATGGGGAGGGATAGGAAGAAAAAAAAAAGAGTAATTGAACTTCCTGGACAGAGTGTCAAATAGGATCCTTGAAGAGTCAGAGCCCCAGACTTATCTAGGGCTCTCATGGTTTTTTAGGCACTGTGAAACATTTTCAGGACAGGTTTTGTCTGCCAATTGATTGAATAGTGAACTGGCCTTGCTTACTATGAGGTGCTTAAGGTTGCTTATTAGAAGATGTGCACCTCAGACAGTGCTCTTCGAGGGGCCATTGACACCTCAACTCATTCGTGAGTCCTAGTGACCACTTTTTGATGTTCAGTGTTCAGGCAAAGGGTATGAACTTCTACCAGGAAAGGCACAAAATTTCAAGTGAGCCAAGTTTGTTTCTATCTCTGATTCATCTGATAATCAACTAGGTATTTACCATCATGGGAGGAAGTTATTCAGATTACATGACAAGTATCCAAGGGATCATTTTCTGAGGGTACCATGTATATGTGGATGGTGACCTCAACTGTCTGAGCAAATCTCCCATGGGTGGGGGTAAGTGGGCTAATGATCTCTGAAAGACACAAGAGATCCTAGGGCTATAACCAAGCTGCCAAGGAAGATTATTAGGATAGGCCTTCTAATAAAAAATACAGACTTGTCCCTCAGACATCCAGGGACTCTGAGCCTGCTCCTGATCAACGAGAGAGCTGAGTGCTGCCTCCTGTGGGGATCCCACAAGTTCCTCCTTTCCATCTGCTCCCGGCACCTCACTCTCTCTGTTTGGAAATCTCTCTGGCTCTTAGCACCTACTGAAATCTTTCAGGATAATACTCTACC
This sequence comes from Chinchilla lanigera, assembly GCF_000276665.1. Lineage (NCBI taxonomy): Eukaryota > Metazoa > Chordata > Mammalia > Rodentia > Chinchillidae > Chinchilla > Chinchilla lanigera. The sequence goes on along the minus strand of NW_004955412.1, from coordinate 20,219,311 downwards.
TCAAGGTCTTCTTACTTCCTCTGGTCACAACTAATTTCACCTTCCATGTGCACCTGTTGCCTCTTTAGCTCTTCCAGATGCAGACTCATTATGTATGATGATGTCACACAGGTACCCTGTGTCCTTATTCCCATGAGAACACCCTGTGGAAAGTAAAACGCCAGGGAGTTTGCACATGTGCGCACGTGTGGGCACACACACATACAGAGAAACAAATGCCTAGTTTATTATCAGACTTATACAAGAGAGAAATAAATGGCTCAATTGAAATTTTGAGCCTTTCCTGGTAGCTGTTCAAAACATTCATCTGAATGCTGAAGAAAGGTCACCTCGATATAGATATATAGATATGGTTTGTTGTTGTTAATTACAGTCACATTCAAGTAGAAGGGTCATTTCACATCTGATTTTGAGGGAAAGAAAATGCTATATTTGGTCTAAAAACAGTTAAACCCCAATGACTCCTGAAACAAGTCATATTTGAAAGGATGGACGAAGTGGTAGGCTGAGTGACCTCCCTAACTCCCTGATGGTGATGTCCTTTCTGAGGAATGGAAATCATTTGCCACCTGTGGGGGAATGCAAGGTAATGAGACGCAGGTGAACCATTATTTGCAGGGGAACAGAATCAAGATAGAAAAACTAAGAGATCTACAAGTTCATAAAAAGCTAGGTATGGGTCTGTTTCTCTTGCTCTTTAGCACTGTCCAAGGCTTCAGCCTCCACCTCCTTGTTTTAGGAGCTTGGCACAGTGCAGTGATCAAAGACCAAGCTGAGCTCCCGGGTTAAATCCCAGACCCGAAAGCACTTCCAGCTCCTTCCGCGGTGAAGTGCCATCTTCGGTTGCCTGGCAACTAGCTGCTTCGAGAGGGTAGAAGGTGGGTGGGACGCTGAGGAAAAGTACAGGTACCTAGATCCAGAACAAGAAGAGTAGGAGGGGCTTTAGCATTTACATCATCCGAATTGCACTTGCGTTTCTGAGACTTAAGTTGTCTTTAACTGGGCTTCCAACTAGGTTTCCTACAAAGGACAGGTGTGGCTCCAACCTTCATGCTTCCTTCCTACCCTGGCTTCATGGAACCTTCTTCCCGGCTCCAAACATCCCTGACTGAGTACCCGGCACTGGCCCTTTAAATGTGACCTGCGGGGGTTGAGGGAGCTAAAACTGACGTGGAACCGGAGAGAGCAATGTCAGACACGTGGTAGGAGGAGGCGTTCATTTTGGAACTGGGCAAAGAGTTTTTCCGCTGTAGGCTGTACATCTTTAATATAATGTTGCGGGGGGTATCCGCTCTTGCTTGTTTTTCTTTTTTGCTTTCCCAATACTGTCGTGATACTTCTACTCTCGAACAAAACTGCAGTTTAAAATGACACTTCTGGGCTCTCTATTGCCCATATTAAAAATGGCGCCGTTGCCTTCCAGGACGTAGTTCATTTAGACTCAAGATCCGGGCGGAAACAGGGGGTAGGTAGGTGCTGCAAGACAGAGCCTAGGTTGTTTTACAAAACCTCCGGGGGAAGCCCGAGGGCGGTTCAAATCGGAGTTGCTGGGTTTTGCTCCTCCTTGGCAAGACTCACTTGTGGGGAGCGGCCACTCCTTACTGCTGAAACCTCGGGGCTGCTTCCCAGTTTGCCGTTTAGCTGAGTAGGGTGCGGAGCTGGAACCTCTGGCCACCCACCATGTGGGCCTTTCCCGAGGTGCCGATTCCGCTGCTGGTGAATTTGATCGGCTCGCTGCTGGGATTTGTGGCCACGCTCACCCTCATCCCGGCCTTCCGTGGCCACTTTATCGCTGCGCGCCTCTGTGGCCAGGACCTCAACAAAACCAACCGGCAGCAGATGTGAGCAGTGGCACACGGGTGTCCCGGGCAGGGGCCAGGGGTGGGCAGAGCAGGGCAGGGGCGAGCACTGAGGTGCTTAAAAGTGTGCAATGGACAGAACTGCTTAGCACTGGGGAATGATGACGAAGGGGACCCTTGAGTGCATCAGGAACTCCGGCAGTGTTGCTTTTCCCCGCAACTGCTCCCCACCAATTTCTGGGAAGATCTTTCGGGTTACAAGTTATTGCACTTGTAAGTGACCACGCCCACTTCCTTTTCCTTCTCCACCCGCTCGCTGCTGGGCCACAGCCCAGAATCCCAGGGAGTGATCAGCGGTGCTGTTTTCCTTATCATCCTGTTCTGCTTCATCCCCTTCCCCTTCTTGAACTGCTTCGTGGAGGAGCAGTGTAAGGCCTTCCCCCACCATGAAGTAAGTGGATAGTGGGGGCGGTTGCCTGGGGCCTGGGAGGTACCAGAGAGAGGTGGGATTGTTTAGATTTGGGAGGAGGGGCTGAGGACCTAGTGGAAAAGACCGAAATTCTTGAAAGGTTGAATGGCAGTAGGCCTGAGTCGTGACATGCCCAAGCCTCCCCCAGTTTGTGGCCCTGATAGGTGCCCTCCTTGCCATCTGCTGCATGATTTTCTTGGGCTTCGCGGACGATGTCCTGAATCTACGCTGGCGCCATAAGCTGCTGCTGCCCACAGCTGCCTCGCTCCCTCTCCTTATGGTCTATTTTACCAACTTTGGCAACACAACCATTGTGGTACCCAAGCCCTTCCGCCCAATTCTTGGCCTTCATCTGGACTTGGGTGAGTATCCCTGCCGCTACTGCCCCTGTGGCACTTACTTCCGGTCACCCTCCCCAAGATGCGCAGCAGAGCACCTTTCCTGCTCTGTCCCTGTGGATGCTCAGATCCCCTCTTGTGGCCCTTCACAGTGTGCTCTGTTCTGAGAGTACCCTTAGATCCTTTCCTAGGTAACACTGCTTCTTTTTATACTGTGTCTTCCTTGCAGGGATCCTGTACTATGTCTACATGGGGCTCCTGGCAGTGTTCTGTACCAATGCCATCAATATCCTAGCCGGAATTAATGGCCTAGAGGCCGGCCAGTCACTGGTCATCTCTGCCTCCATTATTGTCTTCAACCTGGTGGAACTGGAAGGTCAGTGGGGTTGGGGTTAGGGTTAGGGAGAGAGAGAGAGATCTCAGTGTTTGGAGAAGTGCCTGATATATAGCTTTGAGAAAGGAGGGGCATTATAGAAGATAGGGAAAGCTATTTACTTTGTAAATAACAATGAAGAGTGACTTCAGTGTGAGGAAGAAAAATAGCAGCCTGTTGTTTATAGGTGAATTGGCCTGAGTAGCTAGCCTATGATTATCGCCTACTGGACATAAACAGTTTCATAGAACCTCAGCATCAGAGAGGGGCACCCTGACTATGATGGAACAAGACAAAACCCAGACTTCTCCCACTGTAACCATGTCTGAGCATGGACAGAAGCACAGGAACACTGAGTCAACACAAAAAATAGCCAGCATCCCCTCTGATGTGTGAGGTTGCAGCTTCTTTGCTGTAACAGCTCAGTTCCTGCTACTTCTTAGATAAAAATTATGAAGATGTTCAGTCAGAGAATTACTCCTGCTTTCTGACAACAGCCAGTGCAGAGCACAACTTTTCCTTGCAGCCTCCCCAAAACCATTCAAAAGGAATCCTATTGTAAGTCCTTCCTGACAGCTCCTAGACTGCTTGTCTAGTGTGAGGCCCTGGGTTCGGCCCCCAGTATCTCTCTCACACACACACATACACATAGAGTTGGCAAAAAAAGTACTTATTAAAGGTAAGCAAAAAAAAAAAAAAAGTTAGCAGTATTTATTTATTTTTGGTTTTGGGGGACAAGGTCTCACTATATAGTTCAAGGTGGCCTTGAATTTACTATGTAGTCCAGGCTGGCCTCAGACTCGCAGTGATCATCCTGCCTCAGCCTCCTGACTGCTGAGACAGCAGGTATGCTCTACCAAGCCCAGCTAAGTAAACAATTTTTAAACGGGGCATGGTGGTACACATCACTAATTCTAATACTCTGGGAGGCTCAGGCAGGAAGATCACAAGTTTGAGCCCGGCCTGGGCACTTAGTGAGTCCCTGTCTCAAAATAAAAAATAAAATGGGCTGGCTGGGCATAGAAGCTCACACCTGTAATCC
>NW_004955412.1:20213486-20215190 GCF_000276665.1 Chinchilla lanigera | reverse complement strand
CGCGGGCTCGGGGGCGCCCCGGGGCTGTGCCCGGGACTAGTGGGTGCCCCCGATCGGAGAGAGGAGCTCGGCAGCCGCGATGCTAGGGCCCTGTCTTCGGGGTCCGAGTCCCTTGCCGCCTGGTCCAGCGTCCCGACTCCGGCTAGTCGCGGGCCAGCACCCGACTCCTCCCACGGCCGGGCCCGCCGGAGCCGGGCGGGGACGCGTCTGCAGAGACGCCGGGACTCGCGGCCGGCACCGGCTCCGGGAGGGCTGCGTGCGCAGAGCTGACACTGACAACACCGCCGGCGCCCCGCCCCCACCCACCCTTAAAGGAGCCGCACCCGCGCCGGGCGGGGCTGGGCCAGCTGGGAGCAGTGAGCGGCAAAGGCTCCATCCTGCAGTCGGGGTGCAACCCCTCACTGGAACGCAAGACGAGAGTAATTTCACTTAACTAAGATGCTGCCTGCTTTCCCATATGCTTCTTAGATTTCCTCAGGTTGGACGCCTGTCGGCTTAAAAAGGAGGTGACCCCTGTGGATATCACCGCCTTCTCCCAATAACCCCAAGCTCAGCAGCTTCTAGGTTCACATTTCCTGGCTGAAGCTTAGCGCTGGTTAGGAAGGTGCAAGGCATCCTTCCCAGTTAGAGAGCCGCTGACATCCACCAAGAGAAAGCAGAACCTGAACTTGGTAGAGGTTGAAAATAGAACATGGGTCACTGAATTCCCTTCACCACCATTACCGCCCTCACCCTTGGAGCTGGGATCCAGGAACACCCTCATTAACCTCCACGTTAGTGTGGGTTTGTTCTGGAGATATTTCCCAAGCCTGGGGCTGCGTCTGCTTTTAAAAATAATACAGTACATTTCCATAGTAACAGCTCCTGCCTGTGGAGCACGTGTAGAGAGGGTGGTAAGGAGAGGGGAACTGGCAGTGTAGTGTTGGAATAAGACTTGGTCTGGGTGGTGCAGGCCTGAATCCCAGCCACTGAGGAGGCTGAAGCAGGAGGCTTGCAAGTTAGAGGCCAGAGCCCGGGCAGTTTAACAAGACCCTGTCTCAAAAGAGTTGGGAATGTCGTAGGTTTAAACCCCAGTAGTATGTAGGGGGTTGGGTGGGGGAGAGGGTTGACCAGAAGACCTTACCATCCAAATACATGATATCCTGCTGGGTGTAGGAGCCCACACCTGTATAGTTTTAGTTATTTGAAAGGCTAAGGCAAAAAGATCACTTGACCTGAGCACAGTGGCTCACCGTGGCATACGCCTATAATCCCAGCACTCCAAGATTGTTGTGAGTTTGAGGCCAGCCTGAACTACATAGTGAGTTCAAGGCCAGGCTGAATGGCATAGTGAGACCCTTTCTGAAACAATCAAGGGAAAAAAAAATCATTTGAGCTGAGAAGCTGGTGATCAACCCAGGCAACCAGCGATGCATCTCAAAAACAAAGGAAAGGGGCTGGGGATTTAGCTCAGCGGCACAGCGCCTGCCTGGCAAGCACAAGGTCGTGAGTTCAATTCCTGGTACCGGAGAAAAGAAAACCAAACTGCCCCCCACAAAAAAAAAAAGAAAAAAAAAAAAAAGCTGGGCATAGTGGTACACACCTGTAACCCAAACCAAATATGGGTTATCTCAACAAGCTCTCAAGAAATGATGTTGTAGGTACACTGCCCAAACTCTGGCCTCAAAAATCTACCCCTCAAAAAAAAAAAAAAAAAAAAAAAAA
>NW_004955412.1:20146765-20207991 GCF_000276665.1 Chinchilla lanigera | reverse complement strand
AAATAAAATAAAATAAATTAAAAGAGCTGGAGATGCAGCTTAATGCTAAGGCCCAGGACCCCGTGTAAAGGCAGCTGTGCATGATGTGTGTTATCAGCATGTTTCACACTAGGTAGTAAAGCTCGTGTTCAAACAGGTCAGAATGCCTGGACAAACTCAAGACTAACTAGTTTTTGAAGGTTTCATGAAACTGATGAGATATTGGGAACTGCCTGGGTGACATGAAAGGAATAATGGGTTCTTGAAAGTAGCTGGGATGAGGTGAGAAATGCAGCTGGCTACAGAGATAGGGATAACAGACAGACAAAATTAGGAGCAGGATATGTAGGGGAAATGGGTATTAACCTTGCCTTCTTTTTCCTCTGTTTCCCAAGGTGATTATCGGGATGATCATATCTTTTCCCTCTACTTCATGATACCTTTTTTTTTCACCACCTTGGGATTGCTCTACCATAACTGGTAAGGAGGCCTGTGGCTAAGGGAGACAACTGTCTCATTATATAGCAAAGATAGTCCTAATCTTAACCCAGCTCCTGATAGGCTGAACTTGTGCATACTTTTGCTCATCGTTATCTGGGAGTTCCATTGGTGTATTCTGTTTTTTTTTTTTTTTTTTGCGGCACCAGGGATCAAACCTATGACCTCTTGAACGCTAGGCAAGTGTTTTACTACTGAGTTGCACCCCTAGCCTGGTAGTATTCCAAGATTCTCTCTTTTCTCAGCAGTTGGAGACAAGCGCTGTGGAGCCCCAGGAATAATTATGGGGACTTGGGTTCTGCAGAGTTGCTAGGACAGCTGGAGTCTCCTCTCAGTACTAGGGTCAGGGTGGCTGTGTGTGGTGGCACATGCCTGTAATCCCAGCTCTCTCGGGAGGCTGAAGCAGGAGGATCACCATGAGTTCGAAGCCACCCTTGGCTACATAGTGAGTTCAAGGCCAGCCTGGACTACACAGCAAGACCTTGCCATGCCAAAAAAAAAAAAACAAAAAAAAAACAAAAAACAAATGTCGCAGTTAGCCAAGTACTTAGCATGTATGATGTGAGAGAAAGGATTGCTAATGCCTCTTGCCACTGGCTCAGATCCTTTCCCCTATACAGGTACCCATCTCGAGTGTTTGTGGGAGACACCTTCTGTTACTTTGCTGGCATGACCTTTGCCGTGGTAGGCATCTTGGGACACTTCAGCAAGACCATGCTACTCTTCTTCATGCCACAGGTGTTCAACTTCCTCTACTCACTGCCTCAGCTCCTGCATATCATCCCCTGCCCTCGCCATCGTATACCCAGGTAGCCATTTGGGGGCTTAAAAGAGATATGAAAGCCTTTCACTTGGCATAGCTAAAGCCATTTTCTACATTTGCTATGCAAAGAATGTGGGCCCAAAGAAAGGCTAACTCTTTTTATGTAGGTAGCCCTTTAAGTTTACAAAGCACATTTACTTATATAATCTCATTTAATACTCACAGTAGTTCTGATCATAGAGTAGTAAGCAGCAGAGCCAGAAATAGATCTCATTCCATGTTCAGCACTTTTCCTAGTAGTTAACTCCAGAGAAGAAAGTTCTTTGAGTAGTGACCCAGTCACATGAAGCTGTCTTCCCTCTACAGACTCAATACCAAGACAGGCAAACTGGAGATGAGTTATTCCAAGTTCAAGACCAACAGTCTCTCTTTCTTGGGCACCTTTATTTTAAAGGTAACAAGGTAACAAGGAGGTAAGGCCCCAGGCCACCATCCTGAACTTGGGGAATGGGGAACCCAGGCCTACATTAGATCCAGAGGGAGCTTGGAAGATTAAGCACATCCCTGTTCCTAAAATGCAGGTATTAGCTGAAGTTCTGTCCATCTCTGGTCCCTCTAGGTAGCAGAGAGACTCCAGCTAGTGACAGTGCACCAGAGTGAGGATGAGGATGGGGCCTTCACTGAGTGTAACAACATGACCCTCATCAACTTGCTACTTAAGATCTTTGGGCCCATACATGAGAGGAACCTCACAGTGCTCCTGCTGCTGCTACAGGTGAGTGTGGGGGTGAGTTTGTGCCCCCTCGTTTCCCTTTCTCTGTGGTTCTTATTCTAGTCCTTTTCTCCTTGCAGATCCTGGGCAGTGCCGTCACCTTCTCCATTCGGTACCAGCTTGTCCGACTCTTCTATGATGTTTGAGTTCCCGAAGATTGCCCTTTACCACACAGTCTCCAGGGGTCCTGACTCGGGCCAGCCTGTCTGGTCCTGTGGGCCTCTCCCAGTCTTTACTCTCCTCCAGATTTTATTCCTAGCATTTTCCTTCACCTGTGATTATCCACATCCGGGGCCATTTTTGCTCTCCAGTGACTATTAATTGGACTTTGCCTATAGCCTCCTCCAACTTGCCACTTTCCCTACCCATCACAGCCTAAGGCGGGATGTAGCAGCTTTTATGCAGATATCCACAACTCAGCTTTCAGAGTCCTCTCAAGGAATATGCTGGGCCTGAGATAGAACCTGGGCTAGGACTAGGGACATTGGCTCAAAGGTGACTTGATATTTGATTATAAATTAAGTATTCTGATTAGTAAGAGGGGCCAGGTGCTCCCAATGGTGACAATAAAGTGTTACCTTTTTCGTCTTGTTCCTGTAGGTGAATTTCCTGTATGAATATTTTAGAATAGTTTGGGAGAGTTAGTGGAGGTTCCTTTTCCAAGAGAATGCCTATCTCTGCCCCAGCAGATCCTTTTTAGCAAGAAGTGAAAAGAACTGAACTGGGTGTGGTGGCACATGCCTGTTTCCCAGCACTCAGGAGGCTGAGGCAGGAGGATCATTGCGAGTTTGAGACCAGCCTGGGCTACAAAGTGGGCTCAAAGCCAGCCTGAACCACAAAGCGAGACCTTGTCTCAAAAAGACCAAAAGGAGGCTAAAAGACCCCACAAAAAACAAAAGAAGCAGAACCGAGACCAGTGAGAACATATTAAATGTGGTTTTTTTGTGGTTTTGTTTTTTTTTTTTCCTGGTACCGGGAATCGAACTCACGACCCCACGCTTGCGCCGCAGGCGCTGTGCCACTGAGCTATATCCCCAGCCCCGAGAACATATTAAATGTTGAAAATAGTGATACTTATAGGTAGAATGGAGGGCTGGTAGAACCTATTTGCTGGCAGAGGACTGAATTTTTAGGTCTCATTTCTTTCCTTTTCCCCTTGCTTTTTTTTTTTTTGGTTTTTCTCCGGTACCGGGAACCGAACTCACGACCTTGCGCTTGCCAGGCAGGCGTTTTGCCGCTGAGCTAAATCCCCAGCACCCCCCCCCCTTTTCCTTAAAAAGACTGAGTGGGTTGTGACTAGACTTGGGAGGATAGGAAAAAGATGGTGTAGTATTAACCCCTTTTAAAAATCTTATGCCAGCACAAAATTTGCCAGAGGCTAAGTGGCTTCAGAATCCACTCGTTTTGTCTTGCAGTTCTGGTGTCCCGCTGTAGCATTTAAATCTCGCGCGCTTTCCTTAGATTGGCCGCCCCTGGACGGGGTTGGCTGGCTACGTGCTATCACTCCTCCTCGCCGTCTTCCCCCGGGCAAAAGGTTTTCAAATTCTACCAATCGCAGGGCGCGCTCCCTCCACTGAGGGACGTCAGGGAAGGGTTAATCGCAACCAACCGGAGGCGGGTGTTAAGAGAAAAGAGCCAATCAGAAGAGCGCGAGGGCGTACCCTGTGGGGCTTATAAAGACGGCTCGAGCCGAACGCGGCAGCAGTTGGGCTGCGGCGGGCTGCGTTTGTGCTGTGTTTCAGAGGCGCTGCTCTTCACTGGTCTACCTCTTCCGCTATGTCCGGCCGGGGCAAGACTGGCGGCAAGGCCCGCGCCAAGGCCAAGTCTCGCTCTTCGCGTGCCGGCCTCCAGTTCCCGGTGGGCCGCGTACACCGGCTGCTGCGCAAGGGCCACTATGCCGAGCGGGTGGGCGCCGGCGCGCCGGTGTACCTGGCGGCCGTGCTGGAGTACCTCACCGCCGAGATCCTGGAGCTGGCGGGCAACGCGGCGCGCGACAACAAGAAGACGCGCATCATCCCGCGCCACCTGCAGCTGGCCATCCGCAACGACGAAGAGCTCAACAAGCTGCTGGGCGGCGTGACGATCGCCCAGGGAGGCGTCCTGCCCAACATCCAGGCCGTGCTGCTGCCCAAGAAAACGAGCGCCACCGTGGGGCCCAAGGCGCCGGCGAGCGGCAAGAAGGCCACGCAGGCCTCGCAGGAGTACTGAGGGCCCCGCGCCGGCCCCCGGCCCTCCTCAGGCCCCCACAAAGGCCCTTTTAAGGGCCACCACCGCCTCACAGAAAGAGCTGAGCCACGCGGGGCCGCGTCCCCGCCCCCCGTCCGCGCGCCCGCCCCTCCCCCGCCGCGCGGAGGCCTCGGGCCCTCGGCAACTTCCGGAGCCCCGGCCTCGCACCCGGCCGGGCCGGCGCCCTGAAGGTGAGTCCGCGGCGGCGGCGGGCGCGCGGCCTCGGCGGCAGAGAAGAGCTGAGCTAGGCGTGGAGGCCCGCCGACCCTGCCGCTCGCTCCCCGCCCTCGCTCGTGGGCCCGTGTGGCGCGGCCAGGACAAAGCTCCGCGAGGGGAGGAGCTGGGGAGGGGGCCGAGGCCTCCGGCTCGCGCTGGGGCTGGCCGTGCGAGCGGCCGAGTGTTCGAGCCCCGCCTCCCCCCGGCACCGAGAGACCACGCAAGTCAGCTGATCCCCGGCTGGACGGAGCCTCCGTTGGCTTGTGAACTGGAATTGTGCAGCTACCCCACCCGGAACTAGAACTTTAGGTAATGGGCAGTTTGAAATGGACCGTTTTGTTTATTAAAGGGTTTTTTAAAAAGTGTCTTGTTTTTCATTTTGCAAGAGTTGGACGCTTGATGACTGCATGCCTGCCTTCAGGTATTGAGGGTGGGAGACGCTAACGTAAATGTAAATAAGCTGCCGTTCACTGGAGAAGAAACAGGCAATTTTTGTGTGTGTGTTCTTTGGTTGTATTCAAGGTTGAATCCGGGCTCTTCACACTGAGCAACATCCCTAGCTCTTTCTCGAACGTGCAGCGACGATCCTCCTGCCACAGCCTCCCGAGCGCTGGGATTACAGGTGTGCGCCACCACGCCCGGCTACCCTACCTCTTCAATTTGATACAGGATCTCCATAAATAGCCTAGGCTGGGTTTGAATTTTCAAGCCTCCCGTCTCAGCCTCCCAGAGGGCTGGGATTACAGACATGTGCCACCAGGCCCAATTTAGAACACAGGATTTTTAAGGCGATTTTTCTCTTGCTGTTTTGGTGTTCCCGGGGAAACAGCTGATTCTGCTTGAAGTAACTACTGAAGTGAGACGAAGGATGTCCAGGAGGAGTTTGGATAGAGAGCCCACACTCAAGATTAAAGGGTTTTGTTTATTCCATGTCTTCACCCCAACCCCACCAAAAAACCACCTTCAGAGCTGGTTATTAGAGTTGGTTACATTCAAAGACTGACTTCACTTTTTCTCTAAAGAGATGGGGCCCCCACCTCTAAAGAGAGGAAGCAGGCAAGGCAACTGGCAAGTGCTGGAGTCTCAGATCCTGCAGTTTGGGGTAATCACTCCCCAGTTAGCACAAGGAACTGAATGAAGGCCGAGTGTAGGCACTTGTGCCCCTCACGCCAGTTAGTGGACATCATTAAGCTGCCGTGCAACATCCAGGATGTTCTTGGCTCCTTTGCTTAGCAACAAATTGGCCAGGCTGATGCCCAAGTTCTCAGCAGCCAGCTGGGCCCCTCGCGGAATGTTCCGGGCAGTGATGCCAACCAACTGGGGATCATCCTCTGGGCCATCTTCATGCTGCAGGAGGGTGGGAGGGGGATTGGGTGAGCACAAAGGGTTAGGGTTAGGGCCTACGTGTGTTCATTTTACTCCCTCCGCACCTGCAGCCTGGGTACCTGCACAGGGACGTGGATGGTGGCCTGCATGGTCTCTTGCATGCTATCTGAGCCATCTAGACTCCAGACTCCTCCAGTCAAGTACAGCTGAGAAAGAAAATGGTGGCCTCAGCACATTCTAAGAGGGGACTGCTTAGCAACCTGGGATGCACAGGGAGAAACGCCACAGTCCTTTCCTCTGTGTCCTCCCATTTTCCCTGCTTACCTGCCCATCCTTCATCACGGTGTGCACCGCCACTGGCACACTGCAGCCTCCTTCCTGCAATGACAAGTTCCACCCTGTGACCACAGCCTGCAGATCCACAGACCTCAGGGCCCAGACCTGGGTCCCCTCCACACCCAACATTCAAGGACAAGTTAGAACTACATGCACAGCCTGGCCCTTTGTCCTTCCCAGCTAGCCAAGTCCCCAGCCCTTCACAGGGGATGCGCAGGCCCTACCAAGTGCCTCAGGAAGGCCCTTTCGGCGATACAGCGAAGCAGGGTCTCACGGTCATGCAATACACCCACTAGATTCAAGATGTCCTGGTCCTTGGCTCGGACTTCCACGCCCAGGGCTCCCTGATGGAAAACAACAGGTTTGATTTTTCTCTCCAGCCAGTGCTCGTAAGGATGGAAACCACCTCTTCTCTATCTGCTCCCCAGGCCTTTTGTGCCAGTGACATCCCAGGGAAGCAGATACCTAAGGCTGTCTTGGTTGAGAAGAGAGAGGGGCACATTAATTAGTGCCCTCCCCACTCAAGCTCACCTGGCCTACAGCATACATGCATTCCTCAGGGTGCAGGATCTGTGGAACCAAAACAGGCAGTCAGAAAAGTGGGGGTGGGGGTGCCCCAAGCACCCAGCAGTGAGATGGGACATGCCTATCATCTACAAAACCAGGGGTCAACATAAGCAGGAGTCTGGCCACTGATTTCCAGCCTGGGACTTGTTCGTAGCTTGTAGTGTTAGTATTAAAGGTGGGTGTTCAAGAAGAGAGTACAAGCCAGGTGTGGTAGCACATGCTTGTAATTCCAGCACTTGGGAGGCTGAGGCAGGAGGATTGCCACAAGTTCAAAGCCTGTCAGGACTACATAGTGAGTTCAACGCCAGCTTGCACTACAAAGCGAGTCCCAGTCTCAAATAAACAAAAAAGAGAACACAGGCAGAAGGGAGATATAGATTAAGGAGAGGGGTGGCCCTACCTGCCCCACGCGGTTCTGCCAGCCCAGGCGCTGCAGGCCAGCAACAGCCAGGATGATGGCACTGAACTCCTGCTGTTCGTCCAGCTTGCGCAGTCGGGTGTTGAGGTTCCCCCGCTGTGGAGAGATGCTAAGGACCCACGGAGCCACAAACAGTTTGCTCTGCTTTAGTCTTTTCCTCTCTAACTGGCTGACTTCTCACTGCAGTTCTCAGCTTCATGAGCATAGCTACCACACTTTTAACTGAGCTGTTCTAAAGAGCCTCCCTATGGCAACTCATTTTGTTTGCACAAGTGCACAAGGCAGGTTTTATCACAGCTTCACTTTACAGATGAGGACAATGATAGGTTAAATAACTTGCCCAAAGTTACAAAATTTCTGGGAACTCTTTCCTGACCAACAAGTCTGTTTTTGAATGTTCCAGCTACATGCTTCTAGAGAATTACCTTTTTGCTTGTTGGAGCACTTAGCACATACTATTTTCAAAGTGAATTTTATGAAGCAGGGCTTGGTGGCAGAAGCCTGTAATCCCAGCACTCAGGAGGCTGAAGCAGGAGGATGGCTTCAAGTTTGAAGCCAACTGGGTTACATAGTGAGTTCAACGTCAGCCTGAACTACATAGCAAGAACTTGTCTCAAAAAAAAAAAAAAAAGTTAATTTTATGAAACACACTAAATAGGCATTATAAAAATCAAAACAGTGGCTGGGGATTTAGCTCAGTGGCACAGCACCTGCCTGACAAATGTGAGGTTGTGAGTTCGATTCCCAGTACTGGGGGAAAAAAAAGGTAAAAATCAAAGCAATATAGTAGCACTAAAGTAAAAATGGAGGCAACATCTACTTCTCCAGGAGTAATCACTGTTAAGTATTACTTTGTACTGTCAATGCCTGTGTCTGTCCACCTGAAATGTAAACTGTGTAAGGAGTGACAATGTTTATCTTAGTATTACTATCTCCAGTGCCAGGCACCTGTCTGGGGCTAAGAAAATATTAAAGGACTGTGGATGGATGCATGGATGTGGATAGAAAGACAGCTCACTCAGGCTGGGGATGCGGCTCAGTGATAGAGCTCTTGCCTTGCATGCACAAGGCCCTGGATTCAATCCCCAGCACCACATACATAATAAAACCCAATAATAATAATAATAATAAATAAATAAAAAGACAGCTCACTCCCCCCATGGGCCACTCGCTCTGGAAGCCCCTTACACTTGAGACTCTGTCTTCTTCCTTGGCTGATGCCCACTTCCTTTTATAAAAGGATACAATGTTCTTGAACTCCAGATGTGGGAACTTTCTCTGCAGCTGGGCTGCTCTCCGCAGGGAGCTGGTTCCCACCACACTGCACCGAGGAGAGGGTTTAAAATGACATTTAATACTAGGCAGCCCTATTCTGTTTGTCCTCCTCCCATCCCCCATCTGTGCCCATCCCACCCAGGTGCCTATCCAGGTCACACTCACCTCTTCTCTGGCAAGGTTTCTAAAGTCTTCCCCACAAATTTGGGGTGAAAGACAACAGCATCGTAGGGGCTTTCCCGCCTGGGAATGGAGGGAAGGTCATGGAATGAGGGCAAGGTTTTAATTCAGATCACATCTATTCTCCCTCAATAGCCAACTAACGTATTTTCTGAGTTTTCTGCCATGCTGGAGGACAGAGAGCCTTCAAGGCAGAGGGTCAAGTCCCAGACAGAAAAGCAAAGGGTCCCCTGAGGTCCATCCCCTGTCCAGGCTCCATTGCTCGAGCGACTCTTACTTGCAGATGGCTCCAATGGTGAAGCCAGGAGGTAGCACAGTAGGCAGGTCCTTTAGGGAGTGAACGACCAGGTCCACTCTACAAGATAGGACAGTAGAGCAAGAAGAAGGGGTTTGAGTAGCCGGCCCCGGCCTCCCTCGCTCAGTGCTGCTCTACTTCAGCAATGAGGCCAAGGGCAGCTCAGGAAGCAGGCGTCCCCAAGCCCTGAGGGCCTCGAGACCTGCTCCCTGCCTGCCCTCTACCCCACTCCCCTTGCCAATTTTGCACACCAGACAGCCAAGACTCAAATCAGGAAACTCTCCCTTCTGGAAGCCTGAACCCCACTTATGCCCATCTGATGGTCTAAGGCAGTGCAGCCTTGTTAATATCTGGATCCCAGCAAGAGATTGAGGGGTGCTATACTCTCTGGTCCTCACTTACTCGTTCCTCTCCAGGGCATGTTCCAGCTCCTTGGTAAACAGGCTCTTCTCTCCAATCTGTTGGGCAAAGAGCCTCAGAGTGACTCTCTTAGGGGAAGGAAAAAAAGGGGAGCCATCCAGGACTTTGGGGGAAGATGTTACCTTGGACAGCGCAGTGTCAAGAATCTTGTCTCCTGTGGTGGACATGGCAACTGAGGACAGAGTCAATTAGGAAGAGAGAATTAGGTACTCATTAATCAGCATTTATCTGGCCCCTACTGTGTCTACCTCGATGCTAAAATTCACGGTGGGGACAAAAAACCCATGAGCACCAGTCCTCGCCCCGCCCCCCGGAATGAACAATATAGGAGGGGGTGGGGGGTACAGACACACTCATAAAAGACCCAAGGGGGATGATACTAACCGCAGGCCAGCCCAGCCAGGCAGCACTACAGGTGTTCAGGGAGGGAAGCCCTCCAACTGGGAGCAGCCAAGAGCAATTATTAGAGGCCAGGGCGCAGGCGCTGGTCACAGGCAAAACCAGTAACACTGTGCTCCCCTCACCCAGGGCATGCTAGCTTCCCATTAACTTCCACTCCTCTCCAGAAAATTTACCTATTTCAAACTGCAGGCCAGGGTACAAGGCTTTTAACATTGCCACGACAGTGTCCGTCTGTATGCGAGCCAGCTAGGGACAGAGATTCGAATTAGTCCTTCCCTTCCCTGCCCATCCCTAGCTCAGATCCTCAGAGTGAGTGAGATCCTGAGGGGAGTGGGTTTCTCACCTGGGAAGGAGAGGGGGCTCGCCTGGGAGTCCATCGCACACCAACAACTGCCACGGCCCAGGAGCTAACTCTCCACAGGAAGCAATCTGCTATTCCCCCATTGGATTTAGATCCCAGCCGCCCCGTTTCCTCTGTGCTGGGAACCAGCCCTCTGGGCCCCCTCAGCTTGTGATGCTGTGAGCACTAGGGCTCTTCTGATAAATGTCCTCTACCCCATGTCTGTACTCACCTGGCTTTTACGGGTACCCACTCGAATCACTCTCATCACTGAGCTGTCGTCTTCCTGCAGAAAAAGTCCCCGGGGTTACAGTCCTCTCTGTCCCTTGTATTTCACAAGGCCTTATTCAAGAACCAGAATTACTGCTTTAGAGGAAAGAAGCCTCAGCCTCTGGCCTATGTGTGACCAGTGAGTCCTGGAGTGAGCAAATTCTCCAAGACTGGTGTCTGTCCCTTCTGCTCTTCTCCAAGATCCAGAGAAGCAAAGACCAGAGGGAAGCAACACTCAGGTCTGCTGCTGCAGTGTCAGTAACCAGGACACTGGGCCCCACGGCCCACCCCGGCCAAAGCAGGTCTTGGTGGGAGTGCTGCACACAGCCGGGTGGGTGAAGAGATAAGGCCCATCAGCCTGGCTACAGGAAGGGCGGGGCCTGCAGCTGGCTGGGGAAGGGCCGCTAGAGCCACTCATCACTTGAAGACAGGTTTGCTATCCACAAGGGAGCTGGTGTTCAAGAAACCTTCAGTGCCACCCAGGTGCCAAGAGCTACCCCACAACTACCACCCTAAGGGTCCCATAACCCCTGGAGCAGAAAACTAATTTTGTCATCAAGGAGCATAAACACGGGTCTGACGGACCCACGTTTATTCTTTAGAGTATTTCTATTGATGAATTATTAATTTTAATTTTGAGCTTTCTTACATTAAACAAAGAGTACTTAACAGGAAAAATATCACTAAAGTACTGAGTTTTTAGTATTTATTGTTTATTAAAAAAGCATCAAGAGCCAGGTGTGGTGGTGCATATCTGTAACCCCAGCACTAAGGAGGCTGACGCAGGAGGATCATTGTGAGTTTGAGGCCAACCTGGGTTACAAAGTGATTTCAAGGCCAGCCTGAACTGCATAGTGAGACCCTGTCTCAAAAAGACAAAAGAAAAAAAAAAAAACATTCAAAATTTTTAACATTGACTGGATTTTTGTGTACAATTCTAAAAAGGAACATCAGAAGTAAACTCCCATATAAACTACAATGAAAATACTAGGGGCTGGGGATTTTAGCTCAGCAGTACAGCGCCTGCCTGGCAAGTGTGAGGTCGTGAGTTCGATTTCTGGTACCAGTAAAAAAAAAATACTAATAGCACTCTATAAAAATTAGTCTTTTCAATTATCACACCTAGGGCAGTCTGCACACATGACAACAGCATGTTCCATATATGCACATCGCTTACACTGATAGCACATGTGCTTTGCTTTCCTAGAGGACATACTTGACATCTGTGGTCTTACTGTTTTCTTAGGAGGTTCTTACTATATTATACAGTGTGTAGTTAACAGGAACATAAAATATTAATAAAATAAGTTATTAAATTCTTAATATGTATTGTCACCTCTCTTCCTGTTTTGTCAGAAGCTTCCTACTATATTATACAACATGCACTTAGCAGGGAAATAAAATGTCAATAAAATATCAAATATGTAATAAGTGGGTCAGGCATAGTGGTACATGCCTGTGATCCCAGCAGTTGGGAGGCTACGGCAAGAGGACTGCTGTGTGTTTAAGGCCAGCCTTGGCTACAAAGTGAATTCAAGGCCAGTCTGATCTGCATAGTGAGACTCTGCCTCAAAAAGACAAAAAAAGAAAGCAATGAGTACTGACACTAGACATCAACATTTTCACATCAGCTGTTTATTTACTTACAAAACCTAAAAGATAACATCAAAAATAAAAACCTATGTGAACTACAATGTAAACACAAACCAAAGTCTACCACAGAAATAAGCTAGGATTCAACTGTCACAGCCAAGGCAGTCTTCACACATGACAACTGCATGTTTCTTTCTTTCTTTTTTTTTTTTTTTGGTACTGGGAATCAAACTCAGGATCTTGTGCTTGCCAGGCAGGTGCTTATGCCACTGAGGTATATCCCCGGCCGACACAACTGGATGTTTCATATACACTTACACTGATAGCACATCTCTTGTTTTCATGTACTTTCTTGTAGGGCACAACTGACATCTCTTTTGTTTTCCTGTTGTGGTAGTAGGTCTCTGTGATGTTGTGCCTGCCTGTTCACCTGTCAGCTCACCAGTGTGCTCCACAATTTTTTTTACATAGTTGCCCAGGCAGAAGCATTTTGTTTTGCCTTGCTGTAAATGATCTTTTATGAGCTCTATTCCCAATCCTCTGAGATAATTTCTCTGTGATATTTTGCACTGGTTATTTTTTTTTAAACTATCAAACTACGCCACACATGTTTAGGATCAAGTAAAACACAATCATTGGCCAATGCTTTGTATTTCAAGTGACATCATAATTCTGCATAACTCATCAACAGCATCTTCTCCATGTTTGGTTTTGTTTTGGTTTTGGTTTTCGGTTTTGATTTTTAGACAGGGTCTCACTATGTAGTGTAGGCTGGCCTCGAAATCATGGCGATCCTCCTGTCTCAGCCTCCCAAAGGCTGGAATTACAGGTGTGCACCACCACACTCAACTCACAGCATCTCGTATCATTTTTGTCTGTTACAATTTCCAACACTGAATGTCAGTGCTGGCATTCTATCCAATATGTTTTACCTCTGCCAAGACCTTCACTGTATTTTCAGACCTACTTCTAACATTGTATTCTATTTGGTTGAGTGGTCATTTCACAACATTTCGACCAATCAAATATGTACTCACATTGCTGTTTTCTTTATCATCTGAATCAAGAAGGTCTGCATTCCCTGTGTCTGTATCATTCGATTCTTGCTCCATTTTACAATCACAGAAACTTTGGCTCACATGGCCAACATCAAAGTCATAATCATCATCATTATCCACCTACACCACTCTTCTGTTATGAAAGCATGTATTTTACCAAAATGGTTCATCTTAATCATCCATGCATGAGTAATCTGATTATTCACTTTTTTTTTTTGGAGATAGGGTCTTGCTATGTAGTTCAGACCGGCTTTAAACTCACTATGTAGCCCAGGCTGGCCTTGAACTCCTGGTGATCTTTCTGCCTCAGCTCCCCAAGTGCTGGAATTATATGTGTGTGCAAGCACGCCCACCTTGATGATTCACTTTTGACCTCTTCCAAAATTTGCAAATCTGGTTTTCATGTGCCACAGTACTGAAATGGGCTACTTCTACCAGAAAAATCAAAGACAACTTTTTTTTTTTTTTAACAAATCCTGAAAAAAAAAAACAACACAAATCCTGGAGTGGTGTGGGTCTATCGGACCCTCTGTGATGCTCAGGTAAACATACACAGTACAGTTAGATGGTATAAAGGTGGGTCCAAATTCTGTTCTGATGCTTTTGCACACCTGCCACTCCTTGCCATTTGTCATACCAAGTGGGTAAACACAGATTGCTTCTTGAATTCCTCAGGCAAAGGTACTGAGATGCACAGCCAACTACTCTAATGCTAAAGTACAAATTTACAGTAGAAAAGTAAAGATGGGTCCACTTGACCCTTGAGGGTTTCTGAATGGAATGCTGAATCTTGCTCAGCCTCTTGGCTGGGTGATCTTGGGCATATCATCCCATCCAGGCCTGTTGGTTCATCTATAAAATGAAGTTTCTTCTGTAAGAGTGTGATGTTGAACTGCCCAATGTTCATTCAATCTGAAGTGTTGTTTCTAGTTTCACCAACAAGTAAATGGGGTACCAGAGCCCAAGGCAAGAATTGAAAAGGACACATCTCTTGTTCTTGCCAGGGCACCTTTGACAAAGGCTCTTCAGTCTGACACACAGTTCCCGTTTCTTTCTACATCAGACAGGAGCCGCTGTAGAAAAAGTCAACTTTACCTGCTCTTCAATCTTCATCCCATGGAATTCTTTGGCTGGCAGACATCGGGGGTCTCTGATGCTGGAGGAGGCGAGAGCCTGCTTCTCTTGCATTCTAGTCTACACTGTGATCATTCCTTCAGTGTATCAACTCTCAGAGGCCCTCTGCACATTTGACCACGCTTGAAACGCTAAATGTGGCCACTAGAATTCGAGACCACAGGGAGCCCACAGAAGAATGTAAGGACCCAGAACTCCTGGGTTCAAACAGTCCCTTAAATTTACTGCATCTGAACAACATATTCAAGTCAAATTGTTCCGTTAAAAAGTAAGTATTTGCCAGGCACACTGGAACTCGCCTGTAATCTCAGCCCTTGGGCAGCTAAAGTAGGAAGGGGACTTGAGCCCAGGAATTTGACAACAGCCGGAGCAACATAGCTTTTGCCTATTGTCTTCACGACAATCTTATTGCACTTCTCTCAGGATGTTACAGAAGCAAAGGTTGGTGCTGAGAGGTGAAACGCTTTGCTCAGGGTCATACAGCTAATAATGGGGCAGAGAGTGGACTCTGGACTCCAGATCTCCCTCCTCCTAGCCCAGTGCGCTGGAACGTCTACACTAGCATTGAATCATCCCGCTGCTCACAGCAGGCTGGGCAGGGGGCGATGAATAGCTGCCCTATCCCTGTCTTATCTCAGCCGTACAGTGCCGGTAGCTTGCAACTGCACAAGTCCAGAGCTCAGCAAGCAGGCTCCGCACGCACGGGAGGGCCAAAAGTGGCCCCTCCCACGGCAGTAATGCAGTGCTGTCTCTTTTGAGGATTTACGAGTAGGCTGGGGGTGGGTGCTGGGTGACCGCTATAAGGGAGAAGGCGCATGATGTTTGTGTACAGCTCGGAGACATGGGGTTGTCCTCTCCTCTGGATCAGAAGTGGAACGTCTTCCAAAGTGGCTGCACCCGCCCTAGGCCTTATAGCGCGAAAGGACTAGACAACTAGAGGAACAACAGCAAAGCATCCCGGGCCTGAGCCAGAAGCCCACCCGCAAGGACAGGGATTCCACCACCGTCCACACTTCTACTCTTTAACTTAGCACCCACTACGCACGGATAGCCCCTATTGGCCCTTTAAAAATCATACAGCGGGGAAGAAGTGACGGATAGCCATTACGACCAATAGAAGACGGAGGATGGGCAACCTGGGGCCAATCGTTACACGGCTCTCCCGGAAGCCCCAAGCGTGCGGGTCACCCGCACAGGACTCACCGCCTTTGTAGCCGCGTCGCCATTACCAGACATAACTCCACTGAGGAAGTAGCCCGGCCGTACTGCTAAGGTCTCCTGGGTTCCGTGGAACCGGAGGCTCGGGTCGGCGGGGACGGGAGCACATATGGGCCAGAGCCTGTCCTTCGGCCTGACTGCGGGACGTGCAGAGGGCTCTGCGTCACGTCCGGTGCCCTCCCTCGGGGGGGCGGGACTCTCCCCTGGGCGGGAATTAGAACCTTGGCGTAGGAGCAGACCCCGCCCATGGCTCAAGCGGTTCACCCGGGAGCTGGGTCCGGCTAACCCAGAGATGTCGTGGTTTGACACCGAGGACTACCGACTCTACCCTTTTCATCTCTTCTCTTCTTTTTGCCCTTGCTGAAGAGTGAAGTCAGGTAGCGCTGAGATACACCCCCCCTTTTTTTTTAAATTTTGAGAAAGGGTCGCACTTCCAGGCTGCTCCCCAAACTTGCCATCCTCCTGCTTTAGGCCCGCGAGGAGCTGGGATTACACGTGTGAAAACCTGTGTCAGAGGGCAGGTCTCCTGCCGGTTCTATCTATAAATTATCTCCAGTCCCCTCCTACTGTGAGTTAAGCAGAAGTTAATCGTGCCCTAGAGGAAAAGGAGGCTCTATTAACCCTAAAATGCTAGGTTTCAAGTGCAAGATACTGAGGAACCTGCGGAGGGCTCATGGTCAGGTCCTGCGCCCGCCCTCGAAGGGGAAGGACCTGGCTCTGGGCGGGAATTACAACCTGTGCCTCAGCGGACCACACCCCACCCGGTCCACGCTGGGCATCATTCATCGACTTCTAAAAGGGCCATTCCAGAAGACTCCATGCTTAATTCTACAACTTCATCTCACCAAGTGGCACAAGTAATTAGTGCAATTTATGTGGCACTCTGTTCTGTTCCAACTTTTTTTTTGCTCCGTTTAAACTTAGCTTTTGGGGCCTGGGGATTTAGCTCAGCGGCAAAGCGCCTGCCTGGCAAGCGCAAGGTTGTGAGTTCGGTTCCCAGTACCGGAGAAAAACCAAAAAAAAACAAAAAACAAATAAACTTAGCTTTGCTGTAATTCTGAAATAAGCAGCACGGGTTGTTTTTTTTTTTTTTTTTTTTTTCTTTAAATGAGATAGAATAGAGTATCACCATGTAGTTCAGGCTGGCCTCGAATGCACAATAATTCTCAGCTTCCCAAATCCTGGGATTACAGGTGTGTGGCACCATGCCTGGCTTGGCATTTGTGTTTTTAAAAATGAGAAACTGGTTCAGAGGAATTAAAGGATATGCCTAAAGACAAGTGAAATGAGAGCGCCACTACCACATTATTATCTTGTGTGCTGGAGCCAGACTTAGGGCTTCAAACTGAGCTACTGAGACTTTCTGGTTCTTTCTTGGCCCTTTTCATATTTCAGTTTGAGACAGAGTCTTGCTAAATCACCTTAGCCTCAGCCTCCCAGAGTGCTGGGATTACAATGTGCCATCATGCAGTACTACATTTTTGTTTTGTTTTGTTTTGTCTTTTTGAGACAGGATCTCACTATGCCGTTCAGCTGGCCCTGAATTTACTTTGTAGCCTAGGCTGGCCTCAAGCTCGCAGCGATCCTTCTGCCTCAGCTTCCAGAGTGCTGGCAGGTAAGTGGTGTGCATCACCATGGCCAGCCAGTACTGTGTTTTTGAAGGCTACTTAAATGTCCATGTTACTTCTTTCAGTTAAATAATCCTGTTGGAGGCTTTTTTTTTGGACAGGAAGTATGCCCCAGATTACACATGGACACCAGTAACATAAAGCTAGCTGATAGCCTCAAAGAGGGAAAAGTGTTTCAGTGGGGCAGAGGGAAAGTTCGGTGATACAGCACTCTCCTACCATGGGCAAAAAATATCCTCAGTTCAATCCGCAACACCACCACCACGAAAAAAAAAGCCTGTAAGATTTATTCTATCACTTGGTATCACTTGAGTAGAGCAGGACATCAACCTATCCGTTAGGATGGCATACTACGCCCAAGGTTCCCTGCCAGAATCTGTCTCCTGCTTGAATATTTCCTGAACACAAAAACCCAAAGGCTCTTGTTTAGGCTGCTCTTGGAGCTCAGTTGAACCTTTTTTCCTTTTGGGGGTGTATGTCTGCTGGGATCAAACACACAGTCTTTACCCTGAGCAATATTTATTTTTTGAGACAAGGGTCTCACAGGTTGCCCAGACTGGCCTCACACTTGTAATCCTGACTATGCCTCCCAAGTGGCTGAGATTATAGGCTTGGATCACTGTGCCTGGCTCATTATGCCTTCTATTCAGTAGAGGGAACTATGCTAGAATCTACAGGCCCACCCGCTGCAAGGAAGTCTATAGGAAAGGAACTGGGGCTTTGGAACAGACGAAAAGTACATTATGCACAATTAAGAATCAATACGAAGACTCCAGAAAAAATGCTTCAAAGGCTAGGTGTGGTGGCACACTCCCATAATCCCAGCATCCAGGAGGCTGAGGCACAAGAATCTTGAGTTTGAGGCCAGTATGAACCATCATATCGGGACCCTGTATCAAAAAAATCAAAAAATCAAAATAAATCCTTCAGCCCTCCTATCATTATAGTGCTTTATTTATAGACTCTGAGCAAGGACCCAAGCACAGCCTGGTGCTCCTGAATAGAGAATAAAGTAGCTATTGTCCATACTCTGTGGTTGCTGAGGTGCCCTCCCCCACTGGTCTGGAATACTCTACACTGCTAGTCAGTGGGAGGGACAGCAAGCTGGCAAAGGAGGTGGCAGGAAAAGAAAGTCCCCTTGAGTCCTGAGGGCAGTGGCATCATGTCAGACTGGAGCCATGTGCATGTCTGCTTGCCTTTTGTGCAGCCATAGTCCACTGCAGTCCCATGTCCATCCAGCTGTGCCCAGGATCACATCCTTCCCAGTGAGCTGCTTAAGTGCCCCTCCTGGAGTGCATAAGCAGGTCCCGCTGCAGCCCGGCCTCCAGGCTAGGGGTCAGTCTGGCTGTGGGAGGGTCGGTCAGCAGAGTCAATTTGTTGAAGACACCTCGGCCAAAGTAGTCAGCAATCACAGAGAAGCTGTCGTTAGAGCACTTGAGCTGCAGGGACAGAGGAAGGAGCAACAAAGAATCAGAATTAAAATGCTTATTTCCTACCTGAGGAGAAAGGAAACAAGCCCTGCAGTGCTCAGGGGGCTCTGATGCTGGTGGCAGCCCCCTGCCCCATGCAGCCCACGCATGCCCACCTGGTGCTGGAACTGATCATGCAGATCTCGCTTCTGTTCCTGAGCCCGGATCATATCCATGACCTTCCGGTTTTCCGGGAGGCAGGTGGGGCAGTCGGCATCACTTTCTGAGTAACTCTCAAAGCAGTGCTGGTGGAACGAGTGGCCACACAGGAAGTGGACTGAGGGCAACTCCAAGGCACTGTTACAGATGCTGCACTTGGTCTTCTGGAAAATCTTTGGACTACAGGCAAGGGGTACCAGAAATGAGTGTCAAAGAGTGAGGGCAGGTCCAAGAGCCCAGGAGAGAGAGAGAAGGCAGCTGGCTCAGAGGAGGAAAGGTCCCTGTGAAGGGACCCGGACCCCACCTGCTTTTCTTAGCACCTACAGGGAGTTAAGTAAGGGCAACAACCCCAGGCCTCCAGTGAGTTTCAGGAAGCACAAGTAACCCAGGGGGATAGGTTCCCTCTCTCAAGTGTCACAAGTGCCACTGAATTCCCTTTGAAGTGTGTGGTGAGGTCTTTCCTGCCTGCCTTACCCAAAACTGTGGCATTCGTTGCAGGAAAAAAACGAGGGGGAGGTGGTGGCTGGAGGTATAGCTCAGCAGTAGAGAGCTTGCTGAGCATACGCAAGGGCCTGATTCCAGCCACAGCACCCCCAGCCCCGCCTTGCTGCTGTGAATCCCTGCTTCTCACCCTTTCTCAGTTATTCTCCTCAGAACTTACCACCAGCACACTGTAATGCTTTGCTTGTTTAAGGTGTTTATTGTTTCTCTGTCCTTCAATGATGTGAGTGCCAAGAAAATAGGACTTGTGTGTGTGTGTGTGTGTGTGTGTGTGGTGTTGGGGATGGAAATCAGGGCTGGTTCTTGCTAGGCAAATGCACTTTCATGGAGCTATACCCCAGTCCAAAGCAGGATTTCTTCTCTGTGCTGTTCACAATAGTGCGTACAACCCAATAGGGGCTTGGAAAAGTACAACCTGTGAAGACCAAGTTCACCCCTGTTCCCCTCCATATACTCAGGTGCTGGTACCTCGCCTTGAGCTCTTGGATCTCCTGGCGGATTCGGGTGGTCTCCTCGCGGTACCGTCGCACCCGCAGCTCATCCTGTGCAATCTGCTGGCTCTGTTTCTGCAGTTTTTGCACCAGGTAGTCTCTGATGACGGACAGGGTGGCTGTGGAGTTGTGGGCCAGGGTCTGCACCACTGAGAATGGAATCAGAGAGGAAATAAGACAATGAACCAAAAAGCACCCTCGGGGTAAAGCTGAAGGGCACCTTGCTGCAGAGCCCCTGTCAGCAGCCTGCTATCTAACCACCCCATCCCACGTACCAAGAAGCGGAGGCATGAGGTTCTTGTTCTCAATGTGTTTGAGCACAGCGGCCACATACTCCTTGCAGTCCTCCTCCTTGCGGGCAAAGTAGCTGAGGGCCTGCTCCCACAGGGAGGGGTCCTGCTCTCCGTGCCGCTCGCACACGGCGATCACCTGCCGGTACTGCTCATGCTGCATGTGGTAGTGCATGATCTGCTGGAACCTGGGCGGGGGGAAAGGCACACCTCAGTGGCTGCCCCTGGAAAGTTACCTGGATCTGCCCCTTCCTCTGGAAATCTCCAGACTTACAACTTCCCCTGCTCATAGAGGTAAAGGACTCCATCCTGGAAGTCATGCATCTGACACAGGACCAGCGCCTTGTCAAAGACATTACAGAAGCGGCCACTCTTCAGCAGGGAGATGGCCTCTGCGTGAAGCTTCTCTTTGACCTAGGGAAGATGGACATAAGGGGAAAATCACAAGGTCTCTTGGGACAAGCCCAGTCAACTGTTTTTTCTCCTCAGTCTAATTTCCTCTTTGTTGGAGACCATTTAGCTGCAGAGGTAAAGTGTCACTGGTCTAGTGAAAGGCAGCCACAAAGATCCAAGAGTGAGCCGGGTGTGGTGGCGTATGCCTGTAATCCCAGCATTTGGGAGGCTGAGGCAGGAGGATCATTGCGAGTTCAAGACCAGCCTGGGCTGCAAAGTGAGCTCAAGGACAACCTGATCTGCATAGCGAGACCCTGTCTCAAAAAGACCAAAAAAAAAAAAAAATACAAGAGTGGAAATAGCAAGAACTGTTGTTTTTTCAGTGGTGGCATTCAGGGTTGAACCCAGAGCTTCAGACATGTTGGGCAGGCACTCTATTACCTAGCAAGGCCCCCAGCACAAGAACTGTCTCATCAGCTGGGTGTGATAGTACATGGTGCACGCCTATAATCCCAGCACTTGGGAGGCTGAGGCAGGAGGACTGCCCGAGTTCGAGGCCAGTCTGGGCTACATAGTGAGTTTGAGGCCAGCCTAAACTACAGAGCAAGAACCTGTCTCAAGAAAACAGCAACAAAAAAACAAACAAAAGCACTCTCTAGCACCTCCTGCAGCTCTGCTGGGGCCTCACCTGAGGATCCTTTTCATGGGCCCAATTCTGCAGCCGCAGCTCAAGGAGTGTGTCATAAATGCCCTGGGGTGAGTCCGGCTGTACTTCACTCATGTGCTCCAGGAAGGCTTTCAGCTCTCTTGGGTTGTTTGCAAAGATGGGGATGAACTCTTCAGAGTTGGCCTGGAATTGGGGAAGGAGAGAGGAGGCTGAGTGAGTGGGCCTGGTACCCAGAAGTCCCCTAAGTAATCCCTACTGCCAATGCTATTCCCCCAGGTCAGTGATGGCAAACCTTTCAGAGCTTTCAATGATGGAACAGCCCACTGCAGCACGCATACCATAGGTTCACCACCACTGTCCTAGGTCTTACCCTGCACTCTGGCACCTCCTTGTCGCCTCGGCCTTCCAGGTTGGGTCGATAGTCAGTACAAAGGCCCTTCAGCAACTGTGTTGTTTGCTCTGGTATGTGGTGCATCAGGATCTTGCCATAGCGCTTCATATTGCTCTCTGCCTGCTCAAAAGGCAGCTTGCCGATGTACCGAAGGGCTTCTTGATAATTCTGTGGACAGGTAAAGGACAGAGTAGTATCTACTTGTGCTCACCCACTAGGAAGTGCTTTCATCAATCCAGAGCTCTACCTCACCCACCTTAATGTCCTCTAGCTGGATCTTCAAGTACCACTCATGATGTGAGTGGTTCTCAGCCAGATAGAGTGCGTGCGAGTAGTAGCCAGCCTGTCGCAGGACCTTGATGGCTGTCTCCACATCAAAGTGGACTTCACTCTCACTCTTTGTCTGCCAGGGAGACATTATAAAAAATCATTCACAAAGAGGTGGCTGGAGAAGGGATCTTGAGATTAAGACACATTCCTAAAATGATAATAAAGCCCATGCTTTTTGGAGGAGGGAACCAGAAATCAAAATTCAAGACCTCACGCTTGCCAGGCAGGCACTGCTAAATCCCCTGCCCCTATGCTTTTTTTTTTTTGAGACACAGTCTTGTTATGTAGCCTAGGTTGGTCTCAAACTTACAGCAATCCGGGGGCTGGGGATTTAGCTCAGCGGCACAGTGCCTGCCTGGCAAGTGCAAGATTGTGAGTTCGATTCCTGGTACTAGAGAAAAACCAAAAAAAAAAAAAAAAAAACCTTACAGCAATCCTCCTGCCTCAGCTGCCCAAGTGCTGGGATTATAGGTGTGCGCCACCAGGCCTGGCTTCACACTTTGAAAACATGCTAGCCTCCTTCTCAGAGTTCCTAACTACAGGCCACTTCTGGTGACACAAAGCTTTCCTCCCCTTCCCCATTTATATAGTACAGGATGCTGGTTCTCAAGTGAAGTCACCCCTTTCCCTGTGTCCTGCTGAAGACAGACAAATGCTGGTAGAGCCACCTCATGCTCCGTGGGACCCTCTAGGAATCACCCCTCCCAACACCAGCCTGCACCTTGATGAACTCCTCCAACTTCGAGCTGTCCTTGAGCTTAGTGTAGCAGTTCAGGAGCAAGGTGGTATGGTCAGCATTGGCCAGGGACTGTCGGTGCAGAGTCTGCAGATATGCAGTCAGGTTGTGGATGCGCTGGGCATCCAGAAACTTGCGGATCACATAGGATGGCTCCAGCTTCCCAATGGTTCTAGGGAGATGTGGATATCAAGAGCACCTGGATCAGTGTACTTCTCAAACACATGTGCACAGGAACCAACTCGAAGATCTTGTTAAAATGCCAATTCTGTTTCAGGAGGTCTTGGCTAAGTCCTAAGAGTGTGCAATTCTTTTTGTTTTTGTTTTGTCTTTTTTTGAGACAGGGTCTCGCTATGCAGTTCAGGCTGGCCTTGAGCTCACTTTGTAGCCCAGGCTGGTCTCGAACCCGAAATGATCCTCCTGCCTCAGCCTCCTGAGTGCTGGGATTACAGGCATGCGCCACCACGCCCGGCTTAGAGTGTGCAATTCTGACAAAACCCCAGGTAATATCAGTGCTATGAGACTAAACCATACTGAGTAACAAGGTTCCACTGCCAATTTACTTTTTTTTGGTACTGGGGGATTTTTTTTGGGGGGGTGGGTACTGGGGATTGAACCCATGGCCCATAAGCTATACCCTGAACCTTTTTAAAAAATTTTAAATTTTGAGCCAGGCATGGTGGCACACGCCTGTAATCCCAGCATTTGAGAGGTTGAAGCAGGACGATCGTTGTGAGTTCGAGACCAGCCTGGGCTACAAAGTGAGCTGAAGGCCAGTCTGAGCTGCATATCAAGACCCTGTCTCAAAAGGACAAAAAAAAAAAAAAATTTAAATTTTGAGACAGGGTTTCTCAAGTTAAAAGCCCAGGCTGAAGGGGCTGGAGATTTAGCTCAGTGGCACAGAGCCTGCCTGGTAAGTGTGAGGTCATGAGTTTGATTACTGGTACCAGAACGCCCCCACTAAAAAAAAAAAAGCCCAGGCTGAGGTTGAACTTGCAATCCTTCTGCCTCAGCTTCTGAGAATGCTGGTATTACAAGCATGTGCCACCATGCTTGGTAAGTACAGGGTTTTTTGTTTATTTGTTTATGGTATCAAAGTTTTATGAAACGTAGGAAAAGAAACAGGCTCTGCAAAGCAAGATTGGGGCAAGTAAAGGTAGAAAAAGAAGTATACCTACAGTGTGAGGGCAGGCAAGAGAGAACACAGTGGCCAGCACTAGTTCTTATATTAGACTGAAAAGAGGAATTCTAGAGAGGCTGGGAAAAGGATAGTATTACAAAACTCATTATTGGGACAGAAATTTCAAGAATTAGTACCTTTTTCTTTAAAAAAAAAAAAAAAAAAAATCAAGTCAAAAGAAATTTCACAAAGGTCAACCTGAAGTTTAAAATGAGAATTATCAGTTCAGTTGCAGACTAGTCATGTAACATCTGAAACTAAATATTCCCTTTCCAACAAGATGTCACCTCATTTGAGGGGCAGTTTCCATAGGAAACACAAATAGCTCCGGTGCTCAAGCTCCTCCCCCAGTATGGGTTTCAGCTGTCTAGCTGCCCAGCTCTGCATTCACAGCTCCACTCCTAGCCCCTCCAGACTGACCGGATGTACTGCTGGACAGCTCCATCGTGGTTGCCCTTGCTATAGAGATGGTCTCCATACTGCATGAAGATCTGGGCCAGCCCATCACTATCCAGATGTTGGCTCTTGGCCAGGTTAATTGCCATTTCAAATAGGTTCTTCTTAAACAGCATCTAGGAGGTGAGAGGGGTTAGAAAATTGGTAGAAATCCTGAGAAGACACTTTCCCAAAATCTGCCTGCAACACACAAACCAGACAGTCCTACAACTCCAACCTGCCTAGATCCCAGACAGAGACAGACCTCCCGGATATCCCAAGACCAGTATCACCATGCCTTGTAAGAGTCTCTGCAAACAAAACCCCGAGAAAGGGTACAGGCTCCTAGCCATTACTTCCCTCTAAAACCTCATCCTGGCCCACTTACTTTGTAATCCTACTCTAAGAAAGCCATAAGATCATGAACCAAACAAATCACCCTGGGTCTGGGTGACTTAGGAAACCTGGTCCAGTAGTTGCTTCTAGGTGGCTGTGGCAGCCCCGGGAACCTGGTAGCCTTGCCTCCAGTTTGGTCTGTGTGTCCTTCTCCTGTAGTGCGTGGACCCGCCCATCCCGCGTCAGCACGTACAGGGAGCCCCACTCAGCAAGCACGTCCACTACATCCTCAAAAACAGCACTATAGGCTATGAACTTGTTGCACAGGTCATAGATGTTGAGAATCTGCTTGTCAGAGCTCTGTGAGTCCCTGCTGGTAAACTCTGACCTGTGTAAGGAAGAAAAAACAGCAGATACTTGAGCCACTTTTGTCTTAACTCCCCTTTGTTTCCTTTCCCATGGTAACTTTGGGTCTGCCTATTCCTCCCAGAACAAATCACCTCTTGGGCCTCACTAGCAGCTCGTCCCGTAACATACAGCACTGTGCTGGTAGCAGTAGAAACAGAATATATAAGGGGCTGGGGATTTAGCTCAGCGGCAAAAAGCGCCTGCCTGGCAAGCACAAGGTCGTGAGTTCCGTTCCTGGTACCGGAGAAAAAAAAAAAAAAAAAAAGAAACAGAATATATAATCCTGACCTTGCCTTTTGGGATTCTGTAATTAAACCAGGCCAACAGAGCAGAAAATTAAGTACATTCAGACATCCATTCATTTAACAAATACTCATCAAATTCCTGTTATATGTAGGACACTGTGCTTAGTACTGAATGGAAAAAAGCCAGTGTCTAATAGCGCATCTTCTCTTATGCAGAAGACCCCAGCTTCCACTTTTAGTGGCTCTGGAAAACACCAACAGAACTTTGCCCCAGTGCTTCCCACCGCTTTCCTATTTCCTCACCACACAATCCCTTGCTCCTTTGCCCTATTTTTTCTTAGAGGGTGAGGTCTCACTCAGGATCAAACCCAGAGCTTTGTGTATGCTAGTGATGCCCAACTTATTTTGACTAAAGAGTAAAAAACCCAATACTGGGTCTAAATTCTCCAGAGCATTTTAGCACACCAAGAGTAGGCAGTAAGCATGTGCAGCAAAAACATGTTTTTAGTAAAACATAACTGAGCCTTGGTGGAAGTGCGATCTACATGACACCAAAGTAGGAATTGGAAGGATCCAGGCATTAGGACATTAAAATCACACTTGGGAGGCTGAGGCAGGAGGATCATTTCGCTTTCAAGGCCAGCCTGGGCTATAAAGTGAGCTCAAGGCCAGCCTGAACTGCATAGCATGATCCTGTCTCAAAAAGACAAAAAATAAAATAAAATAAAATAAAATCAGGTTAATAGTGAGGAACAAACCCAGGCCTCTCCCTGGAGTCCTTACTTGGGAGAAACCTTCCGGTCACGGGAGACAATGACCAGGTAGCCTCTAAACCAGTGGGCGATGAGCTTATGGCCCTCAAAGGCGAAGCAGGGCCCACGTTCATCAGGCTGATAGAGGTAGACACACTCATCCCCAGCCACAATGAACTGCAGGTCCTGAGAAGGGTCACTTAGGGCTGAGCAACGCAGGCCACAACCGTGGGTGTCCAACTCCACGCGAGGATAGTCCTTTCCAGAAACTATATAAGACTGCCAGAAATAAGAAGAGCATTAGCAATTTTCTTTAAAGAGGTACCACCTGAGCCTTCATAAAGTTCACCCCATCTCTACCTGGCTCTTTATCCCCACTTAGCATCCCAAGACTGCCTTGGCTGTGGGCCTTCTCCATTAACTATCCTTCACCTATTAATATATAAGCAGGAGCCTTTTTTTTTTTAGGCAATATCACTACCTAGTACAGGAATTCTGTAGATAAGAGAAATATGATAACCTTTTACTGTTTTATCAAAAGGTATTCCTAGGCTGGGAGTGTGGGTCAGTGGTAAAGTATATGCACAGCACGTGTAACACCCTGGGTTCGATCCCTAGCACTGCACACACACACAAAGTATTCTTGAGAAAGTGGGCTGTTTTATAAATTAGGAGCACCAGGAACCAGAAAGGTAAAAGACCTTGTTTAATGTCACTTAAGTAGTTAGGTTAAAAAAAAAATCCTGTCTTTTAACTATAAGACCAGAGTTCTTTTCCCAAGTCTAGCTCCTCTAGTCTCCTAAGTAAAGAAATAAAATATTTAGTTGGACAAATGATTCAAAACTATATGGTGGGGCTGGGGATATAGCTCAGTAGAACAGCGCTTGCCTGAGTTCAAGTCCCAATACTGCCCTCCCACAAAAAAAGACTATATGATGAAAATCTTAATACTCCTTTCTGTCCTATCAGTTCCTTACTCTAGTCCACTGAGCAATGAGAAGGTCTTTGTTGCCTGCCTGCTTATAAGAGTAGTATCCTTTTTTCTCTCTCTTTTTTTTTGTCTTTTTGAGACTGGGTCTCACTATGCACTTGAGGCTGGCCTTGAGCCCACTTTGTAGCCAGGCTGGTCTCAAACTCACAACGATCCTCCTGCTTCAGCCTCCTAAGTGCTGGGATTACAGGCGTGCGCCACCACGCCCGGCTAAGAGTAGTATCCTTGATTATACCTGGACATTCTCAGTTGTCACAACAAATAAGTGAGTGGTCTTTCCTGCTTGGCGAAAGGCCAGTCCAGTAACAGGATAGCTGCCCTTGTGCAAAATCTGGGTCTTGCTATGCCGGTCCCGAGTTATGTCTCCTTTGTTCAATTTAACACTGCCATCTGTGAAACCTGTTGGAGAGCAAGAATCAGCACTTCAATGACACTGAAATGATCAGGGTAGACTATCTGAGGCTCTTGTTACCAATAATAAGCTTTTGATAGGCATGGTGGCACATGCCAGTAATCCCAGCACTCAGGAGGCTGAGATAGGAGGATCGTTTTGAGTTCAAGACCAGCCTGGGCTACAAAGTGAACTCAAGGCTAGCCTGAACTGCACAGCGAGACCCTGTCTCAAAAAGACTTTAAAAAAAAAAAAAAAAAAAAGCTTTTATTACACTAGGGCTGACGTAAGAGGATCACCATGAGTTCTAGCCCAGGCTGAGCTACATAGTGAGTTTAAGGCCAGCCAGAACTGCATAGCAAGACCTTGTCTACAGAGAGGAGGAGAGGGGGAGAGAGAGAAAGGAAGACAGGGAGACAGGGAGAGAGACAGACAGAGAAAAAGAAAGAAAGGAAAGGAAAGGAAAGGAAAGGAAAGGAAAGGAAAGGAAAAGCTATTTCCTTATATTCAACTTTTCTAATGGTTAAGCTGAATACTGGTACTCACTGACTCAATTTCTTAGCATTTTTCCTTTTTTTTTTTTTTTTTCTTGGGTTCCAGGAATCAAATTCATGACCTTGCAATTGCCAGGCAGGTGCTGTGCTGCTGAGCTATATCCCCAGCCCCTCAATTTCTTTTTGCTTTTATTTTGCTTTGTATTTGTTTTTTGAGATAAGGTATCACTATATAGTCCAGGTTGGCCTCAAATTTACAGTGATCCTCCTGCCTCAGCCTGAGATTAATGATGTGTGCCACCATACCGGGCATACTGAGTCTTTTTTTTTTGTCCTCTTGAGACAAAGTCCCATTATGCAATTCAGGCTGGCCTTGAGACCACTGTGTAACCCAGGTTGGTCTCAAACTCACGATCCTCCTGCTTCAGCATCCAGAGTACTGGGATTACAGGCATGTGCCACCACACCTGGCTCCCACTGACTCATTTTTAAAAAACAAAAGTAAGCCAGGTATTGTAGCACACACCTGTAAACCCAGCACTTGGGAGGCTGAGACAGGAGGACTGAAGTTTGAACTGAACTGGACAATTTAGACCCTATCCCAAAATGAAAACTGCTGGGGGTGTAATTCAGTTGGAAGGTCCTGAGTTCAATCTTCAGTACCACAATACAAAAAGAAAAAACAGGCCAGTCGTGGTGGTGCATTTCTATAATACCAGCACTCAGGAGGCTGAGGTAAGATGATTGCTGCAAGTTTGAGGCCATGCTGGACTACATAGTAAGTTCAAGGCCAACCTGAACTGGATAGCGAGACCCTGTCTCAAAAAATAAAAACAACAAAAAAAGAAAAAACAAACCAAAGAACAAAACTAAATTTCTTCCTATTCCAGGCAGGCACTTGTGCCACTGAGCTATATCCCTAGCTCCCATTCAAAACTGTAGTATCTCGAAGGCCTCAGTTTAGTACAAAGTGATTTTGTGAAAATAACACAAATGAGCTGTTATGAAAAAAACTCAATGAAGAATCAGGAAGTGTTAGCTTGCTTTCCTTCTGCTTACCAATGGCCATAAAATTGAGATTTTCATGGACAGTCAAACAAGACACAACAGTTGGTTCGGTTCCTGGGATGGCTGGGAAGATCCGCGTGCAGAGTGGATTGCCACCATCTCTCTTCTCCAGGTTCCAGATCTTTACCTGTGGACAGAACACAGACGTGTCAGTACTATTCTTCCTACAACAAGAACAGAAACAAAAACAAAAAACAAAAAACATTCCCAGGCTTCTGAGTCTTTCTTTTCTAGGACTTACCAGGGGGTTGATACCCTCTTCATCCTCACCAACAGATGCCAGAATATTGTGCTGCTTCAGTTGGTACAGGTGTGTCACCCGTAGTTTGTAGGCCTGGAAGCCTGTAAGCTGTAGGGAGCGTGGCAGGAACCAGATTTGGCCTTCCATATGTGCAGGGTAGTCAAGGAGTCTCCTTTGCAGTGAGTGATATAGTCATACCCCCTATGGTTTTACTTTCTGTGCTATCAGTTACCTGTAGTCAACCAAAGTCTGAAGGTCTAAAAATATTACTACAGTACAGGGTAACAAGGAATTAAAATATTTTCAAAGATGACACTCACATAACTTTATTACCATATACTGTTAAAATTTTCTATTTTATTATTAATTCTTGTTGCTAATCTCCTCCTGTACCTAACTCACAAATTAAACTTTAGGGTAGATACGTATGTACACAAAGCCCCCTAACAACAATTTTCATTTACAGTAGTCTAAAAGTGGTATGCATTCAGTAGAAATTGTACTCGGAATTTTGAATTCTGATCCTGTCCTGGCTTAAGGAAACAGGTTCTCTTGCGATGCTGGGCTGCTTCAGCCAGCTGCAGCTCCCACTCAGCCAGAGGACCACAAAGGTAAATCGATATTCTACAGTGTACTGTGTTGCTAAACTATGACAGGTCAGATATATTAAATACACCCTACATACGATACTCTAAACTTATGATGGGTTTATCTGGACATAACCCTACGTTAAGTTGAAGAACATCAGTGTAGGAAAAAAACAGCGCCTATGGGCTTCCCTACTATCTGCAATTTCAGTCATCCACTGGGGGGGCTACTGTATTTAGACCAAAACACAGACGATAACTAGCTCTTTCAAAATGTAAAGGATTTCCCTACATTTTAGCTGGAGAACAAAGCAACAAACTCCTGGTCTCATTTCCCTCCTCGCCCACAATATCAGGCAGGAGAGATGCTGCGTTAGGTATTCATCTTTAAAGGAAGTTGCATGTATTTTGAGGAACTGATTTAAAAATAACCTTGTCAAATTGGCATTTACACCCCTTTTACAGATAAGGAAATCGAAGCCGAGACAGGTTAAATGACTTGCCCTGGACTGCTCAGCAGACGAATTAGAGCTCTTCTTTCTTCCTTCAGGCCACGGAAGAGCTCTGGGATCCCATCTAACGAAAAGTGGCGCTAAACACGAACCTCTCCGACTGTTTCATTCCAGCTGGGTCTCTTCAGGGTTCCCGGGAGGGAAGAGACAGCTCCAAAGGAAGGATATCTCCGAAAACCAGGCTCCCTCGGCCAGAGTCGCAGACGGTGATGCCAGGAGGAAGGCAAAGAAACTTGGAAGCAGTGGATCCAGAGGCAGGCGCCGTCCCAGCAGCAGCCCCATCACTGCCTAGTGGCTCCTTCACCAGTTCCTTGTCGAAGAAAACGAAGCGCCGCCACTGCAGGTACGCCGCCATCTTGGCGGAGGACCCCACCTCCAGAAACAACATCACGTGAGCAGAGTCAGGATCATGTGACCAACAGCTTCCGTGAGCCTGCGCGTGAGCCTCCCGGGTCTGGGTGACAGTTTGCAGCTACGTTGGGAGTGGGTTGGCGCGCTCTCTGCGTTAGAGCGAGACAGTGGCTACACACTGTAGTTTGCTGGCTCTATAGCGGCTCTATCTAGAATGCTTAAGAGGTGGATCCGTCACCTCTCTGAGGATCAGGTCCTCCTCTGTAAAATACGCAGACCAACCAAGAGCTCAAGAAAAGACATGTCTGCTGTTGGTAGCGGTGCATGCCTGTAATACCAGCACTGGGGAGGCGGAGGCAGGAGGATCGCCACGAGTTTGAGGCCAGTCTGATCTACACAGTGAGGTCAAGGCCAGCCTGAGCGACATAGTGAATTTAAGGCCAGCCTGAGCTACATAATAAGACCCTGTCTCAAAAAAAGAAAAGCAAGGCGTGTGAAGCGTTTTGTGATTGTAACCCACTGTGCCTTGATGAGTTGTTTTGGCTCAGAGGGTTATTTTAGGGTACAAGTGGTGCAATATACATGAAACCAGTACTCCAGCTCTAGTAGAGCAGTACAAGTTTGTGTCTGTCACAGTGACTTGTATTCCTTTTTGCATACACCTGTCAGTGCCTGTGACCCTTTAAAGGACATTGAAAATGTGTTTCTTCAGGAAGCTGGAAGATACTGATAAGGGAGCAAACTCCCAGAACCCTGTGCCTTCTCCCAGTTTTGTTTTGTTTTGTTTTGGTTTTGGTTTGCTTTTTTGTTTGTTTGTTTGTTTTTAAGACAAGGGCTCATTAGCAGGCTGGTCTCAAATTTGGGATGATCCTCTTGCCTCAGCCTCCTAAATGCTGAGATTACAGCCATTGTCCACCTTGCCCAGATCTCCCGATTTCTCTAGTGGTATGGCATGGGACAGAAAAAGAACAGAGCAAGTAATGCCTGAAAGTATCATGTTTGAGAGCTGAGTGATTTAGCATGTGGCAAGTGTCCAAGATATTCCTTAGCTACTGCCCACTCTTAACACTGGCTAACCCAGATTTCCATGCAAGTAGGAGTTGTCTTCATGGATAATGTTGGTGGGCCACAAGGAACTATGCACAGGAGAGATACGGTCATTTTGAGATAGTATGGACATGTATAGAAGTGGCCATGCGTTTAGTTTTGTGAGGTTTATTTGTCCACAATTCTCACATACAACTTGTTTTCAGACTAGTGTACTCCCCCCACCTCAGGCCCTGGAGACTGAACCAGGGCCTTGTATGTGCTAAGCACAGGTTCTAATTCTGAGTTACATCTCTAACCCTTTTTTATTTTGGAGGCAGGGTCTTAAAGAGTTGCCCAGGTTAGCCTGCATCTTGTGATTGCTCTGCCTCAGCCCCCAGAGTAGCTAAGATTACAGGTTCGCACCACCACACCAGGCTCAGGAGATTGTACCCTTTATCACACCAGTCTGACTTCCTGGAGTATACAGCCGTGTCTTGTTTACTATGGACTAGGCCTAGCACAGCCTGATAGATGTTCCCTGTTTGGTTGAAGGAATGAATGTGGGTGACTATGCCCTTGCCTCCAGTGATTGAAGGGTGAGTATCATTCCTTTGTCTAAAGAGAAAAATGACAGAAAGAAATGGTATAGCTACCCGCAGGCCCACAAATGTCCTGATTTTGAGCTTATTTTTTTCCCCTCTTTGCTGCACAGATATTTGAACTGTTTCAGGGTTCCAGTTGATGGGCAGAAGCACTAAGGGAGAGCAGATGGAACTCATTTTCACCTTCTCAGCATATTCCCTATTGTTCATCAGAATTTTCAGGTAGTAGCCAGGCGTGGTGGCACACGCCTGTAATTCCAGCACTTGGGACACTGAGGCAGGAGGATTATTGTGAGTTTGAGGCCAGCCTGGGCTACAAAGTGAGTCAAGGCCAGCCTGAACTGCATAGTGAGACCCTGCCTCAAAAAGACCAAAAAAAAAAGAAGAATTTTCAGAAAGTATGCTAACAAGTCAATCATTAAGACTATGAAGAGGGGCTGGGGATATAGCTCAGCAGCACAGCACCTGCCTGACAGGCACAAGGTCCTGAGTTCAATTCCCAGTACAAAAAAAAAAAGTGTGAGGAATATGTATTAGACAAGCACTAATAAAGCAAAAAGATGTGAACAGTACAGGGTATCCTCTTTATCGTTGATCTCTGCAGTCCAGTGGCAGAGATCTTCCTCTGATGCTCTGATGTGTGAATCTGGTCCTGCCTACTGGGTCTTTTTTTTTTTTTTTTTTTTTTGGTCTTTTTTTGAGACAGGGTATCACTATGCAATTCAGGCTGGCCTTGAGCTCACTTTGTAGCCCAGGCTGGTCTTGAACTTGCAACGATCCTCCTGCATCAGCCTCCCGAGTGTTGGGATTACAGGTGTGTGCCACCATGCTGGCCCTACTGGGTCTTCTTTTTTGGTGGTGGTGGTGGTGGGGTGTTCAACCAGGAATTGAACTGAGGACCTCGTGCTTGCCAGGCAGGTGCTGCAGCACTGAGCTATATCCCTGGCCCGTATTGGGACTTCTTTTGTTCATTTGTTTAAGTATAATCTTAAATTTTAAAAAAAAATTGATCAGTACAATGAACATGTTTGCCATATATAATGATTACATTCATTGTGGAAAGCTGATACAAGCATGTAACACATCTCAATTATTTTTTACATCCTCTCACCCTCTTCTCTCTCCTTCCTTCTTCAATCTCTTGGTCTTTTTCCCATTTTTGTGTCTCTTATTAAGCAATATCAAGGCAGAGATAGGCCCTCCAGAGCAACATACGGCACCTCTTCAGACTTATTACCTTTCTCCCCTCATCTATTTAACAAATGTATTTTGAGCACTGCTTATGTCTGGAATTGTACTGCATGCTCAAAATATAAATGAACAAACATGGTCATTAGCCACCACCCCAAGGAAAAGGCATAAAAAGGTCTGACACTAACCAGTCCTTAACTTCATATAGCAAATTATACTGGTCAGAGTGCTTTTACTTTTCATGAAGTCTTCATACTACTCATCTGCAGAAGAGTTATCATTATCCCCAGTGAGAAACAGCCTCAAAGAAGTTAAAATGACTCTCTCTGGCCAAAAACATCAAAGTTCTTTGGATAGAAAATAAGAACTCTTTTATTCCCTAACCTCTAATTAGATAGTTTTCTGTACACCTGTTAGAACATATACCAGGGTTTGTCCTTTAGTTATACTTGTCTAAATTCAGGAACTTCAGATTGGCCTACTGGTACAAACTCACACAGGACACTGTAGTGAATTGCAGACTTTTAGTTGGATCCTCCCAATCTCCAGTGTGCACACAGACCCTCTGTACTCTTCCACATCCCACTGTGAGGGTGGCCCCTGCATAAAGACAACTTTGAGGACTTCCAGGAAGATGGCAGAGTGGTGAACAGCAGAGAAATCACCTCTCCAAGATTTGGTGTCCAAACACGAATACAGCAATGTGAGGAAGAAGGAAGTGGGTCCCCAGGATCCAGAAAGGATCTGAGGTGAGGATTGAAGCCCATGGGGAGAGCAAAAAGAAAGACCTCAATGCAGGAGAAGGAGGTGGTGAGAGGTGTTTCCTCCCCAGCCCTGACTTACTATGCGGGAGGATTAGCTTGAACCTGCAGACTTATGGCGACCCCAGAGGCCTCCACAGAGAAACACAGCAGTGGAGTGGAGCAATGGATGCAGCACACTGCAGTGGCTGGCGCATTATCCAGGCTCAGATGTGCCCCTAGAAGAGAAAGATTGGGAGGTGACCAACTTGAGAGGGGCCAACTGAGTTTGGAACTCACAGCAGCTGCAGGAGAGCTCCCTCTAGTGGCTCCTGGTGTCAGGGTGAGGCAGAACCGTGTTCAAGTCAGCAGGAGCTCAATGAGCTGAGTTTAAGCCAGCAGGGAGCCAAGTTCAAGCTGGCAGGAGGCCCACGTAGTATTGAGGGCTGAACAAATAAGGTTCTGGCCTCAGCCAGAAACCAGCCTGAATCAGGGGAACTAAAGGTGCAGGCTTGCTAGGATAATCCATTACCCAATGGTACATCTATGGCTGGCTTGTTGGGATTAATCAACACAGATCTGGGCTCTGTCTGTCCACTCTGCCTACCAGTGACAGCAGAGACATGCCCAAATATAAATACATGCCTTTTCCTTGGGGTGGTGGCTAATGACCATGTTTGTTCATTTATATTTTGAGCATGTCTCTTTTTTTTTTTTCTTCTTCTTCTTGTTGTAATTTTGGGTTTTTTATTGTTTGTTCTTGTTTTTGTATGAGTATGAACATTGTTTCTAGTTTTCTTTTTGTTGTTATTGTTTCCTGCTCTTGTTTTTACTTCTTCTTCCTTTCCTTCTTGTCTTCTACAACAGTTTACCAAAGTCCAAATAATCTTCCTTTCACCTCCAGCTTTGCTTCTAATCTCTTTCTTCTTCTCCTATTTCTCTATTTCTCCCTCAGCCCCTTTTAAATTTTCTCCCTGGAGAGTAAAATCACCATATTAAGAACACATAAACTTCATACAATTTTCTGGTTTGTTTTAGATTGTGATATATAACCACAAATAGAAAAAAAAAAAAACCACAAATACAGTTCACCCAGTTAAAGGTGGCAAATTAATAGTTATTACAGTCTGTCATTTTCTAGGCTGCGTTTGATGTG
This sequence comes from Chinchilla lanigera, assembly GCF_000276665.1. Taxonomy (NCBI): domain Eukaryota; kingdom Metazoa; phylum Chordata; class Mammalia; order Rodentia; family Chinchillidae; genus Chinchilla; species Chinchilla lanigera. Next base: position 20,172,941 of record NW_004955412.1, on the reverse strand, counting down.
ATTGTTATTGGTGATTGTACTACTTTAGCCAAGGTGACATAATTGTCCTAATCAGTTTTTCTTCTTGGTATGCTGAGACTGAGATTGCTTAAAGGTCATAGACAATACTATAGGCCACTGGCAAAGAAATAGGGGCTAGGCCAAATAGGCAGCAATTTCTCATCCCCCAAAAATTGAATAGGTAGAACCTTGCAACAGATTCAAACCTAAAAGCTAGTTATACCTAGAAGACATCTCTGAGAAGTAGTCATTTCCTAAGTGTTCTAAATACTAGCAATAAAGCAACTTACCATAAGCAATTTACAAGCATCAACTCAGGAATTAAACTAAAAAAATAGAAAATCAAAAGACACTTGAACAAGATGCAATCCCAGACTTCCAGCTCACTAAAAGCAAACCCAGGGGCAATGAGGTACCTGGACTTTCTGAAGTGGTAACAGCAGAAGTAAAGCACAGGAATGAGGCTCTAGAAAATCAAATCAGAAATAATCTCTCCGATAACTATACAGATGGTGACCAAAATGAAAGACCCCGTTGTTGGGGACCAGGCTATGTCATAGACTATGGGGGCACCTCAACTATGTGATGTAAGCCCTCCACTGTCCCAAGGTCAGGGTGACCTTGGTTCATGAACAGGAGGTATACAGAAGGCCACATGCCCCCTGCTATCCGTGGAATAATGCTAACCTTGCCCTCCTGAGGCAAGACAGCATCTGCTGAGGACAGTTGTCAAAATACAGGTATTTGGTTTTAGGGAAAGTCTGATTCCTTATTAACTTAATGCTTATCAACCTATTTTCTATAGTTACTTTTCCATGAAATGTGTGCTACACCTCCCCTTGCACTTCTTGCTAGCCAATAAAAGCCAGCCAACCATGGAGGTAGTCGAGCCAGTTCACTAGAGGCAAACTCTTTCTGGTCTCCCTTGTACCCTGAAATTTGTTTCTTTGTTTTTATTTCCCATTGTCCCTCTTACAAGTATCTGACAGTCTGAGCAGCCCTCAGTACATGGTTAGTTGCTCTAGAGCATTTAGAGATTAAGAAAAATAGAGGAGCTTAGGAACATGATGGAAGCCATGAACACCCAGGAAGGGAAAGAAATGGAATCCATGAAACAGATTCAAACAGATATCTAGGAGATTAAAAATTCAATTGAGGGCCGGGGATACAGCTCAGTGGCATAAGCACCTGCCTGGCAAGCACAAGGTCCTGAGTTCAATTCCCCATACCCGCCCCCCCCCAAAAAAGAACAAAAACAAACAAACAGACAAAATTCCATTGAGCTGGGCATGGTCGCACATGCCTGTAATCCAGCACTCAGGAGGCTGAGGCAGGAGGATTATTGCAAGTTCAAGACCAGCCTGGGCTACAAAGTGAGCTCAAGGCCAGCCTGAACTGCATGGTGAGACCTTGTCTCAAAAAGACAAAAAAGATTCCATTGAAAGTATATAATGAGTCAATGTGAAGACAGAATATCAGATAAAAAGACAGGATTGCAGTTACTGATCATAAAAAGAAAGATTTTTTTTGAGACACCATCTCACTATGTAGTTCAGGTTGGCCTTGAGTTCACTACATAACTCAGGCTGGCCTTGAACTCACAGTGTTCTTACTGCCTCAGCCTCCCGAGTGTTGGGATTACAGGCATGCACCACTATTCCCAGTCAATATTTCTTAAAACTAGTAAGGAGTCAATGAAAAATCAACCCAAAAGCTTATAGGTAAGGCAAAGAAAAATACCATAAGATTGGTCAGAGTCAGTGAAAATGCAGGAGATAGCACAAATGACATTTAAAAAAAAAAAAAAACCTGTAACAGAAGAAATGGCAAAAAGTGCCAATAATGGAAAAAGAATTTGACATATAGTGAGGCATATAAAACTCTAATTAGCCATGCAAAAAAAACCCAAGGCATATAATAGTCAATATTCTAGAAATCCAGCACAAGAAAGAATACTGAAAGCTGTTAGAGGAAAAAAAATCACCTATAAATGAAGCCCATCAGAATCACAGCTGACTTCTCAACATAAACCCTCAAGTCATGGAGAGCTTGGAGGGAAGTATTTCAAGCCCTAAAAGAAAACAACCTCCAATGCAAATTGATATACCCTCAAAATTATCTTTCAAAACTGACGGAGAAATAAGAGACTTCTGTTAGGGTAAACCAAGGCACACTTGAGACCACTGAGAAAGGCAGAGTTTAAGTAACATGTGAGGATTTTATTACAGACCAGATGTGGTCCAGCCAAGGGTGGAAAGACCGTTAGCCCCAAGCAAGGGGCAAGACCAAGTTTTATAGGGAGGTTTAGAGGAAAATGGCAGGTGGCATTGCTGAGCAGAGTTCAAAATGTTAGGTCTCTGAGTAAAGGCTCTGGGGCTGGCTGATAAACAGGGAGGTATTGGGTACAGAAGGGCGCTGGCAGGCACAGCCTGTCCCTTGTGGTTTTTTGAGGAATCAGCTCTCCGCAGGTTGAGCCATGTGGGGAAGCTGCTGGCTTTCTGTTAATGTTGTGCACCTGTAGGTATGAGTAACAGATTTTTTTTTTTTTGTCTTCTTGAGACAGGATCTCACTATGCAGTTCAGGCTGGCCTTGAGCTCCCTTTGTTAGCCCAGGCTGGCCTCGAACTTGCAACGATCCTCCTGCCTCAGCCTCCCGAGTGCTGGGATTACAGGCGTGCACTACCATGCCCGGTTTGAGTAACAGATCTGCTTGGGGAGTTTTTTCTCTCCTATCTGGGCAGGAGTCTAGTCCGCAGACCTGACAATGTTCATGGCAAAGAACACCTGAGGTAATTCATGGACACCAAACCAGCACTCCAAAATGTTCTGAAATACATTCTAGAAAGAAATAATGAGGACTACAATACCATGAAGCCCAAAAGAATGAGTCCACCAAGCAAGGCAAGTAATTAAATAGGGGAACCAACAACAGGAAAATAACAGGACAAGGATAAGTCAATACATATCAGTTATAACCATCAGTGTTAATGATCTCAATCTATCAATCAAAAGAAATAGACTGGCAGAATGGATCAAGAAGCAAGATCCAACAATATGCTGTATACAAGAAACACATTTAATTAAAAAAGAAATTATAAGACTGAATGTCACATGATTGAAAACCACGCACTAAACTAAAATAGAAATGGATCAAAGATCTAAATATTAAAAAAGCCAGGTGTGGTGGTGCACACCTGTGATCCTAGCACTTGAAAGGCTGAGGCAGGAGGATTGTTTTGAGTCTGAGACCAACCTGGGCTACAAAGTGAGTTCGAGACCAGCCTGGGCTACAAAGTGAGCTCAAGACAAGCCTGAACTGCATGAGACCCTGTCTCCAAAATAAAAATAAATAAATGAATAAATAAGGCAGTACATTTATAAAAATAAATAAATATTAAAACAGGCCAGGTATGGTGGTGCATGCCTGTAATTCCAGTACTTGGGAGGCTGAGGCAGGAGGATCACCATAAATTCAAAGCCAACCTGGGCTACAAATTGAGGCCAGCCTGAACAGCATAGTGGGACCCTGTCGCAAAATAAACAAATAAATATATAAATAAATAAACTAAGCCAGGCATGGTGGCACACACCTGTGGTCCCAGCACTTGGGAGGCTGAGGCAGGAGGATCATCTCAAGTTTGAGGCCAGCCTGCACTACATAGCAAGATGCTATTTCAAAAAACAAAACAAAAAATCCACAGAAACACTAACTCTGCTGGAATTCAGAATATGTAGAACTCTTGAAGTCATTGGTGTAGGCAAAAACTTTATGAACAAAACACCAGTCACACAGGAAATATCACAAAGAATCAACAACTGTGATCTAATTTTATTAAAAAGCTTTTGCACAAGGAAAGAAACCACCAACCGAGTGAAGAGATGACCTACAGTGTTGGAAAAAAATTTTGCCAGCTGTTCCTCAAAGGACTAACATCTAGAATATATAAAGAATAAAAATATTAAACCCCCCCAAATTTAAAGACTCAACCTAAAGTGGGCATCTGAATAGACTTTTGTCAGAATAATTAGAAATGTCAAATAAATATATGAAAAAAATTTCAACATCATTGGTCATTCAAGCGATGGAAATTAAAACAATGTTGAGATTCCCTCTCACTCCAGAAAAAATAGCTGTTATCAAAGAATCAAAAATGTCTATATCTTGGACTCTGAATAACTTGTGTGTGTGTGTGTGTGTGTGTGTGTGTGTGTGTGTGTGTGTGTTTGAGACAGGGTCTCGCTATGAAGTTCAGGCTGACCTTGAGTTCACTTTGTAATCCAGGCTGGTGTTGAACTCACAACAATCCTCCTGCCTCAGCCTCTCGAGTACTGGGATTACAGGTGTGCACCACCATGCCCGGCCCCTGGGTAACTATTTAAATATAAGAATATGCAGTGTATTTACCGTTGTTACCCTCTTATTATCTTGTTTTGAAATTTTATTTTTTCCTCTTTGAAAAAAAGAAATCAATGAATAATAAATGCTGGTAGGGGGCTGTGTGGGAAAAAGAATCCTTCTCCCCTGTTGATGAGATTGTAGACTGGTGCAACCACTGTGGAAATCAATGTGGAGATTCCTCAAAACACTAAAACTAGAGGTTCCATTCACCCGACCTAGTCTCCTTCTTGGTATCTTCCTGCATAAATTAAAAGCATCATACCACAGCAATATATGCACACCCATGTTTATTTTTATTTATTCATTTATTTAGTCTTTCTGAGACAGGGTCTCACTATGCAGTTCAGGCTGGCCTTGAGCTCACTTTGTAGCCCAGGCTGGTCTCAAACTTGCAATGATCCTCCTGCCTCACCCTCCCAAGTGTTGGGATTACAGGTGTGCGCCACAATGCCTGGCCTTACCTATGTTTATAGTGGCATAGTTTGTAACAGCTAAAACTTGGAAACAGCCTAAATGCCCATCAATGGATAAATGGATAAAGAAGATGTGGTTTCTTTTTAATACAATGGAATACTATTCTGCCACAAAGAAAGATAAGCTTGAGAAATTTCTAGCTAAATGGATGTACCCTGAGACCATACTCCTAAGTGAAATAAATCGGACACATGTTTAAATACCACATTGTTTCTCTGGTGTGAGAAACTGAAAATGTAAGGTTCAAAATGTGTAACAGATATGAGGAAACTGCAAGAAAATGTTCCAATGAAAAGGGGAACAAGGGAGGGTGGATGGGGAAAAGAAGAAAGGGACAAGAAAAAAATAGAAGATAAAATGGAAAGAAAGCTTTTGTCAATAAGGAATGAAAGAGGGGTTGAAGGGAGGGGAGGGGAAGGAGAAAAGAAGCAGCAAGATATATCATGTACAGGTACAAATTCCCTATGATTAATGTGATCATTATGTATATCTACAATACAAATTTAAAAAAATAACTGGTGATGTAGCTTAGTGCAAAGGCCCTGGGTTCAATCCTCAGTGCCACAAATAAGTAAATAAATAAGTAAACAAAAAAATTTCAGGAACTTTGGCATTCTGACAAAGATAAAGCAGGTGAACTACACAAAAAAATGAGTATTACAAACTCAAAGTTCTGCATAATGAGAACTTGCATTCTGAAGGAATTGAAAATCAAGAAGAACACTCTCTTTATTTGGAAATTATAATCACAACTCAGAATCAAGTGTGCAAGGCATAGCCAGCTCTGGTGGGACATATGTGTATTCCCAGCACTCTGGGTGGCTAAGGCACTTTGATTCCAAGTTCTAGCCTGGGCAGTACAGTGACTTAGCTAGACCTAATCTTCAAATAAAACATAAAAAGGATGAATGTTGCTCAGGAATGGAATGCCTCTTGGTTCTAACTTCAGTAAAACCCGTGTGGGCACACATGCACACGTGCACACATGTACACACACACACACAAAGTCTAGTGACTTGGAGAGTACAGAGCTGCCACCCACTGCCACTGAGGAGTCTCAGTAAACTTTTCCGGAAAATAATTGGGCATTGTGTATCAAATGTCTAAAAACAAGAATAAGTAGCATTTCAGTTTCTAGGAATTTATCCAAAGCAGATTATAAGGGATCGATTTACATAAAGATTTATCTGTAAAGATGTCTATTGCAGTTTTTTTTTTCTTGGCACTGGGGATGGAGTCCAGGGCTTTTGCACTATGCTGGATCCCCAGCTCTCCTTTTAATTATTTACATTGAGACAGTGTCTTGCTAAGCTGCCCAGCCTCCCAGAGTGCTGGGATCACAGGTATGTGCTGTCATGCCCAGCATCTGTTGTAGTGTTTGTTTGTTTGTTTGTTTTTGAGACAGGGTCTCACTATGTAGCTCTGGCTGGCCTCGAACTTGTGGGCGGTCCTCCTGGTGGGATTACAGGAGTACATCACTATGCCCGCCTGTTGCACTTTTATAATAGAAAAGAGGAAAAAACCTTGTAATTGTCAAAAATAATCATTTTGGTAAGTGAATCTGTGGGGAACCACTCAGACTGCTTCTGAGCTCAGGGGCATCTATGGACACCTGAGGATGTGACCTCACTTGTCTAGCACAGGTGCACAGTGGGATACAGTTATATAACCATGACTTAGCACAGGTAAACACACATACACTGGTTGCAGCACTATGTAAGAATGTAAACATTAGATAACAACCTATATAGGAATTATACAATAAAGTTGCAGGCAGCTTTTGCTCTGGCTTTCTGCTCTACTCCATGCTGCCTGCTGTTGTTGCTGATGTTTTGAACATACACATTCTTTAGCCTTGGGACCTCACCATTAAAAATCTACCTTAGGCCCCCTGAGCGGGCTGACAGAATCACTGTGCTTTTCTAGGCTTCAATTCTGTAAACCAGCAAAAGTCCTTCAGAGAAAATGTTATCAATAAGTCAAATGAAAAGTGGTCACAAAAATCTTATCTCCTTAATTTTATCTCCTTTAAGATGTAAAGTATGTATGTGCACTGATATACATCATAATTCTAAGGGATTTGCTCCATAAAATGGAGTTGTGGACCGTTTTTATATTCTTCCAGGTTTTTTTTCAGTAACTAGGGGTTTTTTTGCAACTCTAGAAACATTACTATAGAACAACTTTGTTCCTCTTTTGCTAACAATGGGTTCTCCCCTCCCTAGCATTACAAAATCAAATTCTCAAATGTTTTGTGTGACACAAACAAAATAATTTAAATATTTTTCTTGGTATATAAAATACACATAGAAAAATTACACCCCACAACCTACTGACCGTCCACACATGATGCACACCTATTGCAGCCAGGAATGAGTACATTGCCAGGACCACAGAAACCTGTCTAGTGCTTTCTTCTGAATACTGCTTCACCTCAGGGATGAGCACAATCCCCACTTGTATCACTATACTGCAGTTTTATCTTTCAAATTTTATATAAGTGAAATAATACAGTATGCATGCTTTGGGTTTTTTTCACTAATATTTGTGGAATTCATTTAAGTTCCTCATATAATGGCAAGCCATTCATTCTCACTGTGTATAAAATTACTGGTGTGAATCCATGATTTATACTTTTAAACAATTTTTTTTGTGGGGGTACCAGGGATCGAACTCAGGACCTTGCACTTTCTGGGCAGGCGCTTGTGCCGCTGAGCTATATCCCCAACCCTCATGGTTTATTTCTTTATCTAGCTATTAATGGGCAGTGTTGGTCTGCTCAGGAAGCCCAAAGGAGATCTTCGCAGATGACATCCCCAGATTAAAGAATGCACATGTGCAAGACATCAGCAACAGCAGGCATCATGGAAGAGCAGTGGACAGGTGCACAACAGCAGTCTGCATCTTGACTGTATAATTCTTATACAGGTTGTTATCACATTTACATTCTTATATAGTACTGTAGCCAGCACATGCATGTTTACCTGTGCTGTCATGGTTACATAACTGTATCCTGCTCTGTACTTGCACTAGACAGCAGGGTCAAGTCCTCATGTATCCTTAAGATACCCCTGAGCTTTGAAGCAGTCTGAGTGGTTCCTCACGGGGAGTTTTCAGCTGGGCTGTTATGATTAATGCTGTTATTAACAGTTTCTTGATAAACATGTTTGCACTTGTTAGACCCAAAATTGTAGGATTACTGGGTGACAAACAGTTTTAAAAATTTCTCTGAGCTGGGTGTGTGGTGGCACACACCTGTAATCCAAGCACTTAGGAGGCTGAGGCAGGAGGATCACCTTGAGTTTGAGCCCAGCCTGGTCTACACAGTGAGTTCAAGGCCAGCCTGAACTACATATTGAGATCCTGTCTCAAAAACGTTTTCCCCTCTGAACTCAGGAGGCCCAACCAATATTGCCCTCATATGTAATTTACATGGTGCATGTTTACATATGTCCTTGCCAAGGCACTCATTTTATCGTTCTCTGAGCCTGGCAAATGTTCTACAAGACAGCAACTTTTCCCCCCTTGGGTTCTTGCAGTGTCTAGGAAGTGGTATCAGTCTCAGATGTTATTAAGAAGTTATTTTTTGTTTATAATTGTTGATTAATCAATACTGGGGACTGAACATAAAAGCACTCTACCACCGAGCTACATTCCCAGCCCTCTCTATTTTTTTGAGATAGGGTCTCACTAAGTTACCCAGGCTGGCCTCCAACTGGGGATCCTCCTGCCGCTGCTTCCTGAGTGGCTGCATTACAAGCATGCCACCATGCTCAGTTAACAAGTTGTTCTTGACAAGGACTGAATTTATCGGCTAAGACAATCTAAAGCAGGTGTTCTACATGAAAATTTCCCATTGTTCCACAACTTGTTCTTCTGAAACACTATTCTCTTGTCGGAGAAAACAGATGATTCCCTGGAGAACCTGCACCTGTTGCGCCTCCCAAAGGTCAGACACATGAGCTGAGAACTGTAATTGCAGCAAAACCGCTCTCCTAAAGGGTATTTTGGAGATGGGATCTCTCCTAGGAACAGGTAATAGAAACTGAGTCCTGCTGGGTGTGGTGGCGCATGCCTGTAATCCCAGCATTCGGGAGGCTGAGGCAGGCAGATCGTTGCGAGTTCGAGACCAGCCTGGGCTACAAAGTGAGTTTAAGGTCAGCCTGAACTGCATAGCGAGACCCTGTCTCAAAAAAAAAAAAAAAAAAAGAAACTGAGTCTCAGAATCTGTAGTCATCTGATAGGTTTTTAATATGTGCATAAAACCACAAACATATTTGTTTCCCAACATATTATGACATCTCAGAGCAAGGACAAGCTCATACCCATCTAGAGATTGCCAGCACCTAACACATGTAGGCATCACAGAGGCTCAACAAATGTTAAAATGCATACTGAGTGTTCAAAATGGATGGAAGGATTGCACCACTGGCCAAAAGCACAGGTACTTATTTAGTACAGTAAATTATCAAAAAAGAATTCTATGGTGAATGTGATCATTACACATATCTAAAATGTGCCAATAAAACCTAATGAAAAAAATCTTTCTTAGTGAAACTAAACTGATAACGTACATCTATTATTATGGCTAAACCAACCTCATGCCAGGGATAGTTCTACAGCAGTGACAATAGGGTGAAACATGACGACATGGAAAATACTGCAGTGTAGGAACGAGCGTGAGTTTATCCCTGACCAGTGGGCGAACGGAGATTGAAGACAAGACACAAAGGTAATTCTGAAAGAGGGGCCAGGGGTTCTTGCCTCTAGTGGACAAAGAGCCCTGAGCATTTGTTGAACTTCACTTGTATTACTTAGACATGAGGACAAGCAATTAGGGAAGCAGAAGAGTCATCTGTGTCCTGTTACCTGTAGTATATGCCCAGGTAAACAACTGGATCTCAGCTGTGTCCACTGGTCCCTGAAATTTGTAATCTGCAAGCATGCCTGCACGTTGCCAGGAGCACAGCTGGCTGTTTTTCTCCTTTGTGTTTGCAGAGAAGGTCAATTAGGCATCGATCCTCGTTACTGGTCTCCTGCACTCCATGACTTACTAGCTTAAAAAACTGCAAACAATTTTATAATACTTTGTTTGAAAAAGGTAAAAGCTAAAAGTTTGTAGAGAAGCACGTGTGTGTGTACACCGAGAAAATGCTTAGAGGGTTTCATACCACACGGTTAACAGCGGTTACCTCCAGAGGGATGAGAGGGTGTGGCTTGTGTTAAAGGAATTTTGGTCAATCTAGGATAATTTTTCCCCCAAGATTACTTTTATGTACTGTTTGTGCAATTAAATCGTGTTAACCTTTTGTTTGTTTGGTTGGTTGGTTTTTTTGAGACAGGGTCTTGCTATGTAGCTCAGGCTGGCCTTGAACTTGCAGCAATTCTCTGCCTCAGCCTCCTTCCCAAGTGCTGGGATTACAGGAGTGCTCCCCCACATCGGGCTATGTTAACATTTTCAGTGAATTTTTCTTTATTTCTACCAATTTTTCTATTACCTGAACACAACTATTATTTATTTTATTTTTGGCAGTGCTGGGGATTGAAAAAGCCTCACCCTATAAAGCACTCTAATACAGCTACACCTGCAGCCCTGAACTAGTCTTAAAAGGAAGCACCACAGGCCAGGTCTCCCCAGGTATAGACACCCGACTACTCTTTCTCCACATAAGGAACATGAAAAACGTAGAGACTGGAACAAATGAAGTTTCTTAGACAAGCTCAGGCTTGATAAAGCGCGGGTAGTGACTTCTGCGGAGACTAGGTATCAATTTAGGGGAAAACGCGGCTGATTTTCATCCACGCTGAAGTTCACTTTCTTTTTTTTTTTTGGTTTTTTTTTCCGGTACCGGGAACCGAACTCAAGACCTTGCGCTTGCCAGGCAGGCGCTTTTGCCGCTGAGCTAAATCCCCAGCCCCTGAAGTTAACTTTCCAAGGACCCAACAGCAACGGAAAAGGGAATACCAAAGAGTGTGATGCTTTAATCCTACGATGCAAGCAATTAAAGACAAGAGAAAGTGTACGAGATTAATGGAACAGAAATACAGTACAAACAACGTGATACATATACGATTAACCAATTACACAGCTTCACAAAAACTGTACAACTATCTTTTGCGAACAACGCTTTACAGTTTGGAATATTCCTGCCCATACAAAAGAGCCTCGGAGTCCAGCCGGAATCCGCCACTCATGCATCGCTTATCTGCTATCCAGCAGTGAACAACTTTTTTCTGCGGCTTAAAGTTTCCCCCAGAAAAGAGGGGTTGGGGTGACTGAGCTCGGAGCGCAGCCGCTGTCTGATGTCAACCCAAAGCCTCGTGCAGTTCAATACCAACCGGCCAGCGAGCGCCTATTCGCTGGCTGCGGCGGGGCCGCCGGCCACAGCTTTCCTCCGCCCGGGGTCCCCGGGGGACCGGAAGGAGACGGGCAGGTGCGGGACTGACCGTGTGCACTACTCGTTTCAGGTGCGCGGCTCTCCTGGGCGCCCGCAGCGACGCGGCGAGGCCGGAAAACACCTCGCGGGAGCCCGGAGCCGACGCCAAAGAGGAGGAAGCGGAACGCGCCGGGCCGTGACGTGGCCCAATCGCCAATGCGTACCGGCGGTTCCGCCACGAGCGGTGGACTAGCCCCTCGGCCGGCTCGGGGGCGGGCCCAAGACGTGGCCCAATGGGGGCGCGCGCCGGCGCGGTGGGGGCGGGGCCAGGCGCGCGGCGCTGGGCTGGGCGGTGGAGGCGCCAATGAGCGCGCGCCGCGTCCGGGGCCGGCCGGAGCAAGAGACGCCGCTGAGAGGTTGGTGGCTAATGTAACAGTTTGTAACCGAGGGGAGTTGTGAAGGGCGCGAGCTGGGGGGCGCGCTGCCGGCCGCGTGGGTAGGTCTGCGCCGCGTTGTCCCTTTACGGGGGCTGCAGGGGCCGACGCCAGAGGGGTCGGGCAGGGCCCAGCCACCGCTCCTAGGGGAGGCGGCGTGCTAAACGGGGGCGGGTCGGAGCGGGAGTGAGGCCCGCACGGACGCCGGTGCGTTGGGCCCCGCGCCTCGCGCACTGGGCATCCCCGCGCGCCGAGCTGCGCTGGGATCCGCTCTGCTGCCTGGATCAGGTGAGGCTTCGGTGAACGCTGAGCGCCCGATACCAGCCCGGCGGGTAACCTCATCGCTCCGAGTCCTGCGTCTCCGTGGGGAGCGGGGTCGGCGAGTGGGATGGGGAAGGGGGTGGGCGGGGTAGCCCGCGGGATGCAGAGGAGGGGGCCGGCCCCTCTCCCATCCCGCCACTCCCAGCGTCATCACCTCTCAGTTCCCGTTCAGGCCCAGCCCGGCTTTCCTCGCCGCCTGGGGAGCTGCAGGTGTGAGGAGTTGATGGAGTCGGCGCAGGGATCCCCGGCCCCATCCTGTGTGTCTGATGGATGGAAGGCCCGAGTCTCCTTTCTCCTTTCCTATTAACTTCTCTGGTTAGGGATGTGGTGGAGCCGAGGACTCTTGTTCTTTAGTTTGGGCCTTTCCCTGGACATTTCTGGGGATGCTTAGAGTGGTTGGAATTCATCAGGACGGAGGGAGGCGGTATAGGCTGCAAAAGGCAGTAGGTGTGAACCTTACAGCTTGTCAGTGCTGGGATGTGGTTCTGCCTCCTTCATGCTGGGCATCCAGTTACAAGTGTCGCTTCCCTCCCCTAGGGGCACAATGGCAGCCACAGTCAGAAGGCAGAGGCTGAGGAAGCTTGGCTGTTGGGCCTTGATGGCTATCATCTTGGCAGACCTGTTGGCACTGAGTGGTATGTACCCGGCAGAGGATCAAAAGAATAAATGAGTGGTGGGGAGGGACGTAAGGCTTCTTGTTAAAAATCTCTTAAGAGTTGCTGGAGCAAGGCTTTGTTTTCCTTAGTCTTTGTTCTTTTGCTACCAGAAGTGATATGGTTTAGATAGAGAGCCCTGAAGAGTGAGTGCTTATTGACAATCCTGTTTTCCCTTTAGACACGCTGGCGGTGATGTCTGTGGACCTGGGCAGTGAGTCCATGAAGGTGGCCATCGTCAAACCTGGAGTTCCCATGGAGATTGTGTTGAACAAGTAAGGGTGGCCCTGGTGCTTGGGGTGGGCAGTGGGGGAGTCCGGGCCCCAAGCAGGTGTGTGTTCCTCATAGCACCCAGCAGACTTTAGTGTCTGAGTGATTAGTTGCCTAGTGGGGCAGCTCCTGGGTCACACCTGGGTCTCTTTTCCTCAGAGAGTCTCGGAGAAAAACCCCAGTGACTGTGACCCTGAAAGAAAACGAAAGATTCTTTGGAGACAGTGCAGCTGGCATGGTGAGCAGCAGCCCCCTTCCCAGAGTGGCAGACCCAGGTTGTTCCCTCATGTCTGTCTCTGTGATGTTAGTGACAGTCATGCTGAGCCTGAGCATTAACACTGCTCACATCTTCCTCTGGCAGGCCATCAAGAACCCAAAGGCTACACTGCGCTACTTCCAGAATCTCCTAGGAAAGCAGGCAGATAATCCTCACGTGGCCCTTTATCGTGCTCGTTTCCCTGAGCATGAGCTAAACTTCGATCCTCAGAGGCAGACGGTGCACTTCCAGATTGGCCCGTGAGTGTTCTGTTGGGAAGGGCAGGCCCATCAGCCCCTTTGGGCTCCTCATTGGCATGCATTGATGATTGCCCTACCTTAGTTTTTGGCTTTCCCACCCAATAACCATCTGTATTCCCCACAGGCAACTGCAGTTCTCACCTGAAGAAGTGCTGGGCATGATTCTCAATTACTCGCGTTCCCTGGCTGAAGATTTTGCAGGTAAGTGGCAAGGTGGGAACCACTGGCAGCCAAGCTACCTCATGATCTATAGCAGCAATTGTCAAAGCGGGATAGTTTTTCCTCCTAGGAAACATTTGACACTGTCTGAAAACATACTTGGTTAATACACTTATGGATATGTTACTGGGTATCTAGCAGATAGGAGCTGGGAGACCTCTGAGTGTCCTGCATTGTACAAGACAGCCCTTCCCAGCAACAGAACTGTCTGGTTCAGAATGTAAGTAGTGACTAAGTTAGAAATGATCATCTGGGGTATTGGTGCTGAACCTACAGCACATGTGCTGAAGCAGGCTGTTTAGATCATTAAAAGCTCTGAAAGGTTCACTATTGCTGGTCAAAGGTGTGGAGCTGGTGGGATCCTGTTCTCTTGTCCTCTGTAGAGCAGCCCATCAAGGATGCTGTGATCACCGTGCCAGCCTTCTTTAACCAGGCTGAGCGCCGGGCTGTGCTGCAGGCTGCTCGAATGGCAGGCCTCAAAGTGCTGCAGCTCATCAATGACAACACTGCCACTGCTCTCAGCTATGGTGTCTTCCGCCGGAAAGATATCAACACTACTGCACAGGTGAGCCCCAGAAGTCTGTTCAGAGATGCAGGGTGGCTGAGCCTGAGGTGGAAGCCCCTTTGCCTGTTCTGCACTTGTTTGCATAGCTGGCTTTCAGCAAAATGTATCTCCTCTTGATTCATGTTGAAACTGTTCAGCTTTAAATTGAGAGTTGGGCAGCCCCTTGGAGGCAAGCAGGTGGGCGGGCAGGCAGGCAGGCACTCTGGCCCTTGATAAGTTTCCTGTGATAGTTCTCTTGATATTTCTACAGAATGTCATGTTCTATGACATGGGCTCAGGCAGCACCGTGTGCACCATTGTGACTTACCAGACAGTGAAGACTAAGGAAGCCGGGATGCAACCTCAGCTGCAGATCCGGGGGGTGGGGTAAGTGGATGCCTGGGGAGGGTTTCTTATTAACATGGTTATGACAGGGTCGCTGCTGGGCAGCCCTGATCTAAATTCTATCGTCTGATAAGTGTGGAACACTGGTGGTACAAGCTGCCCATGGGACAGTCATACATGTACAGTCCCACTGATGTTTTAAGCTGGCGGGGACATGTTAAAGACCCTTAGGTGAGAGCTTTCTTTCTAGACTGGCAGCCTTTTCTTTCCTGCTGTGCCGCAGTGCTGTTCTGAATAAAGCATTAGTCTGTAGGGGACCACTCCAAAGAGTAGGGGGAAGCTAGAGAGAAAGGACAGTTTGGGGAAATTGAAAGGCAATTATTCTGAACTTACTCTGAGGAAATCTCTGAGCTTCTGAAGACATTTATGAGGTTACAGTCCATATGTAGAATGTCCTATTCAATCTGTTTTTTTCCTCTTTTTTTTTTTTTTTTTTTTTTCTTTTTTCTTTTTTGGTGGTACTGAGGATTCAGCCCAGGGCCTTCTCACTGAGCTGCATCCCCAGGCCTTATTTTTTATTTTGAAGCAGAGTCTTGTGAAATTACCAAGTTGTCCAGGAAGATTTGTAATCTACCTGTCTCAGCCTCCTGGAGCCTGTGCCACCATGCCTAGTTTGAAGGTTCTCTTTAAAATGCTAGCCTGAAGCTGAGGGAGGAGGATCATTGTGAGTTCGATGCCAGCCTGGGCTACAGAGTGAGCTCAAGGCCAGCCTGAACAAAAAGACCCTGTCTCAAAAAGACAAAACATGGATAAATAAAATAAAATGCTAGCCTGGCTGGGTGTGGTGGTGTGGTGCATGCTTGTCATCCCAGCACTCAGGAGGCTGAGGCAGGAGTATTGCCTCAAGTTCGAGGCCAGCCTGGACTATATAGTGAGTTCAAGGCCAGCCTGAAGTGCATAGCCAGATAATTGTTTCAATATAGGTAGGTAGATAAATGATAGATGATCTACGGGCTGGAGATGTAGCTCAGTGGTAGAGTGAGTTTTTTTAGCAGATATAAAGCCCTGGGTTCAATCCCTTAATGCCACATCAAAAATAAATAAATAATGCTGATTGGAGTGCAACCCATTTGTTTTGTTTTGTTTTGGTTTTTTTTTTTGGTACTGAAAATCAAACTCAGGACCCTGTGCTTGCCAGGCAGGCACTGTGTCGCTGAATTATTTCCCTGGCTGTAACCTATTTCTTTAAACCTTTCACTGTGCTGCTCTGAGTTCTGCCTCCCCTAGCTGTTTATAACCCCTAGTTCTTCTTGATCTTTGACACCTGTACACTTGCCTGCCCTTGGAGTTTGGCATGCTCTCTCCTGCCTTGGGGTCTTTACAGAAGCAGTTTCTTTCTAGAACATTCTTCCTTCTTCCCCTAATTCACTCCCATTCATCCCTCAGGTTTCAGTCCCAGCTTCACTTGTCTCAGGGAGGCTTTCCCAGACCCCTTGAGTAGCACAGCTCTCCCTGTGTGTTCTAATAGCCCTGTTTGTCGTTTAAGAGAAAAGTGCATCCATCGTTGGTGCTCAGAAATTACTGTTGAATGAGTGGGTGGATGAACTGTCCCAATTGAGACCAGAGTGTGTGTCCACACGGTGTGGGTAAACGGTCCTGGAAAGAAGGGCAGGATGCCATGCGGGGATGAGAGGCTCCTGTGCCAATGGAGAGACCCTGTTGCCCACACTTAACCTGTTCCCTTTCCTGAACAGGTTTGACCGCACCCTGGGGGGTCTAGAGATGGAGCTCCGGCTGCGGGAGCACCTGGCTGGGCTCTTCAATGAGCAGCGCAAGGGCCAGAGAGCCAAGGATGTGCGGGAGAACCCACGTGCCATGGCCAAGCTGCTGCGGGAGGCCAATCGGCTCAAAACCGTCCTGAGCGCCAACGCTGACCACATGGCCCAGGTACCCACACAGGGCTAGTAGAAGGCAAACTCCCCACTCCCAGGGGCAGAGGGGCTCTGCCATCTTCCCAGGCTTGTTCCCTTGGATTTCACCCTGCCTATCCACACAACACAGCAGGACCTCGGCAGAGCCCCCGCCACTCATCTTTATCTCCCCCCAGATCGAAGGCCTGATGGACGACATAGACTTCAAAGCAAAAGTGACTCGAGCGGAATTTGAGGAGTTGTGTGCAGACTTGTTTGAGCGGGTGCCTGGGCCTGTCCAGCAGGCCCTTCAGAGTGCGGAAATGAGCTTGGTGAGGGCACGGGGCAGCAGTGGTGCCCGGCAGGAGGTGCAGCAGGATACACATGGATGTCAACTGTCTCACCTGTCTTCCCCTTCTGCAGGACGAGATTGAGCAGGTGATCCTCGTGGGTGGGGCCACGCGTGTCCCCAAGGTTCAGGAGGTGCTGCTGAAGGCTGTGGGCAAGTGAGTATGGGCACTGGGCATGAGGCCTATGGGCTGAGCAGCTGGAGGGCATGGGCGGGAGCCTAGACTGGGTGCTCTTGGGTGGATGGGACTGATGTTTGGGACTCCTGTAGGGAGGAATTGGGCAAGAACATCAATGCAGATGAAGCAGCTGCGATGGGGGCTGTGTACCAGGCAGCTGCCCTCAGCAAAGCGTTCAAGGTGAAGCCATTCGTCATCCGAGATGCAGTGGTCTACCCCATCCTGGTGAGTAAGCCTGTCCCCCCAGCGGTAGCCGCTCCAACTGGCATCTTACCTTCTGCCCACTCCAACCTGGCCGTTTGTCTTTCCTCCCCATCCTGCGTTGGTTCTCCAGTGTGCTTTCTCCCTGCCTGCTATGTAGGTGGAATTCACGAGGGAAGTAGAGGAGGAGCCTGGCATCCGCAGCCTGAAGCACAATAAACGGGTTCTCTTCTCCCGCATGGGGCCCTACCCTCAACGCAAAGTCATCACGTTTAACCGCTACAGCCACGATTTCAACTTCCACATCAACTACGGTGACCTGGGCTTCCTGGGGCCTGAGGATCTTCGGTGAGGGGCGGGGGGACAGGATGGGAGCTCTGGGAGGGGGGAGGCACAGCTGGCGTATGACCTGAGGATTGGGGGAGGGGAGGAACTCTGTGTGGTTGAGTGGAAGCAGACTGCAGGGTTAGGGTTAGGAGTGAGAGCCTCTCTGGGGGTTTTTTGTTTTCATTGGTTGGTTGGTTTGTTGGTTGGTTGCTTTTTTTGAGACAGAATCTCACTGTGTAATTCATGCTGGCCTTGAACTCACTATGTAGCCAGGCAGGCCTCAAAGTCATGGCGTTCCTCCTGCCTCAGCTTTCTGAGTGCTGGAATAATAGGTGTGCGCCACCATGCCTGACTTGTGAGAGCCTTTCTGGACAGTGCTTCTGTCCTGACTGTGACCTTGGACAGGGCCCTGACATCTTGTGCCAGGAGGCTGTAGTCTGGTGCTGAAAGTGGGCTAGCTCAGTCTCCTCAAACTCCTCTTTTTCTCTCATCCAGGGTGTTTGGCTCTCAGAATCTGACCACAGTGAAGCTAAAAGGTGTGGGTGACAGTTTCAAGAAGTATCCCGACTACGAGTCCAAGGGCATTAAGGCGCACTTCAATCTGGATGAGAGCGGTGTGCTCAGTCTGGACAGGGTGAGAGCAGCAGGAGACCTGAGTGCAGGCCAGGGCCTGGGCTCTGCCAGCCTTTCCCACAGTGGGTTCTGCAGTGTAAACAGAGGTTGGGGGATCTGGTCAATCTTGGCTTCCTAACAGAGCTAACTAGAAAGCTGATGTAGGCTTCTTTGGGCTTATAAATGCTTATAGGTGCTGCAGCTTGGGTATTGAGAACTACAGAGTGGTTGAGAAGCCCGTTTTTTCTGGATTTAACATCTCCTAACATATACTCTGGAAAAAGATGGTCTGTAGTGTTATTCAGCAGATTCGTGGATGGCTCTAAAGGGAAAAAGGAGCTGTGCTCCTGTCCTCCACAGGTTGATAATCAGAGTAGGTGACCTTCCACAGTCCTTAAGAAAAGGCAGGAGAGCCAGTTGTGGTGGTGCATGCCTGTAATCCCAGCTCTTGGGAGGCTGAGGCAGGAGGATTGGGAGAGTTGGAGGTCAGCCTTGGCTACAAAATGAGTTCAAGGCCAGCCTGAACTTCATAGCAAAACCCTGACTCAAAAAAAAAAAAAGGAAGAGAGGGACTGGGCTAGCACAGCTGCAAGTCCCATAGTGCATAATCAGGCACCATGGCAGGCGTTGGCATGGCAGAGAAGTGGGGCTGTCCTGCTGCCTCAGTCTCCTGATGTGGGGGTTATAGGCGTGTGCCACCATGCCCGGCTGGCATGTGTCTTTCTTCATTTCGAACCTGTTTTCAGGTGGAGTCTGTATTTGAGACCCTGGTGGAAGACAGCCCAGAGGAGGAATCTACTCTCACCAGTAAGATGAGTGTGTGCACCTGTGCTTGGGTGTGGGCACGCGAGAGAACATGCTCGTGCACTTTTGGAGCGATGGACGGCATGACACTTGGGTCAGAAGGTCGAGTCCCTTTATGAATCTGCACTTGTTTTCCCTCTAGAGCTTGGCAATACCATTTCCAGCCTGTTTGGCGGTGGTGCCACGGCAGACACCAAAGAGAACGGGACGGATGCTGTTCAGGTGAGTGAGCTCATGGTGGAACCGGGGGTACGCGGAGAGCAGCATGGGCAGGGCGTGGCAGTAGAGGGAGGGGTCCAGTGGGCAGCCCTGCTGACACTCACGGACCGCTCCTTTGCCTTGGCCTGTGCTGCATTAACCACGCCTACCACACTCGCTTCTGGACTGGGACCGTTCCCTGTGCCGGAGCCCGAGGCCTTTCCCCTGGTTTGTATGTCCCTCAGCTGCCCGAGGCTCCCCACAGCTGTGTCCTGAGCAGTGACGCCCTTGAGAGCAGAGGAGCTGGCGTAGCTGAGGCTTGGCCTGGCCCCCAGCTCTGCTACTGAGCATCATCCAGGGGGCCTTGATTGTTCTCCAGGAGGAAGAGGAGGGCCCCACTGAGGGGGGCAGGGACGAGCCTGGGGAGCAGGTGGAGCTCAAGGAGGAAGCTGAGGCCCCAGTGGAGGGAACCGCTCAGCCCCCACCCATGGAGGCCAAGGGAGACGCAGCTCCTGAGGGGGAAAAGCCCCCCGAAAAGGAAAATGGGGACAAGTCTGAGGCCCAGGTGAGCTGTGGGGAGAGGGAGGCCAGTGGGCTCAGGGGCTAAGGTGGGCATGGAGGCCTGCTTCATTCTTACTTCTGTGGAGAAGGCCAAGGCCCTTCCTGATCTTCTGATTCTTCCCACCCAGAAGCCCAGTGAGAAGGGGGAGTCGGGGCCTAAAGGTGCCCCTCCATCCCCTGAGGAAGAAAAAAAGCAGAAGCCTGCCCGGAAACAGAGGATGGTGGAGGAGATCGGCGTGGAGCTGGTTGTTCTGGACCTGCCTGACTTGCCAGAGGACGAGCTGGCTCGTTCAGTACAGAAGTAAGGAGAGAGAGTGTGAGGGCATGGGCTGCACCTTGGCAAGCTCTGCATCCTGACCCGCCCTCTCCTCATCCTCGCCTCTCCTTCCTCCCGCAGACTTGAGGACTGGACCCTCCGAGACCTTGAGAAACAGGAACGGGAGAAAGCTGCCAATAGCTTGGAAGCTTTCATCTTTGAAACCCAGGTTGGCAGGCTGGAGCAGCACCTTCTGGCCCTGGGACTCGGGTTTGAGAGTGTGTGCTGAGCTCTGCCCTGGGCCTACTGCAAGTGTGCATTTGTACTCTCCATAACGCACAGGACAAGCTGTACCAGCCTGAGTATGAGGAAGTGTCCACAGAGAAAGAGCGCGAAGAGATTGCTGGGAAACTCAGCGCTGCATCCACCTGGCTGGAGGATGAAGGGTTTGCAGCCACCACTGTGGTGAGGCGCTTTCCGGGACGTGATGGGTAGGACGTGAGTGCTTGCCCGCTTTGTCCAGGTTTAGAGAGGGAAGAGCTATGGTGTGAGGCCATAAGTATTTCAGGGATGGGGTGTAGCTCAGTAATAGAGAACTTGCCTAGCATGCATGAGGCCCTGGATTAATCCCCAGCACTGCCAAAAAAAAAGATACAGGCAGGTGCAGTGGTGTGCATCATAGTTCCAGCTACTCAGTAAGCCGGAATGAGAAGATCACTTGAGTATAGAAGGTGAGGCCAGCCTGAGCAACATAGACCATCTCAGGAGAAAATGGGGATGGGCTGTGTGGGGATACAGTTCAATACAGAGCTTATCTAACATGAGAATCCCTGGGTTTGATCCTCAGCACCTAGCCAGATACAGGGAGCATGCCTATAAACCCGGCACTTGGAAGGCTGAGGCGGGAGGGTTGCTGTGAGTTCAAGGCCAGCCTAAACTGCATAGTGAGACCCTGTCTCAAAAAAAAAAATCCCCCACACCAAAAATAAAATGAAGGGCTGACTCCTCAGGGTTCTCCTACCATCCCTTCCACCCCCCTGCTCATCCCCGTGTCTGCAGATGTTGAAGGAGAAGCTGGCTGAGCTGAGGAAGCTGTGTCTGGGACTGTTTTTTCGGGTGGAAGAGCGCAAGAAGTGGCCTGAGCGGTTGTCTGCCCTTGACAGTCTCCTCAACCATTCCAGCATATTCCTCAAGTGAGTGGCCTGAGCCCTTTCTTCTCCGTCCAGTCCTGCCATGGCCGCAACTGCCCATTGTCCCTCCTCAGGTACCTCTGCTTCCCAGACTGATCCCCTCTCTGGCTTTCAGGGGTGCCCGACTTCTCCCAGAGATGGACCAGATCTTCACTGAGGTGGAGATGACAACGTTAGAGAAAGTCATCAATGAGACCTGGGTAATCAGTTTGGGAGTGTGTGACCAGACACTTAGCGGGCACCATGGGGCCAGGCCAGGGCTGTGGGAAGAGACTGAGGCTAGTGTGATCTCCTCTGGGACAGACACCTGCTTTTTCCAGGACTCTCTCTGAGTCTGTTCTGGCCTCCCCCACAGGCCTGGAAGAATGCAACCGTGGCCGAGCAGGCCAAGCTTCCTGCCACAGAGAAGCCCGTGTTGCTCTCAAAAGACATCGAGGCTAAGATGATGGCACTAGACCGTGAGGTGCAGTATCTGCTCAATAAGGCCAAGTTTGCCAAGCCTCGGCCCAGGCCCAAGGACAAGAATGGTACCCGGACAGAGCCTCCCCTCAATGCCAGCGCAAGTGACCAGGAGGAGAAGGTCATCCCTCCAGCAGGTGAGGGCAGGGTGCTCGGCCACAGGTGCTAGCGGGCAGAGAGAAGCCCGCCTTTCCCTCCTGGGGCGACATCTTACTCCTGGCTTCCCTCCAGGCCAGGCTGAAGATGCAAAGCCCATTTCAGAGCCCGAGAAGGCAGAGACTGGTGAGTTGGGGAGAGCAGGGCTGGGAGTGGGGACGTTGTGTCAGCCTAGGCAGGGGTCCACATATTGGCAGGCACGTAGGCCTGTTCCTGGATGGGCCTTGAAGTCTGGGTGGCCATGACTTTTAAAAATTTGGGGAGGAGGGGCTGGGGATTTAGCTCAGCGGCAAAAGCGCCTGCCTGGCAAGCGCAAGGTCGTGAGTTCGGTTCCCGGTACCGGCTGAGCAGCACAAGTGCCTGCCTGGCAAGTGCAAGGTCCTGAGTTCAATTCCCAGTGCAAAAAAATAAAAATAAAAAATTTTTAAATTAGGCAGACAGACCCACTGTGTCCACACATTCTAAAATACTGCGTTAGCTGGCTCTCCACAGAAACAGTTTGCCACTCCTCCATTAATCTGCAGAGACTAAACTACTCCTTCCAAACTGCAGGGTCTGAACCAGTAGACACCGAACCCCTGGAGTTAGGAGGGCCTGGAGCAGGTGAGGATGGGGCAGGGGGTGCTGGGCAGCCCTGGGCCTGGCGGGAAAATACCTGCAGAGAGCCGGGGCGGCTTATTGCTGACCTGGTGTCCCCGACTCCCAACAGAACCTGAGCAGGCACAGCAGCCAGCAGGACAGAAGCGGCCTTTGAAGAACGATGAGCTATAATGTCACCTCCATCTCCCCTCGTCCCAGCCCCTTCTCCTGCCACCTCTATTTATTACACGTCGGGGTGGGGGCTTGAGTTCTTCCCTCACTGGGAACAGCGCGTGGCAAGGGGGCAGGTGGGCGCCACTCACCAGATTCTTCTGGAATAGCCCTGTGGTTAAAATCTGAATTTGTCTGGCCCCCATCCCACCCTTACTCCCAGGCTCTTTACCTGTCCGGCCCTGCGTTGGGGAAAAATCACTAATATGTCTTAATTCCTTGCCGTGGGTAGGTGAGAGAATGGCCGCGGGGCTAGTGGAGACCTGGGAGTGGAAGGGGGTCCGGGTCACAGAACAGCGTCCTTCCTCCCCTCCTTTCCTTTCCTGCCACGCAGTGGTGTCTGCTTTGGGCTAGGGCTGCAGAGCCTCGGTCACCAGGCTTTGTTTCCGAGTGCCCATCTCTGCTCTTTCCTCCCTGCAAAGTGTTCTCTTTCCCTGGCCCCCACTCCCCCCGGCCTCCTCTTCACTCGCATCCTTGGCATCCTGGCACATGTTGGGTTCCTCTTTCCTGCTTGCCCAAAGCCTTCCCTGTGGCTGGCCGGGGTCAGTTTGAAGTGTTCCCACAGCACATGAGCCTGGCGGCCAGAGCAGGCTGGGATGGGGTCAGCAGGAAGCCGCTGCTGTCCAGGGAGGAGGCTGTGTGAGAGCCCCAGAACGCCATCTGTGGGCACCTGGCCCAAGAAAGCCCGTAGAATGCTGGGCGTGGATGTAGCGTCCTGTATATACTCATGGCCCTTCCCAGAGCCTGGTTCTCCAGGTGGCTGTGAGTTACTGTCCCCTCCTGTCCTGTCACTCCCTGATGCCCCCCCTCCCCCAGGCTGACCAAAATGTGCTTTCTACTGTGAGCCCCTATCCCAAGACCCCTGGGGGATGGAGAGACCATGGTGTGAGTGTAAAAATGCCACTGGTGGGCTTCGGGGTACAGGAGGAGGGGCAGGGCTGGCCTGCCTTCTGTGCATTGCTCTGCTAGAACTGGGGGGTCCCTTACCCACTCTGCCAAGGCCTAGGGAGCCTGTCCTCCAGTGTCCCATCTGTCGTGGCAGCTGGGGCTGACTCTCAGCTCCAGGACAAGGCAAACCTGGTTGTCAGTCCCCACCCTACCCCATCTCCTTACCCCCTCACATTGGCAGTGAGGGACCTAAGTCCCACCTCTCCCCCTCCCATTGTTTGAGTTCCGTCATTAGCAATTGAAGCTGGATGGACAGGTTTAAATCAAATTGTACTTTGCTCCATTGTTAATTGAGAAACTGTTTCAATAAAATATTCTTTTCTACAATTTTTGTGCTTTGACTTCTTAAAGGATATTTTCTGAACATCATCATGTTTGCTTTTTTGGTTTTTTTTTTTTTCTTTTTTTTTTTTTGGTCTTTTGAGACAGGGTTTCACTATGGCGTGAGCTTGGTTTGTAACCCAGTCTGGTCTCGAACTCACAACTATCCTCCTGCTTCAGCCTCCTGAGTGCTGGGGTTATAGTCATGTGCCACCACACCCAGCCCATCAGCATGTCCAGTATAGAAGATTGGGTAGAAGTTTGTATGATACCACTGGGTGTGGTAGCTCACGCCTGTGATCCCAGCACTGGGGGGCTGAGGCAGGACGATTGTGAGTTTGAGGCCATGCTGCGCTACAAAGCGAGACCCTTTCTCTGAAAAAGTTTATAATAAAATTATCTCTATGCTGCCACCAAAAGATTATTCATTTTTTTCCATAGAAACAAAATCTAAAAAAAAGAAATCTTGGCTCTCTTTTTACCTTAACACTGTTTGTATCCCAGGCTGTTTCTTTCAACTTTGTTTTGTTTTTGTTTTTGTTTTTTTTTTTGTCTTTTTGAGATGGTCTCGATATGCAGTTCATGCCGGCCTTGAGCTAACTTTGTAGCCCAGGCTGGTCTCAAATTCAAAGTAATCCTTCTGCGTCAGCCTCCCGGGTGCTGGGATTACAGGTGGGTGCCAGCTCACCCGACCTGTTTGTTTTGTTTTGTTTTGTTTTTTCACTTCACTTTGAGAGGAGGGCCACGCTGGCCCTGAATCCTAGGACTCGGCAGTCTTCCGTCAGCCTCCTGAAGAGCTGGGACTGCAGGTGTGAACCACCCTGCCTAGCCTGGAATGTCCATGTTTAAGGCAACAGCCCCATTTTACAAATAAATTGGTAATTAAGAGAGGTTCAGTAAGTGGCCCTGGAAATCAGTGGTAATTTGAAATTCTTACCCATTACCCTTCACTCTTCCCACTCTGCCACAAGAATGTTACAGATTAAGCATCTGAAGCACATTTGACTTGGGTGGCTCATTAGCAGGGATGGAGCCATGTTTTACCAAAGGAAGGCATCTTGTCACTAGCCATCTACATGTCCAAGGAGTTGAATATATAATGACCATAAAGGTTAATTTTTTTCCTGAAGGTCGAACAGGTTAAACAAGTTTTGAACCTTACAGGTTTTTTTTAGTCTTTTTTGAGACAGTGTTTCTCTATGCAGTCCAAATTTGCCTTGAATTCACTTTGTAGCCCAGGCTGGCCTCAAACTCACAGCAGTCCTCCTGCTTCAGTCTCCGAGTACTGGAATTACAGGCATGGGCTAACATGCCTGGCAGGATCTTTTTTTATAGTCAATCTTTAGTTTTGGATATAGCATAATTGAGCAGTAAATACAGGGCTTGCTTGCCCACAGATGCGTCTCCCCTAAAGAGTACATTCATTGTCACCAGCGAAGCCATACTTCGTTGTTACCCAGAATTCTGTGTGATACTGTAGTGGATGGTGAGGTGAGGAAACACCAAAACCCGTAGGACAAACAACACAAAGACTGAACTCGGGTGTAAACTGCAGGCTGGGTGATAATGTGTCAGCGTAGGCTCATTGACTGATGGTGTGAGATGGCAGTGGAAGGTTGTGCATGTGTGGAGGCAGCTGGTATATGGGAACTGTATGTTGTGCTCAATTTTGCCATGAACCTAAAACTGCTTTTTTTTAAAAAAAAAAAAAAAAAGCATTTTGTAGAGTATGGTAGCACATACTTGTTACTTGTAGTCCCACCTACTTGGCAAGTGGAGTCAGAGGGTCACTTGAGCCTAGGAATTAAGAACCAACCTGAGGGAGGCTGGGGATTTAGCTCAGCGGCAAAGCGCCTGCCTGGCAAGTGCAAGGTCGTGAGTTCGGTTCCCGGTACCGGAGAAAAACCAAAAAAATAAAAAAATAAAAAAATAAAAAAAGAACCAACCTGAGGGCTGGGGATATAGCTCAGTGGCATAAGTGCCTGCCTAGCAAGCACAAGGTCCTGAGTTCTATTCCCAGTACCAAAAAGAAGAAAAAAAAAAAAAAAAAAGAACCAACCTGGGCAACATTGAAAAAATCCTCACGAATGTGTGTGTTTCTATGTGTACATAGCATTTTAATCACATACACCATGCCAAAACTTAGGAAATCCAATTAAAACAGTGCCAAAAACAAAACAAAACACAGTGCCAACAGGAAAATTATAGCAACAAATGCCTACATTTAAAAAGAAATAGCTGCTGGCTATGGTGGCACACACCTGTAATCCCAGCACTTGGGAGGCTGAGGCAGGAGGATCACTGTGAGTTGAGACCAGCCTGGGCTACAAAGTGAGCTCAAGGC
>NW_004955412.1:20143959-20146530 GCF_000276665.1 Chinchilla lanigera | reverse complement strand
TACATACATACATACATACATACATACATAAATACCTAAGAGAAGCATGGGGGTGCATGCTTGTAATCTCGGGCTGAGGCAGGAGGACAAGTTGTGGCCCAACCTGGGCAATTAGTGAGACCCTGTCTGAGGGGACAGGGAACAACTAGAAAGCTGGAGTTCACTGCAGACCTACAGGAACTGGAGACTAACTTTGGAAGGTAACAGCAAGAAACGAGCTCCTCTGAAGAAATAGGGTAGGTTCTTTCCTTTTTTAGTTTGTCCAGACCACAAGCCTGTTGGTTGGTGCCACCCACACCCAGAGTGTGTCTTCCCTCAATTTTTGGTCTATAATCAACCACAGACACACCCAAAGGTTTACTAATCTATTAGGGTTGGGTTTTTTCGGTTTTTTGTTTTTTTTTTTTTTAGACAAGCTCTCACTATATAGCCCAGGCTAGCCTCAAATTCATGGTGATCCTGCTGCTTCAGCCTCCCAAATGCTGGAATTATAGGCATGCACTATCACGTCTAGTCTAGAATTTCTGAGTCAGTGTAAATTTTTGAGGAGTTTCAAAACTGTTCCAAAGTGGTTATACCACTTTATATTCCTAAGAGAAATGCTGAGGATTCCAGCTTTTCCATATCCTTGGCAATGTGTGTTAATGTTTGTCTATCTTATTACAGCATGCCTAGTGGATGTAAAGAGGTATTGCATTATGACTTTATTATACTGCCTAATGACTAACGATATTTAAAAAACTTTTCATATGTATATTGGCCATTTGTATATTGTCTTTGGAGAAAAGTGTATTCAAATCCCTTGCCCATTTTTTTTTTTCTTTTTTTTGGTCTTTTTGAGACAGGGTCACGCTATGCAGTTCAGGCTGGACTTGAGCCCACTTTGTAGCCCAGGCTGGTCTTGAACTCACAATGATCCTCCTGCCTCAGCCTTCTGAGTGCTGGGATTATAGGTGTGCGCCACTATGCCCGGCAACACTCATGTTTCTTTCTGCCTTTTTTTTTTTTTTTTTAGGCAGGGTCTCACTATATATTCCAGGTGGGCCCTGAACTCACTATGTAACTCAGTCTGGCCTTGAACTTGTGGCAGTCCTTCTGTCTCACCCTTCAGAGTGCTGGGAGTACAGGCATGCTCCATCACAGGCAGCTAAAATTGGGATTTTTTTATCCAATATTTTTTTCTCTTAGTTTCTACATCAGTGCTCAGACAGGTTATATAGTCCTATTTTATGTGAGGAAACTAAAATAGAATAATCCAGGGCTGTAACTCCGCATGACTCAGGGTTGAAAAGAGGTTGAGGATTTTTCCTAGTTTGTGCTGCGTGTGCTGCAGCCCTGTTAACTACGTTTCTGGGTGAGCTCAGAACTCAGGGTTAGTGTTTCTGTCCTCTGACATCATGCTGCCGGTTTCCCAGCTGGAGACCAGGGTCCTTCCCGTCCCAGCCCCCTTTGCCTGTGCAGTCCCATTTTGTTTCCGCTAGAGGGAGCACCTAACACTCCACATTGGAACCACGGCTCTGCCTAGTGTCTGCTCCTTAATAGCAAGCAAAGCCGTAGACCTAGCAAAAAGTAGCTTTCACAAAAACAGAGAGTTGGCCCTGGAATTTAGCTCAGTGACACGAGCGCCTGCCTGCAAGCACAAGGTCCTGAGTTCGATTCCTAGTACCAAAAATATTGTAAAAAGTCGGACGTGGTGGCTCACGCCTGTCAGGAGGATCACCATGTGTTGGAGGCCAGCCTGGGATACATAGACCCTGTCTCAAAAAGACAGAAAAAAAAAAAAAAGAAAAAGGGGCCAGGGATACAGCTCAGCGGCACAGCGCCTGCCTGTCAAGCAAGAGGTTGTGAGTTTGATTACCAGTACTAAAAAAAAAAAAAAGAAGTTATTACAAAAATATTAGCGGGGGCGTGGTGGCTCATGCCTATAATCCCAGCACTCAGGAGGCTGAGACAGGAGGCTGACAGCACTCAGGAGGTTGAGGCCGGAGGATCGTCGCGAGTTCGAGGCCAGTCCAGGTTACAAAGTGAGCTCAAGGCCAACCTGAACTGCATAATGAGACCCTGTCTCAAAAAGAAAAAGAAAACAAAACAGAGTTTCAGTCTCCTGAGCTCAAAGTCACACCCTATGAAAAAGGTTTATGGGTTGGGTATAATCTTGCCTAGCATGTTCAGGGCAGTAAGTCTGATTCCCAGTACAGTACTGGAAAAAAAAATTACACTATAGTAGGAAAAAACCAAGACATTAAAATGTTTAGATGGTGTGAGTTTTACAGAAAATTTGTTCAGAGAATGAATTTTACAGAGAATTTGTCTCTGATTGCTTTGTATTTTACAGAGAGAATTTGTTCTGTACCAAACGCTAACTGGGTACAGTTGTACATGGGACATAATTCTTTCTAGTGAGGACACTGACAAGTCTTAAGTAACTTAAATTTAGCCCGGTGTGGTGGTGCACACCTGTAATCCCAGCACTTGGGAGGCTGAAGCAGGAGGGTTACTGAGAGTTCAAGGCAGGCCTGGATTGCATAGTGAATTCAAGGCCAGTGAGACCCTGTCTCCAAAAAAAAAAAA
>NW_004955412.1:20120698-20142329 GCF_000276665.1 Chinchilla lanigera | reverse complement strand
CTCACTTTGTAGCCCAGGCTGGTCTCAAACTCACAATGATCCTCCTGCCTCAGCCTCCCAAGTGCTGGGATTACAGGCATGTGCCACCACATCCAGCTGACCTGGGCTCTTGAAAAATAAATATAAAATTTTTTTTTGTATGTGTGTGTGGTACTGGAGATTGAACCCTTTTGCACTGAGCTACAACCCCAGCATTTTTTCTCTTTTTTTTTTTTTTAAATTTTGAGACAGGGTCTGGTTAAATTGCTAAGGATTGGATTTGAATTTGCAGTCCTCCTGCCTCAGCCTCCCAGAGTGCTAGGATTACAGGGATGTGCCACCAGCCTGGCTCAAATCATGCTTTTAATGAGCAACAGGTTAAAAGCCCACAGTATTTTTCCTCTGTCCCTGTGGTGATTAGCCCTGTTTGATCTCATCTCCGCCACCTGCCTTCCAGGACCAGCTTCCAGAGTGTAAAAGATCTTTGCTTTCAATTTTGGAGCACGTACAGTCCTCTCGGCCATTCTTCTGTGGGGCCAGTGTGACAGGGAAAAATTCTGAGGCACCCTAACTTCAACTACAAAGGCAGGAGGGTGGAGGAGGAAAGAGGTAAGTTGATCAGCTAACAGCTTCAGCCCAAAAGAACAAAACTGCTCCACATTCCTGAACACACCTTGAAACCTACCTCAGATCTCCCACAGCTCCCCCATCACGGCCATCAAATTCCGCTTCCAACCACCCCAGGCCAGGAGTAACCAGTATTTCTTGTAGCTCATCCTTCTATTTCCGAACTTTTCCCATTCTTAGTTATTCCACTTCTCTTATCTATGGCCAATGTAGGTTCAATGCAAACAATGTATGCTTTTTTTTTTCTGAGACAGGGTCTCACTACATAGCCCATGCTGGCCTCAAACTCTCAGTGATCCTCCTGCCTCAGCCTCTGGAATACTGAGATTACAGGTGCCACCACACCCAGTTTATTTATGCTTTCTTGTCTAACTTTTTATTTTAAAATATTCTGGCTTTTTAAATCCAGCAGATGTTTTCTCAGCTGCTACCTGGTCTTGCAGTGGTGACTGCAGGAACTTGTTTCAGGATGTCTTTTTCTGGCCAACATGTGTAATAGCGCAAGAAGTTTCCTTATTTTAGAGATCCGTCTTGAGTTTGGTTTAACAGATGAAAGCCAAGTCGTGCAGAACTCTAACACATTTTCTGAGCTCTCCTCTATATCATCTGTTAAGTTCTTACAACAAACTATGATATTAATAAAAAATAAAAACTGGGGCTTACAGACCAAAGTGGGTTCAAAAGTCTGACATGGTGGCCTACTGCTATAAACCAAGCTATTCAGGGGGCTGAAACAGGAGGATCACAAGTTCCAGGCCAGCTTGGGCAGCTTAACAAAACCCTGTCTCAAAATAAAAAATAAATGGGGCTGAGGATGTAGCTCCATGGTAGAGCACCCCTGGGTGTGATCCCCAG
Organism: Chinchilla lanigera; assembly: GCF_000276665.1. Classification (NCBI taxonomy): domain Eukaryota; kingdom Metazoa; phylum Chordata; class Mammalia; order Rodentia; family Chinchillidae; genus Chinchilla; species Chinchilla lanigera. Next base: position 20,140,868 of record NW_004955412.1, on the reverse strand, counting down.
TGTAGAGAAAAGCAACAACATAGGGAGTTCATGGTTCGAATTTTAAGTTCCCTTAGGGCTTTGTCCTTTAAACACTTTGGGGACCCAGGATATAGCTCAGTGAAGCAGAGCCTGCCTGGCAAGTGCAAGATCCTGAGTTTGATTCCAGGTTCCCATAAATAACTAAATACTATAGCTATATTCCCTCTGCCACGAACAGTCTGACTACAGGCTAACACTACAAATTGTGCTGAGAAGTGCACTCATTTTGTACAGCAAATACTGTGCTCCTACAAGACTTTTCCCAGAATGCGGGCAACATGGGAACAACGATTGTTACCTTCGTATTTATCCCCATTGTTAGGTAGTGGGAGGCACTCACTAGAAAGTGATTTGTCAAATGCAATCGGTTAAGAAGTGGACCTAGCCGGGCATGATGGTGCACGCTCCTAATTCCACTATTCGAGAGGCTGAAGCAGGAGGATCTCTGCAAATTCGAGGGCACCCTGGGCTACATAGTGTGAGTTCAAGGCCAACCTGAACCGCTTAGCAAGATGCTGTATCAAAAAAAATGGACCTGTTACCCAACCCCTAGAGGGCGCTGCCCTAGCGCTAGGAGCTAGGCGACCTGCACGCAGGACTAAGATAACATTGCTAGAGGAGAACGGCCTCGGGGTTCTGGGAAGGTCCAGGCGGAGGCCCCGCCCCTAGCCCTGGCGCATGCGCAGCGCCGTCCGGCTGGCCCCGCCCCGTTTTAGTTGGGCTCCCGCCTCTGTCCAGGTAGGGGGAGCGGGCAGGGGAGGGGCTCACGGGAGAACCGGGCTGGGTGCCTCCGGTGCTGGGGCTACACTGTCGGGGAAGCCTAGCTTCCGGTGTTACACGGGGCTGTTTCTGCGTCTGCCCCTTCCGGGGTGGGGGACAGTTCCTGGGCGCGGGGGCCGCCGAGGCGCTGACACCCGCTTTAATCCGCGCAGCCCTGCGGTCGCCACTCCTCTCCGCCGCCGCGCCCGGGCCGCGTCCCCACCCCGGAGTCGGGTGTCCTGGGTGTCCTGAGGACACGCGCTGGCCCGCTGCCCTCCGCGTCCTCGCCGCGGGCTCCTCTGCCAGGGCGCCTACGTGCGCCCGCCTGCCCGCGCCTTCTGCTCCAGTTGCTGCCCGGCCGAGCGGAAAAGAAAGGCCGGCGCTCTGCGGGCTGGGAAGCGGGGCGCTCGGCCGCCCCGGGCCCCTGCAGACGGAAGCCCGCTCTGACGTCTCGCCGGGTAATGGGGACCCGGAGGCAGCTCTGAGCGGCGCCATCGAGACCTCGGCCCCGCGTGGAGCTTTCCTCGTGACACTGGGGCGAACGCGGGGGGGCTTCTCCCTGCTTCTCATTCTGCAGCTGCAGGAGCCCCCTCTTATCCACGGTGTGGTGCAAGTTACTGAGGTCAACTGAAGTGGTAAAATATGAAATGGAAAATTCCAGAAATAATTCATAAATTTGAAGTATATTGTTATAATTGTTGTAAATTTCTTACCATGCCTAATTTATAACCTTTACCATAGGTATGTATAATAAAAAATTATATATACATATCTACGTATATATATATTTATATATGTGTGTTACTATCCTTGGGAGGGCTGGGGTGTACCCCCAAGGATAAGGCGGAACTCCCATATCAGCCCTGTTATGTGCTAAGCATTGGGTGAGGTCAGCGCTAGAAGTCTTGGAGGTGCGCTTGCTGGGATATCGTGCCTGACTGAAAGAGGGACAGAACGTGTGTGGAAGCGGATCTAGCGTTTACTGCGGTGCCTGGCAACCAGGAGCCCTCCTAACCCTTCCCTAAGTGAATGAGGTCTGGTGACTGAGGGCGCAGGGGTGCATGGAGAGGGCAGCTCTGCTCATCCCACCCCTGCCTCCCCAGGGCTCCTGCAAATAAAAGTAATTAGGTTGAGCTTTTAATCACAGCTGGTTTCCCAGGCAGGCAGACGTGGAAAAGGAGGGAAAGGCAGAAATCCTGGGTACATGGGGTGCTGAACAAGCTCGCTTGCCTCTTTCTGGGAGCCCCCCCCCCAACCCTGCAGTTTGGCTGTCAGTAATGTTTTCTTGTCTCCCTCAGGACACTGGGTTCCCTAGGAGCGGCCCCAAGCTTAATAATTGTCCAGAAGGCAGCTATAAAGGGAGCCTGGGAGGCTGAGTGGAGGAGGGAGCGGAAAAAAGACAACTCAGCAGATCTGGGCACTGAGAGAGCTGAAAGCAGGAGCTTGGTCAGAGGCTGTGAGTCCTGCCTGGCGGGATCTGCTCCTTTTTACCATGGCAGGCCAAGGCTACGGCTATTACCGCGCTGTGATCTTCTCAGCCATGTTTGGGGGCTACAGCCTGTACTACTTCAACCGCAAGACCTTCTCCTTTGTCATGCCAGCATTGGTGGAAGAGATCCCTTTGGACAAGGATGATTTGGGTGAGCCCTGAAGGGCAGGGTGGTGGACCCTGGGACCCAGAACTCACAGGCCACGCTAAGTGTGGCAGTGCAGTGTGCATGGGCATGCAGTGTGCATGGCAGATCTGCACATCAGGGCTGGGCCACTGTGTGCCCACAGGTGTGCAAAGGACTGAGGGGGGTGCTTGTCTGGTGTGGATCTGCCCTGATCCACCAGAGCCCGCGCAGGCAATGTTTATGATGTTTTGGGGAGCTCTGGGCGAGGTTTTTCCACAGTGCGTGCACGCTGACGCTGCAGGGGTTAGCATTGGGAAGTTGGTCGTTTCATGTGGCCTGCATGCCACCCTTCAGGAGGGACAAGATCCCCATCCCATATTGAGCCCATCCATACCCTTCTGCCCATGTGCAGAGGTGGGGCACAGAGCTGCTCGATGCCTCGGACTGGCATCAGGGTGAGGTGAGAGCTCAGGTATATGCAACTCCCATAGAGGGAAGCTGCTTCCTTCTTGTCCCCAGCTGCTGCAGCTGGACTCTAGCAGGGGAGAAATGAAGTCAACCTAGGGCTAGTGCTGCTGGTGGGGCAGGAAGGAGCAGTAGCAGAGGTGGCATCCCCAACCGCAGTTCAGGCTCTTGTTCCTTGGAGAAGGAACCTGTCGTACCCTGCTGGGCAGCTCCACACACCTGACCCCATGCCTTCCTCCACCCCTCCTGTGCCTCTGCCCTGCCCCTAACCCCCCAGGTGTCCTGCTCCCTGCTCCCCTCAGGACTCATCACCAGCAGCCAGTCGGCAGCCTATGCCATCAGCAAGTTTGTGAGCGGAGTGCTGTCCGACCAGATGAGTGCTCGTTGGCTGTTCTCCTCCGGGCTGCTCCTGGTTGGCTTGGTCAATGTAGTCTTTTCCTGGAGCTCCACAGTACCTGTATTTGCTGCTCTTTGGTTCCTTAATGGCCTGGCACAGGGGCTGGGCTGGCCCCCGTGTGGGAAGATCCTACGGAAGGTGAGTGCTTCCAACAAGCCTGCTGGGTTGGCATAGAAAAGGGATGGCGAACCTTTTAGAGCTTTCAGTGGCATAAACAGCCTGCTGCAGCACATGTGCCGTAGGTTTGCCACCACTGGCACAGAGGGTACCTCGTGTGCATGTGAGAGCACCCTTTCTGACCCCCACAGCAGGTTCCTCAGGAGCTCCTAGCCAGCTCCTGTTGCTTGTCAAGATATTTTAGGAGGTGGGATCAGGTGGCAGATGAGGGAATTGGCTCTGCCAAGTAGAAGCATCTTCATCCCTGTAATGTGAGCTTCTGAATCTCCCCAACATAAACCCAACCCTCAACATGGGTTGGTGGCCTGGCACCCACTCTCTCCTCCTCTGCATCACAGTGGTTTGAGCCATCTCAGTTTGGCACCTGGTGGGCCATCTTGTCAACCAGCATGAACCTGGCTGGAGGGCTGGGCCCAATCCTGGCCACCATCCTTGCCCAGAACTACAGCTGGCGCAGCACGCTGGCCCTGTCTGGGGCCCTGTGTGTGGCTGTCTCCTTCCTCTGCCTCCTCCTCATCCACAACGAACCTGCTGATGTTGGACTACGCAACTTGGACCCTACTCCCTCCAAGGGCAAGAAGGGTGAGCCGCCACCCAAGCCAACCGCCAGGGCCCCTTGTTCTTCGTGGATTTTGTCAGGATGTTGTTGAGGACTAGACTTACACCTTGTCCTATGCTTGCCAGTGGATGTAAGGAAGGGGTAGCCATGGAAGTTGCATGGGGAATAAATAAAACTCCATGGGCCAGGGATATAGCTCAGTGGCACAAGTGCCTGCCTGGCAAGCACAAGGTCCTGAGTTTGATTCCTGGTACCAAAAAAATAAAAAACAAAAACAAAAAACAAAACTCATCCCGAGAGACAGAGCCAACCAGTGCTGTGACTCATGTTATACTCTGTCCTTGCTCGAAACAGCAGGCTTCCCTGTTCTAGAGCACATCCTACAGGGTTTGGGTGCCTTCTCCATCTGCCCTAGTTCTGTTTCTCCTTCATTTACTGAGACTTGCAGTGGGGCTGGCAAGCAGACATAAGGCGATACCCTCAGCTGTGCCTGGCTGTGCCGAAGCGCTCTGTCCCTATGGCTGGTTAATGAGGGGGGCAGGGTGGCAGAGCAGAGCTTGAGGCCTGGTCTTGTCCCACCTCCAGGTTCCTCCAAAGAGGACAGTACCCTGCGAGAGCTGCTGCTGTCCCCCTACCTGTGGGTGCTCTCCACAGGCTACCTGGTGGTGTTTGGCGTAAAGACGTGCTGCACAGACTGGGGCCAGTTCTTCCTTATCCAGGAGCGAGGACAGTCCGCCCTCGTGGGTAAGATGATGACCAGGGCATTAAAGCAGGAACCAAGGCAGGAGATGAGGAATCCAGGCCCTTGTTCTCCTTCTCATTTATTTTTCCCTGAGGCTGGGCACTACTCAGGCAGCTATGGCTGGTCACGCTTGGGGTCTCTCTAAGTGTGTGGGACAACTCTCGTATATAACAGCCTTCTACCCTACCTGTCCCTTTCCCCACAACTCCCTACTCCAGGTAGCTCCTACATGAGTGCCCTGGAGGTTGGGGGTCTTGTGGGCAGCATTGCAGCTGGCTACCTGTCAGACCGGGCCATGGCAAAGGTGAGCAGGCAGGGGAGGAAGGAGTGTCCCTTTGGGTCTTCCAGGGTGGCTGAGGCAGACACAGAATAATGGGAGTGCTGGTACACAGGCCTGGTGTCATGTGCAGGTTTAGGTTGGGTGAGGTGGGAACGATTTCACACTACTGTTATCTTCCCTGGGGATATGGAGATAAGGCTATTGGAGGGAGGGTTTCAACAGAGCTCATGGAGAACTTCAGCCTAGCTGTAGGTGTCACTGCTCCAGGAAAACTGGGGGTGGTGGTAGGTTGGGTGCAGCTCCCCAGCACGTGTCCCAGGCCTGTGCCAAGGTGGAGGGAGGGTGTGGAATTTGGCCTTAGGACGTGAGTAGCTCTCAGGGCCGCCCAGAGCTGTCTGGAGCCAAGAACTGTGATGGGATTGCTAAATATCTGACAGCAGAGGCCCTCCTGTGTCAGAGTCCAGAGTGGGCGCCTGATGTCCCTGGGCCTCTACCCGCAGGCGGGGCTGTCTGTCTATGGGAACCCTCGCCATGGCCTGCTGCTGTTCATGATGGCTGGCATGACCGCGTCCATGTACCTCTTCCGGGTAACGGTGACCAGTGACTCCCCGAAGGTAAACACAGACAGCCTGGGCCACAGCCGAGTACAAGGAGAGGCCAGGGCCATTGACTGTCACCATTTCCCTGTTCCTGCCTGGGCTAGTCCTTTCTCTGCCTCTGATTTTCATTTTCAGTTCTGTTTGCAACTCAGCTCTTTATTTTAGTTCCTCTCCTCCACTCTGGGTCTGCTTTTCTTCTCTTTCCTCTGCTCCTCCAGGAAGATGCTTTCTGGACTCCGGCTCTCCACCCTCTTGCTGAGCTCACAGGCTTTACGGAACACGAGGTGCCTTAACGATATCTCTGGTTTCCCCAGTCTTTCACATTTTTGTCCTTGCCCCCTGCCTTGCCCTAGCCAATCCAGCCTATGTAAATACTCAAATACCATCTGAACCAGGGATGGCTCCTGTATCTCCCCTCCCTGCCCGCCTACCCTTGGGTGGCTCAGAGCCCCATCCACCTGCCATCCTGGCTCTATACTGTCAGTTACAGTGGGGAGAGGGGTGAGGAGGGTCGTTCACAGTCTCTTTATTACTGTTTGCTGCTGGGAGCCGAACCCTCAGCTCTCCTCTGGCAGGGGCAGGCAGGTAGGGAGTGGGCTTTCTGACTGAATGCCACCCTGGCTTGCCCTTGCAGATCTGGATCCTGGTACTGGGTGCTGTCTTTGGTTTCTCCTCTTATGGGCCCATTGCCTTGTTTGGAGTCATAGCCAATGAAAGCGCCCCTTCCAATTTGTGTGGTACCTCTCATGCCATCGTGGGACTAATGGCCAATGGTAAGTGATACTTCTAGTGTATCCACCTTGCTCCCTCTCTGCCTTGCTAGAGGCAAGAGCCAGCCCCCCTGCTTCCCCTCACAAGGGCTCAGGCTCTTCCCTCCTCCCTGACAGTGGGTGGCTTTCTGGCCGGGCTGCCCTTCAGTACCATCGCCAAACACTACAGTTGGAGCACAGCCTTCTGGGTGGCGGAAATGATCTGTGCAGCCAGTACAGCTGGTTTCTTCCTACTCCGAAACATCCGCACCAAGATGGGTCAAATGCCCAAGAAGGCAGAGTGAAGAGTCCTGGCTCTGGAGCACCCTCTCCCCTGTGGTTACCCTGCACAGTCCGGGGTGCAGAAAGGGGGGCTGCCCCGGCTAGCGCTGAGCCTTTCACCTTTCACGTTCATCTCTGTACCTTGTCCTTCACCCACGTGGCACTGGAAATTATCAGTGGCTAATGAGGTGTCATCTCTCCATCCTGTGCTTTATTTAAAAGACCTTTGTCTTTGGACTCCCATTAGCTAATTGGTTCATTTCCAGATGAACAGGAAATTGGATGTGCGTGTCCCCTTACCCTTCTGTGTCTCCTCAGCCTTGTCCTACCCCCATCTCACCCATCCCCATCTGAGCCAAGGCTGGCCCTGCAGCTGCAGGGCACCAATGACTTGTGACTTCCACTGTGCCCTGAGGCCTCTCCGCAGTGGGCAACAGCTTTTGCTAATACCTGAGTCTTAGGGGAAGAGAGGAGGCCACCACTCTCACCAACACCCTGAGTACAGGAGGGGAACGAATGGGAGGGTAAGACAATTCGTTAAGGGATTAAAGCTAGATTTGATATAAAACAGTCAGTGACTGATTTTTTGCAAAAGGGGTAAAATAAGCCAGAGACAGCTTTCCTTGGGAAATTATCTTGTCGATACACGGATACTTCCCAGGAATAGGAAAGCGGAAGTGTGGATGAAGCCTTTAAGCTCATGCCTCCTCTGTCTTTAGCTGGACACTTGCAGTGATCATTTTAGAGACAAAGCTATTGGAATGTAGCAGGTTAAACACCGTGGCTGGAGGCTGTACAACAGCACTGAGATGGCTGAACAGTCAGAAAGTACGGACACAGATCCAACGCCTGCAGACTGGAGCAGTCTGTACTTGCTAACTCATGCAGGAGAATGAACTCCCTGAGGGTGGGTGAAGATGAAGTGAGATAAGGCAAGAAAGCCTGGTTCTAAGTCCTGGGCAAATGTTGTGTCTCCATCATCACTGCCACCTCAACCCAGGAAAGTAGCAGATCTGGATGACATTCAAGACACCGGATTCAAGTATTATATTCATTCACTCAGTGAGCACACTTGCTTTGCTTTCTACTGGAACACAGTATCGCCGCTTCTCTGAAGTCCCATACCATTTCTCTCCCTCCCATGCCTTTCCTTAAAACCATCAGTTATGACAAGAAACACTGGATCAAAGGAATGTTTATTACATTTATGGGCCTACTGCCTCCATAAATAAATCTGTACAAAGTCGGGAAGTAGGACCACAATATATACAAAAGGGAGAGCATGGCATTAAGGCTCAGGGATCAGTGTGTGTCATCGGACTCAGCATTCTCCATTTCAACTACACTAGCAAGACTGCTGGGCTGGAGCAGAAATAGCAGAACCTCTGCTATAAGACTAATCTGAATTTGGAAGTCCAATGCAGGTTTATTCTATGACCCTGGTCCGAAAGTCCCAGCCTTCTCTGCTACTTCCAGCGCTAGCTTCAGGTTTTGGTCAAACAGCTCACACCTAGGCCAGACGGGGGAGACACAAAAAAAACTGTGAGGCCTGAGGCTCTTCCCCCACTTTACATACAGACAGGGCCAGTGGAAACAGCACTTGATGGACACAAACTCCAAGAAAAAGTCTTTGTAATTTCTCTGAATAAATAAAGGGCTGGCTGGGCGTGGTGGTGCACACCAGTAAGAGGCTGAGGCAGAAGGATTACCTTGAGTTCAAGGCCAGCCAAGACTACATAGTGAGACCCTGCCTCAAAAATAAATAAATAAATACATAAATAAGGGGCTAGTCATTGTTGTCTTACTTAAAAGTAATATTCTGCTATACCTCAAGTGACTTTGGGGACAAGTACAAGGTCCCGAGTTCGATTCCCAATACAAAAAAAAAAAAAAAAACTTCAAGGAGAGCACAATGCTTTGAACAGTATCTGGCAAATAGAGCCACCTACCTGATGGGCATTTCCAGAGAGTAGAATGGATTCTTAAGGGCAAAATCTGAGTAAATCTCATAAATTTTTCGGAGAAGAGAATCGATTCCAGCTTGCCTAGGATCTGCCAGCACCACAAACTTGATCCCTGGAAAGAGTCCACAAAGATTGGTTACCAAAGGTACCATCAAACAACACCATCCTGTATTTTTACAGTACTTTCAATTTTGTAAAGTACTGTCGTGAGCCCATTTGTATCCATATTGCTACATAAAGAAGAAAAGGCAAAACTTCGAATCTACAGAAGAGACCAGAGAAATGAAGTGACTTTTATTTCACCCAAGTCACTGAGAGACCAGGCTTTAAGTTCTGTCACTTTACTCCTTGTCCTAGAATCCCTCAGCAGAAACAGTGCAAGCAGAGAACACTCTCAGGCCATTTTCAATTGTCTACATTAAGAGAGAGTTGCAATAACACAATCCAAAGGCTACTTTCTTTTCTTTTTTTTTTTTTTTTTTTTTTTTTTTTTTTTTTTTTTTTTTTTTTTTTTTTTTTTGCCTTTTTGAGACAGGGTCTCACTATGCAGTTCCAGGCTGCCTTCAGCTCACTTTGTAGTCCAAGCTGGCCTCCAACTCACAGCAATCCTCCTGCCTCAACCCACTGAGTGCTGCAATTACAGACATGCACCAGGCTCCAAAGGCTATTTTCATATTTTTTTTTTTTTTCCCCCTGGTACCGGGAATCGAACTCATTACCTTGTGCTTGCCAGGCAGGTGCTGTGCCACTGAGCTAAATCCCCAGCCCCCATACTGTTTTTTTTTTTGAGACAGAATCTTGCTAGGTAGTTCAGGCAGGCCTTGAACTTACTATGTAGCCCAGGCTGGCCTCAAACTTACAGTAATCCTCCTGTCTCAGCCACCCAAGTGTTGGAATTACCCAAAGGCCATTTTTGCTTGGCTTTTTAAATTTCATTTTGGAACGTGTACAACCTTATCATTGAGTTTTATCTGAACTCAACATGACCAGGGCTGAACATGCTGGGTGATGTGGATAAAATGAGCTTCAGATTAAATATTGGCTTTGGATTCTCAAAGCAAACAGTAATGTGTCTGTATAACTGTTCTGGGAAAACCTGACACTCCCCGTATTGCTCTCCAAAGTTGTCTTTAGCCAGTCCTTGGCCCAGCCTGCCCGCTCTATCCCCCTGGCCATGAGGAGGCATACCTGTGAGCGTCTGGAAGCAGTGCAGTTTGAATGTGTCTGTCTCCAGCATCTCGATGCCTGAGCTTCCCTGTTCAGGGGACAGCTGGGAGCCTATGGCAAAGAGCCTATAATGCAAAGGAGATAAAGCTGGGAAAGCGCCCCAGTACTGTAAGGGAACAGTGTTTCTCAAACATTTCTACTGAAGTCATCCTATCTAATGAGTTCATTTACTTTTGTAGTACTGAAGCTTGAACCCTGAGCCTTTGCACGTAGCTACACCCCCAGACCATTTTCTATTCATTCATTCCGGACAAGGTCTCACTAAGTCACTAAATGGCCCAGGCTGGGCTTGAACTAGCCATCATCCTGCCTCAGTCTTCCAAAGTGCTGGATCACAGGCAGGCGCCACCACTCTCCGCTGAGGCGTGCATTTTACAGACTAGTACACTAAGGGGAGAGAGTGTGAACTGCCTGGTAGCACTGTCAGAATTTCTTTTAAATTCATTTGATTTCTGCATACACTTTACTACAAAACATTTTACACCAAAAACGTAAAATGAACATTCTGGGGAACGAGTGCATGCTTACTTAGCTTGCGGCTAAGCCTACGCCAGCACATCTCATACCATGGCTAAGAGAAGGAAAAGATTTTTTAAAAGGTCCTTTAGTGGATGGAGTATCAATTCCAAAATGCTTTACTGATGCAATTTACATACCACAAATTCATCTATTTAAAGTGTACAACCCAGTGTTTTAAGTATATAAAGAACTCGGGCAGCCACCCCCCTCCAATTTTAGAGCATTTTCTAATATATTAGAACATTTTCATCTCTGGCAGTCAAGCCTTATCCTCCCAACACCCCCAACAACTGCCTTATTTCAATTTTTGTGTGTGTGGGTACCGGGAATCGAACTCAGGACTTTGAACTTGCCAAGCAGGCGCTGCGCCGTTGAGCAATATCCCCGGCCCAATTGCCTTATTTTATTGATGAAGAAACAGGCGTAGAGAAGAGAGACTAACTTAGGCAAGATCAGCATTGTCAGTAAAGTCTGGGCAAGATGGACGAGTTGTTTTTCTCTTCACAAGTGCCCAAAGAACCATACTAATCCCGCCAGCCTGGAAGCAGGCGCGGGCCGATCTGCAGTGCAGAGAGAGGGGACTTACGAGTGGAACATGGAGGCCAGCATGAGCTTCTCATTGGAGGTGAGGCGGGGCCGGCCGAAGCGAATGGACACCGGGTAATTAGCGGGGTTACCCAGATACTCCAGCACCTCCTTCCCGTCGGCCGTGTACTTGCCGTTCACGTCTGTGCCATTGATGGCCAGCACTGCATGGCCCACTGCAGAGGCGAGGCCAGGGGTCAGCGAGGCTCCAGGCCCGGGACTCCGCCGAGGGGACAAGGGGCCCGGCACACCCCCCTGCCGCCCCCACTCGGCCCCTTCACCCCGGCCCACTTCCGAAGCACGGGCCCCGCCCCCGAGCCCGGCGCACCCCGGATGCCGTCCCGTTGGCCGAAGGCAACCAGCACTCGCTCGTCGTGCAGCTTGAGCAGCAGATCCAGCGGGTAACTGAAAGTTTTCTCAGCCTCAGCGCGCGGCGCGTAGCTGTCGTGCTGATAAATCAGGCCGCCAGCTTTGTTCACCACATACACACTAAAAATTGCCATCGCTGTGGCGGCGGCGCCTGTGCCGAATCCGGGCTCTTTCCGAGGTCCTCGCCCCGGAACCGCTGTCAAAAGACCGTCCTGGTTTCCACGGCGGCGTTCTCCCTGCGCTTGCGCACACGGGGCTACCGCCCGGGCCTGCAAGCTACGTAGTCACGAGGACCTGGTAAATTCTTCTCCGCGTCTGGGTGATAGACGAGGACTGTGTGACTACCCCACTGCTAGCGGCAGAGTCCAATAACCTAGCGGAGGGCAGCGTTCGGGGGCGCGGCTTGAGAAATGGACCCGCTTCCCCACTCCGCCTCGCCCCGCCCAACTTCCTCCGTGTGGCTCCGCCCCTTGCCCCGGAAGTACTTGCTGCGGGCGGAGGTTTCGGGCCCTGCTGGTGAGCCGCGCTTCCTTTCTGTCCGACATCTTGACGAGGCTGCTGTGGTCGGCGCCGCTGTCGGAGCTCCGCGATGGTAAGTTTCGGGGAAGCCGGGGGCTCTGAGAGCCGGGCTGTCTTCGGGCGCAGGGGAGGCCACAGCGCACGGTAGGGCCGCGGGGCGGGCCTCCGCGCGGGGAAGGGGACTGCTGTCCCCATGTGCTCCCGTGTAGCCCGGCGACGCCGTGAAGCGGGGCGCTGGGGAAGCGTGGCGCCGCGCTCTGACCTGCCTGCGCGCCCCGTCTGCTCCTGCAGCCGCCCAAAGACGACAAGAAGAAGAAAGATGCCGGGAAGTCGGCCAAGAAAGACAAAGACCCCGTGAACAAATCTGGGGGCAAGGCCAAAAAGAAGGTAAGCGAGCGCACCTGGGTGATCGGTGTGGCACCGGTTTCTGGAATCCATCCGTAGCCGGGCGTGGTGGCGCATGCCTGTAATCCCAGCACTCGGGAGGCTGAGGCAGGAGGCTCTCGGGGAGCTCCAGGCCCTCCTGAACTACATAGCTAGATCTTGTCTACAAATAATAGTAATTTAGACCCATACTAACGTATTGGAGTTTATGTTCTTGCCGTCACTTTTTTCTACTTGTAGGAAAGGGTGGTACACATTATTTTAAAAAGGCATGGAAATAAGCGGATAAAAAGGTTTGCTTTGGTGATTGTACAGGTTATTTTAATATACTGTGAGTCTCAGCCCATGCTCCAGAGCCCCTGTGATGCAGCATTCAGTTTTGTAACCTATAGCTTAATCTTCAGTAGTAACAAGGAAAGATTCCTTAACATCTGCTGTATGGGAGGGAAAGGGTGTTCTGCCAGGGTTACTGACTCCTTTATTTTTTCCTCTTTGTGAGCAGAAGTGGTCTAAAGGCAAAGTTCGGGACAAGCTCAACAATCTGGTTCTGTTTGATAAAGCTACTTACGACAAACTCTGTAAGGAAGTTCCCAACTATAAACTTATAACGCCTGCTGTGGTCTCTGAAAGATTGAAGATTCGTGGGTCACTGGCCAGGGCAGCCCTTCAGGAGCTCCTTAGTAAAGGTGAGGGTGTGTTGAGATGGTGTGTTTTTAGGGGTTCAGTTGTCTTGACCATGAAATGCATCCTGAGTGCTCTTAGTGGAAAATGTTGGAATTTTGGGTTTTTTTTGTTTTTTTTTTTGAGACAGTCTCACTATGTAGCTTGACTCGAACTCTTGGTGAGCCTCCTGCCTCAGCTTCCTGAGTGCTGGGATTACAGGTGTGAGCCCCCATGACTGGGCGGAATTTTTTTTTTGAATTGTGTGGAATTACAGTTGAACAATGATTATGTACTTTTTAATTTTATTGGTATACTTGCTGTGCATAATGTATCTTGAATTTTTTTGAATTACTATTTTTTTTGAAATTTTTTTTGTCTTTTTGAGGCAGGGTCTCACTATGCAGTTCAGGCTGGCCTTGAGCTCACTTTGTAGCCCAGGCTGGTCTCGAACTTGCAATGATCCTCTTCCTCAGCCTCATGAGTGCTGGGATTACAGACATGCACCACCATGCCCGGCTTGGAATTTTTTAAATATGTGAGAAACATTTTCATTTTTACTGATGCACTAAGCTAAAGCTTGAGTGATGAATCACTAAAGTGAATGGTGTAACTCCACTTTGTCCTTTGTAGTGCTGGAGGAGCATGCCTAGGGCCTCATAAGTAGGTGCTCTACCACTGAGCTATATACCTCTAGCCCCAGAAGTTGTGATTAAAGAAATAGGTTTCTGATTTAAAGGTTAGACAAAGATGCTCATTAGCTGGGTACTGTAGTGTGTGCCTGTAGCCCCAGCAAGGCTGGGGATGTAGCTCAGTGTGAAGGCCCTGAGTTGAGTGCATAATTACCTCTTACCCAAAAAAGGGAAAAAAATCAAGAACTGTAGGCATACCTTCCTGTCTCAAATTAAGCAGTACTATTTTGGAAGGGGTAGAAAACTAGTTTCTGATAGGTAAGGAGTATCTCATAGTGCTAACATGTAAAAATTTTACCTGCTTTCTTGCTAGGACTTATCAAGCTGGTTTCAAAGCACAGAGCTCAAGTTATTTATACCAGAAACACCAAGGGTGGGGATGCCCCTGCCGCTGGGGAAGATGCATGATAAACAGGTGAGCGGGAACCATGGGCTTGGGTGGCAGGTGCATCGTGTCCTCTCCTTTACAAAGTTCTACGGTTCTGATTTTTTTTTTTTTTTTAACAGGTTCAACCAGCTGTACATTTGGAAAAAATAAAAATTTATTATTAAATCAAATGAATGGGTACGTGTGTTTCATAGCAAAGGGCTTGGCGGGAAGAGTATGGGTGGGTGGGGGTTGGTTGTGCAAGAACACCTGGGAATGATCAGCTTGTTTCTTTATGAGGCTGCTGTTTATTCCTTGCTGCAGCTTCAGTTTTAAACTGATGCCTGAAAGGAAATTAAGGGTTAGCAAGGTGAGGGGTGAGACTGCCAAAGAGATGGTGGGTTGGAGCCCTGGCATAGGGTCCGTACCTGGACTGCCAGCGACGCCCGTTGTTCCAAACTCTGCCAAAAGAAGGCAGCCAGCCTGCACTGGTGCTGGAGCTGTGATCGAAGTTGGCCCCGACTCGGTCTGGGGGGAGCTTCTTGAGTTTTTCTTTCTCCTCTGCAATGACAGAGTCTTAAGTGTGAAGACCAGAACTTTCTACCCTTTTAAATCAGGTTACTTACTTTCTTTAAGAAATTCTTCATAGGAAGGTCCTATTTGTTGGTTCCCAGAGCTGTATTCCTCATCTTGAATCATCCAGGGAGGTGTGGCACCTGGTGTAAGATCCATTAGGCAAAAATTAAAGGTTTTGCTTTTTTTTTTTTTTTTTTAAGTTTTTTTTTGGTTTTTTGTTTTTCTCCGGTACCGGGAACCGAACTCACGACCTTGCGCTTGCCAGGCAGGAGCTTTTGCCGCTGAGCTAAATCCCCAGCCCCGGTTTTACTTTTTAATACTGGGTTTGAACCCAGGGGCACTCTGCAACTTACTAGAGCTACACTCACACTTAAAATTTTGTATCTCAAGATGGGGTCTTAAATTGCTCAGGATGGCCTTGAACTTGCCCTCTGCATAGCTTCCTGAATAGCTGGGATTACAGGCATGTGCCAGTGTTTTTTTACCTCACCCAATGGAGAACTAGAAACATTCAAAAATAAAACCCAGGCCATGTATGGTGGTGTGTGCTTATAATTACAGCACCTGGGAGGATGAGGCAGTAGGATTGAAAGATTTGAGGCCCTGTGGACTACACTGTGAAACCCTATGTCAGAATTTTTTTTTTTTTTGGTTTTTTTTTTAGATAGGGTCTCACTATGTAGTTGAGGCTGGTCTTGAACTTGATGACAGTCCTGTGTCAGCCTGCTAGTGCTGGGATTAGGGATTACAACCACAAGACCTTGCATGTCACAGGAGCATTCTTCCTGAGGCTAGTGATGTAGCTCAGTCATGGTTGAAGCTCTGGGTCTGATCTTCAGCACACAACCAAAAAATACTGCCCTTTGTGTCCCCAGAAACCACTAATGTAGCTTTTTTGTGTGTCTTTTTGAAACAGGGTCTTACTATGCAGTTCAAACTGGCCTTGAGCTCACTTTGTAGCCCAGGATGGTCTCCAAATAGTCCTCCTGCCTCAGCCTCCTGAGTGCTGGAATTACACCCGGCCTTAATCTAGCTTTAATTTGTATTTTTTAGCGTTTTTCTCTTAAGTGGTATATGTAATTTGAAAGTGAGGTCTGGCCGTTGATCATAATTATGTTGAGGTTCATGTGTTCTTTATTGTATTTCCCTTTGTTGCTGAGTACTACCCAGTTAATCAGTCCATCTTAACCTGATGAACATCAGGACTGTTTCCAGTTTGGGGGCTGTGTACATTTGTTTTAGATGAGTTCTTTTGGGCAAGTAAGAACAGAAAGGCTGGGTAATAGTGGTAGGTTTATGTCAGAGCAAATCATTAATGGCTAGGGAACATATGTATGTTTGGGGGGCTCTTTCACAAACTAGGCAGGTACTCTACCACTGAGCAGCATCCCCAGTTCTAAACTAAGTTTTGAGTTCTCTGCCATACTCTAGGTATTTAACAGACACACGTGCTGTATCTTGGTTGACTTAATTTTTTTTAAAAGAAATTACAACTTTAAAAACATTGCTTAGAGGGGCTGGGGATTTAGCTCAGTGGCACAGCGCCTGCCTGGCAAGTGCAAGGTTGTGAGTTCGATTCCTGGTACCAGAAAAAAACCAAAAAACAAACAAAATACATTGTGTAGGACCTTACCTGAGTGGATGTTACCAACTCCAGGTACATCCTGTAGTGGAAATGGGGGGAAAAAAGAAATCCTAGATAAGCCAAGAGATGGTAAGGATACATTGAGCTAGTGACAAAGCAGACTAAAGGAGGTAAATACAACTTCTGCCGCAGTGCGGATTCTGTGTTCTCATGATGCTGAATCTTTGAGTGTGATAAATCATTTACACAGTCCTGGCCTCAGGCTCATGGTCTTCACGGTGGATGTGTCCAATATGGTACCTGCTGTTTGACAGGAACACAACCCCACTCTGGCTGGCTGCACACACACAGTTGGGGAGGACATAAGCATCTGTTACACAACATTTGAAGCTATGCATGTTACTTCATCCCTTTACAATAGAGATGACCTTGTAAACCACTGGTGGAAACATGACATTTGAGCTGGGAGCTGGAGGAAGGTAAGGAGAGGAGGGAGAAGAGGCAGCAGCTGTGAGGAGACAGCTGCCAGACTCAAAACACTTTAGGGGCCTGCGTGGTGGCACACCCCCGTAATCCCAGCATGTGGGATGCTGAGGCAGGAGGATCGCTGAGTTGGAGACCAGCCTGGGTGACAAAGTGAGCTCAAGGTCAGCCTGAACTGCACAGTTGAGACCCTGTCTCAAAAAGAAAAAAAAAAAAAAAAACCCACTTTAGGGTACCTGATGTGAGCTGGCAGATGCTCCAGTGGCTTCTGCAATGCAAGATTGCAGAGGGGGAATGTAATTGTCCTGAGGCTGAATTTATAAGGGAGTTAAAGCCGATAGGTAATCTCAGGCTGGCATGCTGACATGCACCTGTGATCTATGGGAGGCTGAGGCAGGAGGATCACAAGTTTGAACCCAGCCTGAGTATTTTAAGTGTCAATAGACTGTTTAAAAAAAAAAAAAAAAGACTGTGTTTGAAAATTTAAAAAAGAGCTGAGGGCGCAGCTCAATGTGAAGGCCCTGGGTGTAACTCCAACCGCTACAATCAATGGATGTATACTCACTGTCAGTGTGAGAAATTAAAGGAGGGAATAAGGATCTGCATCTGTAGCAATTGGAAATACAGGACACTGGTAGGGTTTAGTTCCAGAGCCTGTGGGACACTGAAGTCCAGTATCAAGCTGGAACAGGCCTGGAGGTTAGCAGTCCTGAGTGGCAATGTTGGCAACGCAAGTGTGAATAAGGAAAGAGGAGCAGTGCAGCAGATGGAGAAGCCTGTGGAGGGCACAGCGTGGTCAGGAGAGGCAGGGACACAGAAGACTGTTCAGGGACCTCAGGAGCTACAGGCCCTCCTCTGACCTGCTTGTCCATTGTACCTGGTGGCCAATGAATGTCAGAGGTTGTCCGGGCTCCATCCAGTCAAGTTCTGGAGCTGGTGGCAGGTCCAAGAATGAGGGCTGCTGTGAACTGGAGGCTACTTGGCTGAAAGACAAACGACCCAGGCTGGCAGATGAGGTCTTTGACCATAAGGATGGTAAAAAGTAGCTCTGTCCCCATTTCCCAGCCACGAGGTTGCCAAACTCCAGCAAGTCCCTGACAGCCGTACCTGTTTGTCCCTTTCCTGCTTCCAGGTGCTGAAGAGCCCTCTTCTGGATCTGGCTCTGCCTGAGGCTGAGTTTGATTCAGGAAAAATAAATGTGTCTAAGGTACTCCAGAGCCTGCCTAGGCCATGCCCCACACTCCACACCCCAGTGGCGTAAGGCGGTGCTGCCCAGCCTGCGCGCTCCCTCCCGGCCCTGCCCACGGCTCTGCTGCCTAGGCCTGCCCGGCAGACAGGTCAGGAACCCAAGCCATGCGGCTGAGGAATGGAGTCCTTGAATTCTTAGAAGAGCTGGTGCTTGAAGGGCTGGACCTGGGAAAACCAGGGATCAGTGCTTGTGGATACTGCTCTGGCTCCTCCGAGGGAAACCAACCTCTAAGACAGATCGGACCACCTCCTGCCGGCTCTGCTCCACCTCGCGGATCTGAGCTGCCATCTGTGGGAGACAGGCTGCTTAGAAGGCCGGCCGTGGGGACAGGCATCACAGGCCTCTCCTGTAACTCACCTCTTTGATCACCTCATCCTCTTTTTCCTCATAGTAATCCAAACTTTTCACCATGGATTTCTTGAATCTACCAAAGGACAGACACATAAATCAGCCTAAAACTGCAGCCCCTGCCAGCTGTGAAACAATGTAGAGAATTTTCAAACTTGCAAAAACAAAATAGTAGACCATCTGTGTTTCTCCCACGGGTTCACTATTCACATCAGAAATAGTTCCTCCCACCCCACCCCATGCTGAGCTTGGAGCCCAGGACAGAGCGTGCTAGGCCGGTGTTCTGTCATTGAGCTACAACCCAGCCCTCACTGTTAGTGTGTCTAACATTTTGCCATACTGACTCCGTTTCTTTTATACACACACACCCGCCTCTGTTTTGCCAAAGTAAAAACAGATTCAGCTATGTATAATAATGCACAGCTATAATCCCAGCATTCTGGAAGGCTGAGGCAGAAAGATCACAAATGGAATCTCACCCTGGGTAATTTAATGACTTGTCCTGTTTAAAAAACAAAAAACAAAACAACAAGCTGGGCATGGTGGTGGTCACCTATCATCCTAGCAGTTGGGAAGCTGGGGCAGGAAAACTGCCATGAGTTTGAGGCCAGCCTGAACTACATAGTGAGACCCTGTCTCAAAAACACTAAAACCAAACCAAAAAGAGGGTTGGGGAGCCGGGCCTGCTGGTGCATGCCTGTAATCCCAGCACTCAGGAGGCTGAGGCAGGGAGATCACCATGAGTTTGAAGCCAGCCTGGGCTACATAGTGAGTTCAAGTCCACCCTGAACTGCATAGTGAGACCCTGTCTCAGAAAACAAAACGAAACAAAGTAAGAAAGACTGGGGGCCCGGCGTGGAGGCGCACACCTGTAATCTGAGCACTTGGGAGGCTAAAGCAGGAGGATCACTGCAAGTTCCAGAGCAGCCTTGGCTACAAAGTGAGCTCAAGGACAGTCTGAACTCCATAGCAAGGCCTTATCTCAAAACTTAAACAATGTAAAAAGCACTGGGGGTGTTGCTCAGTGCAGAGGCTCTGGATTCACTCTCCAGTACGCGAAAACAAAACAAAACACTTAGCTTTGTAGCAGATGTACACCCTGACCCAAACAAACTTACTTAAAAACAAACAAAAAATTGCTTCTCTGCAGTCTGGACTTGCCTACCTAGCAATAAAATATCCCCTACCTCACACTACCTCACACAGCTCTTGGTTTGTTTTTTGTTTTTTAGGAGTCCTAGTTTGTAGTTCAGGCTAGCACTGAACTCACTTTATAGCCCAGGCTGGCCTTGAACTCATGGTGAGTCTCCTACCTCAGCTTCCTGAGTGCTGGGATTACAGGTGTGTGTCACCATGCCCAGCTGCGGCCCTTGTTTTAATATGGCCCTTTTTAGTGTGTGAGACAAGGACCTACCCATCTCTTTATTGTCTTGTAAATATAACTGCCTAATTCTAAAAGTCGCTCTTTGGATGTTTTTTGTGTGGGAATTGGGGACTGAACCCAAGATCGTTAAGCACTCAAGCACAGCAAGACCCTGCCACAAAATAAATAAATAAACTAATTAATTAATTAAAGAATAAATTTTTAAAAAGCTAGACATGACTGTAAGCCCACTACTTTAGAAGGCTGAGGTAGGGGGATTATGACCGAGCCCTGTCTGAGCAACTCCAGGACTTAATAAGATCTTATAATTTTTTTTTTTGTCTTTTTGAGACAGGGTCTTACTATGCAGTTCAGGCTGGCCTTGAGCTCACTTTGTAGCCCAGGCTGGCCTCAAACTTTCAGAGATCCTCCTGCCTCAGCCTCCCGAGTGCTGGGATTACAGGTGTGCACCACCACAGCCGGCTTCTTTCTATTTTTTAAAGCAGGGTCTCATGCAAGGCTTGGTGGTGTATGCCCTGTAATCCTAGCACTGGGGAGGCTGAGATAGGAGGATCACTGTGAGCTTGAAGCTAGCCTGAGCTACATAGTGAGTTCAGGATCACCCTGAACTACA